>NC_143549.1:42060000-42707500 GCF_054136105.1 Typopeltis vanoorti | reverse complement strand
TGTGTGTGTGTGTGTGTGTTAAAGATACCAAGCTATTTTAAACCTGGTTTTACTCCATTTCCCAAGTAAGCAAACAGACAAACAAGTCAAGTTTGCGCCTGCAAGTGTTGCAAGTCTAGCTGATCCTGTACGTGGTGCAAGACCAAGGCAACTCATGGTAAAAATAGAATAAGCTCTGATCACTAATCTTAATATTTACCCTTAATGCAAAGCACATCTCCTGGTGGAGATGTATGATGCTTTGTATTAAAAGCAAGGGGCCACTACCCAGACCGATTTCGACCTTATGAATAAGTAAAGTCGTCTCTAAAAATTCGGACGATCCATAGGCTACTCAATTGTGGGCGAAAGACCGTCCACCTCAGCGTTGGCTACACTCAGGGATGCCACCCACCACCGGGCAGAACCTCTCTTATTCCGAAGGAAAGCATTCACCGACAAAGCCCCTCAGCGGGCCGTGGCGGAGAACACTTTCCCCGGAGACTCAAATTGCTCCCTTAAGGCAAAAGCCTTAAGAGAGCTAACTCATAATGACGCTCACCGGTTAGGACCCCTATTGAGGTGTATTTAAGTAAAGACCTCTCTAAAAATTAGGACGATCCCTAGACCACTCCATAGTGGCCGAAAAACCGTCCAACTCAGCGTTGTTCCACTCGGTGGCAGGTTCACCCCATCACCGAGAAGAACTTCTCAGCGTTGGCTCTACCCAGTGGTAGGCTCACCCCACCACCAGCCAGAGCCATAATCTCAGCGGTGACCCTACTCAGAGACAGGCAAAAACCTATCCCCAAGCAGAGCCTCTCAAGGCCAGCCCCATCAGTGGGAGCCAGGCTAGAAATATACTAAAATTTTAGTAATACAGAGCTTATAAGTATTTTACCAGAACAAGTTACCATAAGGTGTTTTAACCTTATTAAATAAAAATCTCAGGAGGAGATATAAATGGAGAAAGTATTTTACCTTGGGTATAATAAATGTTAAAGATACCAAGCTATTTTAAACCTGGTTTTACTCCATTTCCCAAGTAAGCAAACAGACAAACAAGTCAAGTTTGCTATCATATCCAACCCAGCTATCATACCTTCCCTTAAATTCATTTACACTAGATGCACTCACTACCCCAAAGGGCAAATTATTCCACCCACTCACTGCTCTCTGAGAGAAAAACCTAGCTCTTACCACTTTCTTGACTGAGAGCAACCTTAACTTCCATGGATGCCCCCCCGTGTCCTTTCCCCGCCTTCCATATAACGAAAAATTTCATCATTTGAAATGCTATAACACCCATTCAAAAGTTTATAGACCTCTATCATATCACCCCTCTTTCTCCTGTTAACCAGAGTCTGTAATCCACATACTCGCAGTCTGTCTTCATAATCTAAATCCCATAATCCGGATATAATCTTTGTAACTCCTCTTTGCACCCTTTCCACATCTTCTTTATCCCCTTGGAACCCGGGAGACCAAATCTGCGCACAGTAATCCGAGTGTGGTCTTATCAAAGCCTTATAAAGAGGCAAAATTACTTCCTTATCCTTACATGTCAAGGTTTGCTTCAGCATAGAAATTATCCTCTGAGTTGTATTTTCAACTTTTGCTGTGACCTTTGAACTTTAAATTCTTATCCGCCAATACACCAATATCCCTTGCCTCTTCAGTTTCTTGTAGCATAACCCCGCTAATATAATATGCCGCTGGATCTCTAATCACGCCAAAGTGCATAACTTTACACTCACTAACATTAAATTGACAGTCATTTTCGTTTGCCCAGATTTCCAGTCTATTCAAATCATTTTGTAATTGCTGAATATCAGTTGCATCCCTGATTGCCCTGCCTATCTTCGCATCATCAGCAAACAATTGCAAATCTGATGATAGACCCTGCTTGAAGTCATTAATGTATAGATTGAACAGTAATGGCCCAAGGACTGAACCCTGAGGTACACTACTGGTTACCTTAAATCTGGCAGATTTACACCATTGTATACCACTTTTTGATATCTGTCTTTTAACCATCCCTTGATCTAAGTCAATAGATTATGTTCCAATCCCATATTCTCCAGTTTACGCAATATCTTATCATGTGGTATCCTATGAAATGCCTTAGAAAAATCCAACATTTTCATAGTCTATCCTTTCCCTTTATCCAACTCGGCCGTAACATTGTAAAGGTGGCGAACGACGTACTCTGCTGACCATTTTTTTTAACGTACACTGTTAAGTAAAATAAACTTAGTTCAGTATTACATGTCACACACTATGAAATGTCATCAAGTTCTCAAATGCTATTGACAAAGCTGCTTCCAAACAAGCTTGAATTCTGTGTCGTACTGGAAGCAATCACTTGTGGCAGTACTTAAAACTTTTTAATCTCCAAAGAAAGTCAACTTAGCCATTGAGGTGTCACTTGAAAACCAAGTGGCAGCCAGCTCCACCCTTAATTAATCACTAATAGTTGCTCAAAGATTATCAATGATTTCACTTGCCATCCGGAGAGCAGATTATGATAGACAGAATATATATTAACCAAATATATTATTGTATGAAATATAATGAGTTCTATAGTTGCTTTTTCTTGACCTGAAGGATTAAAAACCCAAGTTTCAGGAATAAAATTCTCTAATGGCATGTGCCAGAAATGACTAACTTGGGAACCGGTTGAAGGCAGGATAGGAAAAGTTCCTTTAGTGGGTGACTAGCATTGCCAACTAACAGAACTATTCCTAGTGCCTAGGCCTTCTCCAGTTATACTATAATAATGGCGATGATATAATTATAATCCGTGTTGCTTCTTACATACTCTTAAGACCCATGTCTTGTCAAACATCCCTGCTTGCACAATCATAATTTTAGGATAAGGTAATCCACTATTGTGATGACAGGAATAAGCTGGCTAACTCAACCACACTTCAAAATGCTTATGAAAATTTTCTTGTAATCAGCATGCTTACCATACATATACTATGATGCATACTTCTATTTCCCCTCTTTTTTTTATATAGAAAGAGAGGGAAGGATTTGGCATGGTTTATTTAGATTTAACGCCAGAACAACTCAGGCTATGAGGATAGTGTATTATGCATTCTAACTGCTCGTGTTCCAATGGCATCGGTTTGCCTATTCTCAGGGACGAATAGGCAAACCGGTAGGCTTTAGTCCCGAGTTTCCGGGATTAAATCCTCTACCTCCCTATGAGACCGGCTAACTCACCTTCAGTCGAAAAGCCCTGATAAACTTTCTTCGCATCCCAGACGGTATTCGAACCAGGTCTTTCCATCTAAAGGGTATCGTCGAAACCGACTGAGCTACGGAGACTTCTCAGAGGGGAGGAAGTCGCCTCCCGTATTGCATTCATTTTGCAAGGGCAGATGCTGATGGGTGATCATCCCGCTTTCTCTCTTGCTAAAAAAAAAGCAGGACTGTTTTAATAATGAATTTCATTGTTTCTCTATAATTATGGAAACTAAATATTTTCTTAAGTCAGTGATATTACCCTTCCTTTGATTATTACTGCTAATAATAATAGCATTCGGTTTCAGAAGCTTGCGAATCATTGGAGACAAATAACTACAGAATAAGAGCTTATTGGCGTGCGAATTTAAAAAGAGGACGCCCAACAAATATTCGAATCTGTTAATTTATTCTACAATATCACGATGTGTCAAAAAAAAAAAAAAAAAAAAGAGTGCAGGAGAGGAAAAGAAAAAGATAGCAAAAGTGCAGAAGTGAAAAGGGAATTAAAGTCACGTATCCTTCCATTATAGGGTCCCAGTTAGCTCTGCCGAGAGGAGGGCTCTAATTTTTTTTTTTTTTTTTACTTCATTCTAGTAACTGGTATTTTAATGTAATCAAAAAATAAATTAAAACGCTCCTGCTTATATAGTTATCAATCAATCCTTTAAGGCCTTTTATTTCCCCATAGGGAGTAGGCGAATATCTTTTAGCTCTACCTAACTTTTTAGATTGGTAGCTAGAGTCCATTCTGCAAGACTTCACTAATACTGACTCCAGGCTATAAAGCTTTTACGTTGTAGGTCGTAGCAGCAATTGCAAAATGAAATATATGTACCCAACACTTCAACAGGGACAACAAAAGTTCTTATACATACTAGTAGAGTACACCTTCTACACCCTTTATTCGAAACATGGTACAGCGAAAATGTTGGCTATATTTTATGAATTAAAAAAAAAAAATGGGACAGTTATATGTCCAGAGGCATTCTGATTTTGACTTCAGAATTAGTTTTTTTTCACTAAAATGGAGGAAAATGACCATTAAACAAACGCTATGACAAAATACACATTAAAGTTGTGTATTTTGTCATAGCGATCATAAAATTAAATCCTACTTTATTAGAAAATTATGCGAACAGCAAACAGATAAAAAACAATTATGAAATCCGAATTGATGTGTTAAATTAAGACAATTTTAAGACGCAAAAATCAAGTACGATAATCTCAAGTCATCGGCTTAGCATGATTTCCATTTCACTAACATGGAACGCTCACTTAATCTTCAACAGGCGCCTTTGTGACACAGTCTGTTGCACAAAAGGTAATCGTAAACGACGCCATACAAAGAGAAAGAGACAGAGATAGCGGAAGTATGCAGGATTCATTCACAGTCCTTCAGCACACATGTCCCGGATGTATTCCCTGCTGACGTGAGCGTTCCGTTGCATCGCGTGATTCTTTTCACATCTATCCGTGAAATAGATGCCTCTTTTCTTTTCTTGCTTTGTTTTTTTAAAGGATAATATGACAGCACACATGGACAAAATTTATTTGCATATTTTTGCCACCTAGTTTGTTTCTACTATGTCTGCGACATTCCTGAACAGCACACTTAGAGCTTTTCCTGGACGAGGTAAGTGTAAATAGCACGTTTTCTTTTTTTTAAAAGATTAATTTGACGTGTCGCCAGGTTACTATTATTCTACCTGTCGAATTTCGGACATCTGCGTAAGTTATTTTATTTATTTTATTAGTTTGTTGATATGACAGTTGCCATGACAATTTTTATAACCGGAATAAACAATCAACTCCACTCACGAACTTCGAAATTATTTTTTTTTCCCGCCTGTTAATTTATTCGTTGTATCGAAGTAATAAATCAGTGATGGTTTTGTGAGTCTCAAAAGATTGAGATTACGCGCATTTCTGTATGACGAGAAAAGTAAATACATCATACTTTCATAGACAGTAGAGGGTAAGAAAAAGGAAAAAAAAAAAAAAAATCCCCTGAAAGAAATCTTCACCTCTTAACGGAGGTGCATTGAGTGTGTGATTTGATGAACGTACATAATTTATTATTTCATACAAAGTTTTGTTGAAGCAGGTAGAAGGGTTGAATAACGTTTTTTTTCTCTCTCTCTTGAAAATGTAAAATCTGGTTGGGCATTTTTTGTTACAAAAATGTAAGAAAAGTGAATGTTAAGCGTAAATATTTAAAGTAGGCATTTATAAATTAAACTCACTAAACTTGGAAATTAACGAAAATTATAGGATCAAACATATATATATATATATATATATATATATATATATATATATATATATATATTGAATTTTTCTTTTCTTATTTTCAGTAACAGAGTTCCCTATTTTTTGTATTACAGTGATTAACTGAAGTAAAGAACCTGTTAAAGCAAGACTTTTTTTCTGAAGGTTTATGCCTTAAAAACAATATTTTATACAGTTTAAAAAATTCTGATATTATAAGAGCATTAAAGTAAGTGAAATAAATTATAGTTGGGTTATATTATGGGTTATATTAATTGGGCCATATACTTTCAAAATAAAGTACCAATGTTAGAAGATCAGGTACTTTATTCATTATATTTTAAAATGGAGTATGTTTTATAAACTTAATTTTATGATGTTTTGCCCTATATCCCTTTCACAATACTAGAATATTCCCCTCCTATGCTAAAAAAAAACAAAAAACCAATGGCTAATTTAATTTAAACACACAGCAATTCATTGTAAAAGCATAAATAATTCCACAAAATACTATGAGTAATTAATAAATGCATACCAGTCATCAGTTAATTAATAAATACTATAAAGAAAATTACGAGTCTTTTGCAATGAGGCTTCTAACTCCATGAAGATGCCTGTACAATAATAATAAAAATGTTTTATTCTAACCAGAATTGTAGAATAATAATTCTACAATTCACTACACCTCTTAGGAAATCATGAGAATAGTTTCCATTTTTAACACACATCTAAACAGAATATTTCGAGGGCTCACACATGCAAATTTCTATCAAAGATTAAATAAAGATGCCAAAAAATTATATTCTTGTTATCAAGTGAAAAACTTTCAACATGTATCAAAGCTTATAAAAGTTAAATCACTTTCTCATTAGAACTATATGAAACAAGGCATATTTATATATTTCGGAGACTTTAGTAGATATAATCAATGCCATTGGAATGATAATAGGCTATTAAAATGGCCTTGAAGTCTAACTCCAATAGATGATAATGACTTGATATTGAAAAGTGCTTAAACGTTGGAAAGTATCATATAACTGAGTACTACATGTTTCTCTCTTGAGGTCACCATTATTCACTCTGTATGTTAACAATATTTTCAAAAGTTTGAGAAAGATATGTATTTTTTGAATATATTAATTTGGGTAGATTTGAAAGTTCATATTGTATTCAGTTAAATACAAAATATGGTCTGTCAGAATTTGAAAATAACAATCTGGGTACTATAATTGATGAGTCTGCTCCCCTCCTCTACATGCACACCCATAAGAAATCCGGATGACAATGGATCCTTAGTTGAAAACTACAGAATTTAAGTTTATGGAATATTTTCTAGAAGTGGCACAGAAAGTTGCTGTAGTGATTAGAAAGAGAGACTAACAAATGATACAAGTTGTAGTCCACATGTGGAGTACATGTAGATTTTAATTTCAGGGAAGTGAAGAAACTTGAAAGAATTTATAATAGATATCAAAGATAATGTCAGAACTTGGGAATATCATTTATGAGGGCAGAATATAATATGCAAAATGTGATATTAGGATGTGATATTAGGAAGAAAATACATGAATTGGAATATTTCTGATGGGGTTTGAATAATTTAAGCTGTATTATAATAGGCAGCATGGCAGTAAGCGTGAACTTTCTGCAGAGTCTTTTGATAATTCCTCTGTAGAGATCTGGTAAAAATGGATAGCCTCAGTTACTTGGTTGCATTAAGAAATTAATTTACTGATCTTGATCAGTGAATGTGTATTTACATGGTGCTCTTCTGGAATCCAGTTGAATCCGGTATGCTAATCCATTCGAGAACTAGTTAACTAAAGATTTGGTTATTTGAGAGTTGGATCATTGAGACACTGTAATAATAATAATTATTAGTATCATAAAATAAATCAGATAAAGTCCATTTTACAGTGATGTAAAATTATGATTGTCTTATTCCCCCACCACAGCAGTATCAACAGCTTGTTTGTCTCCATTAGCATTTCAGTCAGTTGTTGAAGAATTTTCACAGCATTGTCAAGTCATGCATCTTGCCCACACATTTTCCAATTCTTGTTATACTGCAAACATTTCTCCCAACTGGTAACTTCAGTTTTTTGTCTGTCATAATTTATTAGCCTGCCATCATGGAAACCAGATGGTGGAGACGGGTGGATTTGTAGTGTACTGTACAAACTTCAGTTTGTACAGTACAGTACACTACAAATAATGTAAGTAAGAATGCATGATGAATTTATGTTCTTTTAAATAGAAACTGTCAAAAAATACAATTTTTGTTTGTTATGGAAGATATAACCAAAAGGACAGTTGTCAGAACCTGGAGCTTTTTGAACTGTTGGTTGTTAAATGCTATTATATGGTATACTTATTTCAACATTTCCATTGACAAAGTGGTTTTGCTAACACCTACCTAGAAAAGGGATCCAGGTTTACATTCTTCTCATTACAATCCTATTTCTAAGAGGAAGAAAGCAGACTTTTCTTTTTTTCTTTTTTTTTTTTTCCCCAGGAAGTCTTAAATAGAAACAGCAAGATTCTCCCTTCTCTCCTAGCAACCTTCAGTATTTTTTTTACTCCCACCAAAGCATACTGTCCCATGAATAGACATATTAGACACACTCTGAATAGGCAATATAGATATTAATTAAAGTACATAATATCTTTATTATTCAATGACAAAGAGATCATTTCACATGCATTCATTTCAGTAAATTATGGGGAATACAGTTGTGTTAAGAATAATAACACACGCAATTTACAGACAAAAAAAAATTACTAGTTGTGGTGGTGTTGGAGGTGGGCGGTAGATGGCGTTGATGGAGATGATTCGTAGTAGAGGTTAGGTGTAGAGACAGTTGTAGGTGTCCTCCCACGATGAGTCTTCGGACTCCTTGGAGGTATCAGGAATAATAATAATAATAATAACTTCAGTATCCTGATATTTCATTTTAACCTTCATATTAAGGTCATCATCTGCAGTACACACAAAAAAAGACAAGATATATTACATTAAAGCAGTATTTCAAACATTTTAAATAGTCATTCGCCTTCATATATAAAAAACACACAACACTTTGGAAACAAAATTAAGGACATTGCACTTAATAAAAGTGATTTATTAGTCAATTTTTACATCGCTGTCCTTTTCACAAATTTTCCTATCAATGCCTATGTATTATTGTCTAGTTAATTTGTATAGCAGAATACTTTTTACCCCTGTGAAAAAAGAAGGCACAGTCATGGACTCACGATTATCGCCCTCCAGTTGCTAACTTTCATATGGAAGTTTTTGAGCAACATGCTCTAGATTCCCTTACTTTAAAACCCAAAGTCAGGATTAGGTAAATTGACAATGTTTTTGTTATCTGATTGCATGGCTGTCAGACATTAGACACTTTCCTCAGCTACCTCAACAAACAACAGAAACCCATACAACTCGCAATTGAAATTGAAAGTCAGATCATCTCATCTTCCTTCTGGCAGTCCTTCACTGTTTACTGTGAGCCTATCCATACTGGCCCAATATATATATATATATATATATATATACACACACACACACACACACACACACAAACTCTTACCACCACCACCCAACACAAAAACTAGGGGATCACACTAAAATACAGGGCTTTAAAGATTTGCTCCACTGAGCAAGCACTTAAGCATGAATTAAAAGCAATCAACAATACTGTCCTAAAAAATAGGTACAGAAAATATTATCAATAAAATTGTTCAGAAGACTGCACCTAATAATAAAACTAAACTGAAATACAATAAAACTGTCACCATTCCATACAAGGAATATCAGATAAAATAAACAAAATACTACAGAAATACAACCTTAATGCTATCTTTAAACCTCCTGCAAAATTACATAGCTTATTGAACTCCTCCAACAATCCACTGGTCCACCCACCCACCCCAGAATATACTGTATTCATTGCACCTATAACATCCTTGTATAGGTGAAGATGCACAATTCTTATCTGAAAAAAGGAACATAAATGACACATTAAATTTAATAACTATGGTAAATCTGGCTTTACTGATCATACCCTGAATACTCTACATAGCATTGACTGGAAAGGCACCTGTTCATTACATCACACCAAAATGTGGTACGAGCGAAAAATTTAAAGAAACGTGAAATTCTTATCAACCACCCTAATCTTACCAATAATGATAGTCTAGAAATCATAAGAATATGGATGACATATATTCTCTCCACATTGCTAACATTTCATTATAAATTATAATTAGGACTGTAGTAATCTAGGATCTTAGCTTTAATATAACAAACACTTATGTTAAATTATTGATTAGGCCACCAATATTGCTGTATTCAAATGTATTGAAAGTATTAATATGAATTTATTCTCTGATGTTTTTTTTCCCTACTAGAGGTCAGGCCAGTAGAATAATGGTTGATCAAATCATTGTCACTTTGGCATACTGTTTGAAGTGTAATACAGTTTGTCTTTGTATATATGTGTGTATACTCCAGATGATGACTTTAATACGAAGGTCAGAATGTTGGGCAATTAAAGTAATTATTCTTAATACAGTTGTAGTCTTCATAATTTACCAAAATGAATGCTGATTATATTGAAAGAAGGGATCAGTGGTGCACCCAGAGGGGAGGGGAACAAGGGGCCCCTGGCCCTCCTTAAAGAAAAGGAAAAACACTGGAAAATTTTCCAAATCTTTTCCTAATTAATAAAATTCATTTTTTTTATTTATGTTGTGTCTTCTCTTTCTTCTACTTTTGAATTAGCGATCATTGCAAATGCTCAGTCATAGGTCGTATGTGATGCGTAGTGTGTATTTTCAAATCGTCTACTGAACTCCCCCCCCCCTTTCAAGATTAAACCCTGAGTGCACTACTGAAAGGGATCATCTCACATGGTTTACTTATCATAAAGTGATTTGCTACTCTCACACCAAACCACACTGTCTCCCACTGCTGTGTTGGTAAGAGCGATTGTAAGGTACTGACTTGAAAGTGGTCAGTCAGGAAAAGATTCATTCAAGAGGGAATATACATGGAACAATAAAGTCCTATGTTTTCTTTGTCTATTTCTGCTCTATGAATGAAAAAAAAAGTGAAAATAGGTGTGCTGTACCTTTAGCCTGGTTACTTAATGTGAAAGAGTGCTTATGTGAGAAAGATGTAAAGGAGTGGAAAGAAGGCAAAATGGTACAATTGCAAAAGAATATGCTATGACTGATGTTTCGAGTTAGAGGCCAACCTGTATATCTGCAGTCATAGTTCAAATATTGAAGAGATTGGTCAGTCAGTCATAGAACAAAGCATTGGGATCAGTAGACAGATTCTGCTATGGAGGCATTTAATATATATATATATATATATATATATATATATATATACACACACATGTTTATAGAAACCACATCACCTTACATAAATACAGTTTTGAATAGTTAAATTGTCATTTTCATTGTATTGCATGATCTGTCATTCCCATGGGTTTCTGTATAATGTAATAGTTGCTGCTATTGTATCAGAATTTTTTATTCTGTAAATAGACAGCAAGAGCTAGTTTTTGCATTTTTGTGCTGAGATTGCTATGGCTAATTATGTGCAATTAACACCACACGGGAAAAGTGATTCAATCTTTGAATAGAGAAGGCTAGCTATCCTTCTTGTGAAATAGCTAAAAGGGTGTATGGTAGTCAATCTACTGTGGAATGACTACTGTCAAAAGTGAAGGAAACCGTGCTAAAAAGAAGAAGGGGACAGGAAGAAAGCCACTGTCTACACTATGCCATGATCAAGTTCTAAAGTGACTATCTCAAAAATCATTGTGTGTTGTCTGGAGAACCGAAACAGGACTGGGAAGAACAAACGGGAATTGTGGCAAGCTCTGTAACTATCAGGAGAAGACTCATTCGATAGGAACTGATGGCTAGGTGTCCTAAAAAGAAGCTCTTGTTAACCCCCCAAAAATGTTTGACTTTGTTAAATTGGTGCAAAGAGCATGCCAAATGGACCCCTGATCAGTGAAAAAGAGTAATATTTTCTGACAATAAAAAGTTTAACCTGCAGGGCGCCAAAGGCAGATAGACAGTTCGCGAAGATGATGAGCGGAAAACTTCAACCCTAACTGTTTGGTATCAATAATCAAATTTTCAGCCAGTCAGATGATCTGGGATTGCATGTCATATCATGGTTTTGGTTGCTTGCATTTCACAAAAGGTTCAGTGAACTTTTTGCTTTGAATGTTAGTAAAACTGTGTAGTTGAACTAAGTTTTGATACTGGTATGTGTTTTTCCAGAGAAAATATAACTGTCCACTCCATTTTGAAATATTTGCAAATTTATCACGTTTGTTGTCATTTCCTAATTATGTCACATCTTGAACTAAAAAGAGCCAATTTTATTAATCTAAAATAAAAATGTTATATTACCTTATTATTATTATTACACTCTCCATGGAGTCGAAAGACTCATCGTGGGAAGTTCATTCAACTGACAACATATTTATTATATCATATCATATGCCCCTGAATTTCAGTTTTTTATCGATCATCACCACCAGATCTCTTGTCTCTACTACTTCCTTCAGTGCAACCTCCCATCAATGTATCCCAAATTTCAAGACTTTACATTTTGCTGCATTAAACCAATACCCCATTTATTTACCCATCTGTCTAGTTTATTCAAATCCTCTTGCAGGGCTGCCACATCTGTACTATTACTAATAACCCTTCCCAGCTTCACATAATCTGCAAAGAACTGAATATCCTCTTCCAATCCATTGACAATGTCATTGATATAAAGGTTAAACAATACAGGTCCCAGTACTGAGCTCTGTGGAACCCCACTTTTAACTTTCTGCTTCATTGATATTGCTCCACCATACACAACTCTCTGATACCTATCAGACAGCCAATCCTGAATCCAGTCGACTAACCTAACTTCTAAACCCATGTGCTGTAACATATATATCAGCTTATCATGTGGCACCCTGTCAAATGTCTTTGCAAAATCCAAAAATATGGCAATGTATGCCTTTCCCTCATCAACTGCTCTTTTCGCTTTATTATAAAAGGCAATCATATTACTTAAGCAAGAGCACCCCTTAACAAATCCATGTTGATTCTCACATATAACATTACCCTCAACTGCCTAATGCTGTATATAGTCCCTCACTAATTTCTCGAAGACCTTAACAACTACAGATGACACACAAACTCGCCTCTAAGTAGACACTTTCAGTCTGCTACCCACCCTTATGCAATGGCACTATCTTACCTTCCTTCCATTCCTTGGGTACCTTTCCCATAGCAAGACTTTAATTGAAAACCTAGGTCAACGGAGCTGTGAGTTCTTTTGCACATTTTCTCAAAAATATATCCTGATATCCAGAGTACTCAGTATTTGGAACACACTCTCCTTTTGCACCTCTAAACCTTGAACCTGCCCTAAACCCTGTAGTATTAAAACCTTCTCCAGGATGAAATATTCCAATAAAGTGCTCATTGAACAACTCCACTATGTTCTCTGTATCAGTCACTCTATTCCCATTTTTATCCCACAATGTCATTCTTCCACAATCATTTCTCCTCCTACTGGCCACACAGCTAAAAAATTCCCTAGGATTTTCTTTGGATCTTAGTGCCCATCTCTTCTCATATTCCAGTTTTGCCTTCCTCACCATACTAGTCACTCTCCTGGCCTGAGTCTTATATTCTTCATGCATCTGCTCTCTACCTCTCTCTCTATATATATATATATATCTCTTCCATAATCTATTTTTCACCTACAGTTCATGTTTGTTATTGTTTGTCATCCACTTTACACTAAATTGTGTCTGCTTCTTCACTCATGGAATGCAGCTTACTATTGCTATTAACAAATATTCCTTCACCATTTCCCAAGCACTAGTGATATCCTGGCCTTCCAATTGCACCCTCCATGGAACTTCCCGAAGTTGATATCTAAGACTATTATAATCATCTGCCTTATAATTCCACATATGTTCTATTTTCTTTGATACTCCTGGATGTCTATTCATCTTCCATGTCAAAACCACATGGTCACTCTCTCTCCAACTGGGGGGAAAGATGTCATCTTAGTTATTATCAGCTTTTCTGAAGCCATGACCAAATCCAAAACTCTTGAACCTATTGTTCCCTCTCTTATATGTTGCCTAAGATATTTGCCCTCAAGAATTCTAGAAATTCCATTCTCTTATTACTACATGCATTTTCTTCTTCCCAGCTTATACAGCTGTAGTTAAAATCTCCCATAACAATCATTCTTCTTGCACTTGCCAAGCTCAACTGCCTAAACATCTCCTGCTCCCCCACCCTCTGTACTCCTCAACACCCTACTAAATATTCTGTCTTGTCCACCTCTACCTCACACCATATGCTTTCAAAACCATTAGTGTGACTGCCTTCCAAAGCCTCCACTCTTGGACATAAGTCAATACTTATCATAAGCATTACTCTACCACCACGTTTTCTCTCTTATCTCCTATCCTGCTAAAAACTGCTGTACCCTGCTATTTCTATCATTGTTATTATATCGTCTTCTGTCAACCACGTCTCAGTGATCCCAATAACCTTTAGCCAGGCTGACGCAATCAGCAGCGCCAATTCATCTCCTTTATTCCGGATACTTCTGGCATTTGTATAAAGCATAAAAATGTCACTGCTTCTATACATTATCTCCTCCAGATCCCACTGGACTCAGTGTTACCTGATATCATCACCCTTCCCACAACAGGCCAACCCCTGCTACCATCCATCCTGGGAACTCTAGTTTCCCTGCATTGACATACCGACTCATTCCGAAAACAGCAATCTCTCCAGATGTCTACGTCCTTCCTCATTCAAATGCAAGCGGCCTCTTGCATACAGTTCCTTTCTGTCCTCAAATGCCCTCAAAGCATCCACATATTCAAATCCTCTTTTCTGACACATTCTGGCTATTAAGCTATTCATTATTATTGCTCTTCTGCTAAGCTCCTGATTATCATACCTAGGTAACACACACACTATCTTTCCTCTCTGTGTTTTCCTTTGTACAACCTCAAGCATGAATCTCAGATCTCTCGCCACTCGATTTGCACTGCCTCTCAAGTCATTCGTGCCCACCATCACAATCATTTCATCCACCCTTTCATCCTGCTTAATTGCCATAGCCACACTTTCTATTGTTCCTCCAGGAAAACACTTCTCTGGCATCCTATCTTGCACACCACAGATCATCGCGTCTATACATCACACCTCTTACCACTCTGTTCCTTGATTTCTCACCTGCATCTCTCTCTCTCTCTCTCCATCTCCTCTAACACTTTCTCAGTGTTCCCCTATTTACCTGCTGTCCTGGCATCACTCTATCCCTGGTTCCAGCACTCCCTCGCGTTCTTCTCACTTCCTCTCTATGACTGTTTCCATTCTTCCTCTTCTATCATTCCCATACCTCTCTCTCATCTACTGTTTCTATTCTCTACTCTTCTATCATTCCCATAACCCTCTCTCTCACTCCTCCTCTGATTCACCTTGCATTCGTCTCTTCCATTCACCTACTCTCATCTCATTCCCAAGATATTCCACCTCCTCTTTCAACTCATCTCTCTCTCTCTCTCTCTCTCTCTCTGCAAGTTAGTCACTCTTACTCGCTATTCATCCTCCCAATCAAGACCATCTCCAAAAACGTCACAATCATTCAAGTCTTCCACACTCCCCATTCTTATTTTTTCATTCATATTTTGCTCGTTATTCTCACCTATCACACTACTCGTCTCTCGAGATTCTCCCACTCCTGATGCAATGAGGTCAGATATCGTAACATCTGACTCGCTGAATTCCTCCCGTTGCCTACATTTTTTACGCATATATGCACTCCTCCCTTCTCTCACCTGCCACATATCCATGCTGGGACTTCTGGCATACATGCCAGAGGTCCCACATGCCATAAAATCCTTTATTATATTACGTAAAATATCTTCTTTGAATGCAGAGGACTTGGTGACACACCATTTGTAATTGGAGCTGCAGCTGCTGCCATCATTAACTTAGTGCCAAGGAAGTACTACAACTGAACACTAAATACTACTACTACAACTAAATGCTAAATACTATTTTATACGCTCTACTGTAAGCTAATTTGCTTACACTCTACAAAATGAAGGTACAATGTGACAGAAACTTCAACAAAACTTATTCCTTTTTATAGATCTCAGTGACATTTTGGAGTGCCACCACTGTATGGACTTCTTGAGAATGACCTCACTTCCAATAAGTTTAAATGAATGCTGGACACTTACAAGCCATTCCCAAGAACCCTGTATCAGTACATCTAGTTACTATTACATCACTGTTATATTGCTGACATCTCAGAGGCAAATAGAAAGATCGTGAAAAGATAGTTTGGTCTTTATACATTCTTTCCTATCAAACTCTCCTCTTGGTTATCCTTCACAAAAGATAAGCAGGCTCTTCTCTGGTGTTCACTATGTGTAGTGTGATTGCCTTTGCTTGTATTTTGGAAAAACAGGACGTTCAGTCTTATATCTGCTACAATAAATCCAAAAAATCTGACACAGCATGGGATGGATACTGACCACAATATCCTCTGGTCGATTACTGGTGTTTTACATCAGTGTTGGTTTAAGTTTTAGCTGAAGTGCTTTCATGCTGCCCAAACTTAAATTGGGCAGCTATCTATCCATCCATTGCTAAGGTTTGAGAGAACCTCATTCTCATAAATGGCAAGCAGCTGCATGGTTCTCTCCTCCCCCTTTTTGTAAATATTTGGCATATCATTCAGTTTAATCTTTATTGTCTAATTTTATTATTTTATTATATTTCAGTTAATTTATTTTAGTTTTATTTTGTGGTTTCATCTTAGTTGTAATTACCAATATGGTGGCACTCCACACATGGCTCAGATCTGTAAAAAGGAATAACATTCCTTTGTTCTAGCTTCATCTTATGATCATCCATGTATATTGATGATGGCCTGTTAGTTTCAGGCCAAAATATTTCCAATAATAAAATTATTATTCTTTTTCTTGTGAATATGTGTTTCTAATAATCGATACTATGTCACAAGTGCCATTTCAGTTTTTTCTGTTCCCTCACACCTTTTTTTCTTTTTTCTTCTTAGCTATACCATTAGCTAAGAAGATAATAAATTTAGTTTAATCCTTTATCCCAGTGAGAGCAAACAAAGTTTGCTCCTGAAAATATCTTCAGGACTGAATCTAGTGTTGTACTATCTTACCTAGGTAAATAGTACAACACCAGGCAACTCGTAGCAAAGGTGGAGCAAGCTACCAACACTCCTATCCCAGTATCTCCCATAATGTAATGCATAACAGTATACATCTCCTTGTGGATATGTATACTGTTATGCATTAAGAGATTGGCCACTACCCAGACTAGTTTCGACCCTTATTGAGGTCTCTTCAGTGGGAGCCAGGCCCAGAGTTGGAGATACCAGGCAGAAGCAGTAGCAAGGTCATCTTTACCTATAGGAGTTGCCAAAAGGTTTGCCACCTTTTTTTTTATTAAATTACTCTGGATTTAGAGAAAGATGTTGAAAGTTTATTTTTCACTAGGTTAGACTATAATAAATTTAGTTAAATCCTTTATCCCAGTGAGCGCAAACAAAGTTTGCACCTGAAAATATCTTCAGGACTGAATATAGTGTTGTACTATCTTACCTGGGTAAGTAGTGCAACTAATAGCAAAGGTGGAGCAAGATACCAACACTCCTATCCCAGTATTTCAACATCTTTCTCTAAATCCAGAGTAATTTAATAAAAAAAGGTGGCAAACCTTTTGGCAACTCCTATAGGTAAAGATGACCTTGCTACTGCTTCTGCCTGGTATCCCCAACTCTGAGCCTGGCTCCCACTGAAGAGACCTAATAAAGGTCGAAACTAGTCTGGGTAGTGGCCAACCCCTTAATGCATAACAGTATACATATCCACAAGGAGATGTGTTTTGCATTATGGGAGATACTGGGATAGGAGTGTTGGTAGCTTGCTCTACCTTTGCTATGAGTTGCCTGGTGTTGTACTACTTACCCAGGTAAGATAGTACAACACTAGATTCAGTCCTGAAGATATTTTCAGGTGACTTTTTTGCTCTCACTGGGGTAAAGGATTAAACTAAATTTATTATAGTCTAACCTAGTGAAAAATAAACTTCCAATAGCTAAGAAGGTGTTGCTATTATACAACCTTGTGGTTCATCCTGTGAAGATTCTGTGTGAATACACTTACACTTTTGATCTTTTATATATATTGTTCCTCACCAGTAACAATCAAGAAACAGTCGTCTTGCTAAATTTTAAGGAAACTTGCCATATCCTATCAAGTTCTTGAGGGAGAGGGAAATATTTTTCCAAAAATAATGCAGTCAACTCTGTCTAATGAAAACGCTACTATAAGAAATTTATTCATTATAGAAAATTGTGAAAAGTAGTCACAGCCAAAGCCTATAATAGCATAATAAAGTGAAGTAGCCATTTTGCTCTAGCAAACTATTTCTGTGGTCCCTATCTGTGGAAAGAAAAATAATTTTACCTTTTTTTTAAATTTTTTTAATTTTATTTTTGAATGACCAATGTAATACATGAAAAGATTGTAAATATGTTGTAAATAGTATATCAAGAATACTGAGCACCCTAAGAGTTAACCAATCTAGAACACCTCCTTTAGAAACCAAACTTGGTGTTTTTCAAGCCACTTTCTGTGTCAGTGTAAGTGGTGCACACCAGACAGTGAAATTTATCTGCTGCCAGAAAAATTGAACTAGAAATTAGTTTTATTTACTATAGACTAGCAGAATCATCTCATAAAAGATAATCTTCTTATAACTATAAAAAATTGTATAAATGAGCCATTTGTAATGCAGTTAAATAACAGTAATTTTTTTTTTTTATTCTTTATCTGGCTGAATGTATAGAGGACAGTGATTGAGAAATCTTTAAACAAACTGGTAGGATATGTAAAAAGACGGTGGAGTTGATAAGTGGAGAGGAATTAGTTATGAGAATATGGAGTAGAATGAGAAGTAATGTAAGGAAGCAAAAGAGACTGAATTTCTGGAATTTTCGAAGAATAAGATTGCATGTGTTCGAAGCAGGTTTTATAGGATATGCTAGATTTGGTGATAATCTCACAGAATGTGTGTTTTTTTTAATGTTGTATATACCCAGTTGGTGATAATGTTCATATAAACCAACTTGGATGTGATTGAGCAGGGGAGGATTGCAGTAAAAGGAAAAAAGTGAAACCATATGATGAGTGATAATGGAAAACCCTATAGTTAACTAGTAGCATCAGTACCGTGGGATGATGATGATATGTAGACTAGCAGAATCATCTTGTAAAACAGCATCTTCCTATAACTACAAACATTTGCATAAATGAGCCATTTTTAATGCAATTAAATAACAGTCATTAAATTTTTTACTCTTTATAGGGGTGAAAATATTATTATTATTATTATTACACAACACCTCCACAGAGTCCAAAGACTCGTCAAGGGAGGGCACTACTCTCTACAACCCTCTGTCTTCACCAATCCACCACCAACAACTACCTTCATTATCTACACCAACGCCATCTACCCCCCCCCCCAGCCACCACCACCACCAGTGTTTTCACAGACAATCACAAACATCTATACCCACAGCAGGATTTGAACCCGCAACCTTTTGGCTGGAGAGCGGATACGCTAACCACTCTGCCAACCAGACTGGCATATAGAGGAGAGTGATTGAGAAATCTTTAAACAAACTAGTAGGACATGTAAAAAGAGGGTGGAGTTGATAAGTGGGGAGGAAAGAAGAAAATGCTGTGGAGGGTATATAAAGAGAAAGGTTGCCAGCAAGCTCACGAAAAGTACAATGCTCGGGCAAGAAAGATGACTAGCATGGCAAGGAAGACAAAATCAGATTATGAGAAAAATCTAGCCAAGCAGGCCAAAGGAAATCCCAAAGAGTTCTTTCATTATGTGGCAAGTAAAAGGAAGAATGACTATGGAAGATTAACCTTAATGAGTGATGATGGTCACAAGGAGACAAGAAGCTGATAAAATAGTTGAGTTACTGAGTAACCACTTTGCAAGGGTATATCGTCCTAGTGAGGTTACTGCTTTAACATGTGTGACAGACACTGGGGAACAGAGTTGGATGAATTGGAGGCTCTTAGGATATTGCAGAATTTCGATGTAAATACAGTTGTGGGATATCAGCTAGGGTTTTCAAGAATGTGCAAGTGAATTGGCAATGCCTCTGTTCAATATTTTCAGCTCTAGTAGAGTGGCAAGGGAGTGGAAAGAGGGCAAAATAATTCCTTTGCATAAGGGAGGTTCTAAGACTGCAGTAGCAAATTATGAACTGATCAGTGTCTCAGGCATGGTGGTAAAAGTACTAGAAAAATTGGTTTAAAAAAAAATTTAAAAATTTAAGGAAATGGCTATACGATGATTCTGTTGGATTTTGCAAAGGCACTTGACAGAATACCATATGGAACTCTGTTACTCAAATGAGAACAATGGGGCATGGACATGACACTGGTTAAGTGGAAGAGGATGTCTTCTGAACACATATATGAAAAAGTGGTATATGCAAAATCAAGGTAAAAACAGGTGACTAGTGGTGTGCCACAAACTTTAGTGCTGGGACCATTGCTGTTAAATTTGTAAATAAATGACATAGGAAATAACCTGAAAGGAAATATTCAGTTGTTTGCTGATAATGCAAAATTAGGTAGAGCAAAAGTTAATCAAGGCAATGTCGAGAGCTTGCAAGATGATTTAAATAGGCTGTAAGTATGGGCAAAAGATAATGGGTATCAGTTTATTGTGTAGAATTGTAGTTATTCGTTTTGGAAAAAATAGATTATAGGCCATATATCACATTGATGGTACTGTACTCCAGGAATAGATGAAGCTAGAGATTTAGGGGTGGTGAGAGACAGAGTTACAGACAGAGGAACATATTGCTAAGGTAGCCCATAGGATTACTTGATTACTGAAGAACACATGAACATGTAGAGATAAGGAAATTGTTATTCCTTTTTATAAGGTCCTGATATGCATACATCTTGATTACTGTGCTCAAGTCTGATTCTTCTGGGCTTCTTGTGGATGAGGAAACAGTGGATAGGATTCGGAGGCAAGTGGTCTGTGGAATGTTCCCTATGAGGATAGATTTTGGGTATGTGGATTGCAGAAGTTGGTTGATAGGAGAAAAAGAGGGATATGATAGAAAAATTTAAGTTGCTTAACCATGCTACCGGCCAAGACATCTATAGACATCAAGGTTATCATGGATGCGAAGTGCATATTAAAATTGTAATACCATTGATATTACATGGAAATATATGATGGATATGAAGTGTATGAGGATGCATATTTGATCCATAATGGCTGGTAAGGTGGTTAAAGGGTTTTTATAGGATAGATGCAGGGGAAATATTTCGGCACTTGGCTTCAGGGACAAAAACAAGGGATCATCTCTGTAAGTTGAATAAAAGTGTGGTTAGAAGGGGGGTATGAAGACTAGATTTTTTTGCTTGGAGAGTTGTGAATTTGTGGAGTGGGTTGCCAGAGTCAGTTGTGAGTGCTTTGTCTGTTAGGTTCAAGGAGAAGTATGATAGATTGTGTGGATAGATTTGGTCTCCTGCTATGAGTATTGGGACTCCATGGAGGTGCCCGTATGATAATGATAATATATTCTACAAGAAATAAAGGTTAACAGAATATGGCAAAGGTTGATAGAATTAGTTATGACCAGCATTACCTCTAAGGAAGAGAGAAAATGCACAAGTCATGTCTTCTGAGCAGCAGTTGAAATGGCTGGGAAACATCAGGCTGGAGTGATTTTCAAAAAGTGTTAACAAGAATAACAAGTTGGCTATTTTTATTCAGCTGAAAATATTATACATAAAACATGCATGATGCTGTTAAAAAGCAACTTATTTCAATGCAATGGTGAAAATTAACTTTAACATATCCTATGTTACTTTTCAGCAGTGTGTTGAAAAGTAACCTCTTCTCACTTTTATTGCTTTTGACAGTGTGCTTTGTTAGTGCATTGTCTGATGGTAGAAATGAGTTTCATGCACAGACATGCACCATCTACTCTACTGCTGCCCACATCTGAAAGTGTTGTAGGTGTGAAAATGCATAATGAACAAAATATGCAAGCAGTGAGGGAAAATAAATTTTAAACGAGTATGAATGTCTTCTAAATAACTACTGCTGAGTCTAGAGATGTCTGTGTAGGCCATTATGTGATTCACATGGCCTTCAACATCTAGCATTTTCTTTCTGGAGACACTGATGCTTGAAGAACATTTGTTCTTGCAGTCTGATGCACATTATTATTATTATTATCTGACTTCCATGGAGTCAGATGCTCATCATAGGAGGTCCACACTATCGCACACAATTCTCATCCAACCATGCCTTAAACAGATTTAATATGTCTACATTCCCAACACATGCAATGCATTCCATTCACCAACCACTCTCTATGCAAAGAACCTTCTCCTCACACTGTCCTCATACAATTTCCAGTCATGGTTTCTTGTTATTCCCCCCCCCCATCTCATTCTGTGAAAAATCTCTTCCATGCCAACCTGATAACAACCCCTTATTAGTTTATATGCCTCAATCATATCCCCCTCTCCTTCATCCTATTCATGAGCCTTTTCAACTTACATTCTCTCATTCTGTCCTAGTACTCCACATTCCAAAGACCACTGACCACCTTTGTGAATCTTCTCTGGATCTTTTTCAACATATCCTCATCACCACGAAAACTTGTGACCAAATCTGTGCACAATAATCCATATGAGGCCTAATCAAGGCCTTATACAATGGCATCATAACCTCTTTATTTCTGCATATCAGGGTCCTCTACATCATTGCTATTATCCGATGTAACGTCTTCTCAACTTGTGCAATATGGCCTCTGAATTTCAGGTCCTTCTTCACCATCACTCCTATATCTCTCTTCTCCTCTACTTCTTTTAAAGTTTCCCCACAAGTGTATACTTTGCATCCCATTATTGCATACCAAATCTAATAAGGATGAAACACCCTTATAAATTGATCACTGAATACCTCAACAGTGTCTTTTGCAGCAGTCACCATTCTACCATTTTCATCCATTAGCATCATTTTTCCATAATCATTCTTCCTTCTACTTGCCACACATCTCAAATAACTCTCTAAGGTTTTTCTTCACCTAATTTGCCAATTTCTGTTCATACTGCACTTTTGTTTTCCTTACTTACTGAGTCATTCTCCTAGTTTGTTCTTTATACTCTTCATGTAACTGATTATTACCATTATTCATCTTGTACCGCCTCCGAAGTACCTTCTTTTTCCAGATTTCATGCTTAAGCCTCATTCATCCATTTTATATCTATTTTATTCAGTCTTTTGACCTTTGGAATACATTCACACATTGATGTATTTCTCTGTCAATTTCCAAGCAGCATTTATTTCTTTATTGCTCAACTCCTCATTCATTGCCATAACTCCAAGTTCTCTCTTAAACTTGTCATAATCACCAGCCTTATAATTCTCATGTATCCTTTCCTCACAAAATTCTGCATATGGCTAGCCACAACCTAGGTGATCACTTTCACCAACTGGAGTAAAGTGTGAAAACCAACTCACAATTACATCCCTTTCTGAAATAATCATGTTCTCTTTTTATTCTCTGTAGTGCACTGTATAGTATTTAAGATAGTAGTTAATAATCATATTCATGAGGAGTGTATAATGCCTTTGATAAAAGTGATAAGCATGGTAAGGAATGAAAAAGCATAATACGAGCATAGATTAGCCATCCAAAATCCAAAAAATTCTATGTGATGAAGACAAAAGACACTGGCTGATGGTGGCTGACAAAATGACCAATGCAGAGGATGGAGGAATTATTATTTAATGATCACTTTGTCAACATGATATCAATGGAATAGAATGATTTGAAATGATATCAATGTAATAGAATGAATAAAAAGAGTGTGAGATATTGAATTGAATACATTTTAATAAGAATATGTGATTGCATGATATATCATTATCATGCATGTTAGGAAATACTCAAAATGGATGACTGTGCTGACCTTGCTTTACAAGAGTCTTGTGGTATGCACCTCCTCCATCTCTTGGTGATATTTTGGAACTTTGTTTGACTCCTTCTCTGCCAAGAGAGAAAGGAGATTATACTTATAAATTATATATAAGGTATTAAACTCTTATTTTTATGTTTGACAACCAATGCTGAATCAGCAGTCTCAAATAGAAAAAAGATTTCTTTTTTTTAATTTCTCTAAGAAACTTGTGTTTTTCCCCCTGAAGAATAAATAAACCAGGATCAGGCCAGCACATAGTTGTCCTTAACCAGATTTCACTTTTGACTTATCCTTTCTCTTACTAGTTATCTTTTATCATATAGTAAAAGGGATGTCTCTTGAATATGTGACAAGCAACGCTGAGAAAATATTTTTTCTATTTTAGGTAGATTATTGACATTTAGATAGATTCTTGTGTTATTTAGATAGATTATTGACAGTATGGCTTTAAAATTTACTTCAAGATCAATTCACACATGTTAATATTCTTAGAATGTTTCCAGCTGAGATCACAGATAATAGATCAATCTTTAAAATATCTTTACTGGGTATGATCTCATACTTTTAAGATAGACTGTGCTTGGAGGAAGTAAATAGGGGTTTGTGGAGGCCACTGCTGAGACACTTATTCATGTGAGTCTAATATTCAATATTAGCACAATTAAAATTTGTGCATGGCACGGATTATGTATGGCACAATTTAATTCATCACTTCATGTTAGTGTTAATTTCTATTCATAAAGAATAATCAGGAAAAATTCAACTTTTGTTAGGTATGGTTTGCATAATGAATCCCTCTCCTTATGTCTTCTGTTCCCTAAGATTATTCTAAAAAATATTCATATGTGATTCATGGCTATAGATTCTAGGTGCTCTCTCTCTCTCTCTCTCTCTCTCTCTCTCCCTCCCTCCACTTCATCCCTCCTTTCTTTAAATGTTTTCATGTCAGACTCCATTCATGTGTACATGACTTTTGTCTTTAGATTATTGATTTGTGTGTACTCTTTTGATCTTCAATAAGTTGATGTATCATCCAAATTAGAAAATTCTGTTAATTATTGTTTATATATATATCCTGAAACCAGTGCATTTATTTTCCTTTTACATAAGCTTTGATTTCAGTGGAAACATACATCACACTTGTTAACATTTCATCCACAAATACAAAGCACGAGACAGTTTTCTACAAGCAAGTCCAACATGAATTGATTTGTTTCTCTTCTCCCCCCTCTCCAATCTCTTTTTGTCCCTTGTTGCACATTATGTGTAGCAGATATTTATCCTCAGATTTTGTTACTGTTTCTGTGGTACTATCAATCTCCAGTCTTTCACACCCCCCCCTGTTCTTTTTCATCTGTATATCAGTGACTGTTTCCAAATTGACTGTAAATCAAGTCCACAATTTTTGCTGATTACACTGCATTGCACTCCTTTTTCTCATGCCACAACAAGCTTTGCAGTACAGATCAACAAATGCCTTTAACATCTAATTCCAACTTTCTATCTCTAAGCCATTCACTCATCAGTGCGAGTTCTGATAGCCTTGTCAACTTTTTTATAAGGACTCAATATTGTTTTAATTCTGAGAAAAAAAAATCTCTTCTTCAAATAATGACTCTTACTTCCATTCTTTACGGCATAATCATATTACAAATATTTCTTCCTAGACATCAAAGAAATAAAGTTTTTGTGTTTTTCCTTCTTTCTTATATCATTACTTTATCTATAAAACTATTAACTCCAGAATTCCATCTAATCAATGTTCTGATGTTATTGTTATTATTATCTTCTTGACCTCCATGGAGTTACAAGACTCATCATGGTGATATATTGTCAAGTTCCTATTGCCTTGTTAACATCAAGTTTACTTAAATCCTCATATACTTCCTGCTAATTCGCCATCAGTCCCTCATTCACCGAACCCTCTGTGCCTTCACAAGAATGAAATAAACTGATAATTGAATACTTCAACTATATTCTCTGCATTGGTTGCCAATCTGCCACCATCATCAACTAGCATCATCCTCCCATAGCTGTTTATTTGTCTATATGTACATATTGAAGGAATTCAATAGGATTTTTCTGAGCTTGATTGGCTAATTTCTTTTCATTCTGCATTTTTGCTGTCTTTGCCAACAAAGTCACCTTCCTGGTCTTTTCTTTGTACTCTTCATACAACTGATCATTACCAACATGCATCTTGTGTTGTCTCCATAGTGCCTTCTTCTTCTTCTTCTTCCAGATTTCATGCTCAGTCACTTCATTCATCCATTTTACTCATACCTTGTTTAATCTTTTCACCTTCTAAAAGCTTTCAAAAAATCTTTAACTTGGTGCTGACAAGAGCACGTTGGTTGATTATTCACAGGTGTGCATTATCTCTCATCAGTAAATTTCTCACTTCTATACAAAGTTCAGTTTCTGCTCTGTGGATTTTATATACATATTTCCATTATCATTGTTTTAAGTCCACCACTTTTCTCATAATCTGTTAAGACAAGCAGTCACTATCTCTTTATAATTCAGTCCCAAAACTGCTGAATTAATTTTTCTTCCTCTTTGTTAGTTCATTCTGTTTGATACTTCCCTTCAGAACAGTCTTTGTTCCTTCTTGTGTATTTCCTTAAAAGAGTACAACCTGCAGGTCTTCAAATCCAATACTAACAGTGTCTTCTTTTGGCTTAATTTTCTATTCATATGCTTTCTAATGTATTCCTGAGTGCATTCCTTTGGAATACATTCAATCATTACCACTGCTAGATACTTTCTGAGTAGAGACCAAGCAGCATTGATTTCCTTTTCATACAGTTCCTCATTCCATGAGATCATCGCTGCAAGCCACCTCCTGAGTTTTTATTATTATTATTATTGTTGTTGTTCTGGGCAACTCCAAGGAGTCGACAGACTCATCGAGGGAGGCCCTAACATCATGTCAAGAACAACTATTCGACATTGACACAGTATCTATCATACCTTGCCTTGAACTCATTCACGGTCATAGCACCCACAACAGACTCTGGAAGCTTATTCCACTCATTCACCACTCTCCAAGTAAAAAACCTAGCTCTAACACCCTTGTCAACCATGCTCTTGCCCAGCTTCCATGCATGGCCCCTAGTCCTAGTTTGTCATAATTACCTGCCTTATAGTTTCACATATAGTCCTTTCTCACAAAAGTCCTAATATGGCTGGTGACCATGAAGTGATCACTTCATGGTCACTTTCACCCAACTGGGAAGATGATGTGACACACAATATCTTCTGATGAGATAATGAAATTCAAGACCCTCAATTCATGTGTGGCTTCTGTTACATACTGCTTAAGGTAGTTATCCTTTAAAAACTCAAGAAATTCATTCTCTTTGGTTTCTGATGTGCATCTGATCTGGCTCTTCATTCCAGTCTACATTATGTTACATACAATAATTAAAATTTCCCATAATGATCACCCTTTTCTTAATTGCTCTAGCTTATTAGCTAGAGCAATTTGTTTAAACATTTGTTTTTCATTGTCTTCCAAATTACCAGGTTTATAGCAACAGCCTACTAAACATTTCATTCTGTCCACCTCCGCTTCACACCATAGTTTTAAAAACTGCTGTCAGTAAATGCTTCTTGCATCAATGCTCTAGATGGGCACAACTCTTCTGATATCATCTATAACATCCCTCCCTTTTGCTTTGTCTGTTTTCATGAACGTCTACATCTCTGTTCCTGTTGGTATGTCATCCTCATTATCTCACTTATACCAATAATGTTTGGACAAATGAACTCTATCAGCGCTACAATTTCATTCCCCTTGTTTTGAATACTTCTAGCATTTGTAAACATACACACTAGTTCATTTCTGCTTCTATTAACAAATCTTACTAACCTCACTTCTCAGCCATGACTCCTCCATACTCTCCCCCATTCCTATCATCACTGATGTTGCACCCTTCTGAGACCTAAATGTCAGTCCCCACATACTTGACTATCTTAATCCATTCTTGTGCATTCGCACATCTACTCCTGAAACTATCATCTACACTTTTTACGCAGCATCCTTCTGTCCACCCTGACCTCCTCTACCTGACTCCCCGTCTACTCTGTGTTCCTTCTCTCTTATTCCTCTTCACTTATGCCACTCACCTCTCCAATTAGAAAATTGCATACCTTATTTTCCTGTTCTTTCACAACACTTCTTGCTTCCTCATGTCTTATATTGACTTCATTCATTTTATCTTGCAGCAACAGGCTCTCCACCTGTCTCACATCAAATCCATTCAAATGTAGCCCATCTCTTTTATAAAGCTCTATCTGCCCCTTAAACTCATCCCACACATTCACAAAATGAACTCCTTTTTCCTCGCATAACTCTTCTAGCATACCATTCAAAATCTGTGCTTGCCTTCTCAACTCATTATCATACCTGGGCAACACAGACTACCTTACCTACCACTGTCACCTTTCTTTCTCCTTTGCAGCACCATGACCCTCCTTACATTCTTCTTGTTACCAGTCAGATCGTTTGTGTCAACTACCACCATCAACTCCTTTGCTTGCATACTTATCTTATCCACTACTTCAATCAACCTGCTCATTCTAATTTGGTGTTTCTTTAAAATCTTTTGTCCCATTCTCCTCAGTTCAGTCCTCATATGTTTAATCTCTTGCCTCATCTTTACCAACTCTGTTTTCATCTCTTCAATTCTACAAATTTTTTTGTATTTCTTGTATGCAGCAACACCGAACACCACCTACTGAGCACAGCTATCTTAACACAATATTTAAATAACTATGGTGTGTAGAATAGAATGTTAGAGGAGTGCCTACCTGGAGAAAATATAGTGTATGCATATATGGCAGTAAAGCGATTTGTAGTTATACTATAAATTAAAGATATCAAGAAATTATATTCTTGGTTTGATCCTTTATCCAAGTATAAGCAAAAAAGGTTGTGCATGAAGTATCTTCACGACTGACTGACTTGTATATAGAGAGGTTAATGACTTCACATCAATTGCCTAAGTATTCCATAATGCAAAGCACACCTCCTTTTGAACCTGTATACTCAAAGTTGCATATAAGAAACACAAAGAAATTTAATAAATACAGAACTTTAACTACACCACTCACCAATCACAGCTATTATACAACAATATTTAAATAACTATGGTGTGCTGAATAGAATAGAATTGGAGGAATACTAGAGTGTGTGTGCAATATAGAGAATGCAGAGAGTCAACGATAGAGAGTGTAAATTGTTTGCTCACACTTTGATAAAATGATGTGAAGTCTATATATACAAGCAGCCTGGGCAGGAAGATACTTCACATGCAAACTTTGTTTACTCACACTTGGATAAAGAATTAAATCAAGAATATAATTTCTTGGCATCTTTAATTTATATGACAGTAATGGTTGGTAACAATAACTATAATAACAATAACCTCAAATCCCTTGCCAACTGATCTGAGAGATAGTGTAAATCAGTTAGCAAGGTTTTTGTACTTATTTTCTTATAAAATTAACATTTTTCTTTAAAATGTGAGTGTTCTGATTAATTTATTCGTTACTGTGGTGAGGAAGGCTAAACTGGAATATGCAAAGAGATTGGCACTAAGATCCAAAGAAAATCTTAGGGAATTTTTTAGCTTTGTGGCCAGTAGGAGGAGAAATGATTGTGGAAGAATAACATTGCAGGATAAAAATGGGAATAGAGTGACTGATGCAGAGGACATAGTGGAGTTGTTCAATGAGCACTTTATTGGAGTATTTCATCCTGGAAAAGAAGGTTTTAATACTAGAGGGATAGGGCAGGTTCAGAGTTTAGAGGTGCAATAGTAGTGTGTGTGTTCCAAATATTGAGAACTCTAGGTATCAGTAAAGCTGTGGGACTGAATGGTATTTCACCACAGGTTTTGAGAGAATGTGATAAAGAACTAACAGCTCTGTTGACCTGGCTCTTCAATAAAAGTCTGGCTGCAGGAAAGGTACTCAAGGAATGGATGGAAGGTAAGATAGTGCTGCTGCACAAGAGCTGTAGCAGACTGAAAGTGCCTAATTATATAGGCCTGTTTCTGTGTCATCAGTAGTCATTAAGGTCTTGGAGAAATTAGTGAGGAGACTATATACAGTGTTAGGCAGATGAGGGTAATGTTATCTGTGAAAATCAACATGGAGTTGTTAAGGGAGTTGCTCTTGCTTTAGTAATGTGATTGCCTTTTATAATAAAGTGACAATAGCAGTTGATGAGGAAAAGGCATATACTGACATTTTTTTTTGATTTTGCAAAAGCATTGGACAGGGTGTCACATGATAAGCTGATATTTAAGTTGCAGCACATGGGTTTAAATGTCGGGTTAGTCAAATGGATTCAGGATTTGACTATCTGATAGGTATCAGAGAGTTGTGTATGGTGGAGCAATATCAAGGAAGCAGAAGGTTACAAGTAGGGTTCCACAGGGCTCAGTACTTGGACCTGTATTGTTCAACCTTTATATCAATGACATTGTCAATGGATTGAAGGGGATATTCAGTTGTTTGCAGATGATGTGAAGCTAGGAAGGGTTATCAGTAATAGTGCAGATGTGGTAGCTCTGCAAGAGGATTTGAATAAACTAAACAGATGGGCAAATGAATGGGGGTTTAATGCAGCAAAATGTAATGTCTTGAAGTTTGGGATCCATCGATGGGAGGATGCATACTCGATTGGAGGAGCTATACTTGAGGAAGTGGGGAAGATGAGATCTGGGGGTGATGATTGATAGAAAATTGAAATTCAGGGAGCATATTGCAAAGGTGGTGTAGGTAATCCAGAGGACTGCTGCAATACTGAGAAGGATGCTGACCTGCAGAGATAAGAGTTATCATTCCGTTGTATAAGATCCTGATCAGACCACACTTAGACTATTGTTCTCAGATTTGGTTCCCAAGATTTGAAGGGGATAAATTAACTGTGGAAAGGGTATAGAGGCAGATAACAAAGATGGTTTCAGGACTATACTCCGTTTCCCTCCATTTCACATGTTATACAATGTTCACTTGGTGGGAAGGAGCAATGACAAGAGGCCATCCCTGGAAGTTATGAAAGGAAGTTGTGAGCAAGAGTGTGAGAGGTAATTTCTTTTTGTGGAGGGTAGTGAACTGTGGAATGCATTGCCTGAGAGAGTGGTTAGAGCAAGAACGGTCAATGAGTTCAAGTAGTGGTATGATAGACTTTGTGTTTCCTAAGAATGACCTTCCACAATGAGTCTTTTGACTCTGTGGAGGCCTGAATAATAATAATAATAATTGAAGTTATTGTTAGAAACTGTGCATTATAAGTGTGTGAGAAGAAAGGCAGTGAGTGTTTTATCCAGATATAATAACGTAGAATTTTTTTTGATGAGGAGAGCAGATTGAGAGGTCTAGAATATGTTAATGCTTGGAGTGAATATGAGATCAGTAGAGAGCTTGGGGAAAGTGAGAGTGTTAGTGTAAGAACACAAGTTGCCAGGGTAGATTGGTAGTAGAGGTGGTCTGTTGTAGTTACTTGGAAAATGGAGGAATTTATGGTATATTGCAGAGTCACATGGTCACTGAGAAGAAATGATACTGAGTCTAGAGGCAATAGTAATGAATGTGTGTGTGTGTGTGTATATATATATATATATATATATATATATATATAGAAATTTTGCAGTGCATTGAAGTTTCTTCATAAAACTTCCAGGAATATAGGAAGTGAATTGATGGCATAACCTCAGCATGTCCTGAGGTTATCAGAATCAGTGAAAAAACGTGGTTGATGGATGATGTCCTGAAGGAATAGAAATATAGTGTATAACATGTTTCAGAAGAATAGGAAAGGCAACCTAGGTAGTAAAGTGTTAATTGTGATGATTTGGAGAAAGTGAATTTAGAAAGAAATGACACTGGTAGTTTTTAAACTTGGTTTTGTCCTTTTGCAAGTACAAAGTGAGCGATCATTATTGGAAATTTTAACTATAGTATAAACTGGGCAAAGAAAGCAGCATACAATAGTAAGGGAATGGAATTTCTCAAATTCTTTATGGACAATATATCAGGCAACATGTAATAGAGAGAATGTGAGGATTGAGAGTTGTGAATTTGATCCTTGCATCAGGAGGAAATGATTGTAACGCAGATGTCAATCTTCCCTATCATTGATGAGAGTGGCCATGCATTTTTGATTTGGCAGCTGAACAGACATGCAGAAGTTTAAGTCAGAAAGGACTTTATGGAATTATAAAGTCAAGTGACTATAATAATCTTGGGGCAGTTCCATGGATGAAAGAATTGCAAGGGCTGTGCATGTGAGCTAGTGAATAACTATTTATCAGTAGCAGCGGCAAACAGCATTATTCAATACTAATGAAATCAAAGAGGAACTTCAGATAAAAAAGAAGTTATCGAAAAAATATAAAGAAAGAGGGGAAGTGAAAAGCAATTGTATGAGGAATATAAGACCCATTCCAGGAAAGTGACTAGTATAGTAAAGAAGACAAAACTGGAATATGAGGAGAGATTAGCTCTACAGTCCAAGGAAAATCCTAAGGAATTCTTTCATTATGTTGACAGTAGGAAAAGAAATGATTGAGGTCGAATGACTCTGTTAGATGGAAAAGGAAGTAAAATGACTGGGACATTTCATCCTGGAAGAGTAGAAACAAGAAAAGGATTTCATGCAGAGGGGGGGAGACCGTAGGTTTCAAGATGTGTCAGTGCAATGTGAGAACCACGAAACACCTCTGGAAGTAAAAATCTAGTCGAACGCCCTGTAATCTCCATCAAATCAATCCTCTCATAATCAATCATCCATCCATCCATCATCGATCATATCCTCTCCAATACACTGCCATCTTGCCATTTCAAGCCTTATTTATACTTGCAGAAACATTTCTAGAACATTCGAGACTTCCTTTGATGAAATCGCACATGTTTCTGAAAGGCCAATATGATTCAATGGTCTGCGCAGTTATGCCAGATTTATGCAATTTTCGAAAAATTTGATAATGTGTTTAATTTTGTATGAATATTTAACAATTTTAATTAATTAATTTTTTTTGTTCAGTTTTGCTAACTTTTATGGGTTTTGTAAGTGTCCCAACACAAGATCTGTAAAGGGGGGGGATGCCACAAAAACTAATATTAAAAAAAAAAATGGGGCACACATGAAAGAAGGTTGAAAACACTGTGGTAAGCAGTGGTAAAGGTAATTGGGTATGGTGGGGAAATTGCAACAAACAAGTGGTTTGGATTGGATATATACCTAAAAGTAAACTGCTGTGTTTATTTACAAATGCCAGAAGTAAGGGAGATTAAACAGTTTCACTGATTCAGTTTATTTGCCCCAAAATCATTAGAATAAGTGAAACATGGTTGAATGAAGATTACATCTGATTTGGAATATAAATGGAAGGGTACAGTGTTTTTTATGAGAATAGAAAGGAAGAGAAGGGGGGGGGTATGCTGATGATAACAGTCAAATTATGTCCACATAAGGTAGACATGAGAGAAAGAGAGAAATAGTGGCAATGGTTATAAGGCAGTGTGGTGTGAGATGGAAGTTGACAGGAAGACATATTTAGTAGAATGTTGCTATGGACCAGGGGATGTGAAGGATGGCAATGAAGAAATGTATAAATATAAACAACTTGGTGGAAGTTTTTTCCCACTTGGTTAGACTATAATAAATTTAGTTTAATCCTTTATCCAAGTGTAAGCAAACAAAGTTTGCACCTGAAGTATCTTCAGGACTGAGGCAACTTGTGGTGGTAAAGGTGGGCCTCCACCTTTTACACTTGGATAAAGGATTAAACTAAATTTATTATAGTCTAACCAAGTGGAAAAAACTTCCAACATCTTTCTCTAAATCCAGAGTAATTTAAAAATAAGGTGAGACACCTTTTGGCGACTCGTATAGGTAAATATGACTTCTCCATTACTTCCACCTTAGTATCACCACCTCTGGGTCTGGCTACCACTAACGAGAGATCTCAATAAAGGTTGAAACCGGTCTGGGTAGTGGTCCTTCCCTTAATGCATAGCATTATATATATTCGCAAGGAGATCTGCTTTGCATTATGGGAGATATTAAGACAAGTGAACAGCTAAGTCCACGTTTACCACAAAAAAAACGTTTGCACCTGAACATGCTTCAGGTGTAAACTTTGTTTGCTTACACTTGGATAAAGGATTAAACTAAATTTATTATAAACAACTTGGGTTGTTGAACAAAGAAGGGGTGATTTATTATCGGCAATCTTAATTATGGTGGTATGGATTGGAATGAAGAGATAATATTTGGGAATAAGGAAAATGAATTTCTTGCGAGACAACTATCACAAGAAGCATGTGAAGGAGGGCATGTGAAGATTGAGACATTTAAATCCGATCAGTTCATCTGAGGATGTAATTGTGAGTGGAGGTTTTGCACTTTCCTCCAGTTGGTTAGAGTGATTATGAAGTGATCACCTGGATTGTGGCTACCATATGCAGACTTCTGTGAGGAAAGGATATATTTGGAAGTACAAGGCTGGTGATTATGACAAGCTTAGGAGGCAGCTTAGAGCTATAGTTATAGCATAGAAGGAGGAGTTGAACTGCAAGGGAAAAAAAAGCATCTTGGGAACTGCCAAAGAAATACATAACAGCATCAATGTGTGAATTTATTGCAAAGGTCAAAGGCTGAATAAGGTAGGTGTAAAATAGATGACTATGGAGCTTAAGCATGAAATCTCGAAAAAGAAGGCACTTTGGAGGAAGCACAAGATGAATAATGGTAATAATCTGTTACATAAAGAGTATAATGAATAAGCCAGTAGTAAGGACACAACAAAAGTGCAGTTAGAGCAGAAATTAGCAAATCAGGCTAAGAAAAAACTAGAGGGTTTTTAGATATGTGGCAAGTAGATGGAAGAATGATTATGGTAAAATAATGTTAATGTATTAAAATGGTAGAATGGTAATTGTTGAAGAAGAAGACATTGCTGAGATATTCAGTGATCAATTTATTAGGGTGGAATCATGAGAAACGTAAGTGTAGAGGATATGAGAGAGAGAGAGAGAGAGGATGGCTTAATGTGAGTGTGTAGGAGGTATATGAGGAAATAAATAAATTTGATGTCAATAAGGTGATAGGATTTGATGACATATCACCAGGTGTCTTAAAGGAATTGGCAGTAGTATTGGCATGCCTGTTTAATAGGAGTCTTTTATTATTATTATTATTATTATTATTATTATTATTCCTGATACCTCCAAGGAGTCCGAAGACTTTACAACAGCAAAGGTTCCAAGGGGGTGGAAAAAAGATAAAATTGTTCCACTGTATAAAGGTGGTAATAAGGCTGTGGTTACAAATTATAGGAGTTGTGGTAGAGGTACTAGAGAGATTGGTGAGAAGTAGGATACAGAAGTGGGTTGATAACAGCAGTAATTTTCTGTGGTTATCATCATGGGTTTGTTAAGTGGAGATCATGTTTCACTAGCTCACTTATGTGCTATAACAAGGTGACAAATACCTTCGACAGGGGAGATACATAATACAGTGGTGTACTTGGATTTTGCAAAAGCTTTTAATAGACTGCCACACCACAAACTGCAAATAAATTGAAACAGATGTGATTGGATACAGGCTTCTGAGTTGAATTAGTGACTGACTTTCAGATAGATATGAGAAAGTTGTATATGGGTGTGAAGTATACTGAAAGAGGAGGGTCACTAGTGGTGTACTGCAGGGGTCAGTTTTGGGACCATTGTTGTTCATTTTGTATATTAATGATATTGGAATGAGCTTAACTAGTGATATGCAGAGGTTTGCAGATGATGCAAAATTGAGGAGAGCAATGCAGAGTCAAGCAGATGTTATGGCCTTACAGGAGGACTTGAATAGATTGCATGAATGGGCAGGTAAGTGAAACTATTAATTCAATGTTGCGAAGTGTTAGGGTTTGAAATTAGGTAAGCAGTGATGGGATGCAAAGTATACACTTGGTGGGTAAACTTTAGAGGAGGTAGACGAGATGAGAGATCTAGGTGTGGTGGTGGACAATACCTGAAGAGGCCACATTGGACAAGTTGTGAAGATGTCTCATGAGATAATGGCAATGATGCAGAGGAACCTGACATGCGGAAATAAAGAGGTTATGAGGCCATTGTGTTAAGCCTTGATCAGGCCTCATATGGATTATTGTGCACAGAATTGGTCACTGGGTTTTCATGGTTACAATAGTATGTTAGAAAGGGTGGTCAGTGGTTTTTGGAATGTGGAGTATGATGACAGCTTGAGAGAATGTAAATTGCAAAGCCTCGTGAATAGGAAGGGGGAGGATAAGATTGATACATATAAGTTAGTCAGGGGTTGTTAATGAGGTAGACAGAGAAGAGATTTTGCATATAATGGGGGTGTTAGAACAAGAGGCTAACTAGTCTGGGTAGTGGCCCTTTCCTTAATGCATAACATTATACATATCTGCAAGGAGATGTGTTTTGCATTATTGGAGGATACCGGGATAGGAGTGATGTTAGCTTGCTCCACCTTTGCAAGGAGTTGCCCGGTGTTGTACCACCTTACCCCAGTCCTGAAGATACTTTCAGGCGCAAACTTTGTTTGCTCACACTTGGATAAAGGATTAAACTAAATTTATTATTAAGAGGCTATCTCTGTAAAACTGTATAAGGTGGGTGTGAGAAGTAGATCTGTGTGTGATAGTGTGTACCTCCCATGATGAGTCTAACTTGATTGAGGCCAGATGTTGATAATAATAATAATAATAATAATTTAAATTGTAAAGGAGTCACAATTGAAGGAGGCACAGGAAGATTGTTCGGTGTAAAATGAGGCTTAAGACAAGAGTGCTCTCTCTCTCTGCTCCATTCGTATAGAGCGTATTATGAAAGCAAGTGGTATTAAACCTGATATCAGATCTGGGGATGTTAACCATGCTCTTTACTTTATGCAGATGTCATACTCCTAAATCTGTAGGCTTCTCTAACTAAACTGAATATCTGCTGTAACAAAATTCTGCATGAAAATCATTAATAAAAAGACAGAGTATGAAAATAGGCAGAGAAAAAAAAAACCTATTTAAGGAACAGTTTTTAGCAATGCTTGCAAAATTCAATATTGAAATAGACAACAGAATATGCCAAACTAGTATGGTATGGAGTCATTGGAGAAATTATTAAAAAATACAAAACTAGCTATATACCAAACAGTGTTCAAACCAGTTTTAACTTATGGATCTGAGACCCTGGGTTAGAAATAATACTTGATTAAAGACTGTAAACTATATTAAAGACTGTAATTGTTGGGCTACCTCCTCTGTCTTCAGTTTTATGTATTTTGAGCCATATAAGTAAACATTTAAATTTCTCAGAAATATTTCACTGAAACTTTTTTTGGGGGGGATGGTTGAATTTTAATTGTTTTTATTATTCCCTTGTAAACTTACTGAATCTTCCCCCCCCCCTCCCCGATTGCGACAGTTTTGTGGTACAATGAATAAACTGCTAGTACCGTATTTAGATAGTGTAGCCCAAATTTTCAAAAAAAAAGTAAAGAAGAGTATTTTAAAAAGTAACTTCAAAAATGATCAGGAGATGGCAGCAGTAGCAGATTAAATCATTATGTCAAAAGAACTTGCGCTTTTTATCAGTTTAAAGTTTTACAGTTTTCAGCTGCGTCGATAAGAGGAATATGTGGAATACTATCTGAATGATAATTCTTGAGTATAATCATTACGAGGAAGACGCTTTATTTAGATTGTCATCTTCGTTGTTCTTTCTAAAGAGAATAAAACTTAAACTATGTGTTTGTGAACTTCGTTGTTCTTTCTGTCCTTAAACTATGTTATGTTATGTTATGTTATGTTTTTAAGATGATATGGAAAATGTAACATGTGTGACCGGTGTTATAATTATTACGCCGAGGAAGACAGGACCATGTGGCCAACTTATCGTGTCTGTTAATTGTATAGTTCTCCAGCTGGCCTGTTTGTTTTGAGAGAGATAAAACTCGAGTTTCCGGGGATAATATCCAGCCATTCCACATAAGCTACAAGCTACGTAGAAGAAGAAAAGTTTTTCGTGCCATTTCTAATCAGATGGCATGTGTCATCTCTTCAACTGTGGCAAAGTATCTAGAGAAGTGTGGAACTTGCATGGGTGTGAGTGAGTATGGGGAGAAAGATTAAGAATTATAACAAAAAGAATTCATAGCTCTGTTGAGAAGCAGAGCTAGGAAATGTTTATTTTATTTTTCGGTTTACTCAACCGTTCAAAAGTGAAAGCCGTGTTTGTTTTTTATTTAAAGTTTCAGCATACAGGCTTGAAGATTACTCTGCGGTTTAAGGCTTCGTTTGACTTCCCGCAGCACAAGGACATCTGACCGGCACTTGGCATCGGCTGTTTTCTCTCAATGTTTCCTCTGGCGTGGCTTCGCCGTAAAGTCTGGTCCTCTGGGTCCGACTGCTTCTGGTTCTCCGCCGACTGCCTCTGGCTCTCTTCTGTAACAGTGCTTCGCCTCTCCTACTTCGGCAACTAGATCTTGCCTCTGCTCTCTCGGCAACTGGACCTCGCCTCTCCTCTGTGGGTAACTGGACCTGGACTCTCCTCTCGATGTTCGGCTCAGTCCCCTTTTATTTTCGCCTTCTTGGGACCTTGCACCAAGGATTGTAAACCCCGAAGAAATCAGAAGTCCTCCTTGATCTTTTTGTTAAGGTCGACCTGTTTTTTTATCTCCTCCATGCACTCTTTTTTCCTTGTGTTGTCGGGCAGCGGAAACTTCTCTGAAACTAGCGGGTCTCTTTGATACTAACTTTGAAGGTGTTCATGCGCAGAGCTCGCAAACAATTTTCTCATACACAACTTTCTTGTGCTCTTATACAAAACTTCTAATGGTAAAGCATTGTCTTTGTTTTTGACATTCTAGAAACTTTAGTTAAGACAGTAAATACAATCAATTCCCATAAGGATATTTACAATAATATTTAACATAAAATACATAGAGACAAACAAGGTTATTTTTGTAACAGTTCCCATGAGACTTGACCTTAGTAAAAATCGATGTAAAGCGCTTTGGTATTTCTAAGCTACATCGGGTTTTACGAAGGCCTTCATGAAAAATTTTTAAGCCATGAAAAATTTTTTCTTTAATTTGTTTCTGTGTCGTGTCTCATGCATTCTCTGGGTCGGACAATACTCAGATTTGTCATTTAATTTTGAGAGGGAACGCCATCAGCCTGACCTGTGGGCTCTTTTGGTGGCAACTTACGTTGCGACTCATGTCTGTCATTATTCCTCAGGCATTTTACCCCCTTATGATACCCTGCTTTCCTAATTCTTCCGTTGCCTGGACAGTGATTTTTATTACTACTTCTCTCTATAATGTTTACAGTGCTTCTTGATCTCAAGAAGTATCAGGTTTAGATATTGATAGGTGCTTGCTCCCCGTATCATCAACCTCTGTACTGCCCTCCCTTGGGTACTCGAAGCGTCATTCATTTTCATTATCATTGTGACCTTCCTGGTTCACGAACCTGTGATATTGGGCAGCATCCTCCTCGGATTTGAGATTATCCCTTCTCCGTTGATCGACATAGCGTGCCCCTGCCTTCCTCCTTTCTCGATGGCTGGAGGTCCTTTTTTCTAACAACAAGTTTAAAGAGTCACACAAGCCTGTCATTTATTTTGTTATATAGCTTTATCTTATCCGAATGCAATATAATGACCTTTCCAGGGTTTTTTACGTCTCGAATTCTAAAATTTACTGGAGAAAGTTTCTCCAGGATCTGGTGGGGCCCACTGCACTTCTTCCAAATTTTACTCTGGATTGATTTTTGCTCATGGAGAACCAGTGTTCAATTCCTTATATTTTCTAAGCTTTTTGACATACGCTCTAGTTTTATGCGAACTGTGGATTCTGCTAACAAATATCCTGAGTTATCTTATTACGCTCAATCAAATCATTCAAATACTCGTCTGTGCCAATAAAACCAGAGTCGATGTGAAAGTATTTTAAATCGGAATTAATTAAATTGGTTCCAATCCGTAAAGGGCAACTGCGGGGCCCTCTCTTATTGCTGAATAAATGGCAGTTCTGCAGGCGAATAATGCGGCAAATACGTATCCCAACTCGTCACCTTATTGTCAGTTAGCTTGGCCAGTGTCTGCTTCAGTCTTGTTTAGCCTTTCATACATTCTGTTCCCTTGGGGGTGATATGGGTAGTGAAAATCTTTTTTATCTTGAGTGTTTTGCATAACTGTAGCAAAATCTCAGCTCTGAAATCTGCACCCTGGTCGGAAAGGAGAGTTTGAGGTGTTCCATACCTGGATACTATTAGCTTTAAGAATTTATTAGCTGCGGTCTGCGCAATCTGATTTCTCATTGCCACTGCCTCAGGGAATCTGGTAAACATGTCTGTTGCGACCAGTATGTATTTATTTCCTTTCTGTGAAGTGGGTAGGGGCCCGATTATGTTCACGGCCACTGCCTGGAAGGGTCGGACAGGAATAGGAAATGGTCCAATTACTAAAGCTGGCTTTCTTTTGGCAGATGTGGCAGGAGGACACATATGAAAGCTGATACCCTCCACAGATATCTATCGGAGATGCGTTGCCACGTACGCTCGAATCCTTGATGCCCTGCTAGGTCAGAATCATGAAAGGTATAAAGCACCCATGGGATCATAAATGCCGGGACTAGTATCTTATCTCTCCATCTTCCCATCCCCTCCTGCTTGGACAGTAGAAGCCCATCATCGTCCATGTGTAGGGTTTCAGGAAGAAAACTCAGTGGGCAGTGGCTCTCCCTTTTCAACTGTGTTATAAACTGTGCTCCACATAGGATCTTTCCGCTGAGCTGCGATAATAAGATGTTTCTCCCACAATTGAAAGTGTGGGCGATTATTCTTGTTCTCTTCTACGAGTATATCCTCGATCTTATATATGGGGTTGGGAATATCACTGTTACTAGGCTCATCTCCTTCATTGTTTGCTCTTAGAGATCTCGATAAGTAGTCAGTCACCTCATTTTTCTTTCCTGGGATATATTGTGTATCAATGTCATAACTCTTGGAGTTCCAGGGTCCACCTAATTATTCTTTGGTTCTTATCCTTCATAGAGAACAGGAAAGATAATGGCTGGTGATCCGACCTCAGTATTATATGTTGTCTTAACAGCAAATATCTTTATTTCCTGAATGAAAACACGATTACCAAGATCTCCTTCTTTATGACTGAATAGTTCAGCTCAAAGGATGAGAGCTTTCTGCTAATGAAGGCTATGTGCTGGAAATCGTCCCCGTGCTTCTGCTCTAACACCAAGGCAATGGTATCATGTGAGGCATCTGCCGAAAGAAAAAAAATCTCCTCAAAGTTAGGATACGTAAGGACAGGAGATCATGTTAGAGCTAAATTTAGATATTCATAGGCGCTTTGCTGCTCACTGGTCCAATTAAATTTTACCCCCTTTTTGTTAGTTTGACAATAGACTCCATCGACAAGGAACAATTTGGAATAAATTTACTATAAAAATTTATCATCCCTATATATCGTCGGTCTTGCCTCACCGTTCTTGGAATTTTTGCTTCAAGAATGGCACATATGTTGCTTTGAGTAAGAATTATTCCATGTTCACTAACCTTGTGGCCAAGGTATTCCACTTCCTTAAAAAAAATTACATTTTGAATATTTTAAAGACAGCTTGGCCTGATGCAATCTTGCCAACACACTTGATAGTATTTCCTTGTGTAGGTCTCGTGAATAGATCAGTAGGTCGTCTTGAAAGCAAATAACTCCCCTACCCAGGATGCCAGCGAGGACTGTGTTCATAAGGGACTGAAATGACATGGCAATGTTTTGTGGGCGCTTACACAGTTGGTACTTCTGTCATCTCGTTGTTAGCGCAAAATACTTCCTGTCTTCCTTCCTTAATGGGATCTGATAGTAACTTGAATCCAAATCTAGTTTCGAGAAGTATTTTGCATTTTACAGTCCTATCAGTAGCTCTTCTGATTTGCATAATGGGAAGTCAATTGGCCTAGTGACCTTGTTCACTTCTCTCAAGTCCAGAACGAATCTAAGGCTGCCATCAGGTTTCTATATTAGAATATAAGGACTGTTCCATTGAGAGTTTGATTTTTCAATTATCCCTGCCTCTTCGTATTCCTGCAGCATCACTTGGAGTTTCGCCATCTGCTTGATTGGTGTCTTTGATATTGTTTAATGTGAATGGGATTTTTTGTAGTGATTTGGACGGCATGTTCCACTAAATCCGTACAGGACGAGGTGATCTCTTCAGTAAAAACTGTTGTACTTCAGGAATGCTGTGTGTAGGAACACCTCAATCGCCCTCTTTTCTTCCGTAGAAGCAGCTTGACCTGTGGCGTTTCTTATTAACTCCTCCTTCCAATCAGGACCTTCCTCCAGCTGCTTTGCTGCTTTAATCTCCAGCGCTACACTCGTCTCGTCTTCATTCTGACGTTGTTGCTCCCTGAGACGGGGATTTGGTGAAATTTAGGAAATCAATGCCTAAGATTACGTGATCAGTTGTGCTTGCGGTTTTAGAGAGAACAATTCGTGGCACAAGTTCAAATGAAACCTAGGGAGAGTTATGACCACCCTTAACTTTGTAGTAGTGTGGAGCTCTGTTTTTGCCACTCCCAAAAGTTTGATCGGGTGGGCTAGTTCAATGACCTGGTTGGAAATTAGGCTCCTTAGTTTAGAAATTAACGGCCAAGAGATAACAGAGACATGGGCTCCTGTGTCTAGAAGAACCTCACAAGGCATCTCTTATTAGACCATGCACGGTCGTTAGTAACTCTTCCTGCCTCCTGAGTCATTTCATTCACACTAAGCATTTTATGTTGCCTATGTTTTTCTTCGCAGGTTCTCCTTGTTTTATTATTGACATTTAATTTAGTAATTTTGCGCTTTCCTTTTAAATTAGAGCACCAACTCTTTTCTTAATTGGCCCCCCCTTTTTCCTCTCTCTTATATACCCTCAAGTTTTCTGCTATCTGTTCCAACTTCTTTTTTTATTTTCTCCTCATGGGGTTTCAGTTCCATTTTAATCAGGTCTTGTACCTGTTTTGTGCTGGGTGGTTCTTGTGATTTTTGCACTGAATTTTGTGCAGTGAGGCGTGAAACTTCGACACTCTTCCTATTTCCGGTTTCCGTTTGTGTATTTGCATCAACCATCTTCAAGCCGTTGAATGAAACTTTAGTTGAATCTGGGGGGTCTCTCTTGTCTAAAGTCAAGGGAGTGACTAATTTCTCTTAGTCTATCTTCCTTTTCCTTTACTGTGATGTAGCATTCTTATAAGTTGTTTACTCTTTTTTTTATATGTTACTTTCCTGAACTCCTCTCTTACTCCCATTCTAAACTGAATGAAGACTACCTATTCGAGATGGCTTTTTTCCTCACTGCACACGCTCAGGCTATTAGCTAAACTGAGCAGTCTATTGTAATAAACAGTGATAGATTATTTTTTCTCTTGTCTACATTTTTGCAGCATCCACAGGTTCGGACTCACGCTTTTAACTTTGGAAAACTGAGACATCAGGGTATCCTTGAATTTATTGTATTCCAAAGTGTCTCTCAATATAGGAGAGGAATATAAAAAATTCTTACCCCCCTCCAATCAGTTTATTCCTTAATATTATTAAAAGCTGGAAATCCAACCAGTTTCCGACGTTCCTTAGCTACTCTTCAAACATGAAGAAAGACAACACATCATCATAGTGCTCTCCAGAGAATTGAGGGATTATGAGGTGAGGCTTTACTGTTCTAAAGAATTCTACATCCCCAGCGTGTTAGTACTAGTGACTCCCGAGTTACTGCTATTCACATTCATGGTGCTTAAAAATTTTTTTACACTATATATACACACACACACACACACACACACACACTTTCTATTTATTTGCCTGTTCTTTATTTACAAAACAGTTCCAATCCACTATTTCTTATTTTAACTATGGTGGATTTTATCTCCTGTTGCTACTGTGCCATTGTAAACGGTGTGCTATTTATAAGCCGCCGTTATTATTTTTTTATATGTATATTCCTTTCTTATTCTCACTATTCCATCTTACTATTGCGTACCTAGTTTATCTACCTTTCGCACTTCGCGTTTTATGCCTATGGATACTAGAAAATTTATTTGATAAGACTGCGCCACCAGTATCTTTTAATTGGTATAAAACTCAGTAATACGGCCGGTTGATTTCTCTCTCTCTTTCTCTAACACAAATTCCTTTAGTAAAACTTTACACAAACAGTCGTGGTCTATTTGCACTTAACTATATGCTTCAGCTATCTCACTTAGTTTCCCGCTCTTAAGTTCGCGTTTATTTAGGAACAGTGCATTGTAAAATAAACAATCAGGCAGCACTCTATTGACATATAATTAAAACACATTTATTTACAATAAAACAAAGTATATTAAATAAGTGATAGGGAGGTTACTCTCTCTCTACCTATTCTTATACTTTTGGTATAAAGAAACAAACTTTCCCTTTTCAAAATTAAATGACTGCAATATAATTACTCTGTTACTTCTCTGCTTAAGAAAATCAAATTGCCAAGACTAATTTACTCATAAAGAGATTAGCTAGTTATGGCAAGTTATCTTGCAATTTATATTCTAGTTAACAACAAATCAGAGGACTCCCTTATAGATATTTCTTATCAGTCCATCTATGACATATCTCCTAGATTACAAAAATAATGCACATAAAATGATGCAACACACTTACAGAGGCTCTTTGTCACGACACCTTCCAAAAGTCCTGCATCGAAGTCACTACGTTTTTCATCTCAGGCCTTAGTTCCATCCGGAGAGTCTTGTCGGAATATCAGTGGGTCTTAACTGCAATCTTCCCGGTAATCAAAAGCTCAGGCAAGAAATTTCAGCATACAGGCTTGAAGATCACTCTGTGGCTTTTGGTTTCCGGTTGACTTCCTACAGCACTAGGACATCCGACTGGCACTTGGCATCAGCTGTTCTCCCAATTTTTCCTCTAGTGTGGGTTTGCCATAAAGTCTGGTCCTCTAGGTCCGACTGCTTCTGTTTCTCTGCCTCTCTTCTGTAACAGCGCTTCGTCTCTCCTTCTTCGGTAACTGGACCTCACCTCTGCTCTCTTGGCAACTGGATCTCACTTCCCTTCTTTCTGCAACTGAACCTGGACTCGATGTTCAGCTCAGTCCCGTTTTATTTTCGCCTTCTCGGGACCTTGCACCAAGGGTTGTAAACCCAGAAGAAATCGGCAGTTCTCCTTGATCTTTTTGTTAAGGTCGACCCGTTCTTTTATCTCCTCCATGCACTCTTTTTCCCTTGTGTTGTCGGGCAGAGGAAACTTCTCTGAAACTAGCGGATCTCTTTGATACTAACTTTGCAGGTGTTCATGCACAGAGCTCGCAAACAATTTTCTCACACACTTAATCATAAACAACTTTCTTTTGCTCTTATACATAGAGCTATTATACAAAACTTCTAATGGTAAACCATTGCCTTTGTTTTTGACATTCTAGGAACTTTAGTTAAAACAGTAAATACAATCAATTCCCATAAGGTTATTTACAATAATATTTAACATTAAATACATAGAGACAAACAAGGTTATTTTTGTAAAAGTTCTCATGTAAAAATTAGTAAAATCCTTAGTAAAAATCGATGTAAGGCGCTTTGGTATTTCTAAGCTACATCGAGTTTTACAGAGAGATGTGTGGAATGAGAAGTGAGTTCGTTGGGTGTGAAGCTGAACGATATATAGATTTTGTCCAACAGCTGCAAAAATATTCGCACATGAAAGGGAAGTGAAGGAATAGTTGCAGCGAGTTGAGTGGAGCAGTGTATATGAAATAGCTACAGAAAAGACATAATGCAGAAACAGAACATCTATGAGAAAAAGGTCGGAGAAGGGGGACCATCATCTATTAAGCGGATGGTTCTCTGCTGGATGCAATCTAGCATTGTGAAGGAAGTTTTAGGGAAACTTCCCAAGATGGAAGAGCAATATTCTATGGTTGAACGGATTTGGAATTTATAGTGTTGAGATTTAAGCTGAAGAGAAGTAATGTTTAGACCAAATTAGAATGCCTTTTTGAGCCAGAAGGAGCTATGAATTCGTTATTTTTTATGACAGAATAGTCTGGATGTTTGAAAGTTAGTCACAAAAAAAAAAGAGAGAATTAGTCCAGGTTGGAGAGTAGATTGTCAGGACCAATGAGCGAAAATAATGCAGGATTATCCACTATTTGGAAAGAAGCCAATGACCACTCCCATAGGCAAGGTGCATCATGCCATGTAACGAGTCATGTGTTTGTAGCGTGTATGAATTGGAGGAATATGATTCTCCCAAGTTAATGCAAATGTGTCCGGGTGAAATGGCTGCAAGAGGGAACTGACGGAGTTTGAAAGAGGCGTAGTGATAGGATGCCATATAGTAGGCATATCTGATTGACAGTTTGAGCCATCTCAGGTCAACAATCAGTGATACCATACAGAGATGGAAGCGCAGGGAGTCGAGCGCTTCCAGTAGCGGACGAACGACCATACTCATCTGAATGTGATAATACTACGAAGGATAATATGTAAAAACCGCCATTCGTTGGCCCCACGTGGAATGAGAGTTCCAGGCGTCGACTGCAACATGAATCAGCACAAAAAAATTCATAACAGAGCCTCACAACATGGGTGTCCATGGTAGTATCGCAATATGCAAGCTCCACATTATCCCAACCAACATGCAGCGTCGTCTTCTGTGATGTAAAGAGCGTGCGTGTACACGTTCTTTGTGTGTATGTCCGCTGAAGATTTGGAAACCTGTGTTATGGATGAGATTCATGCTACTACCGAGCAGATGGACTGGTGTGGGGGAATGCCTGGTGAACGTGTTGTACCAGAATGCGTAACCCCAACTATGAAATTTGGAGGTGGCGGTGTGATGGTAGGGTGCTTTTTTTCCTGGTTTAGCTTTGGACCTCTGTTTGTGGTGCTACGAACATTGAGCTTCGAGAGGTATCCGAGTATTCTGAACAATGCAATGCTTCATACTTGCTGGTTCTTCTACGGAACTGGCCATTTTCTCTTTCGGCAAGACATTGCACCATGCCATAAGGCTGCTGCTCGAACAACGTGGTTTTGGACATGAACGTCACCACACTTGACTAGCTTCCACAGAGCCCCGATTTCAACCTTATTGAACATCTGTGGGATGAACTGAGGCTTCGGAGGAGGTCAAGAGGCGTCCGCCTCACAACAATCCAGTAGTGTTCCATGCCTACAAGAAGAATGGTCTAAAATTCCCATTGATCGCTATCGTACGGTTGCGGAAAGTATCCCCCCCCCCGTAGGATTGTTGCATTCATCGCAACGAATGGAAGTCCTACATCTCATTAAGGTAGACGCTATGGCTATTTGTTCCTCACACTGTGGTGTTTGTTGGCTTCTTCAAAAGAAGTGTAGTTTGGTTGCATTAAGTTTTTTTTTTTAATCATCTTCACCCCCACTTGACAATGGTGAGGATATCAGTGTTTAACATATTGTACTATAAGAATTGTAAATGACGAAGAGAAATGAAGTGTGCCATCAGTAGAACTATGAAGAACATTTGATGTTTGTGAGATCATTGATTCGGAAGAGAAAAGTGTAGGCAAAAGAACAAAATCTTGGGGTCCTAGGGCATTGATAAAAAAACAGATAAAAGTGTTGAGAGCTGCGATGCTAGACTCGATTAGATGTTTTGCAATATAAAGAGCGACCATATGAGATTCTCCAAGTCTTTCCTCCATGATCTGTATCCAAAGGTGAGAACGGTTAGCCGACCTCTGCTGCAGAAACCAGAATAGCGGAAATCGTATTGGTGATGACTAATTAGCTGATGGATCTCGGGGTAGTGAGGTTCGGTGTTGATAACTTTTTCCATAACTTTTGAGCATGTATGTAAATGAAGGAAGTGGAATAATAGTTTGATAGCTGACTGTTCTCTCCTTTTTTTGGCGAGTTGAATAAAAGCTTGCTTCTATGCTGTTAGATAGCTGCCAGTGATTAGGACAGCTAGTCAAGAAGATACTGGATTGATGATAATTCTTGAACACAAGCTCGGAACTCAACTGAAGTGATACCATGTGGACATGGAGGACATGTTAGCATGAAAGCTAATACGTGATTTGTGGAATAGCATGGAACAGATTTGCATTCATCGTATAAACACGAGTTGAAGGGGAAAAACTGAGGTCAAGAGATACATCTTAATTTTATATGTTGTGATTGTTCCCTCACGATAGAGAGAGAGAGAGAGTGGAAACGTAGCCAGTCAGTTTTATACAACAGCCTTGGCAAGAGACCAAAAGGTCCGTCTGCCATTTGAGCAGGAGACAAGCTTATTGCATTTGGCTTTATGAAGACTTCCCTAGATTTGCTAATGTGTTTTGCAGTTTTTATTCGTAGTATAAATTGAGTGAGAGGATGTTGGCATTGAGTATGCTTTATTTTTAACTTAGATTACTTCGCTACCCGTGTGTTGAGGCTTAAGTGCTATGAAGAATTCATGTTGTAGGTTTAATGGAATATTAAAAGCACTGAGAAAGGATTAAAATTAAAACCAAGTTTAATACTTCCAATATTGCATCTACATCACAGAGACATCTTCAGGGATTACAAAAACGTTTTTGTAACAACACACAAAAAAAATAATATAATAGTGAGTGAAACTAAAGTCATATCTAGGTGGCGTGCCCTCTATGGGCATTTGCAGGTGGCCTAGGATGAAAAGACGATAATTAATGTTTCCCAAATTTTGGGAAGTTTAATGCAACGGTATTTGTTTAAATTCAGTTGATTTCTCAGTGCAGATGCAGATTCAAAGAATAGTCTTTCTTTTTTGAATTTACTATGGTGGAGCATGGTGTTTTTTTCCCAGGAGATCCTGTGGGTTGTATCCAAAACATGGTCTGCAAGGCCAGATTGACCATAATCGTGATCGCAGATGTATGACTTGTGTTCTTCTAGCAGGATGGTTGCTGATATGATATGATACTTTGTGCCTGTAAACTGGCTTATTTCGGACAGACAAGCATCAGCAACCATCTGGTTAGAAGAACACAAGTCATACATCTGCGATCACGATTATGGTCAATCTGGCCTTGCAGACCATGTTTTGGATACAACACAGGATCTCCTGGGAAAAAAAACACCATGCTCCACCATAATAAATTCAAAAATAATTTACACACAAAATAATGTATATGTAACACATCCTGAAGATGTCTCTGTGATGGAGACAAAATATTTGAAGTATTAAAATTAGTTTTAATTCTTTCTCAGTGCTGATAATATTCCATTAAACCTCCAACATGAATTACTTCACTGCATTTGTTTAAAAAAACATAAGGTTGAATAATCGTTAGGGATTTTGAGTGAAATGGAAATGGGAAGAAAGACACTCATGTTAACGAGAATAATTTTAGTTATTAAATCAGCAAATGATGCTTTTGTAGCTCAGTGGAAGTGGTGCATGCATCTTCTGTGCTAGGCCGCCCGAAGGTAGATTTTAGTTCAAATCTAGTTACTGACTGGAAGAAGTTCTCTAAGCCTATCTTCGACTGGTTCCCAAGTAATCGATCTCTGGCACGAGCAAGCGGTTTTTTTCCTTTCCCGGAAACGCGGGTTTTTCATCCCATAAACTCAAGAAAATTGATCGTAGAACCCACATTAATTCAGACAGTAGCACTTCCTGATAATAAAACGGTTATTTTTGACCACGAGAACTATAGGAGAGAATGAGTACTATTTGGGTTTTTTTGGTCAAATATATTTATTTTAAACTAAGTTATACCAACTAGTTTTGCCAACTGTGGCTGTTGGCTTAATCAAGGTTAAAATTATATAAATGTAAGAACAAAAAAAAAAAAAAAATCAGCTAACGCCTTTTTATTCCCGTATATACGGGAGTAAGCGAGGCCATTTAGCCCTATCTAACTTTTGGAGACTGAGTGGGCAGTTCAATCTCCACTGGTACCCAATCAGAGACAGATGGCCCAAGGCTATCACTAATTAAGCGGTACGCAGTGAAGAGAGACGGCTCAAATGTGCCGCCATCTCGTGGTTTCTAACCCTAACACAATATATTTAATGTCTGAAATAATGTGGTTTCTACGGTCGATTTTCTTGAGTTTACAGGACGAAAAACCCGAGTTTCCGGGAGGAAAAACCTGCTTGCCCGTGCCAGAGATCGACTAACTCGGGAACCGGTCGAAAAAAGGCTTAGAAAAATTTCCTCTAGTCGCCGACTAGACTCGAAACCAAGACTTCCTTCGTGCGGCCTAGCGCGATGGTGTGCAAACGCCACATCCACTGAGCTACACAGGCTCAATGTAAGAACACTTAAGCGCTAAAAAAAAAAAAAAAAAAAAAAAAACTATTTGTACTGAAACCATAAATGGACCGAATACAATTGCATTTTTATAAAAGCAGAAGAATGCATCCATCACACATTAAGCCTAACATCCTGTTAGGCTTAGGTACCAAGAGTTGGCAGCACTTGCTTGCCGGTCTCATCATCGATGGCGGCTTATAATCAGTGATAGTCACGGGCCAGCTCTCTCTCTCTGATTGGCTACAAGTGAAGACTGAACTACCACCTCAGTCTCCAAAAGCTAGATAGGGATAAAAGGCCTCACCAACTCCTTATAATGGAATAAAAAGGCGTTAGCTTATTATTATTATTAAATCAGCAAATTCTTAGGAGGGGAGAGAGAGAGAGAGAGAAAGTAATAAACAGACTATGGAAAAAGGTATAGCATTTCCGACTATTATCCTAATTGGTACCATTGTAGTTCTGTGGGATAGGAGACTTAAAAGGTGCGATCTGTGAAAAAAAAGAACATGGACAAGTGTTATGAACTACCAAAGGAGAGCTGGTTAAGAAATAGACCATGCTGTTGGAAGACGGATAGGAATTATCTGGAATTCTTGTGGATAGGTGGGGATATTAACAGTTTGTGTTAAGTTATTACATTATAATAACTGATAATGACTAAACAATTCATCTTGTGTTTTTTGCTCCATGTAGGGGGAGCCAGTCAGAATTGTGGATATTGATATCTGCAAAGATTTTATGATAATTATCGCTGAGTATTATACTGCATATGACCGACTTTTAGAGACAGATAATCAGAAAGAATAATTGTCATAATTAGGAAATCAGTAAAAACGGCGAACGAAGGAAAAATGAGGCAAGAAAATCTTGTACCAAAACACACCACATAAAGAAAATTTCAGGTCTGTTATTTGGTATAGTCTGTCAGTCCTGACAAAAGGGCATGTTTAACCATCTTGAGGAAGCTAGAAGGCATGATATAGTGTGGAAATTTTAGGTGAACTGGTCTTAGAAGATACATTTGTTGTTCAGAGACGAATAACACGTCAGATTTGGATCAAGTTTGAGGAATCATACTCTGCACAGTGAATAATGTTACTTTTTTAAATTTACAAGAAAATACAGAATACTGCTTTGTTCGTAATTAGTTTAATTCTTTGCTTTCAAAGTCACACTTGAATCTGCGGAGATTTATTATTGTTACGGGCAACTCCAGGGAGTCATTAGACTCATCGAGGAAGGCCACAAATCATATTCATCACAACTATTCGACATTCATACAGTATCTATCATACCTCACCTTAAACTCATTCATTGTCACAGCATCCACCACAGACTCTGGCAGCCCATTCCACTCATTGACAACTCTAAAAGTAAAGAACTAACACCTTTACTAACCACACTTTTGCCCAGTTTCCATGGATGTCCACTAGTCCTCCCACAACCAGCCCTGTTCTCAAAAATATCTTCTGAATTAAGTATAATTTCTGGGAAATTCCCATGCTACTCCTCTTAAACACTATTAATATAATTAACGGCTATTTTAGCCTGTCTTTGTTTAGGAGTGTCCCTTATATTTAATACATTGGCTAACATAACTCAAAAGGGGTATATATATATTTTAGGGCATTATGGGCGAGTATAGAAGGCAATTATGGCAGAATAAAAAATGTGGAAAAATTATGTACATACCTTGTTTTTGGTTTAAAGATGCCTTCTAAATCCAAGTTCTTGTTGAAGGGTTGTATGTAAACGGGGGGGGGGGGAAAGAACATGGCGATGTGCTTGAGACACGGGAAATAAGTTTGGGAACCCGGGTTACTGTTCATAATATATATATATATATATTATTTTGTTGTGGGGAGAGGGGGGAAGGGTATCCATATGTGGAAACTGGGGCAAGGGTTTACGGGGTGTGGACCGTTTCGGTCATCGTCGGAACTTTGTGGGAATGACTGTAGGGCTATGTCAAGGCTGCAAGATGTATCTGCCAATTTTGGGCATTTGTTGTCGCTAAGTGGCCGGAGGCGTGGCTTAATTTGTAAGTTTTGGAACGTCGAACATTCGGAAATTAGGTAGGGGCGGTGGACGTTGATAGAATTTCCATCGCATTTTGTGGCAATAGTTTCGGATATTCTAAGCATCGTTTCGTTTTCTTGTTTATCAATGATTATGGCTTTGTCAATTTGGGGGATGTGTTTTAGTTCAAGGGCGTGAGCTGCAATTTCTGCCTTCTCTGTATTCTGTGGTTTGTTTTTCTTTTTGATGTTGCGATGTTTTTTCGTGTTCAGATATTCTGGAATGGGAATATTGCAATCCCTGAAGTGTTCTTGTAGTCTAGTCCATAACGACCTAATTGTAGAGCCCGTGTAGGTGACGTCACAGTCATTTTGACAAGGAAATTTGTAGACTACGTTGTGGTGTTCGAATAATTCTTTGTGAGTGAGAGATTTAGTAGGTTTTAGGAGAGTTGCTAATTTATGGTTTGTGGTGAATACTAGCTTATAGTCCGTGTTTTTGAAAATGTATTTGTAAGCCTTGTATGTGTTTTGGATGTATGGCAATTTGATGATATACGTGTCGGGAAGTCTGCTTTTGTTGTATTATTGTTAAGACGGGATTTTGCCGTATAGTTCGCGTAACTTAATCGATGCGTGGGGTAGTTGCGATTTTTGAAAACCTGTGTTAAATACTTGAGTTCAGTGTTAAGAAAATTGCTGTTGGTGGAGAATTTGTAAGCATTGATAAATTGTGATAAGATGACTGATTTTTTAACGGAATATGGGTGGTATGAATTGAAATGGAGGTAGTTTCCGACATGTGTGAGTTTGTGAAATATCTTCGTGGCAATTCTGTTATGGCTTCTGATTAATGTAAGATTTAAGAAATTGATGGATTTGTTCTGTTTCCATGGTGAATTGTAGTCTGTTGCTAAAATCGTTGAGGGATGTTTGTAAGGCGGAGATGTGTGAGGGTTTGCCAATGCATAGAATATCGTCTACGTATCTGCCATAGAAGGTGATGCCGGGGGGGGGAGGGGGGAGTAGAAGTGATTCAGTGTGTGCCAGGAATAACTCTGCTAATTGTCCACTGATGTTTTGGCCCATTGGGAGACCGAAAATTTGAACATATAAGGAGTTGTTGAATTTAAGGAAGTTGGCAGATATTGTGAGTTTAATCAAACTAATGATGTCATTTGGTGTTAATTTTGTGCGTGTGTGTGTGTAGGGTGTGGTCCTCGGAGAGTAGTGTGTGTACGATGTCTAAAGTTTTGGGAACATCCACGTTGGTGTATAATGAAGTTGCATCTAGTGAGGAGAGGATGTCATTCTGGGATGGAGTAGTGTTGCTTAATTTCCAGAATAGGTCATCTGTATTTTTGATCATACAGATAGACGTTGTTAGTAGTGGTTTGATGAGTTTGGCGACAAATTTTGATAAAGGAGCTGTGGTGGTGTTCATGTAGGAGACTATGGGTCGTATCGGATAACCGTCTTTGTGGGTTTTGATGTTCCCGAACATATAGGGGGTGCGAGTGGTTGTGCGTCCCATTGTGGTTTTATCTATTTTGTTTTGACTTTTTAAGGTGTGTAAGGTGCTGTTTATCTGTTTTACGAGGTCGGGGGTAGGATCATTGTGGATTATTTGGTAGGTGTGTTGGTCGTTTAAGACGGCCATTATTTTGTTGTGGAAATCCGTTTTATTGATGATGACAACGGTGTCATCTTTGTGAGCTTTTGTGATCATGATATCAGGGTTCTTTTTTTAAACATAATAGGGCACTTTGTAAGTTGGGAGTGATGTTGGGTTTTACTATTATTTTGCTATTTATAATGTTGTTTATTTTTTGGAATATTCAGACAGATATTCAAAAAGAAAAATCAAACTTATTCTTACATCCACAATACAAAACGTAGACTGAAAACCTTAATGTCCCCTAAAGAATGGGCTGTTTTCTCTGAAAGCATCCAAACACACATCAACGACTACGCGCTGTTAACTGAAGCTCGACACACAAGGTCGGGAAAGATCCTCATGTCTGAACATGTAAAAGACATCGAAAAAAGAAGGGAGCATAAATCAGGTTTAGCATTCCACACAGCCACTACTGACCATCAAGTACTCTGGCAACAGACAAACTATACTGATAATAACTAATGTCATATATTGATAATAACTTTTTCACAAGAAAATTTAAAGTAACTACACAAATGCTTAGGATCCCTACACAGTGAAATAAAAATCAAGGCTTGATTTTACATCAAGTGTAGTCTGCCTTCATCAAAAATGTATGGTAACTGTCAGGGACCTAGGATATAGCACACATGAACCACAGAACGTGACAATAACTAGCAATGTTACAACACCCTTATAGTAACAAATATATTATTTGTATTCTGGTTTCTCAATTACTTAACAGTTGTGAAGTTATTAAAAACATCTAATATGTGTAATTAATTGTCAATAAGCTTTTGTTGCGTGAAACGTTTATATACCATTACCCCTGATGATGTAAGTCTTACTACGCATGGTTTTTTAATTGTTTATTTTTAATAAACTCTTTATATTAATATGTGGTCTCAATACAGAAAACTATCTACAGAACTGCTTAACCACAGAAACCTTAGTCTAAAACAATAGTCTCCTTCCCAATCGTTGTTGAATTTATAGGTTCATTGTTTTTTATTTGATTACTCATTTTGGAGCAAAATTTTTAAACACGAGAAAATAATGTATCGTCAAAGCGTGCCTATAACACCGGTGAAGTAGTGAACACATCCCTCAAGCACACGGTTGCCAGTAGACTAAATACGTAAAACATACGCATAAAATTGGCACTAGTAACATTCGTCCTCGAAGACGAGGAATTACAAAATGTACGTAATATAACATAAATGTTAACATTTTTTACGATTTCAAAAAATACTGTTACTAGGAGAAGACTTATATTTTCTAGTTTTAATTTTATTTTTTCCTTATTTAATAATTGACAGCGGGCGTATTTGCGTCCGCGGACTTCCACTGACTTAGATGTTTAAAACAGTTCTTGAGAATAATACTTTAAGCCGCTCAAAGACATTCGAATGGTATGATAGGTTTGAAGATGACCCTCGCTCTGGACGACAATCGACATATCGCATCCACGATTTAGTGGTTCGTGTTCGCGAAAAGATGATCACCAATCGGTTAACCAAATTCTGATGGTATATGGAAATGACGATTGCTGCAAAATTTGTGCACAACATCTCATTCAGGTTCAAAAGGATCATCCTGCTAGTTTGTCAGGAGCTCAAAGATCGTGTTGCTCAGAATCCAGATTCCATCAGGAGCATCATTACAGGTGATGAGATGTGGGGTTTGCAGATAATAACCACCCACTGACGAAAAATACCATTTCAGTGAGTGGTTATCTGTAAACCCACATCAAGCACATATTTAAACGCACATGACGAAGCTCGTGACGCGCGTTTAAATATTAAAATAATGTTGATTGTTTTCTTTGACTTAGAGGTATTGTCCATTACGAATTCCTTCCAAGAAGGTCAAACATTCAACTATGCATTTTACAAAGAGGTTTTGAATTGTTTGGGAGAAAAAAATGGCAAAGTGGATAGTAGTTCTCGTATCATGAGAATACTCCAGCTTATTCAGCTCTTTCAACTCGCGAATCTGGCTTAAAAGAATATTACATTCGTACTTCACGAACCCCCTTTTTTTTTTATATTCCCTAAGCCAGTGTTTCTCAAAGTGTGGTACGCGTACCCCCGGGGGTACGTGAAAGGTCGTTAGGGGATACTTGGCAATTTTTGGCTATGTATAATTAAAGAAGTCGTTATATTTTTCTCTTCGTAAGTATGATATGAATTACTTGAACTGCGGATTTTCATGGACGGGAAATGATTTGTTCTATTAAAAATAAACCATTTTTTGTTTACATGAACATATAAATTCAAATAAAATAGACAGTTACAATGAAATATACTTTATTTATTTATTATTATTTTGATAAGGGAGTACTTGGTAATAAAAAATTTAAGAAGCGGTACGCGGATATCTGAAGTTTGAGAAACACTGCCCTAAGCTAAAATCCGTAAAAGACGAAGATTTCAAGATGTAATTGAAATTAAACAGAATACGACAGAGCAACTTAAAGCTAGTCCTTTAAAATAGTTCCAGAAATGCTTCCAAACCTGGGAAAAACGCTGGGAACACTATTTGGGGGGGGGGGAGAGAAGGTTTAGAATTAGGAATACTAGTCGTCCGCCTGATTGACCGAATGCTTTGCTTATTCACTTTGCAAGCAACGGGGTGAAGGTTCAAATTCCGCTATGGACTTGGATGTTTGTATTTAGGTGCAAGGTAAATTTCATTGCCTGATGTGAGACCGTCGTTCCGTTTATTGTGGAGGAGGGCCTAACTACCGCTGCGTTTCCTGATTATGTAAACAGGAATACAAATAAATACAAATATTATATAAAATTAAAAAATTCCGGAGCCTACTGCAGTAAAAAAAGTTCATTCCCTATCTAATCCGTCATAAAACTACAAATGGTCAATAATCATGAACTCTACTATCCTACCTATAGTGACAGAGTAGAGACTGGCCCCATGTCTTTTCCGACAAAGTTTAAGCTGAAAGTCTTCTGCCTGTTCCCCTTTGAAGAATAAAAATGTTCAGAATTTTATTTTATTTATTTATTTTATGTTATGGTTCTTTTATTGGCTTCAGTTATCTCAGCGTCGCTTTGATTGTTTGTGATTGTTTGTTTGCATGGGCTCATGCAAACAATCACTCATCCCAAAAAAAGTTCCACATCTTCCTCTTCCTGATAATGGTGAATATGGCGTTCATCATCTGTGATGATGAAATCCAAAAATTTGTTTCCATTATGCTGATAATGCTACAAATGACCAGCATTTGCTTCTCATTGAATTTTACCGCTGCACATTGTTCTATACTTTCTTAGAGTGCAGGCAATCATAGAAGATATATGATATCTTAAATGATTTAATACGATTGTCAACATACTATCGTTTTAAGCAACATGCATAATATTGCTTAAAACGCAACATTATGCAATTCTTGTATGAAAAACAAGAATTTGACTTCTGTCATCAAGTACACTTGAAAAAATTATGAAAAACATTAAGGATTCACCTTCATAACACGCTACATGAAGGAAAAAAATGTTTGCAAAGATTGATTTATTCACAAATATTAGCAAATCCAGAAAGTATTAAAAGATTTTTTTTTAATATTAATACTTTTTAAAATCGGAAAAAAAAATCCTCTTATTTGTTATTATTCTAGCTGATTATTTTTTCCAGCTCATTATTCCAATATTTATGGTTCTCTTAACGGTCCGTTCAGAAAATTCAAAATAGAGCTCACATGGAGAACTCTATTTTAATTTTCTATGAAAATCGACGGCAGATAGGGGAGTTTTGAGAAGTTTTGTGCATTAAAATATTCCTATAAGGCAGTGATTTTCAACCTTTTTCATAACACGGCACACTAGACTAATTATTAAAATTCTGCGGCACACTAAAAATATATTTTATTTTTTTTTGATGATCTGGCAAAAAAATAGGCATAATTATGATTGATTTACACACACAAGAAGATGGAAGACCAGACACTAATAAATAAATGTGCAAATTACGACATTATTCCTTTCAATTACCGTATTTTTCGGACGATAAGACAAATCCCAAATTTATGAGACGATTTTTAGAAAAAAAAAATTATTATATAAAGATATTTTCAAATTCTTACTTAATTTTTATTTATTGTTACAATCATTTGTATTAGCAATATTCAGTTCATCTTCGCTCTCGTTAATGTCACCGTTCGTATTACTTTCGTCTGAACTATTGCTGTCACTCCCTTCAAAAACTGCGTAATCTTCGGTACCATCCATCGCATTACTTATCCTGCATTTCTTAAATGACTTTATAATTGTCTCTTCTTTCACACCTTCCCATGAATTTTTCACCCAGGTACATACTTCTGAAATTGTTGGTTGTTTCATACGTCCTGTTGCTGTAACATCGTGATTTGGCTTTGCCATCCATTTGTTCCACTCTTCCCGCATAAAATTTTTGAATGGTTTATTAATAGATCCATCCAAGGGCTGTAATTGACTTTTAAAGCCTCCAGGAATGACAGCTAATTCTGTATTCATTTCTTTTAGAAGCTTGGTTGATTCTGTTTTATGCGCTCTGAATTGATCCCACACTAACATCGCAGGCTTTTTAAACAGCGCATTTGGACGTTTTTCCCATAACCTTTGTATCTATAATTTCATTCCTGTTTCGTCCATCCAGCCTTTATCTTGAACGTGGATAATAATGCCACGAGGCATTGTATCTTTCGGTAACGTTTTTCTCTTGAAGATTAACATGGGGGGTAGTTTTGTTGCGTCCACGCAACAAACTAAGACTACAGTGTAGTGAGTTTTTTCGTGACCCGTTATTTTGATCACTATTGATTTGGTGCCTTTTGAATCTACTGTCCGATTTGAAGGAACATCAAAAGTTAGAGGCACTTCATCCATGTTCGCAATTTGATTAAGCTCAAAATTAAATTTCCTTCTCGCTGATAAGACAAATCTATGGAATTCTATAATTTTAGCTTCATAGTCAGCAGGCATTTTTTGAGCTAGTGGTTTTTGTACGCATGCATAACCCGTGTCTTTTCATAAATCTAAAGCACCAAGACGGTGATCCGGTAAAATCTAAAATTCCATTAGCAGTTGCCCATCGTTTCGCTTCAAAAATTATCATTTTCGTAGAAACAGATATTCCCATGTTTCAATGATTTGTTATCCAATTTTTCATTTGTACTTCTAATTCTGTCCATTTTTCTAGGTGCGAACGAAATGTTTTCTTGTTTTTACATAGCGGTTTTAATTGTTCCTCTTGTTTTCTCCACCCATGAACCATTTTTTCTGTTGGTGGTGGACCAAAATGTCTTTCTGCTGCTCTGTTTCCATATTGTTTTGCATAATTTATCACATTTTTATAACTCATTATATGAAGGTCTTTTTTTGTTTTACACTCATTTTTTCTAATTTTAAGATAAAAATTTTAACGACTTATAAAAAATAATTCAAATGAACGGTACGAAAGCGCATATGAATGACTATCGATGCTTTAAATCGGTGATTCACCCACATGCGGCGAGATAGTGGCGTACTTACTAATTTTATTAACATATTGCGCCAGTAATTGAACTTCGCTAACAGCTTCGGTACAGCGTAAAGATTCCTATTTTAATGTTACCTTCGGACCATAAGACGCACCCCAATTTTCAGTCGATTTTTCTGTGTAAAAAGGTGCGTCTTATGGTCCGAAAAATACGGTAATTTGTTTTCATAAATCTCGCGGCACACCGGTTGAAAATCGCTGCTATAAGGGATAATTATTGTAGTAATCATTATTAATTGTTACCTTGGTGAGTTTATTTTATTTTATTTATTTATTTTTATTTTTTTTTCGCGTGCAGTCTTGTACGTTTTGATAATGCTGCCTGTTATTTTGTAGTTTGAAGAGTTGCACGGTTTTCCAAATAAAATCAAACATAAAAGCATGAATTCCTTGACTTTATTTTATTTATTTTATGTTATGGTTCTTTTATTGGATTCAGTTATCTCAGGAGCATCCTGTAAGTAATATATACATATAAATAACATTCCTGTATGTTAGCGTAATTTACAGTTTGTAATAGGAAATCTGTGGGTTCATGCTGTGAGAGATCTTCATGGTTTCCGCAGTGTTTTAATTATTAGAATAATTACGCTCCTACAAGTGCATTTCGTTAACCTGTTTTGTCAGCTGTATCAAAGTTAAGTCTTAGACTTAGGTCATGGGTTATCAATTAGTTTATTTACATCGCATTCCAAATTTGGGGGAGGGAGTAACAACCCAGACCCCCTGAGAAGCTGAAAATGAAACATTAGATGAGCATTATATTTAAGCCTACATTTTTATTTACTTTTCTTAAGTTTTTGCCGAATAATTGCAGTATTTATATTATTGAAATAAGTAAACTGATACTTCTTTTTTGCAATTTATTTTATTTATTTTTAGTTTTTTCGCGTTCAGTCTTGTTCGTTTTGATAATGCTGCCTGTTATTTTGTAGTTTGAAGAAATGCGTCATAAAATTATAAATATAAAACCAAAGTTATTATTACTTGAGGGGGGGGGGAGGTTCTCTGCCTTCTCGTTGTCGCTTGCTTGGATAATTTATCTTATAGCCTTGATAGCCAACTTTGCAGCCATTAGCCACGTGCGGCGAAAAGGTTCGTGTGGAATTGATACTTCTAGTTTCGCAAATGTTCGTTTGTAAATGTATATATACAGTCGGGTTTCCATATTTGCGGTGGGTGAGTGAACACTTCCGCAAAAGTTCAAATAGCCCCAGAACATCTTGGCTTTATATCCAAGCGTATTCTGTATATGCCTAAACACTTACGCGACCATGTACAATTAACAGAAAAAATGTTTAAATGTGTTTAAAAGGTTTAATTTTGTTTTACAATAATAAGTAACATTTCATATTCGAAAATAATGTATCAAAATTTTATTACATAGTTAAGAATAAAGCATGTGCCAGGGTATTTACCAAAGGATTCCATACTCGTCAGTAGTAGTAGTGGTCTCAGAGGCTGGAGAAGAAGCATGTTTGGATGACGTCGAGTCTTCCTGTTCGGCCTTCTTCTGTTTGAGACTCTGCGTGGGGCTAAGAGATCTTCCAGAATAATGCAGTCTCATCGACATTGAAAACCTATTCGGGTTTATATCCCCCTCCCCCCCTCTTCTTGGTGTTGCTCAGAGGATAGGCCTTAGCAGTCCCATGATCTGCTGAAACAGGTTCACCCATAATCTTTACATTACGGAGTGAATAACACTTCTTGATATTCTGGAAAAATCAGTCTTTGCTGGTAATGAACGTGCTACTGTTATAGGGGAGTTGGATACTTAAATCTGCTGTAAAGAGCGACGGCCTTAGTGGAAATTATACCGATGTTCACTGGCAAGATTTTCTTGTGCTGGTATTTGGTTCAAATGAGCAGTGCATTCTTCATTTTTAACATCACTTTATATACATCAGCCACATATTTAGCAGTAAGAATTGCACCAGTTTGCACTGCCTCCCTGATCTCAGTTTCTTGTTTCCTTGTACCGTACTTTCATCAGTGGCGCACCCAGAGGGGGGGGGGGGCAAGGGGCCCTGAAATCCCCCAAAGAAAAAGGGAAAAAAATACTAGAAAAATTTCCAGAAATCTTTTCCTAATTAAAATTCATTTTTGTTATTTATGTAGTGTCGTATCTTCTGTTTCTATACTACTTATGAATTAACGATCATTGCAGATGCTCAGTCATAGGTCGTATGCCTTCTCAAATCATCTACTCAACTCGCCCCCTCTAAGATTAAATCCTGAGTGCGCCACTGACTTTCATTCATACCAAACATGCGGCCTACGGCCGTGCATACGTTAGACAAATGTTGAGCTCTTCTCAACATTTGTCTAGAATCAACCCTTTCTCGTTCAGTTATCACTTTTTTATCCGTCACTAGATGCACTTCGTTTAAAACCGATGGATATTTGTATAAACACAGTAATATTTTAAGCACCAGGGTTTTCACCATATTCTCAACAGAAAACCTGTAGGACAAGTAAAATATTTCAACTATTTAGGTACAGTTTTTAGCGAAGAGGGCAAATTAAATATGGAAATAGACAACAGAATAAACAAAGCTGATATTCTGGGAGAACTAGTTCAAATAGGAAAAACACCAACGTCGCAGTCTACAAGTGTTCAATCCAGTTTCAAGTTATGGATCTGATTGGATTAGATATAAACACTTGATCAAAGATGAGAGACCATAGGTATGAGAGTTCTGGGGGGGGTAATATAATGGAGGTTCATAATAAAAGTGAAGATATTAGGAATCAACTTGACATTTTTAGCATTCAAGAATGTGTGTGTGTTTGCAGACTAGTCTAACGTGGTATGGTCGCTTAAACAGAATGGGAGAAGAAAGCTTAGCAAAACAGGCGTGTGTTTGATACCACGATGTCAGTAAAAAGATCCAGAAGAAGACCAAAGTCTAGATGGATTGATTCAGTTCGAAGCGCTCTAGAAGAACGAAATCTTAGATATGACAACATTGGCGTGCTGACATGTAATAGACTAAATTAGAGGAAAATTGCTGATAGGAGATTAGTAATAATGTAAAGATAATCACATAGTACTCACATACTATCCTGTATACTTCCTCCCCTTGAAAGTACAAATTAATGGCGAAATAATTTGATAATTGATCACATACTGTGAATACATTTTATGCCAGAAACTATTGTGCAAATCTGGAGGAAAAATTAGGGCAAAGAAATCGCAAGTCGTCCCTTTTTCTTTACTGCTTCATTTGGGAGTATCTAATAAAGTGGCAGCTTTACAATTTGCATATGCGAGAGCTATTTCTTCCCATTCCAGTGGATGTTTTCTTCAAATGGTCTGGGTAAGGCTATAATCACTATGTAATCACTTACCACTATGTTATATTAACATAGTGATAAGTGACTAATAACCAATTATAGGTTATTAGTCCGTTATCACTATGTTAATATGATCCGCTCTTTAATAGTTATGATCGGTAGCAATTAATGATAACCAACACCGAAAAGTTCAGAAACATGCTAATTCTTATATTAACTATCGTTATTCCTTGCAATTATGAATCCGCTGCTTTCATCTTCTACAAATAATTTCGCATCCACTGTTCATCAGAATTCGCATCAATAATACCCCCGCTCACTGTCATACCCGTTCAGACGTGTGCATCAACTAATTAATACACCCTCACAGTACATCTCCAGACTCACGGAAGAAATTTCTCCTAATCTTCGTTCATTCCTTCCACTGAAAGAGTCTGCAATCTTATGTTTCCCAATACAGTTCGCACTTTGAACAACTTCCTTTTGCCCATTCACAGTAGTGGTGTACCATAGGTTGACCAACCTCCCGTAGAAGGGTCTCTCATTAAAAAAAAAAAGAAAATATTAATTTCTGATTACAAAGCATCCATATGTCATTTGATGTTATTTAGTCTACTCTGTACCCATAAAATGTATGTAATTCATTCTTAAAACAATTTAAGGCGGCAGCTTTCCATATATTTTCCACTCTGATCTAAGACAACTCATTAGAAGGACTTTTCACCCTTTAATATCTTCTTATTAGTCCATTTCATAATCTTGCTACTCGGTGCAGTAGAATCCGATTTCAAATATTTGAATACTTTGAACATCCATTAAAATTATGAATCACCTTGCACTGCTCTCTAAAATCTCCAAAAGTTATGGTAATCGCCATCTCTATAATTCCACACTTAACCCTCCTCTACTGCAAATTCACTGTGTCGTTTCTGAGTCCCGGGTCACAACTGAATCACCACTGTCAATAAAAGAGCGAAATGAAATAAAATTTCATGAAAATGAAAGAATCGTGAATTATAATTTCGACTCACCTGCATGATTGCATTTGAAATGAACATTAAGATTTACTGTAAATACTACAACTGATTATTTCGTGCCAACGTTCCCTCTAAACCTGAGAAGCAAATACAGGTCACATTTTGAGCAGCATTTGGGTTAGCCTGAGATTGGTTAGGGTAATGATCTTCGATAATCTATGTTATATAATAAGTTATATTTTTATTCAGCTGAAAATATAATTGCACATAAAAAGTAATTTATCATGTTGTATTTTGACGACGCACATGATCTTTTGCGATGAGCGGGAGTTGGAGTCTCGTGCACGGGCGTGCAACGGCCATTCAGGCACCTGAGAGAGGGAACATTGTTTGGCTCCAATATCAGTTTCGTTATATTTATTATTATTACTTGATACTTCCAAGGACTCATCGCGGGAGGGCACTCTATTCCACCCCACTACACACATCTGTCATCATCACCACCACCACCAACAGTGTTTTTTGTCCGTAAATTGCGTGTATTCTGAAGACCAAATTGCTTGTATGCGGGATGAAAAACCAAGGGAGAAAAATACCCTGCTACCACCGTATGAGATCGCGTAACTTGCTTTCAAATGAAAAAGCCCATATAAAGTTATTCAAAATTAAGTGGATATTGAATACCACATTATTTCTTAGCCGAAACTCAAAGATAGGAAATCTAATCTAAGAGTTTCATGCCGAATATAGAAGAGAGATAAATTTCCTATCTTTGAGTTTCTTATTCGGCTAAGAAATAATGTGGTATTCAATATCCACTGAATTTTGAATAATTTTACTTCGCCGAAGTGAAGCCTGTTGACTCTTATTTTCAGTAATTGTTTTTTTGGCAACTCATACAGTACAGATATACGTTCTGACCATTGAAACCTTAGTATTACATCTAGGTCTACCTACTCACTGATGAGACCTCAAAAAGGGTCGAATCCGGTCTGGGTAGTGACCTTCTCTCATAATGTAGAACAGTGATACATCTCCTAGGAGCTGTGTTTTACATTATGGGAAAATACTAAGAACAGATCGGAGCTTACTCCGCCTTTACTACGAGTCGCCATAGCATTGCACTACCAGGTGTTGGCTTACGCTTGGACTCGCCGATCTTTATACAGTTTTCTATATTCGGCATGAAATTCTTAGATTAGGTAGATTAGATTTCCTATCTTTGAGTTTCTTATTCGGCTAAGAAATAATGTGGTATTCAATATCCACTTAATTTTGAATAATTTTACTTCGCCGAAGTGAAGACAGTTTGGCTCTTATTTCAGTAAGCCCATATAAAGATTTCTCTCGTAACGACGAAGATCGAATATACCGTGATTTTTCCAATTGCGCTACGGAGGCGCGTATTCAGTTTCGGATTATATCCGAAATTATTTGAGACTCGAGATCATGCTGAAATATTTGGATTGGGAGTTTCCTCTTTCCTAATTTTAGAACTGTGTGCAAAATATAGCTATATCAGTCTCTTTGCTGATTTGGGTACAGATTACATAATCCAATCCGTTCCACGTCATCTCCCCGACGGCCGTTAGATATTTGAATTTTATAATATAAAAGGATTTCGAGAAACTGTTCGCGTTGTACATATATTAATACCTTCTGTAAAGCAAAGAAAGGTACTCTCGCTGATGGTCTTAAACGTCAAATCGAATAGTTTCAATATGCTGTTAGGTATCCGAATAATGAGATATGTAACAAACTAAAACAACTGTTTAATTAAATAAAAAAAGTTAAAATTATTTCGGTTAATGATAAAATAATAAACAGCAATAAAAAAACGCACGGAATTAACAGCCATAGTACGTTATGCAGATAAATTGACCTCATTCATCAGTACATTAATTAGGTTGCATAATGCCAAGTTACTTGAACCTACATATTAATAGACTGCAATAAAATCATCTACTGTCTTCGAAAAAAAAAAAAAAAGCTGTCAAGCCCAACTATTTCTATTTAGAAATAGTTGGGCTTGATCCGAAACAAGTTCTATGAACAAACTGTTTTCTGTACCGTTAAGTAGTCATGAATTTAATTTAGTACTGAATTCGTTGCTTTACAGTCTTCTGTTGCCGACTGACTGTCGACGTGTTTACCACCGTCAGTTGACATCGCGTACATCCATACTGTTTGCAATTTTAATAACAAGGTGCTTATTCACACGATCATTTATCCCTATGAATTTGTTAAGATCGGTGGATGGTCTGCTATCCTTTCTAGATAAGAATAATTTGAGAATGTATACGGTGCTGTACATTCTGCCTGAGAGAAGAAATGAAGAGCTTCATCTGAACCTTTGCATTCCCATTTCCAAGGTGGACGCACAAAGATATGGATAACAAAACAAAGTTAGTTGAGACTGACATATCGTCTTGTGAAAAAACTGTCGACTGGCTAGTTATTATATGACACATCCAAGAAGTCCAAGGACTCATCGTGGGAGGGCACTCTACTCCACTCCGCTACACACATCTCACTTCTCCTCTACTGCTTAACTTTCCCACTGCACACAACCATCAACGCCATCTACACCATAACAACAGTATTTTTTGTCTGTAAATTGCGTATGTTCTGATAGACGATTTGCCTATACGCTGAATGAAAAACCGAGTTTCCAGGAGGAAATAACCTTGCTGCCTCCATATGAGATCGGCTAACTCACCTTCAATTGAAAAAGTCCATATAAAGATTCCTCCCGTCACGACGAGAATCGAACGCAATTTGCCAAACTTCCTTGTATACCTCATACAATAACTTCATTGACTGTTTAAAGAAGCAGATTTTTTTTGTTGTTGTTTTGTTTGTTTGTCAGATTTCTAGGTATATACTCATTTCAGTTACACTTTTATTGTTTTAGGCATTAAAATCTGTATGTGTGTGTGTGTGATCGAAAATTATGCATCCTTATGGGTCAGAATTAATGAACAGCGCGCAATCGGAAAGGGTCAACTAAATTAAGAGAGGAAAATTCCTAGTTCCAATCCTGTTAACCGTTGATATTTCCAAGCTGAAATATTATACCCTCAGCTCCACGGGAAGTAGGTAAAATATGCATTACCCACATGCTGAAATATTATACCCACAGCTCCACGGGAAGTAGGTAAAATATGCATTAACCGCATGCTGAACTAAAACCCCTGTAATTAGTGACTATAGTCGGAAATTTACTTGCTAGGCAGCTTATAATGACTTCCATTCATTGATAGTTATAATTCACTCAACTTGAAGCATTATGAAATTAAACTTCTCTCATATATATTATTTCTCATAAATCTATCTTAGTTAATACATTCCAGTATACAAAAGATCACACTCGAATTTTCTTACAAATGCTTCAAGGTCAAAGTGGGAACTTGATGCGCACGAATGTAATACTAAATCCATCTTTCCAGTAACACGTTTGCTCTGAGATTAGGCAAGCGTTTCACATCACAGCAAGGTCGAAAGCACCCTCAAGGCAAAAGTCAGAATGAGTAGCAGTTATGAAATATCCCTTTCCTTTCACGAAGCGCTACACACTTTTTACGATTGATTTTTTTTCTATCTTTCCTCCCTTTTTAATTGAAATATAACTCTTAATTAAGAAGATTCTTAAAACAAAAGAATCTTTAACATTTTATTATATATATATAAATCTGAAACATAATGTTTAAAGATGATGCGGAAACATCAGAAGTATTTAAAGATGATGTTGAAACATCAAGTTCATGCAGAGTGATGAAAATTACATAAAGACAAAATCACCCGTCTTTGATTACAAAAAGACCATATAACCGAAAATTGGTGGTCTTCAAAGCTAGGAGTGCAGACTTTGGAGACCGCATTCTTTAATATTTTTTTTTTTTAAATAATTTTCAGCAGACTATTAAACGAATTATTTTTGTAGGCTTAAATTTTTACGTTTTGTTGTTTGTTAGCTCAAAATATTTCGTTGTGTAAGATTAATGTAAAAGAACTTCTGATCTCAAATCCGAACAGGAATAATATTTTAAAGGCCAAAGTGCCATAAATTTAGATTGGGGAAATAGCTCCCCCAAAGCGTATTTTAAGCGACGCCATTAAAATACAAACAAACTACTGCTATATTTAGTTGCAATGGATTTGCCAAGATATGTGATGACTAAACGTACACATGCAGACTGGTGAATTCGTGCTCAAGTTATTCCCTGAACGCCTTTCAAAATAATTTTGGGTCATCATAGTTTAAGCCAAGTGACTGATTTATGTGTTTACACACCGAGAAAGTTCGAACGCAATATGTACATAAAAATTGAATTGGAACTTAGTTAAATTACACGTTACAAATCAATACAAGTTACTAGTTAATTCTTTCATCACAACTGTTAGTTTTGTGCCGTGTGATGCGATAAAACTATTTAGGAGAGCGATTCGAGATTCCTTTTAAATCACCATACCAGTACAGAGGGCTCAATTCCTTGTGTTCGGACTACCACCACCTAAGCAGTATAGCATGTATTTTTGTCCATTAGCCCCAAAGCTGCTAACCGTAAAAAATTTTAAAGTAATTATTTTCCTAACATTAAATTGTTTCCGTTTATTATGGTATCCACGACTTTTGTCATTTAGTATATATGATCTCTTCCTTGTGCCCAACATTGTCTCACTGTTTTATATTTTCTTCTTTTCCTATAGAAAAATAAATAAATAAATGACATAAATAGAGATATCTATCTATTCTCTAAAAGTCTTTGTGGGATGGGTCTAAATTTTTATAACAATACTATTCAGGAGCAGCAACAGTATTTCAGAATCAATTCAACAGCATTTATGCTCCTAAGTAGATACTCAACATTAAAGCGAGATTGTTTATCTCACTTTATTTATAGCACATAACACTAGTTTTCAGTGCGTAATTTTTCGCATTTACAAATAAATTCATCTGGATTGTAATATTCTCCAAAATTTATTATTTCAGTTTACTGGTAATTTTTACTTAGAACGAGAAAAATTATTAGGAGCATAAGCACCAGAGAAGATCGCGCGCGCACACACACACACACAGTTGACTTTTGCTTATAGGCACACAATACTATGCTAAAGTTAATATAACACTATAGCAAACTTCTTCTAGTTGTTATGAGTTTGCAATAGTAAGTCACCTGCGTGTGTGTACGACGCTTTACCTGAAATGCAAAAGCGTAAAGAAAACTATATTTAGCCCTACAATCTCGAAGTCGAGAACACTTAGGACTTTATATGTGCATTTGTAACATCAATCTAATAGAAGATACCGATAACCACTGAAGTACCAGGCATTCTCTCTATTCATCTTTTATTATGGTACGCAGCCTTCTATCGGTATGCTTTGATTGCATAAATATAAGGCTGTGTAATGTATTAATTGGGGTGATGGTTGACAATAGACTGCATAAAGAGGCCATATTGCAAGTTACGAAGACTGCATATCGCATTGATGCTCTGAGAACTATGCTGACATGTAAGAATAAGGAGATAGTTGTGCCACTGTATAAAGCGCTGATCAGACAACAATTGGACTATTTAGGCTCCGATTTGGTTTTCTTAGTTTCCATTGCAATGTGGAAATATTGCAGGAGTTCCAGAGACGAGTGACTAAGTCAATATATCAAGACTATGGAATATGGAATTACGGATTGAGGTTAAAGGAATGTAAACCACAGAGTTTGATGGATAGGAGAAAAAGAGGTCATCGGATAGAGATGTTTAAGTTAGTGAGGGGATTTTATCAGATTAATGTATAGGGATTATAAACAGAATAGAGGGTGGAGGGAAAGAACAGAGGCCATCCCTGGAAGTTGTGTAAGAGAGTGGTGAAGAAGGTTATCAGGAGCTGATAACCTTTATATATATATATATATATTTTTTTTTTTTTTTTTGCATTTTCCGGAAACCTTGATCTAGTGATCAGACGTAGTACTTTTTCAAGGCACTTCAGCGCCTCCAGCAGTAATCGAGAAGATAGTCTCACACAGGGCAGTGAAATTCATCTCTGGCCTAAAGGCAATCCATGCCCACAGTGGGATTCGAACCTGAAGCCAGTTGGTTGGAGAGAGAGAGAGGGAGAGTATCTCCTACCAACAGGCTCTATTATATAAATGTATCGTAATGCTTCTTAACAGCTTGTAACAGATCTTCACGTTAGACTGCATATTTATAAAACTTTGACTCTGTATAGCTTATTTTATTTCGGTCCATTGCTTCTTTAAAGGAAAATACCCCGTGTACATTTGCATTCTTATCAATATGTTAAAAATAAGTCTGACTATTTCAGTAAATTTGGATCATATAATTTTTTTTCATTTTTATCCAAGAAAGGTATTAGTATACTTAAATTCATCGTGGTTTATATTTATAAGTTTTAATGATTTTTATAATTTTAACTCATTAAAATTATTATTATTTTTTTAAATTAAGCATGTAGAATAGAAATGATAATATATATAATATTAATGCTGTGCTCTACAAACATCAGATAAGCAGTTACGATCACAACACATCTTCATGTCCAGATATGAGGTGATCAACTGAATGAGTATACAAATGCTTGGCAAACTGACCGCTGGCCTCTTCTTGCACTATTCTGAAATTATCTTTTAAATAAATGTTTTTCTGTTTTTTTCAAATGCGTACCTGATAAACCTTAAATGCTGGAAATTTGGCGAAGACTATATAAGCCAACAATGTTTCTTAAATACTGTAATTTTTGACACACTCATCATATATTTACAAACGTACAACCCTGCCCCTTGAGAGAGTTTGATAAATTTCTCAGATATCGCGATAGTTCTCGCTTAAACATTCCTTAAACGCTTAAAAATTCCTTTTTAAAACTTCTCGTATTAGTTAGTTATAAGAGCATGAAGCATTATTTATTTATTTGTTCATATATATAAGTTGCATGTTTCGTTATTGTATCATAGATTTAAGATTGACTAAAATTTTTTTTCTCTGTTGTAATTCCGTTTGTAATGGGAAAACAATTTTAAAATATTTCTTCTTCTTTTTTTGTCAATAGTGGTTCATTTTTTTAATTTGCTAAAAGGGATTAAAACGGATAGGCTAACCATCTGATAACCTAAAGAAAGCTGGATATGATTCACGAGAATATGCTACTGGGCTGCAATGCCAAGCCCATCGGACTGGGAAAACAAATGCAGCTTTATCGGTCTTTATCCAAATCCATATCTCAGGTGGTTTAGGAACTGACAATGCACTATGGCGAAGTAATAATATCATGTCAAGTTTGAGTATTTTTCATGTCAAATTTAAGCTCACCTGCTGCAACAACAAGAAGTTGAAAAAAAAGTTGTTGGTTCTATAAATTTGAAGCTATAGATAAATTTGAATCAAATTCCTATAGAAAAGGAAGCAATAGAACGTCTATATATTGAGGGGTCTATATATAGGTCTATATATTAGGGTGACCAAGTAATTTTATAAACTTGGTTATTTTACTCCTAATCCTAAGTAAGCAAACAGTTAAGTTTGCGCCTGAAACGTAGTTCAAGTCTAAAGGTGGTGCAACACCAGGGCAACTCATTGTAAAGGCGGGTAAAGCTCTGATCACTATTCTTAGTATTTTCATAATTAAAAGCACATCTCACTAAGAGATGTGCTTTACATCTCTTAGTGAGATGTAAATTCAAATTCAAATGTTTCACTTTTACATTTCAATGTAAAAGTGAAACGGGCTCTAAAAATAAGACGATCCCGAAAGATCGCCCAACTCTGCGTTGTTCCACTCAATGACAGGCTCACCCCGTCACCGAGAAGAACTTCTCAGTATTGGCTCTACCCAGTGGCAGGCTCACCCCACCACCAAGCAGAGCCATAATCTCAGAGATAGGCAAAAACTTATCCCCAAGCAGAGCCATAATCTCAGAGATAGGCAAAAACTTATCCCCAAGCAGAGCCTCACGGAGCCGCCCACCGGTTTCAACCTTTTTTGAGGTCTCCTCAATGAGTAGCTAGACCCTAAATACCAAGGTTTTAGTAATACAGAGCCTTATCAACTTTACCTATGCAAGTTGCTAAAAGGTGTTTTTATTTTGAATAATCTCTGGAGGAGATATAGATGTAAATATTTTTTTTTTTTTTTTTTTACCTTGGGAATAATGTATATTAGGGTTACCAAGTAATTTTATAAACTTTGTTATTTAAAAAAAAAAAACTTATTTACATCTATATCTCCTCTAGAGATTATTCAAAATAAAAACACCTTTTAGCAACTTGCATGGGTAAAGTTGATAAGGCTCTGTGTTACTAAAACCTTGGTATTTAGGGTCTAGCTACTCACTGAGGAGACCTCAAAAAAGGTTGAAACCGGTCAGGGTAGTGACCCCACTCATAATGTATTGCAGTATACATCTCTTAGTGAGATGTGCTTTACATTATGGAAAATACTAAGAATAGTGATCAGAGCTTTACCCACCTTTACAATGAGTTGCCCTGGTGTTGCACGACCTTTAGACTTGAACTACGTTTCAGGCGCAAACTTAACTGTTTGCTTACTCGGGATTAGGAGTAAAATAACCAAGTTTATAAAATTACTTGGTAACCCTAATATACATTATTCCCAAGGTAAAAAAAAAAACTTATTTAGGTCTATATATATATATATATATATATATATATATATATATATATAGCTAATTTTGGGGATATATGGCATAGAAATAGTGGTATCTTCGTTACGTCGTTGATGATGGTTAAACAAAAAATTGTCTATAGTCTTTTTTGAGTAGACTTCTTCAGGTGCATAACATATGAATACCATCAAACTTAAAAGGAACCGGTATTTTAAAAACAAAACTAAAATACGTATCAAACAAACTATAGTGAGTACAGCTTAGAGTTTACAGCTTAGATTTTAAAAAGAATAAATTCTGGCTGTATTATTGTGCATATGCGTGCGTATGAGGTCTCGAGCTCGCTAATATTGAACAGTAGAGCTGTGAGAGTCTGGTAGCTTAGATTGTTGTTAATATGGATGGGGTTAAGTATTATTTTCTTAGAGTCTATAATTTTTCTTTCCATCTTGTCATAACAGCGGTGAATATTGTCAGTTTTATCCCAGAGCACATGATGTTGAATGTTTTCTTCATTCAAATTAGCTGAAAATAGAACATGGCTAGACAAGGCACTGGCACGAGTTTTGTTGTAGTTGATGTCTCTGTGATGTTCTTCTAAACGTAGTTCAGCGATTTTCAACCGGTGTGCCGCGGCACATTTGTGTCCCGCGAGAGGTCTTCAGGTGTGCCGCGAGATTTATGAAAACCGTACTTCGGATAAACGGTTTTTATCCGAAGTACGGTTTTCCCATTGATACATCTCCCACTGATGAGACCTGAATAAAGGTCGAAACCGGTCTGGGTAGTGGCTCCCGCCTTTAATGCATAGCATCATACATCTCCGCAAGGGGTGTGCTTTGCCACGAGTTGCCTCAGTATGGCACTACTTGCAAGAGTTGCTTCAGTCTTGCACTACGTGCAGGCGCAAACTTGACATACTTGTCTGTATGCTTAAGTGGGAAAAAGGATTAAAACCTAGCTTATAAAATTGCTTGGTATCTTTAATATACTATATACCCAAGGTAAAAAACTTTTCTATATATATATATATATATATATATATATATATATATATATATATATATCCATTCTATATATATATATATATACAGTATATATATCCATTCTATATATATATAAAAAGATAAGCCGAAATTTGAAACGTTTTGATGTTACGTTTTGAAACGTCCAACAATGTGTTTGCCTTCATGAGAAAACAATTTGTTAAGCCTAAATTTGTCACTTTTTTATGTCACGTCTTCCTTTTTTTTGAAACGTCCAACAATGTGTTTGCCTTCATGAGACAACAATTTTATCGTTTCAGGATTACAACAATCAAACTCATTGTCGACTATTAGAACAGTACGTGTCAGTATTCATTACTGAAATTAGCATAACGCGCATGTCATGACTGATTATATAGTAAATATTTTATTTTCATTTCGTGATTTTGAATAATTAAAGTGAGGTTCATAAAGAACCGGCCTACCAGCCCGGAAACACGGGGTGTTGGGAAGGGGGGTGGGTGGAAGATCCCCTATAGATGTTATATTATTACTTTTAATATTTTTATATATATACTACGACGCCCCCCCCTCCCCGAGTTCCGGACTGGTAGGCCGGTTCTTCTTGAATTCTGATGACCCGAATTTTGAAAACTCGAAAGGGGGTTTCTGTCCCCCTGGCACCTACGACACCCAAATCCCCGAGTTCCGAACTGGTAGGCCGGTTCTCCTTGAATTCTGATGACTCGAAAGGGGGTTCTCCCCCTCGGCGCCCAACCCCCCGAGTTCCAGACTGGTAGGCCGGTTCTTGATTTCTGAGGACTCGAATTTTGAAGATTTGACACTCAGGGTAGCCCCTGAGTTTCAAAACGTTTCAAATAACTTGACAAAAAACGTGACAGAAAAACGTTACAAAAAAAAAAAAAAAGGCTTATCATTTTATATTATAGGGTAGATATAAAAGTTCGAGGATTCTGTACCTTAGAACAGCATTGTTTATGATACAAATAAGTGATTATTACTTTACAGATGACGCTGCGCCGAACTTTACTGCAGATTCTATAAATGAAATTTTCAATAATAAATTAATTAAACTGGTTCCGCTGTAATAACTTTAGTGTTGAAAATATGAAATTTATATTTAAAAAAAATATAAATTTTATGTTTTAAAATTTAAAGTGAAAAATTCATTCCATTAATAAAAACAGTTTTTAATTAGTATGTTTTTACATAATTTGAAATGTAAAAATAACTTAAATTGTAACTTCCTAGAAGTGAAAGCTTGAATACTATAATTTATTTAGTCCTAAAAATTCCTGAGCTGGAAAGAACACATTAGAGAAAATTATTCGTCAATAAATCAGTGTATGATTTATGCTATATTGAATTTACTTTTTAAATATTAATTGCGAAAATATTAAGAACATAACATTTCATTATATAAATCGTTATGTAGTGTGAGTAATCTAAGCTGTGGCTGAATCGATTCACATTATTACTGTTACCTGTGCTTTCTCACATATTATTACACATTCTTTCAAACAAATATATGTAACTATAATGAGATGCAAATCCTGAGGCTACAAAGCAGCACTACCGTGTATTGGATGCTTATCAATTCACGGTAGTACTAGCGAATGAAGTATCCAGAATTAGCTGATCTTAAAAAGACATGTTTGAAAATAATCAATTCTGCCGATTTATTTATTTAAGTTAAATTAATGCCTTTTTAATTTATTTTCAGATAATGAATTTGGAGAACAGATTCTTGATTTGTTATACGTTAAAATTATAACAGGGGGGAAATAATCTAGAATGGATAAATGACACTAGTTAAAAGATTTTAATAACATGTTTGAAATATTTTTACGTTAACAGATTTGTATATTATACCTAACACCGTAGTAAACCACATTAGTGAGACCCATCCCAGAAAAAATGTTGGTATCATTGTAACCAATTTACATAATTCATATTTTCTATATACAAGTAGGGGGGAATGTGAGTCTATGCTGTTTAAATAGCCATTTCCAGATGTGCAATTAAGTATATATTAGAATAGTGTAATTAAGTAATTGATATTAGATTACAAGCGATAGTGCTTCAGGAATATGGAGATGAATGTGTCATTAGAGTAAAAACAATTGTTAGTGACATTATCAGAGAATCGTAAAGTCATTCTGTAAACGTTTGATAACTTGTATGAAATTTCGAATGACTTTACGGAACTATTATAGTACTACTGCGAATTCCAGTAGTTCAAGTATATTTCAAGAGACTCTTCCAGCAGATTTATTTCCCTGAGGTTTTAAATCAAAAATGTATCACTATTTCAGCCAAGTTTATAATAAAAGGAATAGGAGAGAAGACGAATCCATATCACCTCTGAAATATACTCGTAAAAGTAAAGCGAGAAATACATGTCATAAACTTCTGTCCAGCGTTTCTCGTAGCATGCGAACTTTATTTATTTTTGTTTGTTCCTGTAATGTAGTGGTTCGCAAAATGTGGTATATACGTACCCCTCTGTGGGTACGAGAAAGATCTTTAGTAGGTTCAAGGAATTTCTTTTTTTTTCTTTTGATTATTTTATTTTTATTTACTTATTTTACTTTTATATTATTTTAGCAGATAAATGCATGTCTGGTCTTATAACTAATTTTTCTGATAACTAAAAAATCTAAAAGAAGTTTAAAACAAACATCTTTAGGACCACATCCGGTTGAGGACAAGATCGCGTTCCAGCCAGTGGTTTGAACTGTTTGCATTAAAAGTTCAAAGTTAAATAGTTTTAATTTTAATTTAATTTTAATTCTTTCGTCTCATTAAACTTTTTTATTATTGTTAATTTAAATTTCATAATTTTGTTTTTATTTTATGCATATTGGATTCGTATAACTAAAATGCATTTAATGATTAAGTTTTTTTTTTCTTTTCATATGTTTATAATTTAACATATGAATGTTAAATATAAAAATGTCACTCAAATGTTAAAATATAAATATTTTTTGTAATTGTTCGTGTTTAAATGAAATATTACAACTTCTCACAAAATGTCTTTGCCTGAGAGGGTTCGCTGGTGTTACTAAAATTTTAAAGGGGATACGCGATTACTGAAAGTTGGGAAAATACTGCCGTAATGGATTCTATTCTGAGCAGGTGTACTAGATTCATTCTTTTTACTGTTATTATTGTTCCCTTTCCTCTTTGAACCAGAAATCTTTGGAGTAATCTTTATGCAACAGACTTGCTGACCGAACCAACAGCTCTCTCTCTCTCTCTCTCTCTCTGTGCGCGTACACGTATTACACTTCAAAATAGTGACAGAGGTCGCAATTTTAAAAACAGGCTACGTTTTCTTTATTTTCGAGTCACGCATTCTGCACGTTACGTAACTAATATTCATTAATGCCAATCATGTAGTATTTTTAAAAATTTTGCAATTGTTTTCCTTTTCAGTCTTCGATCACAAGGACATGCCTGTTAAGAAGGAAGTGTACTTATATTACATGATCAGCAATAAAAGCGTTTACGCACGCAGTAAAAACTTTTCAATCGACAACTGTTCATTTCAAATACTCCTGTTGGTTTTTATATCACTTCTAATAATTTCGCCTGTACCATTCGGAACATTTTTACAGCACTGAATGCATGATGACAATTATCCTTGTCCAGTGGCGGTTCGTGGCTTGAAATCGTGGGGGTGCTGCAACTTTCGAAATATACATACACGCTGTAAGTACAGTGTATACGTGTTCGGATAAAATATCAAAATTATGGTAAAAAATTTTTAAAAATTAAACATGAAAAAATATTGTTTATTATCGATAAAATTATACAGTTTGGTATATTTCAAAATTACTTAAAAATAAAATATATTCTTGTTTTATTTCGAGCGAAAAGGTCAATAACTTTTTCCTTGATGTTTGTGTGACTTTAATTATGTCTTTAATTGTAATCTCCAAATATTTAAGGAGACTGAGTAAACACGATATGCGCTGCTAAGACTTTACTACTGGTGCAAACTGCATATAAACAACAGTGGAACTGCGTGACGAACAGTGCCGCATTACGCTAATAGCTCGCATCTCAGTATGACGTACATATGCTTGCGCGCGTAACAATATCACCTCTCTAGCTCTGCTAGACTGTGATGATATTGTTACGCCAGCACAATATCATCTGCTATTGTGCTGGCGTAACACAATAAGTGCTACAAGATGGATTTTTATTATTTTTTTTATACAAAATAAGAGAATTGTATAGGATTGTTGATGATAAAATTAAATATTACAAGCAAATATAAATAAATTAATAAATATATTTATATATCGAGAAAAATTGGGAGTTCTGCAGTGCCTATACACGAGCCGCCCCTACCCTTGTCACTAAACGAGACCAGAAAAGCATGCACTAATGAAAGTGCCTCTATAATTTGCAAAGTAGGCTGGCCTACCTACATAATCTCCGTTTATAATTCATTAGACCTAAATTAATGAAATCTTTATGGTAACCTGTAGGCATTGCGTACAACTAACTGCAGTTAGCCTATTATACAAATAGTTTTGCCATTAGAAACTGAAATTAAAAGCGCTCTTTAGAGAACCCATGCCTTCAAATGATTAAAAAAACAAACAATACAAAATCCCTCCGAAAACCAAGTGTATCTATCTTGCAAAACTATTTTTTAATTTGTATAAAATATTTCCATAACTTAATCAGCAGTATAATGCACCACACTCATTGAAAGAGAAAAGCATCATCATCAAATTCCTGACAGTACCCTCCGGGACGGGGGGGGGGGGCATCAGGATATTATGATAGTACCGAATGAAAAAAATACATTATTATTAACTTGCTGGCAATGATTCTCCTCCAAAGTAATCTGATATATGTCATGATTCCAATATTATATTTCTATCTTGCAAATCATTTCTTAATGCTTCAGTCCACCCTTAGTCTTCCTCCTGGTCTTTTTTTCCCTACCGTCCTGCGAAGAATACTTGTTTTGCAAACCTTCCCTCTTCTATGTTGTTTAAGTGACCATACCTGAGATTAGCTCTGCTAACACATCACTGAATGCTAACAATGCGGAAGTTCTTTCCCAAATCCTCATTTTAAATATGAAATTGCCATTGATTCCATCTGTTCACGCCCCTAATCTTTCTCAGGACTCTCATATCTGCAGTCTCAGTCTGATGAAGTATTTTAGTTCTAACCCAACTCTCAGATCCATAAGTTAAAATTGGCTTGAGCACTGTGTTGTATGTATACAGCTAATTTAGTGTTTTGATTAATTTATCTCTTATTCCATATAAATTTATTCAGTTGACTTCCTGCCATACCAGCTTTGCGACGTCTATTGTCTATTTCCATATTTCATTTTCCATCTTCATTAAAAATTGTGCGTAAATAGCTGAAATGCTTCACTTGTTCTACTGGGTCTCTATTCAGGATCCGGTTGATGTTTTCAATGTTTTTTTGGCTATTTATCGCCGATTTGCATACCAAATCTATTACAATAGTTATTCAATTCAGTCACGGAATCCTTCTGACTTGTACTAGATTTATTTAGAAGTATAACAATGTCTGCATAAAAGAGATGAGGTTAACATACGTATCTAATTTTGATATCAGATTAATACCACTTTCCTTTTGAGGGAATCCATATAGATCTTCCTGAGTCCACCATTGAGTTCTGATTTTTCTATATTTGCAGACAACTTCACCACATCTCTCTCTCTCTTTCTCTCTCTCTCTCTCTCTCTCTCTCTCTCTCTGTGGTTAAGCATTGTTTTTGTCAGGATTTGCCACTGAATCTCTAACGTTTGGTTCTTGTTTTCAAACTCTTATCTTTTCTTGAATAATGTTTGTATTTTAATACGCAGTTAACTTCTGAAAGTTCTCAACTTTGACCCCTTTCAAAAATTTCTTACCCACTTCTTTCAATATGAAATTGAGTTTTATCCTGCTCAAAACTAAATGATTATCACTTCCAATTTCAAGTACCCGGTATAGTCTTCTGTCCTGAACCAGTGGGAAAAGTATCGCTATCAACACATAGCGAGCGAGACGTTTTTTTTTTTTTTTTTAATTTCTTGTATCTTCTCTCCATGTGAATTTGTGCACATTTTTATGTTGGAACATGGGGTAATAACTAGTCCATGTCTTGAACAGAAATCCAGCAAAGAGAAAAGCATAAAACCTATAATAAGGCATTTATAGTGCTCAAAGAATTTTTTTTTTCCCCACAAGTTTTCAATGAGGCTTCAGCTACTCTAATTAATACCATCACTACACACTTCCTTTTCACAGTCGATGTTCTTGAGAGTAATTCCGACCTGATCTTTGAGTTCGATGTTTTGCTCAAAATATGGAATGGATTTCTAGAAATTTTGTAACAAAACAATGTGCAGTATGTTGCTTGTTCGTGAAGTGACTCGAACAAGCAACACACTATTTACTTATTCTCTTCGTGCCTCATGGCACATAAAGCCGATATCTTTCTTCCAGATACTGCTGTCCTGAATCACCAGTTCGGCTTCTCTCCAGTTAGCCAGCCTTTTTTCCTTTCTATCATTCTCTGCCAAGTTAATTTAGGCCTTCCCCCTTTTCTGTTTTTCTTCTGGGATCCATATTAGCCACTTTAGGAATATCTCTCTGCTGTCCATTCTCAGTATGTGCCCAATTCATTTCCAATCCATTTTTTTTTTATTTCATCGGTGATGCTTTTTTTGCTCAGTCAGCTTATATAAGTCATCATTTGTTATACGTTGGAACCCAAAATACCTTTAATATTTTACGCATAAATTTGGTTTGAAAATTGTTTAGCTTCCTGCTTTTTGGTCAACTTCCATGTCTCTGATCCATATAATAATACAGCGTTAACATTGCTAGTGAAAATCTCTTTATTTTGGTTTTATTATGGTATTTTGAAGATCTTCATATATTATTTACGAGTATTTTCTGAAAACAGTATTAGCTTTTGTCAGTCTTTGCATTATATTTCTGCCAGTTTCACCTTCAGTATCTACATTACTCCTATGTATGTAAAATTCTTAACTTCTTCTATAGCATGTTGATTGATTTTGTTTTCTTGTGCCGTTTGCTGTTTAAGCACTTTTGTTTTGGTCATATTCATTTTAAAACCAATCATTTCAGGCTGTTTTATACGTCTTCCGATTTTGTTTGCATATTATTTTATTTCGATGAAATCAAAACTATGTCATCAGCATAATCTAAATTTTCTAACTGAGACCATTTAATTCCTCTTCTTGCACATGTAACTTATAATCCAATTGATGACTATATCAAACAATAAACCAGACATTGCCTGCTGTGCAATAACGCAACTTTTACTTCCCTTATATATTTCTTTGATTATTCTCATATTTATCAGGAATTCCATAACTTTTAATAATTAACCATAATGTTTCTCTATCAATACATACTGTCAAATGCTTTAAAAAAATCTATAAAATTAAGATATAAATGGCTTCTAAATTCTGTGCTTTGTTCAAAGATGTTCCTTAAAGTAAAAATGTGATGCACAGTACTCCCACATGTTCTAAAACCAGCTTGTTCATTCATGCCTTAATATCTTTTAATCCTATTTATCAATATTATACAGAAAAGTTTTGCAAGTACTGAGAGTAGGCTATTCCCTTCCAGTTCTCGCTTTCCGTAGGAATTGTAATTATCCACTTTTTATTTTCTCTATTGCATTCGTTATTTCATTTTTAGATACAGGTTCTGATGTTATGTTTAAAATTAAACTTACAGGAGGTTCTTCCATTATTGAACTTCAAATTATGTCAGTTATATTGTTGTCTTCATTTAGAATTTCATCAAAGTGTTCTTTCAAGCAATAATAATAATAATAATATCCAGGTGCACGAAGAATAATGCACAGACCTTCTCACTTTCAGCCGTGGACGTGTTATAAGCACGATATGTTAACCTCTCCATTGAGACTACCGGGGGATACGCGTCACGTGATACTGATTGGCAGTCCTTTTGTGTTACTGCACGACATGTCATTGTGTGATTATGAAAGCATTACAGGTTGAGTTTTCAGCTGATGAGAAAAGCTGTTGCTTCTCTAGATTTCTTAATATATACATTATTTGATTAACTAACTTCAGTTCTGTATTTAGTTGTCCAAGTTATCTTTTAATAGTAATCGTAAGCATTTGACGCTTTTAGACGCTGATTTAGCATCAAAAATCCATATTGATTTAAACATTTTATTTATTTCTACTGATATTTATTATTTTTGTTTCGATATTTATAGTCTTTCCAAAACAGGTTAAATATCTTTGTTTATCTTTCTTTCGATATTGTTCATAGTCTTTGCAAAATCTTTATAGGTTAACTTTCAGCTGAAAGTTAACCTGCATGGTTGATTTGAAATCAAAGAGATAAAATAGTTACCAGACTTGGATAACCACATTAATAACAAATGAATACAATATAATGTAATAAATAACTTTTGATTCAGAAAATATCATAAAGAGGATATTTTCTAGGCTTGGATTCTCTGACATGGAATACGGTATCTGAAAAATATACATGAACTGTCCTTTTTTTATGGAAGGCCTTTTGTAAAGTGTAGTGTGGATAGCAGAGGCTTCTAGTTAAGATTCTGTGAAAAACAAAGGATTAAATTTTGATGTTTTAATTTTCATATTAATGTACGTGTGTGTTGTGTATGATGAGTATTCCTTGGTTATAATTTTGCAGATTTTCTTGACATTAACTCCTCTCTCATACCGTTATATTCGGACAGCTTGAAATGAATTGGCAAAGTAAGATTTTTTTTTTTTGTCCTTTTCTGGGAATTCTGCTTTATCAATACTAATTTTATTTTATTTTATTTTCTACACAGTCCGTAAACCCTGCTCTGAAGACCAAACGTGGAACTTTTTAAGCCGCTGCAAGAGAGTAAGGATTATAAAAAGTATTCATGCCCACAACGAGATTCTAACCTGTGGCCAGTTGATTGGATAGTGTGTACGTCAACCACTTGACCAACCATGTCTGCTACATTAAGTAGCAATAGTGGCTTGTCGGAAGATTCCTGATGCCTCATCTTAAACTGCAATAATCACGTTATTATGGTCAGTGATATGACCATCGGGTACAGCTGACCAAGACTAAGTCTGGAAAGGAAGGGAAATTAAAGAAAATCTCTGTAAGCTCATGCATTAATCAATTCATGCGATACTCACTCATCTGGAAATACATTGATTATGAGTCAGTATATTTCCAGATGAGTAACCATAGTACACCATAAAATTGACTTATCATTACTTTACAGCATTAAACATAAAGCTTACTAAAGAAACAAAATCTGCACTAGAACTCGGAGTACATACTGTATTATACGTAGTGTACTAAATCACCAAATCTAGAACCCTTCGAGACAGCCTAATCTATGAAAAGTTTCCTCATGAAATCGGGGGCGGATATTCAGGTTGTGCTAGGTGTGCGGTGCACACCCACTGAATAGTAGTGTCACATATATTCTTGTTCAATACCGCCCTAATTGTTTCCTGGTTTCGCGTGATTCCTAAAATTAAACACAACATACTAATGCTTCATGAAGAGGACACTTTTCCACGCGTAAACATTGCATCGCATTTCACATTAATAGCTCAGGGTCACAAATACAGACACCTTTGTGCCCTTTAAACAGACATACAGATGGCGGAGCGGGTCCAATTCAGTGTTCCAGTGGTTTTAAACCACTCAGAAGGTGAGGCAGGGTGTGCGCTGAGACAATAGCACCCAGAAATCAGTGGCTGTGATTGGTTATTGTGTCACCCAATCCAATCGAACGTTGTCATTTGGCATGAGTTGCTGTTTTTGATTTCTTAGTTTCATCTGTTTTACTTGCGGGAAATGTGAACCTTGTTTAGGACACCGACATAGACAAGTAATTTTCTATAAATAATTTATAACTTTTTTCCCATATTTACAATGGAAACAATATTCATGATCTACTGAATGATCGGTTTTCTGCCAGAGCTTTGCGGGTTGTATGATTCTAGTCGAAGGCGGTAAGCATCGTCCTCCTCTTCTAAATTTACTGTTATTTTTACACCTTTGGGTAATTCAAATATACAACCAAATATAGTATTCTCCTTCATTATTGTTTTCCAATATACAGGTAATGGACAAAAAAATGGAAACAGTGACACGTTTCAAATAATATGGCGTTGGTCTGCCGTGGGCGTCTTTACAGCTTGTATTCTTCGAGGAAGAGACTCCGTCAGTGCTTGGAACTCAGGAGAAATTTTATACCATTCGTCCCACGGAAACTGGATCAATTTGCACGTATTCGTCCGTTTACAGCAAACAGTGTGAACGTGAATTCATTGGTGAATTCACGTTCACACTGTTTCACACATGAATTCGTGGACCTTACTACATCCCTTCGCTGTTGTATAGTCCACTGCCTGTGATCTTCACACCAATGGCCGCGACGACGAGCGTTGACAGGAGTGATCAAAAGCTTGTGTAAGGCAACCCGACCATGGTATCCAGCTCTGTGTAGTTCCCAGCGCAGAGTTTTTCTTGAAATGGGTTTCTCATGATCGGTGTTGAATTTTTCACACACACAACTGCTCAGCAGTAACCCACCTATTTTTCGTGGTGCAGCGCACTTATGCTCGAACATTCTTCTTTTGTAGTACGTCCACTATTGCAGTAATGCAATAGTGGACGATTGACATGCTGACATAACCTTAGAGACTGTTCCTCAACTAACATGTGCAGTTTCAGCTTTTCTGGTCACAGATGCACCTGCCAGATTGGCTCCAACAGTCATGCCCCTTTCAAAGTCTGAGGTCCTTTCTGGATTCTCTTCTAACATGCAATAAACGGCGGCAGGCCTCCGTTTTCTTTTATATACACGTTCCTAGGAATGTCGGGAGTACATTCCTAGGGACGTGTGTATAAAATGCCAAACACAGATGCATATCAACTGCATCTGTGTTTGGCATCGTAGACATTGCATGACAATTACCGATAACGCAACCCGATAGCTCAATGTTTCAAATTTTCCCCCATGTCCATTACCTGTATCTTGAAACTAGCACTACACAGATTTGGTTACAATTAATTGATCAAGTATTCCAAGTTATCCCAGAATTAATTGCATTGGACCATTTAAGATGAACGCTGATGAGCTTATGTACTCTTAATAGTTTAACTGACAGCCTTCCAACGTGCGATGCTAGTTGGGAGGCTGTCAGTTATCACATCAGTGGTCTTTCTGTCCGTGCCATTGCTACCTCTCTCACTATACCGAAATCCACCGTTGTTTATGTCATTCGTAGATGGAAAGTTGATGGTACTATCACGGCAGGAAAACGTCTTGTGAAGCCACCGACACTCACTGACCGAGATCGAAGAGCTGCCTCGGAATGTTCGAGTATCCCGTACGTCATCAGCGCAGACCTCGAAGTCGTCAATCCTGGAAAATGCTGCAGGATTATCTGTCAACACTAGAACTGTCCGCAGAGAGTTGCATGCTTTAAGTTATCACAGCAGAGCTGCTGCAAAAAGTCACGTAATCACCCCTCAACACCAAATGACGTTTGGACTGGTGTCTTTCACACCATTTCTGGACTATCGATGAAAGGAAAAGGTTCTGTGGGGTGTCAGATCACACTTCCAAATATTTCATTCTGAATGGTCGTGTTTAGATCTGGTGATTACCCGGGAAATGGTGCCAGCCGGATTGCGTCATTCCAGCTGTCAAGTTTGGTGGAGGCTTGGTAATGGGGGGGGGGGGGGTCTTTCAGTTGGATAGGGGCTTGGTCCATTGGTAGACATGACCAAAACCATGCCGTCTGATGGCTACCTGTATATCCTGGACAATTTCATGTTTCCGATGCTGTGGAAGTACCTCGGAAGTGACTCTTTCATGTTTCAGCACGACATTGTTCCATGCCATACTGCACTGCGTGTTCGAGACTGGTTTTCACAAAACTAACCGGCTCAGAGTTCAGGCCTCATATCCCATCGAACATCATTGGGACGAATTACGAGAATGTCGAATGTACTCCACACCACAGCGGACGTCATCAGTAATAGGAATAGTTTTGCGCGAGGAATGGAAGAATATTCCTGACGAGCATGCCCCGAAGGGTGGTTGCCATCATTTAGACCGAAGGTGGCCCACTCGGTACTAGAAATGTAATTAAAACGTATTTTTTGACCACAACTAGGCGTCCTTATACTTCTGTTAACAGTGTATATTTTCTGTTATATGCACTTCCAGTGAACCAGCGAAAGACTCTTTGTAGAGAGACAATTTAACATTTGTCATTGGATGACAAATGTTAAATTCATCCAATTTCTACGGTTCTTCAAAAAAGCTAACTATATAGGTTTAGCTTCGTGGATGCCGTTCAGACTTGTCTCGTGATAATAACTTTCATAAATTATGCAACATGTAATACGATTATGTAAAATATAACTTTCTGATAACTACGATACAACCATTTTGCTAATTCTTTTATGGAGGATATGAAAGTGTCATATTTGTTAATTCCGAATATTGCTGTGCTAGCTGATTTATTTGTTTCGAGAGATAAAAACACCTCTTATTTAAACGGATAAATAGCCCAGATGAAATTCGTAGTTAACAAACATATGACACTTGCCTTATAACCTTAATTATTTCGGCCATAATTCGGAACTGAAACCAACAAAAAAGTTAAAATTAAATGATAACAATAATGTTCATAGTGTAATAATTCTGGTATAACTACAATTAAAAAAACTATGAAATAAACATTTTAATTATACTTCTAGTTTCTTACGCACTGTAGCGTCATCTGGAATCAAGATTTAATTAAGTTATTTATTTTTATTGATTCCAAGCACATCCAGTTCCATGAGTAGGATGCAGATTAAGACTGAGAAAGAAGTTTACTGATATATATTTTTTAAGAGCTGCAGGTTGTAGTTGAGAATAATTCATTAGAAGGGATGTTCCAGATGGTTAAAAATTATACCGTATTTGGTGTACCCTCCAAAACAGCAACAAAACATACGTTTTCATTATCCATTAGCTGTCACGTTTATATAGGAGGGTGGTCTGAAAAGTTCTCTGCCTCGACCATAGATGGCTAGACTATCGGCAAGATTTTTATTTTCTAAGTTGGTACATCTGTCATAAGTATCCATGTGAAATTGCAGTTCACTGTATCAAATACTTTGTTTTATAGAGCTGTTCTGAAGCAAAAGTGTTGTCTGTATCCCTTCAAATGGATAAAATTGAGTATCGTGTTGTTATAAATTTCTTTGTAAAAGAAGGTTTAACGCCAAAAGAAATTCATTCCAAGTTCATAAAAGTTTATGGGCACTCTTCTCCTTCGTTTTCGAAAATTAAGAAACGGGCTGCCGAGTTTAAACGTGGCCGTGCCAGCCTTGAAGATGATCCACATGATCGACGTCCAAAAAGTGTAACAACACCAGAAATCATTGATCAAGTGCACGATATGGTATTGGGTGACCGGCGAGTGAAAGTGCGTGAAATTGCTGAGGCTATAGGCATTTCAAAAGAACGTGCAGGATATATTTTGCATGAAGAATTGCATATGAAAAAGCTTTGCGCAAGATGGATGCCGCGCTTGCTCACAGCAGATCAAAAAAGGCACTCGCATGAAATTCTCTGAACAGTGCTTGATGCGTTTTAACAAGAATAAAACTGATTTTGTGCGTCGATTTATTACTATGGATGAGACTTGGATTCACCATTACACACCAGAATCCAAACAGCAGTCAAAACAGTGGACAGAAGCCGGTTGTTCAGCGCCAAAGAAGACAACCTCAGTTTTCCATCAGCAGGAAAGGTTATCGCATCAGTGTTTTGGGATGCTAAAGGCATTTTGTTCATTGAAAAGGGTAAAACAATAAACCGGGGAATATTATTTCGATCTTTTAACCAGACTAGACGAAAAAATTCGTGAGAAAAGACCCGTTTTGCAGAAGAAAAAATCATCATTCATCAGGACAATGCACCTGCGCACAAAAGTGTTTTGGCAATGGGAAAATTAAGGGATCTGCACTATGAATTGTTGGAACATGCACCCTATTCCCCAGATTTGGCTCCCTCTGACCTATCTCTTTCCCAAACTAAAACTCCTCCTCGCTGGTCAGCGTTTTTCTTCGAATCAAGAAGTGATTGCAGCTGTAGAGGGGGATATTTTGTAGATCTTACTGAGAACCAAACCACTACAGGGACAGATAAAGGCGCTGGAGCATCTCTGGAATAAACGTATTTGTCTTAAGGGAGATTATGTTGAAAAATAAAAATAATTTTGAAATTATAAATTCTTTTTTTAATTGTTAGGCTAAGAGCTTTTCAGACTACCCTCGAATATATATATATATATATATATATATATATATATATATATATTTTTTTTTTTTTTTTTTTCAGACTACCCTCGAATATATATATATCTTTTTTTCAGACTACCCTCGAATATATATATATACATATACTGCTTGAAAAGAACGGGCACCATAGTGTGAGAAACAAACAGCCATGGCGCACGCTTTAATGAGATATAGAACCTCCTCTCGCTGCGATTAGTGCGGCAGACCTACGTGGCATACTTTAGACAAGCTTACGATATTGATCAGTGGGAATTTTGGACCATTCCTGTAGGCATGAATGAAGTCCTGAACTGTTGTAAGGGCTAACGTCCCTTGACCTTGCTAGAGGCTCCTGTTTATCCCATAGGTAGAGATCAGGGCTCTTTGGATGCCAGAATTAGTGACGTTCATATCCACAGCCTACGCATTTACAGCAGCAGTCTCATGACACGGTGCATTGTCTTGCTGAACAAGACAATGATTAGTTCCGTAAGAACATCACAAAGTAGGAAGCATCGCATTGTCCAGGATGTTCAGATACCTCTCAGAGTTCAGTGTTCGTGGCACTACAAAGACAGGTACGAGACCAGACCAGACCAAGGAAAAACAATACCATACCATCACAACGCCACCTCGAATGGGCTTACGCACTCTGGTAAGAACATTCACCTGGCAACCGTCACAGCCACACGCGTCCATCTTCTAGGTAGAGGATGTAGGGTAAGGTTTTAAGGGTAGGCTGTGAATTATTTGGGAAGAAGGTGAAAGATAGAAATGTTTGGGGAAAGGAGAAGGCTATAATATGATGAAACAAGATTAGGGGGAGGGCATCATATTCCTCCAATTTATACTGGCTACAAACACGAGTCGCTACATTGCACGATGCACCTTGCCCATGATAGGTCTCCATTGACTTCTTTATATATATGTGTGTGTGTGTGTGTGTGTGTGTAAACAAAGTATATTTCACGAAAAACAATTTATATCACAAAATCAGTTGTTTTGAGGCCACATGAAAAGAAAATAATTAAATCCAGAAATTTTTTGAAACTACTGTTTCATGTCACTTCTGTCATAAATAATGAGGAAAATAGCAAATCTTATATTAAGTGATGGAGTCACCCCTTATCGACCAAACGTAAATTTACATTCATCATAAAATTACACTCTTAGTATAAAATTTAGATGCCAGTTTTGCGCCGATCATATGACGTTTCTTATTATTATTATAAAAACTTCCATGGAGTCAAAGACTCATCGTGGAAGGTCTACTGTTATACATGATGAATGAACTATAGATTTATAATTAAAAATTATAAAACGTAAAATTTCGAAAAACTAATTAATATTAAAGAACTTCAGGCCTCCAATAAGCGGGGGGGGGGGGGGTTGTTTCACTCTGGATGGTGAAATCGCAAACATCTATGCCACGGCAGGATTCCAACCCGCAGGTCGTTGTTGGAGAGTGGGTACACTAACCTATCGGCCAAACATATCAATATACTAAAATATGTATCTGAATTCATATAACTGAGCTGATGTTGAGAAATAACATATTTCTCAATATAAGGTTTGTTCTTTTACTACCCTTAATATAATCTATATTTCATATTAAATGTAAATATTCTAATGATCGGTAAGAGGCGGGTGGGGGGATGAGCGTCATCATCTAATATGCTTTGCTGTTTCCATCATTTACTAAAAATGTAATTTTTGGCTCCTTGAAACAAAATTTTAACCCGAGCCGTTTTGAATTTTTATTACTGCGTGTTTCTGGAAATGTTAGATAAATTGTGCGTTAAGAGCACACTGCGTAGGTGTTCTGCAATCTCATTGGTCTGCATGTGGAGGTGTGTCGTTGCTAGGCTCTGTAATTCGTTGTTGGAATGGGTATGGTTCGTTGTATTTGAGAAAGCGAGGATACAGAACGGGACAAACCGGTCATGTGAATCATATCTCTGAGTAGGAAAAAGCTTCTCATTTTTTAGATTCGCTAGTTGTGCAGCAGAGTGAGACGTATGCATATCTCGAAGAGTAAATAAACTGTATTCCGGAACTTTTATTGTGCCTTGTTAAAGAATTACTTTAAGGAGAAAATTGTCGATGTATAACGTTAAACGCGCAGTGTTTGGATGCAGGACGAAGATAGCAGTTCAAAGTAAAGATTGCTTTCTTTAATATAAAGTGATCATTGGTGTTAGCAAACATCAGATGTTAAGTTATCCTTATCAGAAGGGATCATGTTTGTAGATTGGAGCATCGTGAATAGCCACCCTTTGATGACGCGAAATTTGAAAGCTGTGCCAGGTGAGTATAATGAAAACTGTGTTAGGTGAATAGTTATTAAGGAGTAATAATATGAATAATTAGAACATACAATACCTTATTTCAATTTAAAAATTGACCTTAAAAACTAGATTACTCCCATAGGGAGAATATGCCGGTATGTCTTCTAATTCGTTTTTGACCAAAAAGTAGTATTTTCCGTTTTTAAAATTTATTTGTGTTTATTTTCTTTAACCAGTTACTTTTAGCAAATCTGTTATATCTTATTTTACTTGTTGTATATAATTTATATTCATGTTCACAAAATTAACCAAACATCGCCTACTTCCAGTCGATCTTCATCTTTTTTTCGTGCATATTTACATTGTTAGAATATGTACAATATCGAGTCGTCATTCGAAAGATTTATTGTATAGCACTCATCTTTTAAGTCATGTAGTTGTGTAAATTGAATCGTTAAAGAATCAATAATATTGCACGGACCTACCAATTTAAAATAATCTTCATAATTAAAATATTAATTCTAGCTAGATTCTTAACCTCTGGGAACATAATCGAGTCCATGAAAGCCTCATCTGTAATATTAATTTTGTATAGTCCAAATATTTACTTTCTAAGAAGATGAATACAAAATGTCCCATCTGTTGTTAGTTAAAGTAGATTTAAGTACATAGAGAAATGCCTAGTAATATATAAGATTCAGAAAGCTGGTAAAAAGATTCAGAAGGCTGTTTTACATTGTTTCTCAACAAGACGATATGGCCTGGGGACGGGAGAAAATTAATTTTTGACATATATTAGGAAACAGTGCTAAACAAATAGATCCTCTGTAGCTCAGTATAGACGAAATCCTTTGGTCGAAAAGACCCGGGTTCGATTCCCGTATGTGATGTGAGGAAACCTTTATCTTGAGTTAGCCGATCTCATACGCAGGGGTGGAGGGTTTTTATCCACCCGGAAACTCGGGTGTTTCGTCCCCCCAGAACAGGCAAACCGACATGTGAATACACATAGATTACAGTCATGAATATGTCCCAGCCATATGCCGGTCCCGAGCCAGGATAAAATGGGGGGGGGGGGGAACAATGGTGAAATATCCTGTAAAAAAATCTCATCAGAAACACTTTGTGAGTAATACCTACAAAGTCACCTAGGGTCGGAAACGACCGAAAAGGAAAAAACCACCACCATATAAGAAATGAGGATATATATAAAGATTTTATTAATTAGCCATAGCTATTTTATACTTCTCCTGTTTTGGTTTAAACTAGTGTTTATCAACGTTTCTTTAATAATGGTTCTGTAAGGAATTTTTTTAATATTTTTATTTTTATTTTTTATATTTGTTGCTAACGAAATTTAAATGAATTTTGTTTCTTTCTTATTTTTATTCAATGGAATCCTTGTGCCGGGTGCTTTTTAGCTCAGATAAAATCTAAAAAAAGAAAGAAACAGATTTGACATTTCTTCAAATGAAACATATTAGAATTAAACTGTACGACACTGAGCATTTCGCTAAAAAGCACCTGACACAAGGATTCCATTGAATAAAAATAAGAAAGAAACAAAATTCATTTAAATTTCGTTAGCAACAAATATATATATATATATATATATATATATATATATATATTAAAAAAATTTCTTAGAGAGAAATTACTAAATAAAGGTTGGGAAACACAAGTTTAAACTAAAACAGAAGTATAAAATAGCTATGGCTAATTAATAAAATCTTGATGTTCCCCGAATTTTAAATTCGTTTTTAGACGCATTACTGTGTTCACATGATAATCTGAGATAGTTCGGTTATCATACTTAATGAAATATTTAATTCTTATCATCGTTAAGGATTGAACACTTATTGAATACGGTAATCGAACTGTCTTGAAAACAGTTCGATTATCGTAGCGCTGTAGGAATAGGAAATTATTTGAAGAGAAGTTCACTTAGCTTATAGAGCTGAGTTGAATGGAACTCAAGAAATGCTTGTTACAATACTCAGATCCTATCTGAGAAAATGTTAACGAAAAATCTAAATGCTGATTATTAAAGAAAATCAGAGAATAGTAGACTGTGTATACAGTATTAGTGGACTAATTTTTGTGTGTGCGCGTGCGTGCGTGCGTGGTAAAAATAGGTCGTTTTCAGGTCAAACTGAAAGTGAAACGAGGAAAATGAATAAGCAAAACCGGTTAAAGGAATATTCTAAAATTGTGTCTCGTATGCATTAAGAGAACAATTATGTTGCAAGGAGCTAAACCTCAAGCACACTGCCTAACGAATATGTGCATATGGACAAGGTTGTAAGATTGAAACAAATTCGTAATAGTGTCAAGCGATATAATTACATGATTATATTTGCAGTTGAAAAACTAATTTTGTGCTGCTTAAAATATAGTTTCCAACAGTACCAATATACAGTAGAAGTTTCATTTTAAAACAGATTTATTGAAAATGTTTTAGCAGGCGGTTAACATTTCATATCAAAACTGATATATTACATACATACTATGTTAAGAACCAATAAATCAGTGGTACGCAGAAAAGTTTTATAATAATGAAACCAAAAGTATAATATATGTAAAATTGTCTCATTTATAGTAAAACTAGTATAACCGTCATATGATGGGATAAAGGAACAAAGAGAGGAAAAGTTTTTTTCTTCTTCTTCTCTGTGTATGTATGTGCGTGTGTGCTTGCTTGCTTGCCTTTACAACTTAAAAAAATAAAATAATACTCTCACTTGTAACATTGTGATATTTTTTTTTCATCGAAAGAAAAAATGCCTTTATTTTTGCGAGTGTAATATAATTTAAACTTAATTTGTGATAGATGGTAATGTTTATTCTATGATCATTTATCTTTATATTCACTTTCCACACTACAGTTTTTCACCACAGTGCATTCTCAAATTTGTGCCTGTTTGACTCTTCAACCACTATTTTTATATCTGGAGTAAAAAAATTTTCTAATGAAACGAGAAATTAGTTTCATTGTATCAGTGCATCCAATTCGGTTGCAGTAGAATTGAGGGGAAAAAACCCACTAAACATTGTAATATGAAATGATCTAGCGAACGATTTGCTTTGCTAAAACGTTTATTATACAGTATCTTTTCTATTAATGTAACAGTTTTTTTGTCTTTTGATCTTTCATCATTGAAATTCCTATAAAACTATAAGGAAGCGCTAATCGATATTAAAGTTGATAAATCTGTGATTCCAAGATTGCGTGTTCGATTCTCTTGTAAAGCATGGATGTTTGCAAAAGTCATATCTGAACAAGCTTGTATAACTCTTTGAGTCAAAGACAAGTCTTAAAAAAAAATTTAATAATTGAAAACAACACCAGCCATAATTTTTGAGAAAAAAATGCTAGAAAAAAAATGAAAGATAGCAAAAAAATTATATTTGCTGCAGTTGATCCTCCCACAAAAAAAGCAGTAAAAGATCCTCCAAAATCCAACAAAACGCATTGTAAAAAAGAGAAAGAAACTGGACCTTACCAACATCTGAGAACTTATTACTTACATCGTTATTCAGCACCAATTCAGACATCTAATCCCGATCTATTATTCATCACTGAACTTCAGTTAAAGTCCTCCATGATTATAGCTCATGTAAACTTTCCATAGTGCATCATGCATAATTTCTTCCATAAGAAATGTGGAATGTGCGGTTTTTTTCAGGTTTGATATCTCATGTCATTAATTTTCGTACCTGGAATCTTCTCTATATGATCTGCTTGTCTCAAGATTTTCTTCCTGTGCTTTGTTACCGTTATTTGACTCCTTTACTGCTCTTCTAATTCTGATGCTTATACTGACTTTTTTGATTATATAAGTATAATCACTCAGCGAGATAATCTTCAATATCCACAATTCTCTCTTCTCTTCACTGACCTAGAAGAAAAACGAAACTGACTTCTTTCAGTAATGATCGACAAAAATTGTCAAAAACCTATCTCTCATTACCCAGGACCTTTTTCGCTCTCCCTCCAAATAGGTATAATGCTGACGTTAATTTTTCTTCTTGGCAACTCGGATCCCAGCCTTGTTCATGCTTCTTATCTAGAGATTGTCATTCACAGCCTTGTATCCAATTTACTGCAATGGTGCTAATTGGGATGACCTTTGGAATTTTATACCTCTTCTTCACAGTCTCACTTCTTTCCTCTTTTCCACAATCTTCTACGAACTTGTCAGCCGAGTACTTAGCATATTCGCTCTCCAACCTTCTGGCTCCGGGTTCGAATACTCCGTGGTATTGGATGTTTGTGATTATCTTTAGGTGCGAGCCCGGTATGACACCTCACTGTTTATTGCAGGTCTGAAGTGGATTTGGAAAAAAAAAAAAAAGTTCCATGTTTAGTCTGTACAGCAGGGTTTCCAGATTTTGTAAAAATGACTAAAAATACCTACTCTAGCCACAAATACTTGTTACAACAGCGCATAAACCTTGAATCTATCAGTGAATCATTTGCAGCTTTCAGCACATATAAACCACATATGTAACATGCATATAGCAGCACTTAATGTTCGAAATGGCCCCATTTTGCTTTCGCGCATGCCAGAAGGCTGTGAGGCCACATATGGCGGCACGCACAACATTCAATGGAAACGCTGCCACTACTCGCTCCAAATCCACCTTCAGGCTTGCGGCGTGGGGTGTTGTTTCTTGCAGGCTACTCTCAAGCTATGACCACAATTTGAAGTCCAACGGATTCAAATTGTGGTCGGTTGGGCACATTCCCCTCCAGTCACTGTTGTTTGGTCCTTGCCTTGTGTGCAGGGGATGGGTACTGTTGGAAGGTCCACTGCCTACCGTGAAACAAAGCGTTGTTCAGAGGCCGTACCACGTTCCAATATGTTGCCTTGATATATTTTGGCGAAGGTTGTGACTCCTTGATACGGCATCCCACCACACACACACACACCAAACCATCAATGACGCGAGGTAATGATCTCTCTCTGCATCCTCAGTGCTGTGCATATACCCGATCGTTTTGGCGATTAAACGACTCTTCAGTGGTGAAAATATTTTCATCTGTGAAGAGGAGATCTCTGTCTGTTCGTGTATCGCTGGAGAAGTGTCTTTGTTTTTATCATCCTCTGCTGCATGAGTTGTGATGTTAGGAAGTGTCCAGTAGAACGACAATAGCCTCTCACCCCCCCCCCAGTTCTTCAGTTAGTATACGTGAAATCGTTCTCTGCGAAACATTCAGCTCTCGCGACATCACTTTCTGCATTCTCACAGGAGAACGCAGCGGAGGTGGGCCTTCACAGCCCTCACAGCTGTTGCATCCAAACGCAACATGGTCGACTTGTTCTTTGATGGTCAGATATGTCTTCTGTATCGTTATAGCGGTTAATATTCTGATACACAAGCGCTCTAGATCCCAAATGCTTTTAGCATGTTGAAAATAACAGGTGGCTGCATTCCAACCTTGTGAAGTGCTATCACATCTGCACAGTTCTCATAATCTCCCAGTGGGGAGATATGAGAACTGTGTGTGTTAAGCCGTACTCTCTCTCTTTCTCTGCTGATAGGCTCGCGAATGTTGGTTACGCACAGCGCCACTAATAGAACTGGGCTCGCGAAATTCTGTGGGCAGCGCTGGGGGGGGGGGTTCGGAAGTTGTAAAAGTATTTATGGCATGACTGTGCAATTCTCCAGCACTCGATTGCTACACCATTTTGAATAACCATCTGCTAATAAATGACCACCAGTATGGTTTCCTTCACTGTTGGTCAACTGATGATCTACTTAGTTGTCACCTATATCTGGACAAATACCATGAAAACATTTGGCGAGTAACAAGTGGTTACCCTTGATATCTCCAAGGCTTTTTATCATCTAAGTATACAGTAAATAAAAGGATCCCATAAGACTCTGTTCTTACACCCACACTATTCTTTCTATATATAAATGACTTACTCTAGTAGACTGCTAACCCTATACATTATTTTGCTGACATCACCACATTGTATTTCTCACTTTCATTTGAGAAACCCAGCAATGCACAAATTACCCCACTTCCAGACCCTTAACCATAACTACCTTAAATGAAGATCTCCGAGACATTCGTCAATGGGATTTGAATAATCTTGCCAATTTCAGTGCATGCAAAACACAACTCTGCCTCATTTCATACACACACAAAAAAAGGAACACTTCTCTTCCAGCCTTACTTTTGACTCCCAAATCACCCATGCATGATAAGATTTATCTTCTTGGGATAACACTAACCTCAAACCTTCTTTATATAAATCACAAATATGTCCCACCATCGAATATTGCTCTTATATATGGGGTGGTTCCTCCAAGAGCTCATAAAGATATTGGACTCTGTATAGAAAAGGACAGTCAACTGATCAATGATCCCTCCCTCACTAATACATCTCTAGAAATACTAAGGCTGCTGTTCTTCAGAATTAGCATCAATATTATCCCTACTCTGTCAAATCAGTTTAAATGCGTGCGGGAACTAATCAACACTACCTCACAGTGAATTTTCAAACTCACAAAACAAATTTTTCCTCCTCTTTTTCCATCTTGTCCACTGCTGCCCTCTGGAACAGTCTGTCATCTTATGTGTTTCCCAAGAAATACAATCCACAGCTCTTCAAGATAAATGTGAGCAAGTTCCTTCTTGCTCATGCACGGTACCAGTATAGGTTGACTAACCTCGTCGACGGATTATCCATTAAAAAAAAAATTTTTTTTTTTCATTTGTCCTGCCTACGTTAATTGTTGTTGTCGTTTAATTGCTGTTATTCGAATCAAATTCGTCACAGCAGTTATTCAATTTAATTAAGGAATTTTATAGAGTTGTAATGGATTTATTTAAAAGAATAACATTATCTGTATAAAGAGATGAGATTAAGATATCCAGTTTTCGTAATTAAGTTTAAAACCATTTTCTTTCATAATATGATCCAGATAAATGATGACTAACAGTGGATTGCACCTAATTTCACATCAATCTTTCACATTCTTTTACTTACAGCTTAAATATAGATGTATTGCTCTATATGCTGCCCTGTTTACCCCATATAATTGCAGAATTTTTTAGCAGCATTTCTCTTGGCATATTGCCTACGTATACAAGCAGAAATCTAGCTTTCTTATGTTCTCATAATCTCTCAACTATTTAGATATTCAAATAAAACTCTGATTCTGACAAGTCCTATTTGATCTGATCTCAGTTTCTTCTTCTCCAGGTTTCACTTCCATAATTTATCTTAGCTTCTCAAGTAAGCTTGCAAAAATCTTACCTGAACACTCACTTCTGAAATTCCTGTGATTTTCACATTGTTTTTCTTTCTATGAGAACTCTGTATTCCAATCATCTGGAATCTGACCTGATTAGGCTTTCTTAATTATTCAGTGCAGTCACTGGAAAAGTTTTATGCTTCCATATTTCATCATTAGAAATATATACACGTTTGCACAAGAATAATGTTTAATTTGCCAAATATTTCGGTCTGAATATTACAGACGATCTTCAGTGACTACATAGGAATAGTTTTAAAAAACAAAGTGGAATACGAACAATTGATCATTCACATATAGAGCGAGCCGCGTGATGTCATATCGCTAAGTATTAGAAGAGTAAACATTTTTAAAGTCATAATTAAAGATATTAATTCAGAAATTCATATAATAATCTTAAATAACATTAGACTAATGTAGGAAATTTACAAAAAAAAAATTAATGTGTTATTCTGATTAAACTTTCCCAAATTTTTGATATAGATATACAGTCATTACGATCCAAGTTAGGACGTTGAAGTAATGCCTCCACACTTTCTTTAAATAAATGTTCAAATTTGTAGCGACATCTGTGCAGGAGGAGAGTCTTGGACCAAAGGATGTTGTGGCTTGTTTCTAATCCATGCTGAGCTAATCCAGATTTCTCAGGTTTGTTGTGTTGAATTGATGACTGATGCTCTTGAATTCTTTTATCTATAGAACGTCCAGTTTGTCCAAAGTAGGAAAGATTACAATTACAAGGAACGTGATACACACCAGGTAGAGACAAGGTTGAGCGTTTATCTTTAGATGAAGGAAAATGGGTGGATAAACGCTCAACCTTGTCTTTACCTGGTGTGTATCAAGTTCCTTGTAATTGTAATGTTTCCTACTTTGGACAAACTGGACGTTCTATAGAAAAAAGAATTCAAGAGCATCAGTCATCAATTCAACACAACAAACCTGAGAAATCTGGATTAGCTCAGCATGGATTAGAAACAAGCCACAACATCCTTTGGTCCAAGACTTTCCTCCTACACAGATGTCGCTACAAATTTGAACGTTTATTTAAAGAAAGTGTGGCGGCCTTACTTCAACGTCCTAACTTGAATCGTAATGACTGTATATCTATATCAAAAATTTGGGAAAGTTTAATCAGGATAACACAATTTTTTTTTGTAAATTTCCTATATTAGTCTAATGTTATTTAAGATTATTATATGAATTTCTGAATTAATATCTTTAATTATGACTTTAAAAATGTTTACTCTTCTAATAATTAGCGATATGACATCACGTGGCTCGTTTTATGTGTGAATGATCAAGTGTTCGTATTCCACTTTGTTTTTTAAAACTATTCCTATGTAGTCACTGAAGATGGTCTGTAATATTCAGACCGAAATATTTTGCAAATTAAACATTATTCTTGTGCAAATGTCTATATTTTTCTAATCATTATGTCACAAGTATCGTTAAAAAATCATATTTCATCATTTCTTTTTCTACCTCATGTGTTGGTATGGATCCTTTCTATCATTTGTTTTACAGTACTTATCAATGTTGCAAAGTAATTACTTCGGATTTCTAGAATATTTTTATCTTCAGTTTTCATGTCACGTTTATTATCTCTGATTAAGTGCTCCGTATTACATTTCTTAACGTTATCAGTAGCTTCAGAACATTTTGCCTCGTTCTTAGTGGCTATTTTCTTACTAGTTTTCCCGTGACATTTTTTATCTGCTTTTTTATTTTATTTTTCTTATATTTTTCTTTTTATTCTCTAAGAGCACCACCTTCTTGCTGTTAAGTTTCGATATGTGTTTGTTTTCAATAATTATTTCTCCATATTTTCATATTTGAGTCTTCTGGCGACTTCTGAAAGATGCAGCTTTCACACTTTCTTGAAACTTTCTTATCCACTTTTCTTTTCACTATGATATTCGGTTTCATCCTTCTCAAAACTAAATGGTGATCATTTCAGATTTCAAATACTCTGCATAATTTTGTAGTCTGTATCCTCATGAAGATATCGCTATCAACAATAATAACATAGTAAGACTTTTCTTATTTCTCTGTATTCTCTCCATGTTAATTTGTGCATATTTTTTGAATGGAAGAGAGTAATAACTTATTCACGTCCCTAACAAAAACCTAGCATGTGCTTACCATTATTATGGGCTTTGCACTTTTCTCCAAAGTTTCCCAGACCATTTTGTATGTCTGTATTCATTTCCTTCTCTGCTATTTAGATATTCAGCAACGACCAAGTTTAATTTTCTTTATGTCAGGTGCCTTCTGTAATGCATTGGAAGAGTTCTCTGTTTCTTTCTTAACAAAAACTTTCACAAATAACATAGACACAAATAAGTCTCATTGTTCAATTTCCCATCTTGATGTTTACTCACATCAGTCGAATCGATGTTGTCTGCCATTCAAGAAAGGCGTCTTCAGGTTTAATGTTGAATACTATAGCTATTCCATCCTTTTCTTGATCATTATCGCGTGAATATTTCATCCTCTCATTTTATTTATAAATATCTTAGTTATGTAACTGTTTTAATGAAGGGAATGGACATTATTATGGAAACTATTACGAGGAGAGAACGAGTTCGACTTTGTGTTCGGATCCATCAAACGTGTTCAAAGATGTCTATATATAATATAAGACACTAGAAAAGTCGAGTTTGCCAACGGTGTCATGCAGACTACAGGCACGAGTATTCAAAAGAACATGCACGTAGCTTATGTTTATATACGAATGTTAGGAGTATCAGAAAAGAGGGGTATAGTTTGTTGCCTTGGTCAATATGTTGGGACCTCAGATTGTAGGCATTAGTAAGACCTGGCTATCAGAATCAGACATACTAACTGGTATTGAGTTTAAAGTGAAGAGTATCTTTAGGAAGGATAGACAGGATAGAAGAGGGAATGGCTGCTAAAGATATCGAATGGCTTGAATCCAGTTAGTGTTGAGAACTATGACTACAATACTAGTAAGAATTTTTCATGTGGTAATGAGTTTGAAGCCATCTGGTGTGAAGTGGAGTCTAATAAGATTAAATACATAGGGGATGTTGTTACAGACATGGTGGGTTGGTTGCGTGTGATGTAGAAATGCACCGCCAAATGGAGGATGGATGCAAAAAGAGTAATTTTAATCGGAGACTTTAATTTGTGGTTTAAATTTAACTTTAATTGGAGGAAGGTCATGTTTCAGCAACTTGCTCACATTCTACAATAATGTTACTATTGAACTAGACAAGTGGAATGAAGGCACCATGATACTTTTGGATTTTGCTAAGGCTTTTGACAGAAAACAGCATCGAACACTTTTGCATAAATTGAAGAGTATGGGATCGGATTATAAATTATTGGCACAGATAAGAGGAGGGCTAACTGACAGATATCAAATAGTGATATATGGGTAATGTGAGTCTATAAGATTTAAGGTAATCAGTGGTGTGCTCAAGCATCAGTCCTTGGTGCACTGTTACTCAATCTGTACATTAATGAAATTGGGAAGGATTTGACAGGCGATATGCAGCTATTTGCCGATGATGCAACGATAGGTAGGGTAATTAGGAATGTGGCTGATATGCAATAATTCGAGAATGATTTGAATAGGCTGAAATTGTAGTCATGGTAAAATGGATATCAGTTCAATGTCAGTAAATGTAAAGTCATTCACTTCGGCATGATTAGATATCCAGTGTCGTAATATATTGGTAGGATTATGCTTGAAGAAACTGATGAGGCTACGGATCTTGGAGTGTTAGTAGATAGGCAGTTGAAGTTGATGGGCCATGTAGCAAAGATTGCAAATACAACTCAAAAGATGATTGCAGTGCTGAAACAAACTGTGACATGTAAAGATAAGGATGTCATTTTGTCTCTTTACAAGTCTGATAAGTCCCCAGCTGAAATATTGTGCACAGGTCTGGTCTCCACTGCGATTTCGATATAGTGGAGAGAGGACAAAGGAGAGTGTTAAAATGATATTAGTATTGTGTGGGACTCATTATGAAGATTGAGAATTTGTAGACTGCAGACCCTAGCAAACTTACAAACTTCTGAAAGGGTGATACAGGATTTCATATGATGGAATTTTTTCTTTCTATAGAGGGTGGTGAAATGATAACAGTGCATCATTGGAAGCTAAGAATGAATGCCACTAAGAAGGGCTGAGATCTATATTTTTTCTCATAGAGTGGTGTGTGAATAGAATGGATTGCCATTGTATGTTGCGTGTAAAAGCAGTGTGTGTGAATTCAAGAACAACTATGATCACTGATGCGTGTAGTATGTGGCCTTCCTTGATGAATCCCTGACTCCCTGGAAGTATCTCTTAATAATATTAATAATAATAATAAATCAGGCTACCGCGATTTATTCCCTGATAGGAAGTAGGCGAGGCCTATTAATCCTATCTAGCTTTCGCAGAATGAGTGGGTAGTTCAGTCTCTACCGGTGGCCAATCAGAGATAGCTGGCCCCATGAATATAACTAATTATGGACGGCAGTCGATGAAGAGACGGGCAAACAAGTGCTGTCTCCTCTCTTGGTACCTAACCCTAATAACCTCAGTTTATCATGAGAAGAATCTAGCCATGCAGGCCAAAGGAAATCCCAAAGAGTTCTTTTTTGTGGCAAGCAAGAGGAAGAATGACTATGGAAGGTTAACCTTAATGAGTGATGATGGACACGAGGAAACAGAAGCGGATAAAATAGTTTAGTTATGAGTGACCACTTTGTAAGGATATATCATCCTAGTATGGTTACTGCTTTAATCTCTATGACAGACACTAATGTAGGAACAGAGATGGATGAATTGGAGCTTATTAGGACATTGCAGAATCGCAATGTAAATACTGCTGTTGGAATTAGATGGGATATCAGCTAGGGTTTTGCAAGAATGTGCAAGGGGACATGCAATGCCTTTGACTTTAACACTGCGGTAGCAAATGATAGACTAATAAATATTTCAAGTGGTAAAAGTACTAGAAAAAATGGTCAAAAAGTGAATTCGAGAATTGGTAGATAAAAACATGATATGCTGTATGAGAGGCAACATGGCTTTGTGAAGGGTCGGTCATGCCTTAGTAATTTACTAACTTTTTATCACAGAATAACAGCTGAGCTGGATAAAGAAATTTGCTACAAGATGATTTTGCAAAGGCATTTGATGACAGAATACCACATGGTACTTTGTTACGAAATTAGAACAAATGGTTATGGATGACACGGGTTGAGTGGATAAGAGGGTGGCAGTTGGACAGATATCAAAAAGTGGTATATGGACGGACAGAATCAGGATGAAAACATGTGTGCCGCTAGGTTCAGTTCTAGGACCATTGCTGTTTTATTTGTACATAAAAGATATAGGAAATTACCTGAAAGGAAATATTCAGTTGTTTGCGGATAATGCAAAATTAGAGTAATAGTTAATCAAGACGATATGGAGAGCTTGCAGAATTATTTAAATAGGTGCCAGTTTAATGTGGAAAAATGCAAAGTTGTGCATTTTAGGTTAAATAGATTATAAGCATTATCATATTGATGTCAGTGTACTCCAGGAAATAGAGGACGCTAGGGGTTTAGAGGGGGTGGTGGTGGTGGTAGACAAAGTTAGTTTAGAGGACATTTACTAAAATAAAGAGCCAAAATGCTTCATTTCGGCGATGCAAAATTATATAAATCAAGTGGATATTAATTCCAGCATTATTACAAAGCTGAATACAGAAACTATAAAAGTTTCGTACGAAATTTGACCAGAGAGCTTACGGGACTACACTCGCCGGCATTTACGAGTTGCCCTAGCCGGACCTTATAAGAGAACATGATCGCTGCCAAAGCGTCCATATATATTCCCCTCCTATTAGTCCATTTTGTTAAGGTTTCACTGGCCTGACAGCTGTTTCGAACTGATTGGTTCTCCTCAGAGACAGACCAGGCAGAAACCTTAAGAGAGCAAAAACTTGTTCAGTACTAAGGAACTCGAAGTGTCGGAGAGGCAGCCATCATGTTCTCCTATAAGGTCCGGCTAGGGCAACTCGTAAATGCCGGCGAGTGTATTCCGTACGAAACTTTTATAGTTTCTGTATTCGGCTTTGAAATAATGATGGATTTAATATCCACTTGATTTATATAATAGTTTAGAGGACATATTGGTATGATTGCTGAGGTAGCCCATGAGATTACTTGGATATTAAAGAACACATTAACAAGTAGAGATAAGGAAGTTGTTATTCCTCTTTATAAGGCCTTGATACATCCACATCTGAATTACTGTGCTCAAATCTGGCCCCGTGAGTTTCTTGGGGATGAGGAAGCGGTGTAGGAGGATTGAGAGGCAAGTAACCAAGATGATGAGTGGCCTCTGGAATGTTCCATATGAGGGTAGATTGAGGGAATGTGTATTGCAAAAGTTGGTTGATAGGAGAAAAAGAGGGATATAATAGAAACATTTAAGTTGCTTAAAGGGTTTTATAGGATAGGTGCAGTGGACATGTTTTAGCACTCGGCTAAAGGGGTCATCCGTGGAAGTTGAATAAAGGTATAGTTTGCAGTATTGTGAGGACTAGATTTTGGTGAATTGTGAATGAGTAGAATGGATTTGCCAGAGTCAGTTGTGAGTGCTTTATCTATTAATGGGTTCAAAGAAGGGTATGATAGATTGTGTGAATAGTGGGTCTCCCACAATGAGTCTGTGTAAAATAATATGGGTTCTGCGGTCGATTTTCTTGAGTTTACGGGACGAAAACCCGGTTTTCCGGGGAAAAAAATACCCGCTTGTCCATGCCAGAGATCGACTAACTCGAGAATCCGTCGAAGAAAGGCTTAGATAAAGTTCCTCAAGTCGACGACTAGACTGAACATAAGTCTATCTTCGGGTGGCTTAGCGCAGAGGATGCAAGCGGTACTGAGCTACAGAGGCATGGTCATCATCATCTTATCGGGGTTTTTTTTTCTTTGTTTCGGTAGCACTAATAACTTCGATTCTTCTCCAGTTGATTTGATACTGTTTATGCTGATGGTGCCTATCTTGAATTTTGCTGATACAAGTTCGAGTTTGTTCCAGTGGCTAACTTTCAACTGTTCGCCCTTTTTCACTGGAGAAAACACCGGTAGTTGTGGATTGGGGGAGGAGTGTTTAAACGTCGACTCCTCAACTGGCAGAAGATTTTATTGTGTTGTACTGTCATATTTATTTCTGGTTAAGGCAATGCAGAATACAATTTGCTTGCTAAATACCATCTTGTTGCTTCATCTTCGTTTGTTCGGTATCCAGATAATTATCTACCTACCAGTAGAAGTTGAGGATTGCACAGTTGAGCACATGTCTCGGTGCTGGTTCGTCACATTCCATTAAAGACTGCGTGAAGATTGTCTCCCAGTTATCCAGCTTTGATCCTTACACGATGCACAAAGAGAATGAAAATTTTACAGAGCCAAGAATCCCTCATTGACTCTTCCGCTTCTTAAAACGTGATGTCAGTAAATACTGTACTCATAGTTTGGAAAAAAATCCTTTGAATTTTTCATTAACCTTTCTTTGAACCTAATTTGGTAAATCCTACATAAAGTAATTATTTTATCTTTGCATTTTTATGACATTGAAAACTTGGTCATACTTTCTCATATTTGTGAATCGATCGTTGAAGTCTCGAATATGGAGTACAAATTTATTTCCAGACTTTGGAAAACACATTTGTTCGTAACGGGTGTAATTTTATTTAATAATGATGCTTAGATTATATTGCAATTATATGTGTCCTTGATAATTCTGTATTCTTTTTTTTTTTTTCTGATACGAACAAGAAAGAAAAGTACAATAGTTGATGTCCTAATTTAAAAATTGATGTGAGGATAGCCTAAGATTGGCAGCATACTCAGGATGCCACCAATCTTATGCTATCATTTGATTCATGTTGAAGTTTCTGGAATAAAAACTACTTTGAATTGGAATGAAAATAAATAATTTTCTAACTAAATGAATTATTTATAGTTCATCATAACCTTATTAAAGGCGCTTTAAAGACATACTCAGCGAGCGCAGAATGAAAGAACCTCAAGAACAAGTCACGTATGGAGGATGACAGTAGCGCTCTCCACAGTGAACTTTGGTGATTACTGCTGGTGGAACGATAGGACAGCGCGCCAACATTTGTATACGATTATACCATCAGTTCTGTTACAGTTCACTGGGTTCTATAGATTACGAGTCACTCCCCATAATAGTGTGAGATCCTAGCTTTTTTCCATCTAATGAAATGACCCCCCCCCCCCCATTCAAGGCATGCTGTGCTACACTGCTTTTAGGTTGCCTGTACTGGGCTTATGATAAACTGAATACGTCAAGGAACCATTCAAGTGCTTTGATGTCTAAGATGGAAGGCTAGATCCTCTTTCCTCTTCAACATATAAGTAGTTAAGGGAGGGATATTGTTGAGAAACTGTAAAACGTTAAAAATATTCTCTGGACTAAATGGCCATATGGCTCACCTCAGTATATGGCACATAAAATTATACTCAGTATGGGAAAACTAAAAACAGACCAGCACAACATGCCATCGATGAAGACTATTTCATCAAAAGAAAGTTAGGCTTCTGCTCAGATTCCTTTTAAAATGAGACTGTTCCTGAAAGTTGCTCAGGTACTGCAGAACCTAGCTGCAATAGCACTAATGGTGTAGCTCGCACAGATTTTGACGTACATGTCCATTCTCCTGTCTCAGCAGTAATCATTGAAAATGAAAATTCTGTCTTGTTTTTTTCTGAGTGAGAGTGTGTGTGTGTGTGTGTAAGCGAGAGGGTGAAGTTTGTTAATTGGTTGTCACACGATCATAGATGCGAACTTAAAAAGCGGGCGATGATAGCTAATGAATCAATACTCTGGTTGTGCAGAAGGAAGGATGTAAGTATGTGGACCTATGGCTTGAGCTAGATTGATGGAAAGATTGTACAATGCTGATGGACTGCACTTAAATGGATTCACAGTTAGGTGTCTATAAAGAGCTTTCTTCACTGAGATTGTTGAATTACAAAGTTAGGAAAAATAAAGAAATTAGGGCAAATGCAGACCATTGAGTGTGAAGGCACTCATGAAGAGAATCAGTATGTGAATGAACAAAAATGCGAAATCTAGTTTCTTCCGCAACAATATTGAATTGAGGGTAGTCAATTCAGGATGTAAAGGTGGTTGGGAAGGGCGCTAAGAGGGTGCTGAAGTTTGTATATACTAATTCTAGAAGCATCAGAAATAAGGGGGAGGAGTTTTGAGCATTTGTTCGCAACCTCGCAAAAGAGAATTCACTAATGGGTGTATAAAAATGCGAGACCATATGAGGGGCAGCATGGTTTTGTGAAGGGTCGGTTATACCGTAGTAATCTGCTAACTTTTTATAATAGAGTGACAGCTGAGTTGGATAAATGGAATGGTTACACAATGATACCGCTGGATTTTGCAAATGCGTTTGACATAATACCACGTAGAACTCTATTACGAAAATTGCAAGAAATGAGGATGGATATGAAACTGGTGGTGTGTATAAAAAGGTGACTGGTGGAAAGATACCAGAAAGTAGTATATTGAGGTGCAGTAACCAGGTGACGGTTAATGATGTGTCATAGAACTCTGCACTTGGACCACTGCGTTTTAATTTGTACATAAATGATATAGGAAATGATTTGAACTCTTAATTTGAACGGAACTCTCTTTTCAAACTGCAAGAAATGGAGAAGGATATGAAACTGGTGATATTGATAAAAGGGTGGCTGATGGACTGATACCATAAAGTTAGTATATTGAGAAGCAGAAACAAGGCGGGTGACTAGTTATATGCTGTAGAACTCTGTGCTTGGACCACTTCTGTTTAATTTATGCATAAATGATATAGGAAATAATATTATTATTATTATTACATGACACCTCTAGGGAGTCCAAAGACTCATCGAGAGAGGGCACCTACTCTACAACTCGGTCACCACTCAATCCACCAACTACAACGAACCGCATCTACACCAACGCCCTCTACCGCCCAGCACCACTACTGGTATTTTCACAAGACAATCACAAATATCCATGCCCACGGCAGGATTCGAACCCACAGCCTTTCGGCTGGAGAGCGGATACGCTAACTACTCGGCCAACCAGGCCTGCTCATAATTTGAAGGCAGATATTCAGTTGTTTGCTGATGATGCAAAGTTGGATAGGATAACAGGTAATGATGATAATTAATGGATAGAATAAAGTTAATGAAGATAGATAAGACAACAGTTAATGTGGAGATCTTTTAGGATGATTTAAATAGGCTAACAGTGAAAGCAAAACATAACATTCATTTAATATTAAAAGGTGTAAAGTTATGCATTTTGAGATGCAAATATTAAAGATTTTGAGATGCAGTACCACATTGAGGGAACCGATCTCCAGGAAATTGATTAGGTCAGGTGTTTGGGGGTAGTAGTATATAGAAAGTTAAAGTTTAGAGGGCATACTGCTAAATTATCCAGGGTAGCTCATAGGATTACTACATTATTGAAGAACACACTAACAAGTAGAGATAAGGGAATTATCATTCCTCTTTATAAAGTCTCGTTACGACCACATTTGGATTAAAATGTTCAGGTCTTATCACCAGCTTTCTTTGGGATGAGGATGTGACAGAGAGCATCCATAGGCGAGTTACCAAGATGGCCAGTGGTCTCGGAATGCTCCCTATGAGAATAGATTGAGGGTTTGTGGATTACAAAAGTTGATTGATAGGCGAAAAAGAATGATTAAATGATTAAAATAATTTTTATAGGAGTAATGAAGGGAACATGTTTCAGCACTTTGCTAGAGATAACAGAACAAGAGGTCATGCCTGGAAGAATGTAGTTAACAAAGTCGTGAGGACTTGATATTTCGTTTTAAGATTGGTGAATGAAATGGAATGACTTGCCTGAGTCAGTTGTGAGTGCTTTGCGTGTGAATAGTTTCAAGGAGAGATACAATGGATATTGTGCTGATAATTCGTGTTTCCCACGATGACGCTTAGGACCCAGTAGAAGTGCCATGCAATAATAATAATGATAATAATAAAGAGAGTCCTGTGTAGCTTGGTGGAAATTGCGCATGCATCATCTGCGCTAGGCAGCCCGAAGATAGACTTCAGTTTGTCTAGTCGCTGACTACAGGAACTTTTTCTAAGCCTATCTTCGACCGGTTCCCAAGTTAGTCGATCTGTCGCACTGCCAGAGATCGGGTTTTTCGTCCCTTAAACTCAAGAAAATCGACCCTAGAACCCATCATATTTCAGACAGTAACATATCCTTAGGTTAAGTACCAAGAGATGGCAGCATTTGTTTGTCCGTATCTTCATCGGTGGCGGCTTGTAATTAATGTTAGTCATGGACCAGCTATCTCTGATTGGCTACCAGTGGAGATCGAACTGCCAACTCAGTCTCTAAAAGCTAGATATGTTTTAGAGACTGCGCCTACTCCCTATGAGGGAAAAAAAGGCGTTAGCAGATTTATTTTTATTATTTTTAATTATTGTTCATTTAAGGGAAGTTAAAATTTAGTATGTTTTGAGCTAGTTGTTGATATTTATTAAATATTAACAATTACCAATGGGTAGTAGGTGAAAGTATGTTTCCAAAATAGCTTCGTTAGCCAAGTGGATGGTGTACTCACTCTCCAACCATGGTTCGAATCCCTCTGTGAGCATGGATGTTTATGTGAGATGTACAGGGTGTCCCAAAATTCACGCAAGAAGTAATTTTGATAGAAAACACAGGTTTTTAATTAAAAATTGTAATTTCTTATTGATTCATAAAGTATACAATATAGGGTTATGCATGGAATAGCATATCGGGTAAATGGCCCTCCACGGCTTTGCTGGCACATACGTACTCTTTTGTCGAAATGTTCCATGACCGTTTTGTATAAATGTGGCTGAATTTCGTTGATACAGCGCTCAACTTCCCCCTTCAAGGGGTGGGTGGTCGTGAGCTTGTTGGCATAAACCTTAGACTTCAAAAAATCCCAAAGAAAAAAGTCCAACGGTGTTAAGTCACATGATCTGGGCGGCCAATTCTGATCACCAAAACGGGAAATTACACGACTAGGAAATGACGCATGCAGTAATTGAATTGTTTCTCGGGCTGTATGGCATGTGGCACCGTCTTGTTGAAACCACATGTCGTCCACATCGATATCTTGCAATTTAGCCACAAAAAACTGGATTATCATGTCGCGATAGCGAGCACCATTAACTGTTATTGGCTTACCAGCCGCATTTTCGAAGAAGAATGGACCGATGATGCCTCCAGTCCAAAATCCGCACCGAACAGTGACACGTTGTGGATGTATTTGTTTCTCAACAATCACTCGTGGATTTTCTGAACCCTAAATGCGACAATTTTGTCGATTAACGAAGCCATCAAGATGAAAATGAGCCTCATCGCTGAAGATGATTTTGTTCGAAAAATAAGCCACTTGTGGTTGTTCCATAATCCATGAAAATGCTTTGTCTTTCGTGTAGCGCTCCATTTTTAATAACTCTGAACTGTCAGCTGTCACGCTGTCTTTTTTTTTCTCGTTGGCAACACTTTACCGCACAAATGGCGCTAAATTTAAATCTTGCGTGAATTTGGGACACCCTTTATATGGGACGAGCTTGTATAGCGTTGAGTTTATATGACTTGAATTTCTTTTCTCCCCCTTCTTTTTAAGTGGAATTTCTTATTTATAGTTAGGCCTTGTTTGAATGCTATAACTAACTTGACCATTTTTGTACGACATAATAGCGAGAGATTTATATCACCCCCCTATCCGAAGATTTTTATTTTAGACATTTATTAATCAGAACTTTCCATTATGGAAATTCAATGAAAAGCTAACAGAGGAAAGCGAATTTAATACGGAAGTAGAAAATATAATAGCTGAAGCAGAAAAACATGAAAATGAAATCATTGTTTTGGAAACATTTATATTAAATATGAAAAAGCAGCTATCCGAATAGGAAGTAAAATAAAGAACCAGCAAAAGAGGGAACAGGAAGATCTAAAAAGTTATCTAGTCTGAGTAGTATAGGCAGAAATAAAATAAAATACAATAAAACAAGTAAAAGCAGAGATAAATCAATTAAAAATAAAATAAAAGAACTACTATACAATGAAATAGAAGGTGCATTGTTGCGGGCACGTTTAAAAGCTGTAGAGCAACGAAAGAAGAAGAATAAATGCTCTGCATTATGAAGGGGAAACATTGGAAGATGTACACTTACTGAAGGTGTCTCACAAACACTTTACAGCTCTATACAAAGAAAAAGAGAGTGATACCATTGAACGAAATAAATTCGTGTCATTTTTACCTAAGCTAAATCGAATGGAGGCTGAAGTGATGGATTCTCCCTTTACAATATCGGAATGCAAGAATACAATGAAGCATCTACCAACAGGAAAATCTCCCGGAGCAGATGGTCTAACCGGTGAATTCTACAAAAGATATTTTCAAAAGTTTGAAAACTTGTTTATGAGGATGATTAAACAAATGTTAAAAATACAGCAAAACCAGTAAACTTCAACACTGGATACATCACTTTAATACCAAAAGTTTTCGATCCAGAAAAACTGAAGATATAAAAAAATTGAGAGGCGTAACATTTTTGAATACAGATTATAAAATAATTTAAAAAAAATTCTGAATAACAGAATATAGAGATTTCTACAGAAACTTGCATCGCCTAATCAAACATGCGTAGTAAAAGGAAGAAATATAATAGATACCATAACACATCTGAGATGTATATTATCGATTATTATCAATTGACCAACAGACCATACATATTACTAAGTCTAGACATCGAAAGAACTTTTGACACAGTGAGCCATGATACATCTTTGAAGTAATAAAAGACAGGATTTGGAGGAAACTTCACGAATTGGTTAAAAAAAATTTCATGAAAATGCAGAAAGTCGTGTAATCATAAATAAAAAAAACTCTCCGCACCTATCCAAAGGAACTTACGCTGTTTCGTACGACAAGGTGACCCTCTCTCTCTCTCTCTGTGGCCCTCTTTGTATTAGCACTTGAACTATTAATTAGAGCAAATAGACAAATTCAGGAAACAAATATTCATGGAGAAAGTGAAGCAAAATTGCTAACTTATACCGATGATATAACACTCACTCTAGAAAGTGAAAAATCCATGGAGGAAACAATGAGAATATTGGACTCCTTTGCAAATGCCTCAGCGCTTAGGGTGAACGTGACGAAATCTTGCCTGTTTGGTGGCCGGCGATTGGAAAAAGGAACCTAAAATGCCGGTGGATATGTTGAGAAAAAACTGCTTGCCAGTATTAGGAATAAAAATTGGGTGCCCAGACAACGTGTAGATCAATGAAAAGAGTTTTATGAAGCCATATTTTAAAAAAATATAATAAAAAAATAAAAAAATTAGTAATATGCGAAATAGACACCTTTCTGTGAGATGCAAAGCTGGATTTGCAATATGTACTTAGCCTCTCGACTATGGTACAAAATACATAATATTCCATAATACGGACAATGGTCTGATAAAATTCGTAGGCTCTTTGCGGCATACATATGAGGTTCGTAATATGAACCAATGCGCCGTACAACGCTCTACCACGAAATAGAAGCTGGAAGTCTCGATCTAGTTAATATATACCTAAACATATTGATAATCAGAGCCATAACTGCACTAAAAGCACATAATAAATCATACACGGAATACCAATTGCTTTTCTACAAAAGTGCCTTCTTGACAAAGTCATCAGCTCTCTTCGATCAAAAAAAAAAAAAAAAAGACCATTAAGAATGTTCACTGAAGGAAGAAAATTACAGCATTGAGCAGTTACTACTTACCAAATCAAGAGCAATATATGCAAAAGTTATCTAGAACCATTTTCCCAATCCTCAGCATCGAGACCAAAAAAGAGTAGAGATCAAACTAAGTTCAGTTTTAAACAACGTATTTCATCTCCCAATAAGACCGTTCTATAAAACTTTTTTTTTTTTTTTTTCAAAGTTCATCATGCATGTTTACCAACCAAACTGTGAGTTGACAAAAGGAATACCGTTGGATGGCCTTGCAACTTGTGAATTCCGTAAACAGCCAGAAACACTTTACCACATGATGATTTATTGTAAAAAAAGCTGAAGAAATCTGGGGTCTTGTGAAACAATGGATGTTACGAAATCAAATAATAAATGAAAATCTAATATTTTGGCTAAACGAGAAAAAGTTAGGCAGAGTTATGCCGAAGTCATTTCATATATACAGTAAGTAGCCAAAAGGTGTCGCATCTTATTATTAAAATACTTGGATTACAGATAGTCGTTTGAAGTTTTTCCACTTGATTAAAGATATAAATTAAAGATACCAAGAATTATATAATTGGTTTAATCCTTTATCCGAGTGTAAGCAAACAAAGTTTGCGCCTTAAATGCTTTGCATTATGGGTAAGGCAACTCGCTTATAGCAGTCATTAGCTTCTATATGCGAGTTGCTCCAGTCCTGAAAATACTTCAAGCGCAAACTTTGTTTGCTTACACTTGGATAAAGGATTAAACCAAGTATATAATTTCTTGGTATCTTTAATTTATAGTATAACCAATTGGAAAAACTTCCAACAACTGCAATTACATGGGACAAATAGAATAATATGCAGAGCAATACATAGTCTATATTTAAGTTGTAATCAGCAGTTAGAACTGAAGGAAATGCAGAAGGATGATTTGATGTGTAATCAGGCATAAGACAAGAATGCATACTACTACTTCTCTTATTCATCATCTATATGAATCACATTTTGAAAGAGAGTGATAATAAACATGATTGCATTATGAATCAAGGTGTTATTAAATCTGTTACTAGAATCAGAAATATCAAACTTAGCTCTCTGCTTTATGCAGATGATGTACTCCTAAACAAATCTAGTGCAAGTCTCCAAAATTTATTAACTAACTTGTATAACAGAAATGAAACATTTCATGTTAAAATGATCAAAAGTATGAAAATAGGCATGAATATAGAAAACTTCAGCAGCTTTCTCAATGGAGAACCTATGGAAGCAAAATATTTCAGATAGATAACAATGAATATTGCGTGTTTCATCGGGAAAAGAAGGGCATTCTAGAATGCCTTTCTTTTCCCGATGAAACAAGGGCATTCTAGAAATGAGTAAGTGCTACTAGTGATTGAAGAGGGCTTATATCTACCCATGGAGATGCAATAATGAAGAAAAATAGTGGTAGTGGTTTTAAATTTGTATGCAGTGAAGTCAGGGCCGACTGGAAGTTTTGCGAGACATTGGGAAAAATTTATTAGTGGGGTCCCCTCATATTTGCCGGCACCTTTTATCATTTCCGGTACTGGCAATGATAAAAGGACAAAGAATCAATATAAATTTAATTAAAATATTTTCCATATCATGCATCTGTGAAACATCAAAAATTCTATTATCAAATTTTCTTAGAAATTTGAAAGTGCGAGGCACTCGGTCTGAGGCCCGAAAAACCGACGTCTGAGTCGGCCTGAGTGAAGTGGAGGCGATCTGAATAAAATATTTAGTTGGATGTTGCTATAATATTGTTATTATTATGTGATACCTCCAGGGAGTCCAAGGACTTATCGTAGGAGGACACTATATCCATGGGCGTCTGCAGAGGGGGAAAATGGGAACCTGTTATTTCCCCATGCGATCGAATAAAAAAATTCAAAATTTTCACATATTATAATCGTAAATGTGATCGAGATATGTAACCTTACACACTCGACCTGGGACACTTTGTCTGTCTTAAAATATTATTACGTGTTGGCCAGTTTCGGCTAAGAAACTTTCAAAAACTAGATGAACTTCGAAATATCATAGTATCAGTTTCTTTCAAAGAATTTTCAACTCATTTTCAATAAATTAGAAGAAATGTCTATGAACTGGACAAGATCAACCCATCAAGAAGCGCATCGCTTAGTAACATCATGTAGTACTTCCATCCCTCGATGAGTCTTTGGACTCCCTGGAGGTGTTACATAATAATAATAATGTTTATTATTTGTTTAAATATATTATCAAAATATTCTGCTATTTTCGAACGAATAACCCAAACATTACAGCCGCTCACCAACATATTGAGGACTTACTTAAATTACAGCCGCTCACCAACATATTGAGAACTTACTTAAAATATTTGCATTTCATAGGGAAAAATCTGAAGAAACATTCGAAGAAATTTCTAAACTTTCACTAAATATGGCGGGAAAATGAATAATAAAAATATAAATATCTAGACGATGTTCCATTCAGAAATATAGATGCAATTATCCTGGAATCACACCTGAAGAGTTATCGGCAATCAATATTTATCCCATACGTAGATTCTTTAATTTCATCCTTAAAATCAAGATTTTTCCTCGAATAACGAAATGGCATTTTCAGTATTTCAGTTTCATCCTAAGAATATTCTAAAAATAGATAAAATAAAGTCCAAAACAACATCAAAAGAGTAAGCGAAAAATACAATTTACAATATCTAAAAACAGAAGCAACAACGTGGTATGAAAAATGGGCAAATTTTCCCTCCCCTGAAATTCTCCAAAATTTACCAGAAGTTTTGGAATATTGCAATTATTTATTATTATTATTGGGTTGGCAAATAAGTTTGTTCGGTTTATGTGTTAGTACAAGTTTACGCCGCTTCGCCTTCACCATTGTTGCGGTGCCGCGCAACGCTATTGTGCAGTTGAAAGGCAACATTTCACACAACCTTTCTGAGAATTTTCGTTCCGCCTACTTCAGTTGCGTGCGTGTGTGACATATTTTTAGAAATGGAAGGAAATAACGTACATTACCAGCATATTTTGCTTTTTTATTTCAAAAAAGGCAAACGAGCTGCAGAGGCCCATAAAAATATGCAGCGTATATGGGGATGGTGCCTTAACAGAACGCATATGCCAAAAGTGGTTGCCAAATTTCGTTCTGGAGATTTCAACATCAGTGATGCGCCAGTCGTCTGACCGAGGTTGATTCGAGTGTTGTGAAGGATATCGTCGACAAAAATCCGTCACACACAGTGCGGGAAATTGCTGCAGTACTGAACATATCCCATACAAGCTTTGAAAATCATTTCCATAAGCTGGTATATGTTTCAAAACTCAATGTTTGTGTGCCACATGAATTGACTGAGGCCAATATGACCGCTCGCATATCCATCTGTAATTCGTTGCGACGTCACCAAGAAAACGACCCATTTTTGATGTGGAAGAATACGGGAGATGAAAAATGGGTCATGTACGATAATGTGGTACGTAAAAGATCATGGGGGCACAAGAGTGAACCGCCGCAAACAACTTCAAAAGTGGGATTGCACCCAAAGAAGATCATGCTCTGTATGGTGGGACAGTGGCGCACCTAGGATTTAATCTTAATCTTAGGTGTGTGTGTGGGGGGGAGTTGAACGGATAAAAATATTTTTATCCGTTCAACTAAAATTCGTTACATTTTATTCATTAAATAAAATTCATTAGGTGATTATAAAAATTTATTTAAAGAATAAAATCCAGTTTTCTTTTCTTTTTAGAAAGCTCTTGAATTATTTCAGTCGTGGTTACATTAATCTCTCTGTGTATATACAGCAAAGCCAGTCCGTTCAATCGTGATTGTGTCATGGTAGATCTTAAATAGGTTTTTAAAAGGCGTAAGTTAGAAAATGACCTTTTACTGATGCATGTTGTTACCGGAAGCATTGCAAATATTTTTAATGAGTTATAGATGTTAGGATATATCATTTTGTCACACTTGGAAACTGCATCAACGCCATTTTTGCATGGAGCTATTGTAAATGGTTTGTCAAATTTCTTATACCACAACTTGAATTCGGCGTTCAAAATTGCTGGATTTGTATAAGGCAAATCACCGGCATAAAATTCACACAACTGACAAAAATCTTCCATTGCACTTGCTGTTCGAGCATCTTTTCCATTTGGTAGAGTGAAACGATCCTGAAGTTGAGTCAATATTTGATCAATAAATGGAATGAAAATAGTTCTCCTGAAATACTCTTCTACAGAATCGGCTGGAATGCATGCCTCATCGTAAATATCTTTAAATGAAGACTCTGGCATTTTACGAATGGTATTTAATTGAGCCACAACATCATCAACAAAATTTAGGGAAATTAAGAGGTCACTGTCAGATTTTTTCTTTATTTTAGACAATGGTAAGGTGTACAAATATTTTTTGCAAGCTAAATAAAGATATTATAAAACCAAATTCACACAATAAATTATTCAGATGTTTTGCATTAGAGGACAAGTCTCTGTCTTCCCAAGAAATGATTGTTTCAAGACTATGAATCACTGCATCATATAATTCCACCATGGTCATGATGGCTTCATGGCGTTCCACCCACCTAGCGGGCAAACTTGGCGTAGTTTCTGTCTCTTAGTATCCGGTGTATATTTATCAATGTTGTCAACAAGGACGTCCTGTCTCTTAGTGGTATTGAAGAAATTGTGTACCTTTTAAATTATGCCAATGCAATTTCTTATGTCACAGATAGCATTTCCAATTGCCAAATTCAAACTATGTGATGCACAATAAACATATAAAGCTTGTCGATGTATAGCTGATATGTGAGATTGAACACCTCCGCTCATTGATGCGGCACCGTCATAACCTTGCCCACATAAATATGTCAAATCGATGCCATAATTATTTAAGCTTTCTAATATTTTGTCGGATAAGTTTTTTCCTGTAGTACTTGTTACGGGAAACAAATTGTAAAAATTGTTCACAAACTTTGTTGTTATTTTCTTCGTCTAGACACCTGGTACACAAGGAAAGATGTTCAGTGGCAGAAACGTCACAAGTTTCATTGGCAAGAATTGAAAAACATTTCACCGAATTAATTTTTTCGACCAAACGGTTCAAAATTATTTCATTACATGCATTTATAATATGATTTTGTATGTTCCAGCTAATGTAGGTAGCGTTTTTGGCAGAATGTTTAAAATGTTCAGCCAAGTTTTTGTCGCCCGTATTTTCTTAACAAAGCTTTTAAAATTGCCTTCATTGGCTCCTGTTCAAATGAAAATTCTCCATAATCACGATGTTCTCTCAAGGGTTTATTTTGCCGACCACATAAAATTACTGTTTTTATAATCAGCTCTAATCGTTTCCGATTAACTGCAGCTTGTGATGCACTATCTACATCAATTTGTCGATCGATTGGAATACATTTTCCATCTCGAATATTGTTTAGCCTTCCGTAAGTCATAACAGCCGTTATATGATATTTTGATTTTTGATGCTTATTAAATTTTTCAATGGCTTTCTTCCAATTATTATAACCTTGTGTAACTGAATACCCAGGTACTTCAGATTTAGATTTTCCAACATTAGCAGGTGCAAAAAACACACAATATTTACTGTACATACTATTTTCAACTTGAGAGTACACAAGCCATGTAAATTTTTCAAACCATGTGTATTGAAAACTTCGGTTGTGAATTGCAGTAGAGGTTGCAGGAAAATTAAAATTTGATTCTGGTTTCCACAACTTTTTCACAATATCTAAATTATCGTCAGAATTAAATGTTTGTTTCTTTCAAAAATGCGATATCGTAAGAATTATTAATAACTAAGGAAGTACTTTCTTCTGGATAATTCGATGGTTTTGTCAGACCTACGACTGGGGAAACCGAATCCAAATCGGTATTGACAATATTAACAGCACCAACATTGTTACTAACACTTGAATCATCCTTTTTTGCTTTTTTGGTTTTCACAACTTTTTCACAATATCTAAATTATCGTCAGAATTAAATGTTTGTTTCTTTCAAAAATGCGATATCGTAAGAATTATTAATAACTAAGGAAGTACTTTCTTCTGGATAATTCGATGGTTTTGTCAGACCTACGACTGGGGAAACCGAATCCAAATCGGTATTGACAATATTAACAGCACCAACATTGCTACTAACACTTGAATCATCCTTTTTTGCTTTTTTGGTTTTATTGAAATAGTTTATTCTGCGTACGTTTTTCAGCCATAATTTGAAACACAAAATCCGAAAAACAAAATAAAATCTTTTACAAATTTAACTTTAAACTTCAATGTTGTTGAAGAATTTACGTACGGTAAAGTTACGCTTCAGAGACGGAAAGAAGTTTCAAGTTCAAGACATGCTTTTCAACAAAATCAATGCAAAATAGCACAGAATACGAACATTTCGACCTATGACTGAGCATCTGCAATGATTCGCCAATACATGATACCCGTGATCTTCTCTGGCCTGGCTCGGACAGCTAGAGGACAGCATTTCTCACCCTTTCTAAGCCTAAGGACAAGTAAAATGCCTAAAAGAATTCTATAGACCACTAAGTTATGTATTTTTTTAAAAAACGTATGTAGGGATTACCAACATTTGGGAAAAATTGTGCTGTTTATAACACAATAAATCTAAAAGCATGTTTTGAATATACAGTATATGGAAACATAATTAACTTGGAAGTAAACGAGTAAAAGTGTATCATCATCGAACAAACTTTTAATTTTTATTAAACAAATAAATAATATGATATAATTATTTACTTTTAATGAGATGGATGAGCTTCTCGGCATTGCAGAGTTGCTGGATATTTGGCTCAATATTGGTCAACTTCGGTTGAAGATTGGCACACACACACACACACACACTAAGACGAATTCTGTTTTTTGTTTTTATTTGAAGGAGCAATGAAAATCCTTTCTTGCAAAGATAGATTGTAGAAAACTGCATGACGATTTTCGATACTTCAGATAATTCGGAAAATTCACTTCTCACTGAAGACGAGATCCAGAATTGAGCCAAACCACGATCACGGAATTGCATTTTAAGCCCACTGTCACTTGAAAGTTCAATTAGCTGTTCTTTTTTCAATAACGAAAGGTCGTTCTCATGACTGCAAGCCTGAAATGGATCGTGAACCCACAGAAATTTCTTATAAAAGTTATTTGGAAAATATGTTTCCAAATTCTGTTTCAGAGTTTTGAGGTGGACACAAATGCTTTCCCAGTGGTTAAATTCTAAACTAATAAGTTTCGGGGACCTATACAAAATAACCAATTATATTTACCTTTTGAATACTATCCGGGGAAGCTCCAAACCTCCCCCATCCCTTTCATCATGCGTTCGTAACAGGCTACTGTTGATATTGATTTATATACACATTCAAAACTGTAAACAATTGTTGAATAATAACACAATAATGTAGCATAATTACTGTAAAGGGAGAAAAGTCACAAAACAGAAAACTGTTCCTACAAAATAACTAATTATATTTACCTTTGAATGAGATCCACTGGTCAAGTGTCCAGCAAGTCAGCAAATCTTTCCTTTCGTTCAGTGTATTAATATTATCGCATTGCAACTGATGGGAATTCTGTGTTTCTGTGGATTTGTTACAGAATTCTTTCTCTTCAGAAACTACACACAAACTGTCATTACAAACTCGTTTTGCATTATCACTGTCATCTGAGCTATTTTTCCATTTAAAGAAGGTACCAAAGTACTTATCCATAATTAAAATACTGTACTTACTCAAATATAACTTGCCCTCACATATAGCTCGCACCCCTGATTTTACTTTTCGAAAAAATAAATTAAAAAGTTTTGCATATACCTCGCAAATGAAAAAAAGCTGAAATACGTTCAGAGCAGGGGATAGTAATTTGCTCCTGCAGTAAACAACACGCCCTTCCCAATTGCCACTATATTGCAGAGGCAAGAAAAACAAGTACTTTTATTATGTCAGTGAATAAGATACCAGCAGTCTGTGTAATATATTTCTCAACAAACAGTGCAATTAGAGACAACTATGATAATAACGACACTAATTAATGAATCACATGTCCTTTCATACAGAAACTATGCTATTTAGACTCAAGCAAAACCATATGTTGCACCGGCAAACACAGTATCTAACTAAAAACTATTGTTATTAATTAGTTGTGTGATAGTTCACCTGCCCCAAAGCAGCAGTAAAGTTCAACCGAAGGTATTAAAATTCGTAAACGTGTTAAAATTTAGAAATGTATATATAGTGAATGTTGTTATGGCAGTTTCACATATGCAATTCGGTTGAAGAGAGTTAGCATTTCAACTCAACTGGTAGCTTGCTTTTATCTTTCAGTCGCGCGATTTCCTAAAAATATATAAATACTGGGGTTAACTCACAACACACTTTGTCCAAGTATTACTTAGCACTTCTGAAGATATATTGAGCCTTGGTTGAAGGAGGAAACCCTTCAACAATAAAAATCAATAAACAACAAGCAATTGGTTGAAATGTGGTCATGTGGACAACACATGTTCACTTCAAATCTGACAAAACAGCAAGGGAAAGTGGAAGCAATAAAACCATATTGTTGTTCACTTAATCCCTCTTTTATTACTTGTCATTCTGCCATTACAAATTAAAATAGTGTATCCATTTTTAAGTATCCATTTTATTTCAATAATTTTTACTTATTCAATTTTAATTTGTTTTGTTTGGATAATTAAAATATATAGATTTATTTGGTTAATTTAAGTCTGCCTGTGGACACTTGTCCCATCGTCACGGACCACAGGTTGAAAAACACTGCTATAGGGAGCTCTCACCTTATGTGACTGCTAATTCATAAGTAGTATAGAAATAGAAGATATGACACAACATAAATAAAAAAATGAATTTTAATTAGGAAAAGTATTTTGGAAAAAGTTTTAGTGTATTTTAACTTTTTCCTTTGGGGGGGGGGGGGCTCCACTGTGGTAGGATTATAAAAGTGTTGTCCACTACAAGGTGTTACTGTCAGGCAGAACGATTGACTCAACTGTCTATTGCTCACAGTTAACGTGACTGGCCCATGCAATTAGCACAAAACGTCCTGAATTGACCAATCGGAAAGGAGTTGTCTTTCACCGCTACAATGCCAGATCCCACACATCGTTAACAACCCATAGTAAATTGTTACATCTTGGAGATGTTTTGCTGCATCTGCCGTATTCACTGGACCTGGCACCTTCTGATTACCACTTATTCCAATTGTTGAAGAATTCTCTGAACGGGAAAACCTTCACTAATGAGGAGGCTGCCAAAAGACACCTGGATCAGTAGTTTTTGGCCAGTAAACCTCAGGAGTTTTATAAACATAATGAAGTTGGTGGACAGATGGCAAGAGGTTATTGATAAAGAAGGTCAATACATATCTGACTAATATTATTATATATATTAAATTGTTTCATTCCACTTTGAAAAACCGAACGAACTTATTTGCCAACCCAATATTATATGGGTATCTCCATGGAGTCAGAAGACTCATTGCGGGAGACCCAAACTATAAAAAACAATATCTATCGTACCTCTTCACAGACGAAGCACTCACAACTGAGTCAGGCATTGCATTCCATTCATTCACCACTCTCCAAGCAAAAAAAATCTGAGCACTTTTCCTTAATTTCCAGGGACGACCTCTTGTTCTTTCATCGCTATTAAACAGCTGAAATATTTCCCTTCCATCAATTTTATAAAACTCTAAGTAATTGAAATGTTTCTATCATATCTCCTCTTCTCTCCCTATCAACCAACCTCTGTAATCCATATGTTCTCAATCTGTCAATGTAGGGAGCATTTTTTACACCACTCACCAACTTTGTCACCCTCCTCTGAGCCCTCTCTACCAATTCCTCATCTCCAAGGAATCCAGGCGACCAGACCTGAGCACAGTATTCCAAATGTGGAAGTATCAGCGCCTTATAAAGTGGAATAATAACCTCTTTATCTCTGGATGTTAATGTGTTCTTCAATAACCAAGTAACTTTATGTGCTATCTTGGACACCTTAGCAATGTGTCCTCTGAACTTCAACTCCCTATCCACTAATATCCCCAAGTCTCTAGCCTCATCAATCTCTTGGAGTACCATTCCATCAATGTGGTAACAGCTGGTAATCTTTTAACCCCAAAATGCATAACTTTGCACTTTTTTCACATCGAACTGACATTCATTACCCTTTGCCCATTTTGCCAGCTTATTTAAATCATCCTGCAAACTCTCAGCATTGTCTTGATTTCTTATTGCGCTTCCCAACTTTGCATCATCAGCAAGCAACTGAACATCTTCGTTCAAGTCATTTCCTATATCATTTATGTACAAATTAAACAACAATGGTCCAAGCACAGAGCCCTGAGGCACACCACTGGTCACCTGCTTCATCCTGGACTCTGCTCCTCCATACATTATTTTCTGGTATCTCTCCATAAGCCATTCTCTTATCCATAACACCAGTTACCATCCATCCCTGTTTGTTCTAATTTGCACAACAGCAATGGAGTATCCTGTCAAAAGCCTTTGCAAAATCCAGAAGTATCACTGTGTAGCCATTTCCCCCTGTCCAACTGAAATGTCACTCTATTATAAAAAGCTAATAAATTGCTAAGGCAGGACTGACCTTTAACAAAACCATGTTGACCCTTATAGAGTATCATATTCTGATCCACCCAATCCTGAATTCTGACCTTAATCAACTTTTCCAGTACTTTTGCCACCACTGCTGAGATGGTAATTGGGCTGTAATTTACAACTGCAATCTTGGTGCCTCCTTTATGCAAAGGAACTATTTTGCCTTCCTTCCACTCCCTAGGGACCATACATTTCCCTTCTATTAATTTGCCAATAACTACTGGTATGATATAAAGTGCCACTATCTCAGAAAGGCTTATCATGTTTATGTATGATTAGTGTGCACAGGAAGAAACTAGAAGAGGAAGCAGTAAAGAAGAAATTTTTTGAAAATATTATCAATAAGTTTCCAAGCGATAGAATTGTAAATTGTTGTAAATTTATGTACATTATGTATGTGTTTTTGTATTGATGCAATACTGTATTCTATAATCTACTTGTGATAAGAAAAAATAACTAAATAAAAATTTATTGATATAGTTATTTGTCTCCAAGCTTTGCCTCCCCCCCCCTGGAAAATTTTCTGATGGCTCCCATGGCTATATCCCTGGGAATGTGAAGAATGTATAGGCAAATTGCAAATAAAAAAGTGGGTAATCATCATCGTTGTCGTCCTGTAGCATCCTCTAGCAAGAGGGTTGCAGCAGATGAGCAGCTCTTCTCCATTTCTCTCTGTCTGTCTGTCACCTCCATCATTCTTAAACCAGTCCATTTCACAATGCCGTTGAACCACTTTCTAGTTGGTCTTCCATGTCTTATCTTCCCCTCAACTTTCCCTTGTAATATAGTTCTTGTCAGGTGTCCCGAAGAACCTCTCAGAAGATGTCCTGCAAATCTGGTCTTTCTTTGCATAATATTCTTGAGCAGTGTTCTTTTCATCCCAACTCTTCTTAAAACTTCTTGATTTGATATTCTCTCTGTATAGCTAATCTTTTCCATCTTTCTATAACACCACATTTCCAATGTATATTTTAATTATTTCCATATCTCTTTTCTGAGTGTCCATGACTCACTTCCATAACTTGCAATACTCCAAACTGTTGCTTTGACTATTCCAATTCTAACACCTATTTTAATATTCTTGTTTATTAAAATTCTCTTCATTTCCATAAATGCCGATTTTGCTTTGTCTATTCTGTTTCTAATGTCCAACTCTGCAATTCCTTTCTCTGAGATCCAGCTACCTAAATATTGAAATCTTTCCTCTACACATCTTATCTTTACATTATCTGCTATTTTTCTGCCCAATATCATTATCTTGGTCTTCTTTGTGTTAATCCTTAGTCTGTACTCTTTACAAGAGTTTTCAATTCTTTGAACAATGTGTTGTAATCATTTTCACTTTCTGCCATCACCACTACATCATTAGCATATCTTAAGTTATTAATGATTCTTCCATTTATTTTTATTCCTTCTTCTGCATCCTCAAGAGCCTCTCTAAGTATCTGTTCACTATAAAGGCTAAACAATAATGTGATGACTTTCATCCTTGTCTAACTCCTCTCTCCACTGGGAATTCTCCTGTTTCCTCTCCATTTACACATACTGACACTGTTTGTGATCAATACAATCTCTTTAAAATTTCCAAGTCATAAGAGTCAATATCAATATTTTCTAGGATGTCAAAAAGCCTTTTATGTTTCATTGTATCAAATGCCTTTTCAAAATCTTGAAATCCCAAAACAACTTTCTACCATGGTTTAGTGTTTTCTCCCCAATAATTCTTAGACAAGTTATAGCCTCTCTAGTTCCTCTGTTGGTTCAGAATTCAAACTGTTCCTCATTCATTTCTTTTTCTATTTATTCTTAATTCTCTCTAAAATTATTTGTGCCAAAATTTTTGCCGTGTGAGTTATAAGACTTATCGTTCTAAAATTGTTAGTCTAAAACTCCCGTCTTTTTTGGAATGGGGATAAAAATTGATCTTCTAAACTCCTCTGATAATTCTTGTCCCTCATAAATTCTGTTAATAATTTGCCTTAACACTTCCATATCTTTTTCACCTGTATTCCTTATAAGTTCTATCTGTATACCATCTATTCCAGGGGATTTTCCTTCTTTCATCTTTTGAATTGCTAGATTCAATTCCTTCCCAATGATGTACAGCCTCTGCCCACTATGTTCTTTCATTTGATTTTCTCCTCTTTCTCTGTCTTCATAAAGTTTACTTACATATTCTTCCCATCTTTGTAATATCTTCTCTTTTTCTATCAGAATTTCACCTCTTTCATTCTTGACTGCTCCAGTCCTTTGCATCTTTCTCCTTCCTGTCATCATATTGATGTTTTTATAAACATCTTTTATGTCATTTTTTTCTGCCTTTACAGTTGTATCTTTACTTATTTCATCTAACCACTCTTCCTTTTTCCTTCTTATCTCTCTTTGTATCTCCCTACTCAAATCTTTATACTGCCTTTTTTTCTCCTGTTAACTAACTTTCTTCTTTGTGATATTTTCCTCAAAATATTGTCCATCATCCATGGCTTCTTTCTTTTCTCTCTTTCCTCTTCTGTTTTGGCTAAATGTAATTCTGCAGCAGTAATTATGCTTTCCTTCAGAATCTTCCATTTTTTTCACTTACATCATCACTTTCTTTACATTTCTCTTGTCCATTTCTTCTTCTACTTTCTTTGCAAATTCATTCAGCATATTTGGTATCTTCAGCCGCTCCATGTTCCATGATTTGTTCCATTTCCCTGTAGTTACCTTTTCATGGGTGATTTTATCTCTGGTAATATAGATCGTAATGAAGATAGTTATCAGGAAGAAAGAAAATAAATATTATTATTGTTATTATTATTACGAGGTATCTCCATGGTGTCAGTAGACTCATCGCGGGAAACCCAAACTATCAAAACAATATCTATCATATCTCTTCTTGAATTCATTTACAAAAGAAGAACTCACACAACTGAGTAAGGCAATGCATTCCACTCATTCACCACCCTCCAGGCGAAAAACCTCGTTCTCACACCCTTGTTAATTAACCACACTTTTCCTTATTCCAGGGATGACCTCTTGTTCTTCCATCACTATCACACAGCTGAAACATTTCCCCTGTATCAATCTTATAAAAACCTTTTACTAATTTAAATATTTCTATCATATCCTCTCTTCTCTGCCTATCAACCAACCTCTGCAATCCACAAGCTCTCAATCTATCAATGTTGAGAGCATTTTTACATCACTCACCAACTTAGTCACTCTCCTCTGAACCCTCTCCACAACCTCCTCATCTCCAAGGAATCCAGGTGACCAGACCTGAGCACAGTAATCCAAATGTGGAAGTAGCACTTCATAAAGGGGAATAATAACTTCATTATCTCTGGATGTTAATGTGTTCTTCAATAACCAAGTAATCCTATGTGCAATCTTGGATACCTTAGCAATGTGTCCCCTGAACTTCATCTCCCTATCCACCAACATCCCTAAGTCCCTAGCCTCATCAGTCTCTTAGAGTACCATTCCATCAATGTAGTACACAGCTGGTAATCTTTTAATCCCAAAATGCATAACTTTGCACTTTTCCACATTGAACTGACATCCATTACCTTTTGCCCATTTTGCCAGCTCATTTAAATCATCCTGCAAACTCTCAACATCAGCTTGATTTTTTATTGCACTGCCCAACTTTGCATCATCAGCAAACAACTGAATATCTCCCTTTAAGCCATTTCCTATATCATTTATGTACAAATTAAACAACAATGGCCCAAGCACAGAGCCCTGAGGCACACCATTGGTCACTTGCCTCATCCTGGACTCTGCTCCTCCATACTCCACCTTCTGGTATCTCTCCCTGAGCCATTCTCCTATCCATGTCACCAGTTCAGTATCCATCTGCTCCAATTTGTGCAACAGTATTCCATGGGAGATCATGTCAAAAAGCCTTAGCAAAATCCACAAGTACTACTGTGTAGCCATTTCCTTTGTTCAACTCAGATGTCATTCTATTATAAAAGAAGTTAATAAATTGCTAAGGCAAGATCGACCTTTAACAAAGCCATGTTGGCCCCTATAGAATATCATTTCCTGATCCACCCATTCTTAAATTTTCTCTTTAACCAGCTTTACCAGTATTTTTACCACCATTCCTGAGATGGTGATTGGTCTGTAATTAACTACCACAGTTTTAGAGCCACCTTTATGCAAAAGAACTATTTTGCCTTCCTTTCACTTCCTAGGGACCATACCAGAGTTCAAACTTAAGTTAAATAACCAAGTAAGAGGCGTTGACAATTCCTTTGCACATTCACGCAACACCCGAGCTGATATTCCATCTAAACCTACAGTAGTGTTTGCATTTAAATTTTGCAATATACTAAGTACTTCTGATTTCTTAACTTGAATTCTCACATTAGTTATTGCTATAGGTACAGAGATATCCTCACTTGGGTGACAGACTTTTGAAAAGTGATCACTCAGTAACTCTACTATTATATCTGAATTTGTCACCTGAATACCATCAGCACCCACTAAAGTTATCCTTCCAAAGTCATTCTTCCTTTTACTTGCCACATAATGGAAGAACTCTTTGGGATTACCCTTGATCTCCTTGGCTAAGGTCTTCTCATAATCTTATTTAGCTTTTCTTACTATGCTGGTAACCTTCCTAGCTTGAGCCTTGTACTGCTCATTGCTGTACTGATCACCTTTCTCCTTGTAAATTCTCCATAACATTTTCTTTTTTTGCAGATCAAGCTTGATACTACTACTCATCCATCTAATGCCTACCTTATTTGTTTGTCTTCTTGACCATGGGGACACAATCTGATATTTCCTTTCTCAGATACCCACTGATTTTATCACATGCACTGCTAACATCTTTCCCCTGCAATATGTTCTGCCATGGGACAGCTGCAAGCTCACTCCAAAGCTTGTTATAATTGCCTAACCTGCAGTTCCATATGTATCCCTTCTTAAGAGAGAAATTCACAAATTTTGCAACCTCCAAAGTCAGTACCACATGATCACTCTCACCAATTGGAGGTAATGAGGACACCTTACTTATGCATATATCCTCTGAACCAATGACTAAGTCCAATACTCTCACACCATTTATCCCTTCAGTTATGTGCTGTTTCAAGTAATTATCTTGTAGATGTTCCATTTCCTTTTTGCCATATGATATTTGCTCCTTCCAGTTGATATCACCATAATTAAAATCTCCTGTAATAATCACTAACCCTACACTCGTTGCACTAATTTGCTGATGCATGAATTCAATATCATCCCCCCCCGACCTATAGTAACAACCAACTGTATATTTGGTTGCGTTGGTCACTATTTCACCCCAGACTGCCTCAAATGAACTATCATTCGCATGTCTATCATCTTGATATACTACTTTCTTATCATCAACAGTACTCTCCCCCCCCCCCCCATTCTATCTTCTCTATCCTCCCTGAAAATACAGAACCCATCACATTCAATTCCAGTGACCACATCTTCTGCTGACAGACAAGTTTCACTAATTCCTACAACTTTTCGTGAGATTGCACTGACCAATGCCAAAAATTCTGCCCTCTTATTTTGAATGCTTCTTGCATTAGTATACAAAAATTGCAGATTCCCTTTAGTTCTTGTACCAGCTTTAGAACTGATATACATGTCACTAATTTCAGTAGTCCCATGCCGATTTTTATCCACTCTATTCTGCAATTTATTCTACGAACAAGGATCAACAAATATACAATCAATGCTTAAGTTTCTCCCTCTTACACTCAACCTTTTCAATTTTAGTTTCCCTGCCTAATTACTTCAACTTGTTCAGATGCAACCCATCTCTTGCATACAGCTGTTCAATCACAATTCAGACATCAACAAATTCCAGACCGCTTTTTTTTGCACATTCTTGCAATCATATCATTCAATTATCATCGCTCATCTACTTAACTCATAATTGTTAAAACAAGGCAGCACACATACTATCCTTCCATTGACACTTTTCTTCTTCATGATATCTAACAATGTTCTTAGATATTTTGCTACCCGATTTATACTACCACTCAGGTCATTTGTACCCACCATAACTATCATCTTTTCTGCATCATGCCCTCTCTTTATTGCTAAAGCCACTCTCTCTCTCTCTCTCTCTCTCTATTGTTCCACTAGCCAAGCACTCTTCAGGCATACTGCTCTCCATACCCTTAATCATAGAATCACCATATATTTTACCACTCATAACTTCACTCACGGCCTCATTTTCTATGCTATTCAGCATGACTCTCCCAGTTTCTTTTCTCAACGCTCTTTTACTTTCTCCCTCACTCTCACAACATCTCGTTTCTTCTAGACCTCTTGTGCTTTCATTCTGTTGCCTCCCAATCACTCCAATACTATTCATTACTTCATCAATCACTGAAAACTCTCCTATACTTAATCCTGTTCTAGTTACTTCAGCTAAAGTAATCTCCATAGTCCTAATTTCTTTATTCAACACATTCAACTCAGTTTTAATTTCCAAAACCTCCTTACTGAGCACTTCCAGTTCCTCTTGCAGAAGATAAAGGTCACTTTTCATTTTCACGAACTCCTGCTGAAGTTCTTCTGCTACGGTCCCGATGTATGCTTTCATTCCTAATTGCTCCAGCCTATCCCTGCACTTCTCACATATGTCAACGTTTTCATTCTTCTCATTTAGCCAAACAGTCCACAGATCCTTCACATTCTTTGCCGCATACATATAGCAGTTTCGGTAATGCATCCATTGCGAAAAATCCAATGCAGAGCCAGACTTTCGTATAGAAGTCCTCCAAGCTTCTGACGTATGTCTCTTGTTGGATGCCATCTTTAGACGCTGAAGTAGTGAAACAAACAGCAGCGAAAACACAATATATACAACAGAGTTTCAAACAATAATGTCACTGAAGGACACTTGTATCCAACCAACGCACAACTGCAGCACAATTTAAGACAAAAAGCCACACTATACTTTAATTCACATATCTTGAGTATGTGAACACAGAAGATACAACCATAGGATATACTGGGAGGCATAGGGCTAATCACCTTATCCTCAGGATGGGTATGACTTAGAAGAGCTGAAGTCAGTTCTGTAACAGGCCAGTAGGCCTGATAAGTAGTAGGGAGAAGAAGAAGAATATATGATGGACAAATTTTATTGAATTTTATTGATTTGTTGCAAATCAATGACCTTGAGATAAACTTCCTCAAGCAGCATATGAAAGAAGGAACTCAAGATCAAAGAGGATTAGATTTGTTCATAGTAGTCTATAGTTTGGAAGGGGTCTCTGTTAAGAATATGACTATTTTTGCACAAGTTAGTGATAGTGATTATGCCATGCTTTCTTGGGAAGTATCTAATTATATTGATGTTCCTATTAGAACAGGTTACATGAACTTCAAAGCTGGAAATTTTGATCAACTTAGGAGAATATTATCTTTCATCTCATGGTATCCATTACTGAATGAGAGAAATGTCAGCAGTGCATGGGAATCTTTGAAAAAGGTCTTAAATGTGGTGGTATCTCTAGTGTTCGAAGAATAAAAAGGTTGGGAGTGAAATGGATGTGCAACCTTGTTAAGCAAGAAATCAAGATGATGATGTGGAAAGAATATTGGGAGAATAAGAGTGAGAGGAGTTATGAGATATATATAAAGCGCAGGCCAGAAAGCGAGTATTGTGCAGAAAGTTAAATCAGAGTATGAAAAGAAATTGGTTATTCAGGTTAAGGCTGCAGGTTCCAAAAGAATTTTATTATTATGCTGCAAGCAAAAGAAAAAAAAATGAATGTGAAAGAATAACTTTACTGAATGCAGATGGTACTCTAGTGTCAGAAGCTAATGAAATTGTTCAGTTAATGAGTGCTCACTTTATTGTTATTATTATTATTATTATTCCTGACACCTCCAAGGAGTCAGAAGACTCATCGCGGGAGGGCATCTACAACTGTCTCAAACGAAGTGTATGCTACATGGTGCACAGTGTTACTGCTACATTGGATGAAAAGTTAGAGGTGCAGGAAAATGAGGTTGAAGAGCTGTTGCATAACCTGGATAAGATTTTGTTAATGGGGACAGATGGAATATCAGCCTATTTGCTAAAGGAATGTTCAGCTGAATTAACTAGGCCTTTTCACATGTTTGTATAAGTTGGTCTCTGCTCAGGAATGATACCACAAGAATGGAAGGAATGTATGATAGTTCTATTGTACAAGGGTGGTGCAAAAATTGATGTGTTAACTATCAACCTATCAGTATCTCTGGTGTAGTCGTGAAGATTTTAGAGAGGTTGGTAAGAACTTGCATACAGAAATGAGTACAGAAACAAGCTATAGTCTGCTAGGAGCAGAATGGGTTTACTAAAAAAATGGCATGTTTTAGCAATTTGCTCATATTTTATAACAATGTTACAGTTGGGTAAGGGAATGGATACACTATGATAATGCTGGATTTTGCTAAGGCATTTGATAGGATACCACACGAAAAGAGCTGTTGCATAAACTGGAGAATATGGGATTGGAATATAAATTCGACTTAGATTAGTGGATAGTTGACAGACAGATAAAGACCTACAAGTTGGTAAGGGTTGTTATAGGATCAATGCTGGAGAAGTTTTACAGAGAATAGTGGTAGATCAGGGGGGAACCAGAGGTCATCCCTGGAAAATGTATAAAGAGGGTGAGAGGCACGTTTCTTTCGTTAAGAGTTGTGAATGATTGGAATGCCTTGCCTGAGAATGTGGTGTCTGCAAAGAGTTTGAATGTGTTTAAAACACGGTATGATGAGCTGTGTGTGTGATAAAAGGACCTCCCAGATGAGTCTTTGACTCCATGAGGTCTTGGGGTGGTAATAATAATATAATATCAAAAAGGGGTATACAGTGAGTGTGAGTCTGCCAGATTTAAGGTGTACCTCAGTGATGTACCTCAGTGTTCAGTCCATTGGTCATTGTTGTTCAATCTATACATTAATGACATTAGGAAGGGTCTAACAGGAGATGTGTAATTGTTTGCCGATGATGATGTAAAGATAGGCAGGGCAATCAGGGATGCTACTGATATCCAACACTTACAAAATGATTTGAATAGGCTGGAAATTTGGGCAAATGCTTGGTGTAATAGTAATTTGAAGTTTAAAGGTCACATAAGGGGGCGCTAGTGGGTCAAGCGCTACGAACATGTTTTGAAGAGCTCCTGATTCAGATAAGTTTTACTAGGAATAATTAAGTATATATGCGTAATTGTTTAAGTAAGAGCGGCTGTAAACGTTGTACGCTACCGATATTATTAGTATGGGGTTTTTTCCTTGCTTAAACTAAATACGAAAACGTTAATATTAGACCTAGTAACCTGCAGAAAAAAAAAAAAAAATGGCGGCGGCATTGTCATTCCATGATTTTAATTTGGATTTCAGTCGGTTCGTTAAGTGTGAGGTCTGTTATATGTATTCCTTCGACTACATAAATGATTTGTGGATGTTTAGTGCGGATGGAAGAAGGGTGTGTGCGAAATGTGACCTGAACGAGGAATTGATGACAGAAAGTGCTAGTACCGATAGTGTCGCGAGTGCACGTTTGAAAGAGAAGGATGGCGGGAAAGACAGGCCAAAAAATGTTAAAAAATCAGGAAAAAAGAAAAAGAGCGATTTGACAACCGTAACGGATGTTAAAAGGGACGAAAGTAAGGCGGAAAGAAACGAAATTGAGAGAACGAATGAAAGTAGAAATGGTGTGGTGCAGAAATCGCAAGTAAAAAAAATCGAAAGAATGAATGATGAATGATAGCGAAAAAAGAATGACTGATGGCGAAAGTTGGACGCATGTTGGAACGAAAGTACTGAACCAAAGAAAGATGAATGACAGTAAAAGTGAGAAGAATGATAGCGAAAGTTGGACGCATGTTAGTCCGAAAGTACGGAAACAAAGAAAGATATGTGAGAGTGAGAAGAATGATAGTGAAAGTTGGACGTATGTTGGACCGAAAGTACGGAAACAAAGAAGGATGAATGAGAGGGAAAGTGAGAAGAGGGGGTCGAGAGTTAGAAAGTTAGAAAGATTTAATGATAGAGTGAATGTGTCGCGAGGTTCAGAAGGTGAATTGGATTGGATGAAGCAAGAAATGAAATGGATGCGGAATGAAATTAAGAGAATTCAGGTCAAAACTATTAAAATAAATCATGATGGCATGAAAGAGATAACAAAAGATGAGCGAGTGGCGTTGTATGGTGACTCCATTATTAAAGGTGTGCTAGAGGATAAAATGCACAAGGTATGTTTTCCAGGCGGTAAAATGAGTAGAGTGATTGAGGCATTGAATATGAGGCGGGAACGAGCAAAAGAGTTAATTGTATTAATTGGTACGAATGATTTGAGAGAGAACAAAGAGCATGTTAAAATGAATGTCAGGAGACTGCTTGGAAAGATAAAGGAGAATAGTGTGACAGTAAGGGTGGTCAGTGTGTTGCCTAGGTATGATTGTGGTGAAATGAGGCGGAGAGCAAGGATTATGAATGATATTCTGGCTGAAATGTGTGAGGAGATGGGAGTAGAGTTTGTTAATGTGTGGAATGAGTTTGAGGGACGAAGTGAGCTGTATGGGAGCGATGGACTGCATTTGAGTGGTTATGGTGTGAGTCGCTTGGAGAGACTGCTGCTGGAAGGTAGAGAAGTGAATAGAGAGAATGAATCAGATCGAGAGGGGAGTGATGTGGAAGAGCAGGAGAGTAAGACAGGAGAGATTGAAGGAGTGGAAATGAATGTGGAAGTGAGTGGTATGAGTATAGAAAATGAGAGAATGGGTGTGCAAGAGGAGCAGGGAAACGGCGAGGCTCAGGGTGGACAGGGATACACAGCGTGAGAAAGGTGGATGCTCCAAGAGGAGGTGAGAGAATGTGTAGGCAGGAAAGTAATGGGATGATCAGGGATCAAAAGGAAACAGATGGAATTGCAAAGGGTTCTAAAATGAAGAAGCAGAAAGGGAAATGGCCCCAGTCCAGCATGGAGAGATCACATCGAGTGAGTGGTATCAGTGGAACTAGCTGTAGATCCAGAAATGAGTTGTTGTGTTTGTATACCAATGCTAGAAGTATAAGAAACAAGGCGGATGAAATGGTTGCACTAATTGCATCTGTGCACCCAGAGATTGTCGGAATAAGTGAGACATGGTTAGATGAGGATGACATCCTGACAGGAATAGAGATGGAAAGGTATGATGTGTTTCGTGAGGATAGAAGGGGTAAAAAGGGAGGGGGAGTGTTATTGATGATAGAGAAAGAGTTATGTCCATACAAGGTGGAGATGCAGGAGGGAAATGGGGCCAGTGGTTTTGAGGCAGTATGGTGTGAGATAGAGGTGAATAGAATCAAATACTTGGTGGGATGTTGTTATAGACCTGGTAATGTGGATGGTGGTGATAGTGAAATGTATAGTCAAATAAGCCAAGCAAATAAGAAAAGGGTGATCATTATGGGTGATTTTAATTATGGCAATATAGACTGGAATGAAGAGATAGCAACTGGAAGTAAAGAAAATGAGTTTCTTGAGTTTTTGAGGGATAACTACCTCAGACAGTATGTAACAGAGGGCACAAGAGGATTAAGGGTCTTGGATTTGGTCGTCTCATCGGAGGATGTAATTCTCAATGAGGTATCAAATCATCCACCAATTGGTGAAAGTGACCATGAGGTGATTACTTGGGTGGTTGCCAGCAGTGCAAGGACCCCAATGAAAAAAGGGTATATGTGGAACTACAAGGGGGGTGATTATGAAGAGCTCAGGAGACAGCCAGGTGTAGCATGGAATGAGGAGTTAGCTGGAAAAGAGATCAATGCAGCTTGGGGGATTTTCAAAAAATATTTAGTGGATGCAATGTCTAAATGTATACCACGGGTGAGAAGGTTAAATAAGTTAGGTGTGAGATGGATGAATAAAGAGATTAAGCATGCAATACAGAGAAAAAGGGCATTGTGGAGGCAGCATAAGAGAAGTGGAAGTAATCAATTTCATGAGTTCTACAAAGACCAGGCAAGGAGAGTGACTTGGTTGGTGAGAGTAGCTAAAGAGAGGTATGAACAGCAGTTAGCTAATGAAGCTAAAAAGAATCCTAGGGAGTTCTTTCGATATGTAGCCAGCAAAAGAAAGAATGATTATGGAAGGATGACATTGATTGGAGGAAATGGTATAAAGACAGCTGTTGCAGAATGTGTAGTGGAGATACTTAATGAACAGTTCATAAAGATCTTTCAATCTTGTGAATGTGACTTCATGGAGAGATTAAGAGCAGTTGATGATGGGGAGGAGAGACTGACTGTAAGTGAGGAAGAGGTGTTTGGGGAGTTGAGTAAACTAGATGTAAATAAGGCTGTGGGACTTGATAATATATCACCGCGTATTCTGAAGGAATGTGCCAGAGAGTTGACACCTGCCTTGACATATTTTTTTAATACGAGTCTTGCACTTGGTCAAATCCCTAAAGAGTGGAAGGAGGGCAAGATTGTGCCACTTCATAAAGGAGGTGATCGAACTCAAGCATCAAACTATAGGCCTATCTGTATGTCAGGTGTTGTGGTTAAGTTGTTGGAGAAGCTTGTGAGAACTAGGATCCAGAGTTGGGTTGACAACAATGGTATAATCTTTGATGGACAGCATGGATTTGCTAAAGGGAGGTCGTGTTTTAGTAATCTACTTACTTATTACAATAAAGTGACTGCTTCCTTGGACAGAGGAGAAGGATACACAGTAATATATTTGGATTTTGCAAAAGCTTTTGATAGAGTACTCATGATAAGTTGACAGTCAAACTAGAGCAGATGGGGTTGGATATTAGATTAGTGCATTGGATTGGAGACTGGCTATCTGATAGGTATCAACAAGTTGTGTATGGGGGTGCAATATCCAGGAAAAGGAAAGTCACTAGTGGAGTGCCTCAGGGATCTGTTTTAGGGCCATTACTATTTAACTTGTATATTAATGATATTGGCAAAGATTTGGATGGAGATATTCAGTTGTTTGCAGATGATGCAAAGTTGGGACGAACCATAAAGAGTAGTGAAGATGTTGTGGTCTTGCAAGAAGACTTGAATAAATTGAGTGATTGGGCAAGCAAATGGGGATGTGAGTTCAATGTTACAAAATGTAAGGTTTTAAAATTTGGAAAACAAAGATGGGATGCAGAATTTATGCTTGGTGAGAATATATTGTTGGAAGTAGAGGAAATAAGAGATCTGGGAGTGATAGTGGATAAGGATCTAAAATTTAGGGGACACATCGCCAAAATTGTGAAGACAACACAAAGACTTCTGGGAATGATGAGGAGGACACTGACGTGTAGAAGTAGGGAGATTCTTGTTCCATTGTATAAGGCTTTGATTAGGCCACACATGGACTATTGTGCCCAGATTTGGTCACCTGGTTTTCAGAAGGATGAAGAGATGTTGGAAAGGGTCCAAAGGCGACTGACTAAGGTAGTTTCTGACCTCTGGAATGTCGAGTATGAGGAAAGATTGAAAAGATGTAATTTGCAGAGTCTAGTGGAGAGAAGGAAGAGGGGAGATATGATAGAGACCTACAAGTTGGTAAGGGGTTGTTATAGGATCAATGGTGGAGAAGTTCTACAGAGAATAGTGGGAGATCAGAGGAGAACCAGAGGTCATGCCTGGAAACTGTATAAAGAGGGTGTGAGTAGGGGAGTGAGAGGCAGGTTTTTTTCGTGCAGAGTTGTGAATGATTGGAATGCCTTGCCTGAGAATGTGGTGTCTGCAAGGAGTTTGAATGTGTTTAAGACCCGGTATGATGAGATGTGTGTGAGATAAAAGGACCTCCTAGATGAGTCTTTGACTCCATGAGGTCTTGTTTAATAATAATAATAATAATAATAACAAAAGTTGGAAATATTGCTCAGAGGATAATTACGATGTTGAAGTGAACCTGGACATGTAAGGATAAGGAAGTCATTTTGCATATTTATTCCTTGATAAAACTACACCTGGATTATTGTGCACAGATTTGGTCTCCCGGGTTACAAGGGAATAAAGAAGCTGTGGAAAGGTACAAAGAAGACTTACAAAGGTTATATCTGGATTATCTTTAAAGGTACCTGTGGCATAACTGTCAACAACATTAAATGATAACCACAGTAATTAATTTCCATGAAATGAAAGTAAAGATATTTCGTACTGAAAATAACAGTCCATCATCAGTGTGTAGAAACAAACAAATCATAGAAATGGGAATACAGAGTATATAAAATAATCGGTTTGCCAATTAAAAATGGTTGCTGTATGCTGGAAATTAATATATTAATAAATAATATTAAAACTATTTTTGATGTTTACATAAAATGAGAATTTCCCAAACTTTTGTGGGAGAGAGAGAGAATTGTTCCAATCCAGGTTTGGTTGATGTAAAAGGGCTTCACAACTTTCTTTGAAAAGATGTTCATATTTAAAACTGCTTCTATGGAGAAGACAAGCTTTGTCCTACTGGATACTTTGTTTAGTGTTAGTACTATGTTGTGCCAGACTAGACTTTTGAGGTTTCACATATTCAGTTTAATATTGATGTTCATTAATTCCTTTTTCCACAGCCTGTTCTCTCAATATATGTCATATATTCATAAAGTATCTGATAAACACCAGCTAATGATAGCTAATTAGGTGACAGTTTGTCTTTTTGTAAATGGTAACTGATGAGAAATTTTGTTGATAGAAAAATATGTGGGAATAAGGTGATACTTCTTCAAAATGTTACCAATTAGTTCAGAGATACCAGAAATATAAGGGATTAGAACCCTGCAGTCTGTTGAAAAATCCTTACATGTTGGAACATACATTTGTAGGAGTCAATTATCTGCTGGATTTGATTAGGATTGTAACCATTAAATTCCATTAAAATTTTGATGGTGAGAACTTCTTGTAAGCTTGAGGGAGAGGAGCACATTATGTGCACTATTAATGCTTGATAACACCAGTTTTTTTAGAGATGTGATGAGCAGATTTTTGATGAATATATCTTCTAGTAAAGGTAGGTTTTTGAAAAAACCTACTTTTACTGGAAGGTAGACAAGCTTTGTCCCACTGGATACTTTGTTTATATACACTGGTTAACAAAATACTGGAGGCTTTGTGAGTAAGAAGTATGTTCAAGAGTGGTAAACTACCGGCATTTCTTTTTCCATGGTGATATGGTTAATGATAAATTGAATGTGTGGATGAAGACTATTGATCCATTGTAGGAAAGTGGTAAGTTCATTTTCAGAATAAGAAATTCTGAAATTTTGAGAAATTCCAGGTGGTTCAAAAAATAGTTTGCTAAAGGTGGAGATAGAGAGCCTACCCATGTCAATGCCTTCAACCTGTCTATAGATCTTGTTTTTACAACTGTAATATCCCGATTCTATAAAAAATTCAAAAATCTTTGCAACATCAGGAGGGCAATCATTAAATAGTAGATATAGTACATCATGTATAATGTTTTTGACATTGTCAAAGCTGACTAACAAATCCGACTCTTTCATTTGAATATTCTTGATAAATTTGAGAAAATGTGTGGAATTATTAATGAATGATCTGGATTATCTGATATGGGCAGTTAATAAATGCGAAAGAAATTTAGCAATTCTATAGGTGAGAGAGTCAATACAATTCCAATGGGTCTTACTGGATAACCTTCTTTATGAATTTCTGGGTGACAAAAGACAATCTGTCACTTCTATCATTAGCTAGTGTTTACCAGATAACTTGTGAAGTACTTTGACATACTTTGGAACAGGCCATTCTATGGAAAAAAGAATTCATGAACCTCAATATTACTTTGAATACGTGAAACCTCAAAAGTCTGGTCTGGCACAACATAGTATTGACACTAAACACAATATTCAGAATACATAGTATCTTGTATTCTATGGAGAAGACAAGATGAAGCTTGTCTTCTCCATAGAAGCAGTTTTAGCATCAGCCAAACCTGAATTGGAACAATTATTTCTCTCTCTCTCTCTCCCCCCCCCCCCCAAAAGTTTTGGAGATTCTCATTTTATGTAAACATCAAAAATAGTTTTAATATTATTTATTAATATTTTAATTTCCAGCTCATGGCAACCATTTTTAATTGGTAAGCCAATTGTTGTATGTATTTTGTATTTCCATTTTTTTGATTTGCTTGTTTCTATGCACTGATGATGGACTGTTATTTTCAGTACAAAATATCTGTACTTTCATTTCATTAAAGTTAATTACTGCGGTTATCATGTAACTTGTTTATATCTGGATTATGGGATTTAGGTTATGAGGAGAGAATGCGAGTATCCAAAGATGACTGACTAAGGTAGTTTCTGACCTCTGGAATGTCAAGTATGAGGAAAGATTGAGAAGATGTAATTTGCAGAGTTTGGTGGACAGGAGGAAGAGGGGAGATATGATAAAGACCTACAAGTTGGTAAGGGGTTGTTATAGGATCAATGATGGAGAAGTTCTACAGAGAATAGTGGGAGATCAGGGGAGAACCAGAGGTCATCCCTGGAAACTGTATAATGAGGATGTGAGTAGGGGAGTGAGAGGCAGGTTTTTTTCGTGCAGAGTTGTGAATGATTGGAATGCCTTGCCTGAGAGTGTGGTGTCTGCAAGGAGTTTGAATGTGTTCAAGGCACGGTATGATGTGTGTGTGATAAAAGGACCTCCCAGATGAATCTTTGACTCCATGAGGTCTTGGGGTAATAATAATGTGGATTACAGACAGAGAAAGAAGGTTGGTATGATAGAGGTCTGTAAACTTCTGAATTATTATTATTATTATTACATGATACCTCCAAGCAGTCCAAAGACTCATCACAAGGGAGTGCACCTACTCTACAACTCTCTGTCTCCGTTACCACTCCGTCCATCAACTACAGCGAACCACTACTACCATCATCACCTACCTCAATGGCATCTACTGCCCACCACCACCACTAGTATTTTTTGTTTGCAAATTGCGTGTGTTCTCGAGGCCAATTTTTCTGTATGTGTGATGAAAATCCTGAGTTTCCAGGAGAAGAAACCCTGCTACTTCTGTAGGAGATTGGCTAACTCACCTTCCATTGAAAAAACAATTATAAAGATTCCTCTTGTCACAATGAGAGGAATCTTTAATGAACTTCTGAATATAAACTCCGAAATGGGTGTTATAGGATCTGACGAAATTTTTCATTATATGGAATGTGGGGAGAGAACGTGGGGCCACCAATGTAAGTTAAGTTTTTTTTGCAATCAAGAAAGGGGCTAGTTTTTCTCTCAGAGAGAAGTGAGTGGAATAATTTGCCTTTATGGGTAGCAATTGCATCTAGTCTGGTTTGGGTGATTTATAGCCTCTCTCAATGAGGTCTTGATTCCCTGGAAGTCTCAGATAATAATAATAATAATAATAATAATAATAATAAATAACCTAAGTGCAATAAAATAGAGGTTCGCTAAGATTTGAGGGTATTTTTAGAGTTGTATCTTTGATTAAGTTCATTGATCATATGTTATTATAGATTTGAATGTCAGATCTCCCTCCACTTGTCAAGTGTGGCATTGACGATCAAGTTTATGAAGACTTCTGTGAGGAAAGGATGAATATGAATTTAGGAGGTTAGTGATTATGAAAAGATTAGGAATTAGTATGTAGCATGTAGATGGAATGAGGAGGTAGGCAGAAAGATAATAATTCCTGCTTATGTACTTCTGAGCTAATTAACAGTAATATTTTCTAATTGCATTCAAAAAATGTCAGGAGGTTAAATAAGGTAGGTGTAAAATGGATGAGGATTAAGCACGCTATTTAGAAGAAGGAAGCATTATTGTGGGAGCATGAAATGAATGGTAATTGTCAGTTAAATTATGAATATAAAAAAGCAGGTTAGAAGATGAGTTGATTGATAAGGATACTCAAGGGTGCAATAGAAGCAGTAATTGGTTAATCAGTCCAAGAAAAAAAAAATTCTAGAGAAGTCTTTTAAAATGTGACAAGCAAAAGAAAGAACTGGGAGGATGATGTTATTGGATGAAAATAGTAGATTGGTAATGACTGTGCAGGATATAGTTAAGATATTTGATGAACAATTCCCCAACATATTTTATTCTTGGAAGAGTGTAGAGCAAATAATACAGGGGTATGAGAACTGATGGTGAGCAAGCAGCATTATATGAGGAATTAAGTGAACCTGATGTTAATAAGACAATTTCATGACATATCATTGTATCCTGTTTTGATGGAATATGCAAGCACTGTTTAATAAGGTGATAAGATTCTTGCAATATGGTGAATCCTAAAGGAGTATTATTATTATGTGACACCTCCAGGGAGTCCAAAGACTCATCGAGGAGGGTTCCCACCTACTCTTCAGCTCTCTGTCTCCACCACTCAATCCACCAACTACAACGAACTGCAACTACACCAACTCCTTCTACTGCCCACCACCACCACCACCACCACCACAACCACTAGTATTTTCACAGACAATCACAGACATCCATGCCCATGGCAGAATTCGAACCTGCAGCCTTTTGGCTGGAGAGCAGATATGCTAACCACTTGGCCAACCAGGCCAGTGGAGTAGAAGAATAGAATTGTTTGACTTCTCAGAGGAGGTGTAAGGAGCAAGGTTTCAAACTATAAACCTGTATTGTATCTGGAGTGTTGGTGGTTAAGATGATACAAAGGTTATATTTTTCAAAACTAGGATCTAGAATTAGATTAATAACAGCAGTTTTCTCTGTGATGCAGATAGTTTTTAATCAGCAAGGGTTTGTTGAAGGTATGCCATGTTTTAACAATCTTCTTGTATATTGCACCTAGGTATTCATATTAGTGATTCATGGTATAAACAATATACCAAGAGATGAAAAAAATGAATTAATTTATTGAACATCTTGGCAGACCAAAAAACTTGAATGCATTTTAGACAAATTATGACTCCACAACCATGTTAAAAATAATACAAAATTAAAGACAGAAAATCTCACGTAAAAAGATTTTTTTAAACCTTTTTTTTAATAATTTTTTAAAATCTTTTTACATGAGATTTTCAGTCATTAAATTTGTATTTATATGTCTACTACTCACAGTATTCCCTTACTAAGAGTTAGAAATAATAATTTTAATTTCCTAACGTTTTGACCTTCATATTAAGGTCATCATCTGAAGTATACACATATATATATACAGAGACAAGCTATATTACATTTCACACAGTATGCTAAAGAGACAATGATTTGATCAATGGTTATTCTACTGGTCTGATATCTATTGAAAAATTATATTAAATCAAATTAAAATAAATGAAATAAAATAACTACACCAGATCTATATTCTATTTAAGACAGCATCAGGGAAAACACTTTCTTTCTACCTACAAAAAAGAAGGCACAGCCCTGGACTTATCATTATCTCCCCCCTCCCCCCAATTGCTAACTTTTACATGGAATATTTTGAGCAACGGGCTCTAGATTCCTCTCTTTAAAACTCCAAGTATGGCTTAGATACATTGACGATGTTTTCACTATCTGGTCCCATGGCCACCAGACATTAGACACTTTCCTCAGCCACCTAAACAAACAACACAAATGCATACAATTCACGATTCAGATTGGAAAGCAGAACACACACACACACACGCTTCCGTTTCTAGATACACTTGTCACACATCTTCCTTCTAGCAGTCTTTCTTTCACTGTTTACCAGAAATCTACACATACTAGCCAATATACATACATAAACTCCTACCACCACCACCACCACCCAACACAAAAACTAGGTGTCATTAACACACTAAAAAACAAGGTTTTGAAGATTTGCTCCAATGAACCAGCACTTAAAGATGAATTAAAAGTTATCAGCAATACCTTCCTAAAAAAATGGCTACAGCCAAAATACTGTCAACAAAATTCTTCAACAAGACCTCACTTAAAAACAAAAATAAACTAGACTACAATAAAACTGTAACCATTCCATACATTAAAGGGATATCAGATAAAATAAACAGAATACTACAGAAATACAACCCTAAAGCCACCTTTAAACCTCCTGCAAAATTAAAAAACTTACTCCACTCATCAAAGGATCCACTTTCTCTGCTGGCCCACCCTGGAGTATACTCCATTCACCGTATTCACTGCACCTGTAATTTGCCCAATATAGGAGAAACAGGATGCACAATTCTCATCAGACAAAAGGAACATAAACAACACATTAAATATAATAACCATGGTCAAGCTGCCCTGTCTGATTATGCCCTGAATATTTTACATAGAATGGACTGGAAAAGCACCTGTTGTTTACATCACACCAAAACGTGGTAGGAACGTAAATTTAAGGAGGCCTATGAAATTCTTATCAACCACCCTAATCTTAACAATAATGATGGTCTAAAAATCTCAAGAATATGGGAGGCACATATTCTACCCACATAGCCTTTCCCCCTAAGAGTTAATTATAAATAGGACTATAGGTAATTGAGGATTTTAAATCTAATATAACAATAACATGTTAGATTAGGACATCGTTTTTGCTGTAATAAAACTATCTGTAGGAAAAATTTTTTCCTTGATGTTGTCTTATTTTTCACTAGATGTCAGACCAGTAGAATGACCGTTGATCAAATCATGGTCTCTTTAGCATACTGTGTGAAATGTAATATAGTAATATAGCTTGTCTCTGTGTGTGTGTGTGTGTGTGTGTATATATATATATATATATATATATATATATATATATTTCTAACATGGTTGTAGAGTCCATAATTTGTCTAAAATGAATGCTGATCACTGTGTAACACTAAAGGGGGGGAAAAAACCTTGCACCTTTTCATGTCAAACCATCTAGGATATATGTGGTCCCTAAACTCCATGAGCCTAATAACTCCATTTGTCTAATAGTTGTTATTATTAATATTATTATTATTATTATAGTAATAATAATTTAATAATAATAATGTCTCCAAGGAGTCAAAAGACTCGTCATGGGAGTTGACAGCATAGACAACCCGAGCATTTATCCAAATCACTATTCCCCCCCCCCTCCCACAGGCAAATCTCCTTTTATAAAAAAAGTCATTGTAATTTAAATCTGTAATAAAAAAAAAAGAATCTTGACAGATTCAGGCATCATGCTGAGCCTTGACATTGCTTCACTGTTGCAGGAAACAAATAACTTGACTGTAAGAAGAATGTAGGATTGGATATCAGGAGTTTGTTGAGAAGAATAAAAAATAATAGTGTGATAGGAAAGGTAGTCACTGATGAGATGAGGTGGAGAGCAAGAATTATGAATGATATATTAGCTGAATTGTGTGAAAAGAAAGGAGTTCAGTTTGTTAATGTGTGGAATGAGTTTGAAGGAAGAATTGAACTGTATAAGAGTGATGGACTGCATTTGAATGGTTTAGGTGCGTAATTTAGAGAGAGACTGCTGTTGGAAGGTAGAGTAATGGTGTAGAGAATGAATCTGAGCAAGTAAGAAGTGACATGAAAGAGTGGTTAGAGTCAGGTCACCTGAGATGTGTTTGTGGTATGCTGAGGCACGAAAAGCTGCTGCTGAGGCAGTAAAGACAGCAAAGCAGAAGGCTTGGGAATCCTTTGGAGAAAGATTAGACTCATCCTATGCAAATGCAAACAAAGTATTCTGGCTGACCATCCGCCGCCTTCGAGGGAGGAAATCATGCACAGCAAAGGCAATTAAGGCCTCTGATGGTGCACTTTTAACAACCGAGAAGGATATCCTCCACAGATGGAGGGAATACTTTGAGACCCTTCTTAACCCATGTGGCCCAGCAGTTGTGGACATCCAAGAGGTGCAGATTGGGGCAATGACTAGTCTCACAGCAGAAGAGGCCCATTTAGCAATAAAATCACTAAAATTGGGCAAGGCTGCTGGCGATGATGAAATTCGGCCCAAAATGCTAAAAGCCTTAAATCGAGACGGTGTTTCTCTGGCTGACTCGAGTGTGTCAAGCTGCTTGGATATCTGGGCAAGCACCAAAGCAATGGCAGACAGGCATAATAATACCAGTCTTCAAAAAGGGAGACCAGAAGGATTGCAGTAACTATTGTGGCATCTCTCTGCTCAGCCTGCCTGGGAAAGTGTATGCTAGGTGCTTGGAAAGACAGTGCAGGAGCATAGTTCAGTCAAAGTTCCAGGAAGAACAACGTGGCTTTCGTCCTGGTAGAAGCAAAACTGACCAAATCTTCACTTTAAGGCAAGTCTTTGAGAAATCTTGGGAATATGCCAAGAATGTCTACACATGTTTTGTGGACTTGAAGAAGGCATATGACCGGGTTCCTCGAGATAACTTTGGCAAGTAGTAATATGGAGTAGATGGCCAACTATTACCTGTCATCAAGTCCCTGTATGAACGCCCAGAGTTTTGTGTCAGGGTAAACAGCACAAAGTCTGAACCTTTCACAGTCTCTGTTGGCCTCCACCAAGGGTGTGTTCTGTCACGCCTCCTTTTCATAATATTTATGGACTGGATTGATAGGCACAGCCGAGGCAGTGAGTGTGTCAGAATTGGAAGATGTGGCATTGGACGTCTGCTTTTTGCAGATGACCTGGTTCTGCTTAGCTCTTCCACAGATGACCTCCAGCGGACTCAGGATAGGTTTGTAGCTGTTTGTGCAGATGCCAGAATGAAGATCAGTGTGGCCAAAACTGAAACATTTGTGATCTCAAGACAACCATCCCAGTGCACTCTACATGTAAGTGGAGTCCCAATGAGGCAGGTGGAGAAGTTTAAATACTTTTGGTCCATATTCACGAATGATGGAAAATAGGATGTAGAGCTAGATACTCGAATTGGCTTAGCAAGCTCAATATTGCGGGAGCTTGGCTGTTCGGTAGTATTGAAGCGGGAGTTAAACCAGAAGGCAAAGCTGGCTGTCTTCAATACAGTCTATGTCCCCATCCTCACCTATGGTCATGAGAGTTGGGTAATGACCGAAACAATGTGGACACGAATCCAAGTGGCTGAAATGAGGTTCCTTTGAGGGGTTACGGGGCTGACAAGACTCGACAGAGTCAGAAGCTCTGCAATTCAGGAAACCCTCAATACTCAACTTCTGCTTCTTCGTGTTGAGAGATCACAGTTACGTTGGTACGGGCACCTGGTCAGAATGCCACAAGAGAGGCTCACTCCGCCCTCTTTGCCAAGCCAGAGGGTGGGAGGCCACGTGGACGGTCAAGGACTCGCTGGATAGATTATATCCAAATCCTTGGGTGGACACGTTTGGGAATCCCACCAGAACACCTGAGCTTGGTGGCAGAGGATTGTGACCATTGGAAGTTCCTCTTGCAGCTCTTAATAAATTATTAAAGTTCCTCTTAATAATACATAAATATTCCATCTTAAGTATCATAAGACATCATCAGTACAAAAAAAAACCCACATTACTGCACATGGCATATAGAAATGTTTTGGAAAAATTTGGAGAAATGAGCAAAGCTAATAACAAAAGTAAAGTACTAACTAGTGGGTTTCTGTTCAGGATGTCCTGATCGAAATCCAGAAGATATAAAAAGCTGATGCAAAACTGAATGTGAGGATTAAAGACCCGTTCCCCACTAAGTGTTCTGGATAAGATTTGTACTAGCAAACATAAGAAGGAGCTAAGAAGAATTCTGGAAGATTACCTTGGATAAGTATAGGTTGGTATCGGGCGATAACGGCATGGCAAGATCACATTTTCACTTTAAGACAAATAGTTAAGAACTCATGGGAATATAACAAGGATCTGTATTTAAATTTTGTAGATCTTGAAAAGGCCTATGACAAGTGGCCAGAAAAAAACTGTTGAAAAAGCTACAATTATATCATATAAAACGGGATTTTAAACACAACTACGCATAATTTGCATTGAAGTTGTAAGTCAGCAGTTTGAATTGGAAGTCCAGGAAGATGGTTTGATGTAAGGTCAGGTGTGAGACAAGGATGCATGTTATCTGTACTGTTATTCAACATGCTTATGGATCACATTACAAGGAAAAGCGGCATTCGACCTGATACAAAGATTAGAAGTGTTGACCTCATCTGCAAACTTTATGATAACGTCATATTCTTAAATAAATCCAGTCCAAGTCTGGATTCCTTAACTGAATGAATAACTGAAGGTATGAAGGCAGCAATAACAAGGCAAAGACAATGAAAATAAACAGAAGCATTGAAAATGTCAACTGCATTGTGAATGAAGAACTTATAGAACAAGTAAAACGTTTTAGCTACTTAGACACGATTTTTAGTGAAGATGGTAAATTAAATGGAAATAGACAACAGAATCAGCAAAGCTGGTATGGTAGGAAAGTCAACTGAATAAATTTATATGGAATAAGAGAGAAATTAGTCAGAGCACTAAATTAGCTGTATTCAAGACAGTGTTCAAACCAGTTTTAACTTATGGATCTGAGAGCTGGGTCAAAAGTAAATCACTTCTCCGAAGACTAGAAACCGCAGATATGAGAGTCTTGAGAAAGATTAGGGGGCATGAACAGATGGCATTGATGGCAGTATCATATTAAAAACGAGGATATTAGAAAGAAACGAATTCAGAAATATGTTAGAAACACCTGTTGCTAACGAAAGATTAGTAACAGGTGTTTCTAACATTTTTATCACTGGTTAAAACTGGCTTGGACAGTCTTGTTATATTGATGGTTTAGAGTGTTGACTGATATCTTTCTTATTCCGTATAAATTTATTCGATCCTATTTCTGTATTTTTAAAGGTAACTTGGGTTTTTTATTCGACAAAACAGACAAGTTGACCAGAATAACGCACGCAATTAAAATAGACAAAATACACTGGCCTATCATAAATCTAAATAATTAACAGCTAATTTACACTCACTGATATTTCTACAACATGCGTGGTTGATTTAGGACAACTAATGGATTCAATCCCAGCGTTCCTACCGGACAGTTTCTCTTTTTCTTTCACGGGGGGGGAGATCTGGTTAGTGTCTACGCTGAGATCGAGCATCTATTTTTTTTAAAATTTCTGCAAGAATGTGAGACAGTTTTGCTGCTTTGGAATATTGAGAGTCCGAAATTGGACTGGCTATAGAAGTAAGCAACCGAATATTTTCCTCAAGCCAAATTAAAAAGCTTTGCCCATCAGAAAAATATTATTTATTCGTAGAAAGGCACAAACGTCTTTAAAACTTTATTTATTTCTGTAAGAAACACAATAAGGAAGCAACCATACTATTAGATTAATGGACAACTCACCGGAAACTGAACAAACCGGAAGAAACACATGCAGACATATCTGATGTGTCCAAAAATGAACAGATGACAAACAAACTATTAACCAGCAAAAGTTTTCACAATCGATTTTATCGGACTTGAATTGTGTATTTGTGTGTAGAGGGGAGTAAGTTTGAAAGTCCACAAAAAACAGTAGGATTCAATAGAGAAAAAAAAAGAGCAATAGACTTTAAAAGAAACAACAAAAAAAAAATTCTTTTGTGAAGTTGGAAAACAGTTCAACAGTTAATGCGACCATCACTTCGTGCGATAAGTGGAAATGCCTAAAAGTTCATTTTTGACGCCGTAGTTGTCCAAATTTGCATGCCAGTCAATTGAAATAGGCAATTATGAAGTGGATAAACACAAAAAGAACTGAAAAAAAAAAAAAAGCATTAAAATGTGTTTATTTGGCAACAAGAAAGGTAGGATAACTTCAAGTAGTTATTTCAAAGATTAAGAAGGTAATTTCTTTATATAATATAATAAATAATTTTTGCTTGTTGTCGACTAAGACGGATGTGATGTAATGCTTCCATGGCATAACTCAACACTACGGACATACGATACACCGGGACATAGGGCAGACCACCTTATTCTGTGAACAGCTTGAGGTCCGATGATTAATTAACCCTCGACAACGCAGGGTAAAAGAGGGTAAAAGGAAGATGAGATGAGAGATGAGATACTATTGAGCTGTAATTAAATTAAATTAAAACTGATAAATTTATTTTATACAGTTGAGGATAGCAATTTCCCAAACTTTTGGGATAGTGAGACAGTTGTTACAGTTAAGACTGGATCTGTGCTGTAAGGCTTCAGCACTTTCTTTATACAAATGCTCATGTTTGTATGTGGATCGCTGTAGTAGCTTGGTGTGTTGCCATTGGATCCTCTGGTTGGTATTTTCTACTCCATGTTGTGTGAGACCAGATTTGTGAGGTTTTATAAGATGGGTTGTAGTCTTGATGTTCAGAGATGCATTTATTTACATCTCCTGTCTCTTCCTTCTATCTTCCTATTTATCCATAGTAAGACAAGTTACAAGAACTCAAAAAATTATTAGCTACTCTCCAAAGCATCAACCTATAAAAGAAGAAGCCCACAGGACTCCTATACCATATATCAAAGGCATCTCTGAATGTATGTCAAAAAGTTTGAAGAAATACAAACTTGCTGCTACCTATAAACCAAATTCACAATTTGTTACTCTCTCCAAAAGACAAACTCTCACCACTGATGCCACCTGGCATATACAAAGTACCCTGTTCTTGTAAATTGTCTTACTATGGACAAACAGGGAGAGCTGTAAATAAATGCACCTCTGAACATCAAGACCACATCCTTCTTATTAAACCTCACAAATCTGGTCTCACAAACATGGAGTTGAAAATGCCAACCAGAGGATCCAATGATAAAATATTATCATTGGATCCTCCATGCTACTACATCGATTACATGGAGTAGTAGCTACTCCAAGCTACTACATTAATCCATATATAAACATGAGTGTGTTTGTACAAAGAAAGTACTGAAGTCTTATGGCACAGACCCAATCTTAACCATAACAACTGTTTCACTATCCCAAAAGTTTGGGAAATTGTTATCCTAACTGCATAAAATAAATTAATCCGTTTTAATTACAGCTCAATACTATTTAGTCCTTAAATGCACTACTGTATACATAGAGGGATTCCAATGTAAGCATGTGTGCTAATGTTTTTTTTTTAATGTAATTCCTATTATTGTTTATAACTGTACTGATAATGTCTTATGATACTTAAGATGAAAGATTTACATATTATTAAAAAATTAATTACTGTGGCATATGTGTGAATTTATAGTTATACTACTGTAAAATCTTCTCTGAGACAAAAAAGCACCAATAAGTCTCATTATCTGATTTTCCATTTGGAATTTGTCCACATCACTTACTCAAAATTGTCTGCCATTCAAAAAGGTTATCTTCATATTTAGTGTTGAATATTATAGATATTTCCTTCTTTCCTTGATCATTGCTTCCCAAAAATGGAATCTTATAGTTATTATTTAGAAGTATCACACTCTTATATCTATTCATATTTATGCTACTTATATTTATTTATTATAATTTGCATATATACTTTACATTTTAATACTGCTTTAATATTTTAATCAAAATAAGCTTTATTGAAATTAAACTGTCTACCAAGAAGTCCTGCTGTTATTTTCAGTTTCTCTAATGAGAGTTTGAATTTATAAATTTATTTAGTTCTCACTGAAGTAAATATTGGAATTAATCTGCTTGCTCATTAAAAGATATAAGATTTGCAAGTGATTGAAATGGAAGTTTGGAATATTAATAATAATAATAATAATAATAATATTATTATTATTATTATTATTATTATCCATGGAGTAAAAGGACACATGGCAGGAGACCCAGGTAACCCTTACTCACACAATACCTAACATACCTGTATTTGAACTTACTCATTCATTGTCAGGACAGTTACCTCTGGCAATCCATTCCACTAATTCACCACTCTCCAAGCAAAAAATCTAGTTTGCACGCTTTTACTATCCACACTGTTTAAAAACTTTCAGGGGCAGCACCTTGATCTCTCCCTACTTGTTACATTTTAAAAAATTTCTTTTATGCCATTCTTATAGAAATCCTTCAGTAACTTTTAGGTTTCTATCATGTGCCCTTTCTTCCACCTATCAACTACACTCTACAATGCACACACCTTCAATCTGTTCTCATAGGGAACATTCCATGGACGTCTCACCAACATGATCACTTGTCTCTGATCCTCTCCACCAACTTCTGATCCCAACAAACCCAGGTGACCAAATCTGCACATAACAGTGAAGATGTGGGCAAATCATTAGCCTTATAAAGAGGGATAATAACCTTCCTATCTTTATTTGTCAATGTGCTCTTCAACGTACAAGTAACCCTTTGTGCTCTTTTGACAACTTTTGCAATATATCCTCTAAACGTCAACTCTTTTTTCCACCATCACCACTAAATCTCCAGCCTCTTCAATTTCCTGCAATCCAGTATCGTTAATACAGTGGAGATGCCTGTTTAATGCAAAAAAGTGTAAATTTTAAACCTTGGTTTCCCAAGATGGAAGACTGTGTATTCTATAATTATTATTATTATTATTATTACGGGCAACTGCAAGGAGTACTTGGACTCATGGAGGGAGGTCCTAAACATCATGTCAAGAACTATCCAACATTTGCACAGTATCTATCATACTTTGCTTGAGTTCAAAGCAAAGTATGCTTTGAACTCATTCAAATTGTAGGAACTCATGCACCGTCATGGTACCCATAACAGACTCTGGCACCCTATTCCACTCATTCACTACTCTCCAAGCAGAAAACCTAGTTCTAACACCTCTGCTAACTACACTCTTACTCAGGTTCCATGGATGGCCCCTAATTCTCCCACTCCCACACCTGTTCTGAAAAATTTACTCTGAATTAATCCTTCAGTAATTTGTATGTCTCAATCATATCAATCTTTTCCACCCATCAGCCAGTTTCTGTAACCCACATATCTTCAACCTGTTGTTGTAAGGTTCATTCCATAGACTTGCTACCATCTTGGTCACTTACCTCTGTATCCTCTCCACCTGCTCCTCATCTCCAAGAAACCCTGGCACTCAGATCTGTGCACAGTAGTCAAGATGGAGTTTTATCAAGGCTTAAAAAAAGAGGAACAATAACCTGCTTGTCAAATTATTCTTCAGTAACAAAGTGACCTGATGAGCTGCTTTAGCCACTTTTGCTATGTGCCTCCTAAACTTTAACTTCCTATCCACTAACACTCCCAAGTGTTAGTGAATAGGGAGGATCTGACTTCATAAATTTCCTGGAGTATAGTTCCACCAATGTGGTATACAGCTGGTAATTTTTTCATCCCAAAATGCATAACCCTACACTATGTCGCATTAAACTGACATCCATTCTCCTTTGCTCAGTCAACCAATCTATCCAAATCATCTTGCAAATTTTATTATTATTATCATTATTGTTACACGACACCTCCAGGGAGTCCAAAGACTCATTGAGGGAGGGCACCTGCTCTAAAGCTCTTTCTCCACCACTCAATCCACCAACTGACTGCAACCACACCAGCGCCATCTACTTTCAACCACCAACATTAGTATTTCCACAGACAATCACAAACATCCATGCCCACAGTGGGATTCGAACAACCCACAGCCTTTTGGCTGCAGCCAGCCAGGCTGGCCGAGTCGTTAGCGTATCCGCTCATATCTTATTATCACATATTTTGACATTATTTGTATTAACTATCACTCTACCCAACTTTGAATCATTAGCAAATATTATTATTATTATTATTATTCAGGCCTCCATGGAGTCAAAAGACTCATCATGGGAGGTCCTTCCTAAGAAACACAAAGTCTATCATGACTCATCGAGGGGAGGTCCCCCGTAAGAAACATAAAGTCTATTATACCACTCCTTAAACTCATTGATCGTTCTCGCTCTCACCACTCCATCAGGCAATGCATTCCATGGTTCAACCACCCTCCATGCAAAGAAACCACTCCTCACCCTCTTGCTCACAGTTTCCTTTCATAACTTCCAGGGATGGCCTCTTGTCATCACTCTTTCCCACTGTTCAACCAAGCAAAAGAACTCCCCAGCGTCAACCCTGTAACCACCTCTCAACAGTTTAAAAGTCTCAATCATATCACCTCTTCTTCTTCTATCTACCAAACTCTGCAGTCCACATTCCCTCAGCCGATCCTAATAACTATCATTGTGATGCCTCTCTTGACTCCATGGATGTGTAGTGATAATAATAATATTATTTTCTCTTCTCTAGGGGATCGTACAAACTATGTGAATCTTCCTCATGTCATTGTAATGGTTGGATTACCTGCTAGAGGAAAGACATATATTGCAAAAAAGCTTACCAGATACTTAAATTGGATTGGTATTTCAACAAGAGGTAAAGTTATTCCATTATCTTGTATAAAATTTTTATACTACCTTTTGCTTATAATAAATGAACTCATAGAAATTAGAACTATAGTAAACACCTTTTCAAAATCAAAGATTTGATTTTGTTTTGTGCAGTAGTAATTCTTACATCCAAGATTGGTTGGCAAAGTGATTAGCGTATCTACTCTGCAACTAATAGACTGCAGGTGCACCTGCTGTGGGCATGAATATTTGTGATTATCTTTCAATGGAAGATGAATTTCATTGCCCTGGTTTCATTGACTGTCCCATTTGTTAGATATCCGAAGTGGCCTGTAATAACCTTTAGATACTACATAAAGTGGTATCTAAAGCTAGATTTATAGATTAGTTATATAGTATTTTATTTATTTATATATATATATATATTTATATAATTTATATATAAATTATTTATATAGTATATTATTATTCGACTATATATATACGAGAGATGTCCAGAAAGTAAATTTCGATGGGCTGTCAGAGAAACAAAACCATACTTACAAAAAAAAATTTATTAGAAATTAAAGTGGACATCTTTTACTATTTTTCTACATAATTTCCACCATTGTTCAGGCACTTATCATAACGGGGCAACAAGAGTTGTATACCTTTATTGTAGAAGGTTGCCACCTGTCGCAAACCACGTCTTGACTGCTTCTTTGACCTCGTTGTCTTGAAACTTCCGACCACTAAGGAAAGATTTCAGATGTTTGAACAGGTGAATGTTGCCTGGCACAAGGTTAGGATTACATTGGGGAGGGGAGATGATGTTTGTTCCCAGCCAAAGGTGATGAGAACTTGTTGCGTTATGCCAGCCGTGTGTGTGGGCGGGTGTTATCAATCAAAACAACGCCCCTGGTAAGCATGCCACATTGTTTATTCCGGATCGCACGATGCAGTTTCTTAAAGGTTTGGCAGTACATACTCACGTTGATTGTGGAGCTTTGACATGCGGCAGGCGATTTGATTTTCTTAGACATTATAAACACATGCCAAGAAGTGTGTTCATTGTGAGAATGTCTGAAATTGGCACCAATGCCTTGCTAAGGAATCGACAAACTCAGCACACATGTGCACCATTGCGATCGCAACGCTTCAGTGAAAATATTTTAAAATGGAACTTACTTTTTGGACATCCCTTGTGTATATATATATTATTATTATTATTATTACTACTACTACCCAAGACCCCATGGAGTCAAAGACTTATCTAGGAGGTCCTTTTATCATACACACAGCTCATCATACTGTGCTTTAAACACACTCAAATTCTCTGCAGACACCACACTCTCAGGCAAGGCATTCCAATCATTCACGACTCTGCATGCAAAAAACCTGCTTCTCACTCCCCTGCTCACACTTCTTTTTATACAGTTTCCAGGGATGATCTCTCGTTCTCCCTGATCTCCCACTGTTTTCTGTAGAACCTCTCCAACATTGATCCTATAACAATCTCCCTTACTAACTTGTAGATCTCTATCTTATCTCCCCCTCTTCCTCCTAACCACCATACTCTGTAAATTGTATCTTCTCAATCTTTTCTCATATTCAACATTCCAGAGGTCAGAAACTACCTTAGTCAGTTACCTCTGGACCCTTTCCAACATCTTCTCTTTGTCCGTTTGAAAAACCAGGTGACCAAACCTAGGCACAGTAGCACTCATGGACAATTCATCACCATCAATTCGCGGCACGGACAATTCATCGCAGGAAAATTGATCACAGGGAAAATTCATTGAGAGGAAAATTTATTGCAGGGAAAATTCATTGCAGGAAAAATCATCAGAGAAAAAATTCACTGAAAGCGATATTCTCTAGAAAATTGAAGTCAGTTTGGTTTAACACGTGTTATGTAGAGGCGTGTGATATTTATTATTATTATTATTACACGACCCCTCCAGGGAGCAGATATGCTAACCGCTCGGCCAGCCAAATTTGATGGTAAATTGTATCTGAGAGATACCGTGAACTCCGATGTCAGTATAGTATTGGTTTAGTTTTATTTTTATTATTTGTTTCTTTTTTCAATAATTTCTAGATTATAACTGATCTAGAAAATTTATAAACCATCGTGTATCATATTTATAGTGTTTTTTTTAAAGTTTTATCACATTTCAGCACATGCTAGTAATGAATGTATCTCTCAGATACATGCGCCCTAAACTGCAATTTTTTCGACTGTGACCTCCTCAGGGTTAACCTCCCAACTGGCCAGGGACATATATATACATCCAGCAAATCTTGGATACGAGTCAGACCACGTGTTGAAAAAACATGGATATCAATTGCATTTGACTGTCATATCCATTAGAAGGTGCGATAATCCTTTACGCTGACGAGAACACTTAACCAGATTACCTCACGTATAGCTATGTTCAGTTACCTATTGCCAGAAACGCAGTTGCTTGCCATTTGCTCGGTAATCTAAATTATATTACCTACAAGTTACATTTCTTTTTGCTACTTGTTTTTATCGTATAATTATAGTTTTTAATGCCAGTGCAAATAAGAGATCCTTTCATATTACTTCACTTAAGATTGTATCACTGTGGGGAACAATACCACTATCATTTTTTTTTTTTTTTTGCTAATCATCTTAGTCACCAATACATTTTATTCTACCAAAACTTGATTCAAGATAATTATTTTTGTCAAACAATTATTTTATAACTTCATAAAAATCCGAATCTTAAAATAAATACAGCCTCCATCAGTTACAGATTGTTTTCTTTATTTATATTCATAATCTTAGAAAATTAGTTCACAGATTGTGTGAAGTTTTGCTCTTTTATGATATTACCTTATTGATAATCATACGTAAATCTTGAAACATATCACATAATGTATAACATTCATAACGTAATCTGTAGTTCTTTGCACTTCAACTTTCTTGGTTTCCTGGAATCGCTCATTACATATTGAAATGAATGGCTATTATGAAGTAAACTGTTAAGCACATATTTTCTGCTAATTTTGATATTATACGCCAATTTTGAAGTAGTGATACTTTCCCTACAGTTTATCATTCGAAACATATTGGTGCATGCGTCAAAATGAAATTTTATTTCAAAAAATTTTCATAATGGAATAAAAATTGTATTTCGTTTTTGATGCCCCCTCCCTTCCAAACTATCACACACACAAATATTGCTAAGTAACATGTGTGCACTTCTTTTTATTTGAGTTCGTTATTTTTCCAAAGTAATTTTACCAGATTACTTTTAATATTCCTATACTGAAATTAAATTGTGATTATTACAAATGAGCAAATTTTGTATATTTTCTTCTTCTTCTGCAGCTTCTCCCACTTAAGTGGGGTCAGTGTTGATAAAATTTTGTATATTTTCTCATTTATATTATTTCCTGATAAATATAAATCATTAAATTATGTGATATTGGGGAATATCACATAATTTAATATTATGTGATATTGTTTTTTTAATGTTTAAAAAACAGTGTTATCACACAAAAGCAATATCAGAATAAAATTTTTAAAAAATAATTATTAAAAGAAATATTTTTTAAAAATTTTTCTTATATGGGAAATTTTTTTTCACATATATCCGCGATGAATTTTCGTGCGATTAATTTTCCCAACGATTAAATTTCCAGCGATGAATAGTCTCCGTGATGAATTTTCCTCATAATGAATAGTCTCTGCCATGAATTTTCTCCACAATGAATTGTCGGCAATGAACTGTACAGACATGCACAGTTGTCCATGTGTGGCCTAATCAAAGCCTTATACAATGGAACATGAATCTCCCTACTTCTAAGAGTCAGTGTCCTCCACATCATTCCCAGAAGTCTTTGTGTTATCTTCACAATTTTGGCAATATGTCCCCTAAATTTCAGACCCTTATCCACTATCACTCCAAGATCTCTTATTTCCTCCACCGCCGACAATATATTCTCATCAAGCATAAATTCTGCATACCCATCTTTGTTTCCCAAATTTTAAAACCTTGCACTTGTCAACATTGAACTCACATCCCCATTCTCAATCACTCAATTTATTCAAGTCTTCTTGTAAGGAAACAATGTCTTCCCTACTCTTCATGGTTCATCCCAACTTTGCATCATCTGCAAGTCTATTTATTTTAAAAAATGGAAAAAACCTTACGATACCCACAATGTAGGTTTACAACTTTTCATGTGTGGGAGTTATAGTTTAGGGGATACATTGACTATAAATCTGGCTCTGAAGGTAGGATATGATAGCTAGAATAAACATCGAGTTCTTTGTCTTCACTGTTAGTGATCTTTTCTTGCTCATTTTAAAATTAAGTGCATAGATATAAAAAAGCACTTTCAAACAATTAAAATGATTTGAAAAAATGGATTTTGAATTTTTAATTAATAATGAATTTATTTTAATTTTTATGGTAGTTTTTAATGTTGGAGAATACCGAAGACAAGCAACACAGGCCTACAAAAATCACGAATTTTTTAATCCACTTAATAAAGAAGCCATGGCTCTTAGAAGGTATTTAATATAGAAATTTTAGTAATAATATTTCACATTGATACAAGTGTGCTAAATATAAACCAATTTCTCTGTGAAAATTTATAATAGATATTTAATATAGAAGTTTTTAGTAATAACATTTCACACTGATACAAATGTACTAAACATAAATTGATTTTTGTGTGAAAATCTTAAACTCATTCATACACTTTGTATTTAACAGCACACTTTATTAGTGCATTTACTCACCCCATTGCTCTTCATTTAAGAAATATACTTCTCATGCTGTTGTTCACCACACTCTTATACTAAACAGGCATTAAGTGGCCACCACTGCAAGACTGTAAGTTTAGTCTCCATAAGAAGGTTCTAGTTTCTGTTCTCTCCCTTGAGTCTCATGTGCAGTTCAAATGAAACTCTACTAGGACATGCCAAATACAGAGAATGACCCATACCTTCTTGCATTTGAATATATATCAATAATAGCAAAATGATTATGAAGACCAGCTGTTAAACAATACACAAGGCCACTTCTGATAGTACTGAATGAGAAGGCTTTCTGTCCAGTCACATATTCTTGCATATTATTCCCACAGCAACTCCAGAAACAGAAACTGTCAGTGCCACATGTGGGCAAGAGATGCAGCTCTCTTTGTGTGGGCAGTGTGTTTGTAAATCTTTCACTTCCTGTTATAGTGCTTTCAAATTTAAAACTAAAGATGCCAAGAAACCATATTCTTGGTTTAATCCTTTATCTAAGTATAAGCAAACAATGTTTGTGCATTAAGTATCTTCACAACTGCACTACTTGTATATACAGGCTAATGACTTCATGTCAGTTATCTTAGTATCAGATAATACAAAGCACACATCCTTACAGACATGTATAATGCTATGCATTACAGGAAGTGCCACTACCCAGACCAGTTTCTCTCTTTATTGAGGTGAAAAAAAAAAAAAAGGGATTTTCAACATAGGCCTAGAGTAGTTAGTATAGGGGTATAAGAGAGCTTGATAGTATTAGGAGAAAGAAAAGGCAGAGAAAAAGGCCTCAGTCCCTTTATATCATAATATAGCCAAAACCTATCAGTTTTCACCAGTCTCATGGAGATGAACAACCAAACCACTAATTGAAACTAAAGCACGAAGACATACCCAGGTGGTTAGCCTTATGAGTTAACTGCCTTGAGTTGGCATTCTCTGCCTGGAATTCTTCTTCCGTCATCCCTGCAGTTAACCATAAGACCATATTGAACTAAGAGGATGGAACTATTTAAAAAAAATACCTCTCGTAGTAAATATAGACAGAGATTTATCTTCTCCTGGTGAATATTGCATAATGTGGGTGGTTCTACACCATCTAGCCAAAAATTTGATATCTCTTAGAATGTTTCTTTCTAAATACAAAAATCGTCTGGCTGAACAATAAAATTTCCACAATACAATATTGTAAAGCATTTGTATGTCATATTGTTGGTTTTCAAATCTATGAGGGTTTTTTAAAAAGTTCGATAAATTTCCAATAGATTACAACACAATTTGTTCATTCATAACAGTGTTGGCACATATCATCTTTTTCATGACCCATGGCAAAATTTTAGCCACATGCGATGTGTAGTTCTCATTTGGCAAACAGACCATTATTGGAAATTTTTTCCATTGGTCATCATCATCATCATCATCATCAAATTCCTGCCATGTACCCTCAAGGGGTGTACAGGATATGACAGTACTACATCAAAAAATTACATCATTACTAACTTCCTATCTACAATTTTCCTCCAAATCAGTCTGTTACTTGTCAAGACTCCAACATTATCAGATCTTATATTTCTATCGTCTAAGGCACTTTGTACCGTATCAATCCACCTATATCTTGGTCTTCCTCTGGGTCGTTTTCCTGCCAACCTGGCAGAGAACACTTGTTTTGCTAATCTTTCCTCTCCCATTCTATTTAAGTGACCATACCATCTGAGATTAGCTCTGCTAACGCATTCCTGGATGCTGACAATGTCAAGTTCTTTCCTAATATCCTCATTTTTAATATGATATTGCCATTGATGCCATCTGTTCATGCCTCTAATCTTTCTCAGGACTCTCATATCTGCGGTCTCTAGTCTTTGGTCAAGTGTTTTACTTCTGATCCAGCTCTCAGATCCATAAGTTAAAATTGGTTTGAACACAGTCTTGTATACAGCTAATTTAGTGTTCCGACTAATTTCTTTCTTATTCCATATGAATTTATTCAATTGACTTCCCACGATACCAGCTTTGCTGATTCTGTTGTCTATTTCTATATTTAGTTTACCATCTTCAGTAAAAATTGTGCCTAAGTAGCTGAAATGTTTTACTTGTTCCACAGGTTCTCCATTCCCAACACAGTTGACATTTTCAATGATTCTACCTATTTTCATTGTCTTTGTCTTTTTATTGCTGACCTTCATACCATATCTATTACAACAGCTATTCAATTTAGTCAGAGAATCTTGCAGACTTGTAGCGGATTTATTTAGAAGTATAACATCATCCGCATAAAGCAAAGAGCTGACATTAACATCTCCAATTTTGATATCAGGTTTAATACCACATTCCTTCATAATGTGATCCATATAGATAATGAATAACAGAGGGGATAATGTACATCCTTGTCTCACACCAGATTTAACATTAAACCATCTTCCTGTACTTCCCTCAATTCTAACTGCTGACTCACAACTCAAATAAAGACTAAGTATTGCTTGATATAATGCCCCATTGACACCATATAACTGCAGCGTATTGAATAGCTTCTCTCTTGGCACCTTGTCATATGCCTTTTCCAAATCGACAAAACTCAAATACAGATCCCTGTTATATTCCCATGCTTTCTCGACTAATTGTCGTAAAGTGAAGATCTGATCCTGACAGCCTCTATTTGGCCTGAATCCAGCTTGTTCTTCACCAAGCTTTTCTTCCACAATTCTTCTCAACCGTTTCTCAAGTATACTTGCATAGATCTTGCCAGGAACACTCAGTAGGGAAATACCTCTGTAATTCTCACATGCAGTTTTATTTCCCTTTTTATATATGGGTACTATGAGAGCTCTACTCCAATCATCGGGAATTCGTCCCTCTGTCCACGCTTTCTGAACTATGCAGTGCAGCCACTGTAAGACTCTTATACCACCATACTTCAGCATTTCTGGTCGAATATCATCTACTCCTGCTGCCTTTCCACATTTCAAGCCTTTGATGGCTTTTTCTACTTCAAGTATGGATATGTATTCCTGACTGCATGCCTGGTCAGTGTTTTTTATCACTGTGCTGTCATCACTGCTTGTTTCATTTAGCAGTTTTTCAAAGTAATTACTCCATACTTCAAGGATATCTTTTTCTCCTGTTTTCATTTCACCTTTATCATCTCTAATTCCTTTTACAGCACTCTTTCCTCCATTCCTAAGCTTCTTCAACAACCTCCAGAATATTTTGCCACCTTCTTGATATTTATTTTCTATATTCTTGCCAAAGTCCTCCCATGACTTTTGTTTAGCTAGTTTTACACACTGTTTAGCTTTCTTACATTTGTCTCTGTATTCTGTAAGAATAAAAGCTGACTTATTTGCCAGGAACTTTTGATATGCTTTCTTCTTTTCCTTCACTGCCTCTTTAACTTCCTGTGTCCACCAGGGAGTTCTGATTTTTTTATCTTTGCACACAACCTCACCACATGCCTCTCTGGCAGAATCAATCAATGTTTCCTTCAGAGTTTGCCACTGAATCTCCAAGGTTTGATTCCTGTTCTCAAACTCTTTCATTTTCTTTTCAATAATATTTCTGTATTTTAGTCTACAGTTTACATCTGAGAGCTGCTCAACTTTTATTCGCTTTAAAACTTTCTTACATGTTATTCTTTTCAATATGAAATTCAATTTTATCCTGCTCAAGACTAAATAGTGATCACTTCCAATTTCAAATCCTCTGTACACTCTGGTGTCCTGCACCAGGGAGAAAACATCACTATCAACAATAACATAGTCAATGAGACTTTTCTTATTCCTAGCCTCTTCTCTCCATGTGAATTTGTGCATTTTTATGTTGGAACATGGTGTTAGTAATAACCAGTCCATGTCCTGAGCAGAAATCCAACAGATATTTGCCATTATTATTAGCTTTGCTCTTTTCTCCAAATTTTCCCAAAATATTTTTATATGTCTCACAATCATTTCCTACTCTACTATTTAGATCCCCAACAAGGACCAACTTTTCCTTTTTCATTGTGTCAGTTGCTTTTTCTAAAGCCTCAAAAAATTCCTCCACTTCTACCTTAGTAGAACCTTCTGTGGGACCATAGGCACAAATAAGTCTCATTGTCCAGTTCCCCATTCTTATATTTGCCCACATTACTCTACTTGAGACTGACTGCCATTCAAGAAGATTAGCCTCGTATTTTGTGTTGAATACTATGGCTACTCCTTCTTTTCCTTGATTGTCATTGCCTGAATATAACATTTTGTATTTATTGCTCAGAAAGATCTCACCAGTTTTGGTCTTTTTTGTTTCAGTCACCCCTATTATGTCGATCTGGTACTTATCTAATTCCTCAGCTAGCTCCATTTCTTTGTCATTCAGGCTTCTTACGTTGATAGTACCGATCTTTAACTCTGGTGATGTTGAGTTGGGGTTTGTTTTCAGATTTGTTCCAGTAGCTGACTTTTCGCTGTTCGCCCTGGTTCCCTGGCAAAAACAATGGGGGCCTTGTTTAACCGGGCGACGCCCCAGCCGGCATGAAATTTTGTCATGTTGTACCATCATTTTTTATTTTGGTTTAACCAATAAGAATACAATTTGGTTGGCTAAATCCCAAATTGCCAGCCCATCCTCGTTCGTTCAGTATCAAAGTAGATACCCAACAGGGTGCACCACGAGAAGGTGAGGATTGGACATTAGGTCAGAAGCCCTGGTCGGTTCTCCGCATTCCTTTAAAGGCTATGTGGAGGTCTCCTCTCAGTTATACAGCTTTGACCCTTAAGCACCCCTTTTCCATTGGTTAGACTATAAATTATATATTTAGTTTAATCCTTTATCCAAGTATCTTTACACTTGCTTTAGTATCCCATAATGCAATGCACATCTCCTTGTGGACACATGTAAGGCTGTGCATTATGGGAAGGGTCACTATCCAGACCAGTTTCGACCTTTATTTAGATCTCTTCAGTCGGATCCAGACCCAGAGATGATACCCAGGTTGAAGCAATGCAGAAGTCATATTTATCTATACGAGTTGCCAAAAAGGTATCACACCTTATTATTAAATTACTCTGATTAGAGAAAGATGTTGGAAATGTTTTTCCACTTGGTTAGACTATAAATTATATATTATTTATATGGCTATTTTAGCCTGTTCTTGTTTAGGAGTGTCCCTTATTTTAAATACGTTGGCTTTTTACTCAAGAATTTTTAGGGCATTATAAGTGTATTTTAGAGGTAAATATATGCAGACTAATAGAGGAAGAAATTTTGCGCATACCTTGTTTGGATGTTAGGATGTCTTCGTTCTCCATACTTCCTGCTGTTAGGCCGTTAAAGGGGGTAGGAAACATGTTTGGGGGAGGTATTTGAGGCAAGGTGGGAAGATTACATTAGAAAAACCCATTTTTTTTTTTTTAAATAACATGTATACGTATATATATATATATATATTATATTTTAAGGCACTTCTTTGGGAAAAGGAAGGGATTTATGGGAAAACAGGGCTGGGGGGGGGAATGTTTCCCATGGGAGAGTGTTTCCTATAAATCCCTTCCTTTTCCCAAAGAAGCACCCTTAAATATAATAATATATATATATGTATACATATTATTTTTAAAAAAACCTGGGTTTTTCTAATTTAATCTTCCCACCTTGCCACAAACACCCCCCCCCCTACATTTCCTATCCTCTTTAGCGGTTTAACAGCAGAAGTATGGAGAACGAAGACATCCTAACATCCAAACAAGGTATGCGCAAAATTTCTTCCTCTATTAGTCTGCACATATTTACCTCTAAAATACACTTATAATGCCCTAAAAATTCTTGAGTAAAAAGCCAATGTATTTAAAATAAGGGACACTCCTAAACAAACATGGGCTAAAATAGCCGTATAAATCATAGTTTTTTAAGAGCAGTAACATGGGAATTTTCCCAGAAATAATACCTATAAATTATATATTTAATTTAATCCTTTGTTTGCTTACACTTGGATAAAGGATTAAATTAAATATATAATTTATAGTCTAACCAATTGGGAAAAAATTTCCAACATCTTTCTCTAATCCAGAGTAATTTAATAATAAGGTGTGACACCTTTTGGCAACTCGTATAGGTAAATATGATTTCTGCATTGCTTCAACCTTGGTATCACCTCCGAGTCTGGCTCCCACTGATGAGACTCCTAACGGTCAAAACTGGTTAGAAGCTTGGGTGATGGATGGCAATGCTGTAGCCAAGGAAGTTCTGACTGATGCTCAGCTGTTGCTGTTACCAAGGTAGAGGGGTAATGGATGGCAATGCTCTAGCCCATGAAGTTAACTGAGGCATGGCTGTTGCTGTTATGCCTCAGATGAAATTATTATTATTATTAAGAGAGATCTCCAGGGAGTCAGAGACTCATTGAGGCAGGCCACATACTACGCGCACGCACACACACACACACACACACACACACACACCAGTTAACATACTTATTCTTGAATTCATTCATGCTGCTTGCATTCACAGCATCCAAAGGCAATCCATTCCAATCATGCACCACCCTCTGAGAGAAAAATCTAGCCCTCACACCCTTCTTAGCAGCCTTCATTCTCAGCTACCAAGGCTGCCCTCTCATTCTTTCCCCACCCTCCATCAATTGAAATCTTGTATGATCTTTTCAGAAGTTTGTAAGTCTCAATCACATCACCCCCTCTTTCTCCTGTTGGCTAGTGTCTGCAGTCCACAAATTCTGAATCTGTCTTCATAACAGTATTGCACAATCCTGATATCAATTTTAACACTCTTCTTTGTACTCTCTCCAATATATCAGAATCACAATGGAAACCAAGAGACCAGACCTGCGCACAGTAGTCCAAGTGAGGTCTTATCAAGGCCTTGTAAAGAGGCAAAATAACATCCTTATCTTTACATGTGAATGTTCGTTTGAGCATTGCAATTATCTTTTGAATTGTTTTTGCAATATTTGCCACATGGCCCCTAAACTTCAACTTCCTATCTATTAACAGTCCAAGATCCCTAGCTTTATCAGTTTCTTCTAGCCTAATCCACCAATATAATACGACATTGAATATCTAATCATACCAAAGTGAATGACTTTACATTTATTCACACTGAACCGACACCCATTTTTCTCATGCCCACAATTCCAGCCTATTCAAATCATTCTGCAAGTACTGCATATCAGCAGCATTCATGATTATCCTACCTATCTTTGCATCATCAGCAAATAGCTGTATGTTACTTGTCAAATCTTTCCCAATATCATTAACAGTACATTATCATTTTACTTGTAAAATCTTTCCCAATATCATTAATGTACAGATTGAATAACAGTGGACCAAGCACTAATCCTTGTGGTACACTTGTTACATTAAAACTTGCAAACTCAGATAACCCATATACCACTTTTTGATATTTGTCAGTCAGCCATCCTTTTATCCATGTTAATATTGTATAACCCAAACCCATTTTCTCCAGTTTATGCAACAGTCTACCATTCTGTATTCTGTCAAAAGCCTTAGCAAAATCCAAAAGTATCATGGTGTATCCATTCCCCTTGTCTAGTTCAATGTAACATTGTTATAGAATGTGAGCAAGTTGTTAAAACATGACCTTTCCTTAGTAAACCCGTGTTGTTCATTGCAAAGTAGAGATTCACTGTCAACCCATTTCTGAATGCTAGCCCTAACCAATATTTCCAAAATCTTCACTACCATTCCTGAGATACTAATTAGTCGATAGTTGGATACATTGGTCTTTGCACCACCCTTGTGCAATGGAATTACCATAAATTCCTTTCCTGCAGAATCTTCTCTGTTCTGAGACTCATATTAAATAGCCTGGTCAAAGGAATGGCCAGTTCAGCCGAACACTCTTTTAACACATGTGCAGATATCTCATCAGTCCCTTTTGCTGAATTCTTATTCAATTTGTGCAACAGCTCTACTACCTTATTCCCATATAACTGCATTTCTTCATCTAGTGAAGAGGTAACATTGAGCTTAATGTTGCCTACATCAGGTTGATAGCTTTTAACAAAATGAGCACTCATTAACTGAACAACCTTTTTTGCATCTGTAACCCTAACACCGTCTGAATTTAGAAGTTATTCTTTCATATTCATTCTTTCTTTTATTTGCCACATATCAATAAAATTCTTGTGGGTTCTCTTTAGCACACAGAGCCAGTTTCTTTTCATACTCAGACTTTGCTTTCCATCAACAGTTGTGACTATTCTAGCCTGCTGTTTATAACGTTCATACCGTGTGCATAAGAACGTCATCCTTATGCACACGGTATTCCTTCCACATCGTCCTTTTCTTATGAATCTCTTGCTTAATAAGATTACACATCCATTTGACTCCTATTCTATTTATTCTTCGAACTCTTGGGAGACATTCTGATATTGCATCATTTAATTATTGTTTAAATGCATTCCATGGACTGTCAATATTTTACCCATGCAGCAACTAATCCCATTCCACTGAATTCAGGATACTCCTCAGTTGGTCATAATTTCCTGTGTAGTTCAGCATGTAACCTTTTCTTAATGGAATATTCATAAACTTAGTCACTTTCCAAGTGAGTACTGCATGATCACTGTTGCCAACCAGAGGCAAAATAGTTACTTCTTTAGCTGAAATGCTCTCCGACACTATAATCAAGTCTAACACTCTTCTTTGCCCTCGAGTTCCTTCTGTCACATGCTGCTTGAGGAAGTTGTCCCGCAACAGCTCAATAAATGCACGACTTCATGAGAAGCATTTTTATTCTTCTCATGAAATATTGTTAGTAGTAGTAGTAGTACTACAATCATAGGTCTCAACTCTAACTGGATTCAAGTCATTGATATCATTAACAGCACCCCCCCCTCCTCTCCTATCCTCTCTATCCTTTCTAAAAATTCTGTACCCTTGACACTCAATACCAGTTAGTAGGTCTGATTCTGATAGCCAGGTCTCAATAATACCTACAATCTGATGTCGCAACATATTGACTAAGGCACCAAACTCTATCCCTTTGTTTTTGATACTCCTAGCATTCGTGTACAGACATAATAACCTACCTTTTTGTTCTTTTGTATTGTCTTTTCTGCAGTCTGCCTGACACAGTTGGACAACTTGCAGATCTCTATTCTCTAATGCCTTACACATGTAGACATCTTTGCACACATTTGATGGATCCGAACCGAATGAACACAAACCCGAAATCATTCTCTCCTTGTCAACATTTCCATGGCAAAGCCCATTCTCATCATTAACACAGTTATATAACATTGTCACTCTTACACTCACATTCACACCATTCCTTCCATTATAATTTAGTTTCCCTGACTCTCTGTGTTAGGTCTCATATTAGTTTTTCCAGACTCCTGATACCAAATGCATTCAGTTGTAGGCCGTCCCTCTTATACAAATTCAGTCTTCCCTCAAACTCACTCCACACATCCAAAAACCTCGCATCCATTCCTTCTACACAGCCCATGTATCAAATTGTTTGCCATCATAGCCCTTCTTCTTAATTCATTTTTATCATAGCGAGGTAAAATACTAATGTAAAATACTCACTCTTTACTCACACCTCTTCCAACAACCCTTTCATGTCCTCTCTCATACTGAACTTATCACCAGATAACCACGCTACCGGGCAAGATGTCTATAGACATCAATGTTATCATGGATGCAAAGTGCATATTAAAATTGTAATACCATTGATATTACATTGAAATATATGATGGATACGAAGCGTATGAGGATGCTTAATTGATCCATAATGGCCAGTAAGGTGGTTAAATCGTTCGCACCTACTACAACTACGATTTCATTTACTTTTCTGTTTTTGATTTGCTTTTGTTATATTTTTAATTTTTGCTTCAGGAAAACTCGATGTTATAACTCTCTTATCTATAGCATGTTTTATTATAGAGTCACCATACCAAATAACTTCTTTCTTTTTACTAACAACATTACTTACCTGATTTCTGTTATTTCCTGACTTATCTGTTTTCTTGCTTTGTTGTTTCTTATTTTCCTGTTCATTTTTTCTTTTCTCCCTATGCTCATTTAAACACCTCTCAACTTTTTGCAATTCCTGTCATCTCTCTGATGATCTGTTTCAGCTTCGCTGTTTTAGCAGTTAATTGATTTTCATCAACCTCCTCCATGTATACAACAACCTCATTAGCAGGGCTAACCTTCTTGTGCTTGCCTTAGGTGCCTTTTTTTTTAGCATTGCATTTCTTGCCCTTTTTTGGTGCCAATTTAAACATATACTAAATATTGAAATATCTTAATAAAAATATGTGATAAAATACTAAATACACTATAAAACACTAAAATCTACACTAATATACTACAAAACACTAATTTTCTAAGGGATAACACAATAAAAACAAACAAAAATCACCAACAATACAGGTGCATTAAATTCGTTCACTAACCACTATGTATCCTCGAACCAGCATGTATCGATTGTTGGATTCTGATAATATAGAGATTTAAGTAATTATTATTTGCTTCAGAATCCAACATGATCTTCCATCACAAAGGCTAGACGTGTAAATATTATTCAATGTAAACAACTTATTTTACATCCTTTCTTTTAGGCTTGCACGGTGATCCGAATGCATTTTTGAAAATTATGGAGACAACTACCATGTTTGAATAAAAACTTTAGTTTAATATAACTAAAATCTACAATTCGACGTTTCGACCTTTATGTCAAAGTCATCTTCTGGAGCGTATAAATATACATAAGAAACAAGCTATACTACAATCAAATTGGTTCGTTAAAGACACTGACCAACCGCTACCACAATTGTTTTTGTTTTTTTTTCCACCAGAGGTCAGGCCAAGAATTGTGGTAGCGGTTGGTCAGTGTCTTTAACGAACCAATTTGATTGTAGTATAGCTTGTTTCTTGTGTATATTTGTACACTCCAGAAGATGACCTTGACATAAAGGTCGAATTGTAGATTTTAGTTATATTAAACTAAAGTTTTTATTCAAACACAGTAGTTGTCTCCATAATTTTCAAAAAAACTTATTTTACAATTTAATATTCATATAACTATCTTTAATTTTATCTAATATTTAATTAATTAATCAAAGATATATGTACTAATAATGAAAAGACTGTATTAAATATTATTAAGCTATTTTATTTATTACTATATTAATATTATAAGAACTTGTATTTGATAATTTAACTTCGCATTAATTGAAATGTAAATATTCTCTATTTATTCCTGTTTGTAGAAGTTTTAACGCTATGCAATAGCTCAGTTTATTTATGTTTTGTTTTGTTGTCATGGAGACGCATGTAAGTAGGCGAGCACGAGTTTGGAACAGAATGTGAGGGAGAAAAGCTGAAGGTTTAGTTAAAGAGATCACGAGAACAATTTAGGCAGAAAGAATGGATATAAAAAAAGGAAGAACGCTGAAAATATAGAGAAGAGAGAGATAGATTAGAGAGTGAAAAGAGAGAGATTGGTATTCGGTTGGAATCGGAGCATTCAGCATTCGGGGAATCAGAGTGAGATATTAGAGAGTCGGCAAGTCACTCAAGCATCTATTTTAAGTCTACTAGTCGAGAAGCACGTAGCTAATAAGTTGTAGAATAACAATTATAGCTACGGAAAACAGCCGAGAGACTATTAAATAGACTAGCGATACTTGAATTGAGATTTAATTTCAGCGCCAACCTTTCAAGGACATACGGAACCTTGAAGCAAAGCACGGAGTAACTAGAGAATAGTAGAGGCTGTAAGGTTGAAGTTTACCGTTAGCTGTGTTTAGAATTATAGTGCCTAAAGAATTATTTGAATGCCGGAAGAATGAACAACTGCGCATATAAAATCTCAAGTTAAAGAATTATTGTGTATTGCCTTAATTAATGAGTGATCAGTAGTACTTCAAGCAAGAACGTTTGTTTATGTGTATTGTGACAGATGATTAATTCAATTATTACTTAGAAGATTTATTTTAATGAGTGCCATATACTGCTCAAAGTGTTTACAGTTATGAAAAATGTTTGTGTGTAAGTTTATGAAGAAAGAAGATTATCGGTAAGATTATTCCAACCGTTAATATTCCTATACAGAGAAGTGTGAGAGTTTCATCCTAGAATTTCCTTATACTGACAATAACTATTGCGGAAGTTAGCTAAAGTGTAAATTTAAAAGTGTTTGTTGTGAAGAGGTATTACTGCAATTTTTGTTGTAATTGGAACTTAGTAACTGTAAGAAGACTGTATTATAGAGATGACAGATTTACCATGGTCTGAGTTTGTATGATTGAATTTATCAGAGAAGTTAAAATGTTTGTGATATCTTAATTACTGATTTGAACTTAAGTGTAAAATTTGTGATTCTAAAATTAAATATTTGTTTTTGTTTATCAAAAGAAGTATTTTGCCTGAATCTCTTTTACTGCACCATTCATAAAATATTCGAACCAAAGCAGGTAAATTAAGTAAGTTAAATATTCTCGGCCAGTATATATAATATTAACACCTAAAAGGAGAGATAGTTGTGCGTTGGTTTTTCTTCAGTTCTTGAACTAATTCAGATATAGAGTGGCACAGTCTTTAAATATAAATTTTCTTTATATTTGAATTAGAAATAAGCTTACAACTTATCAATTAGTTAAGAACATCGTAATAGTAATCATGTCGGATCCAAAGTATAGATTGGGAAGAAGTAGGATCCAACATCGATAAATATGAGCAGTTCTGCCCAGTGGTGGAATGGACCTGCCACTGGGTAGAGCAAATGCTGAGAATTCTTCTCGGTGATGGGGTGAGCCTGTTGCTGAGTGGAACAACGCTGAGTTAAAAGCTCCTTTGGGTTGAAAGATCATTGTTGGGTAATCCAGGAGATCTCACGAGTTTTTGGAGAGGTAACCCTGCACTCAATACAGGGAAACCGGTCTGGGTAGTGACCCTTCTCATAATGCATAGCATTATGCATGTCCACACAGAGATGTGCTTTGCATTATGGGATACTAAGGCAAGCGATGTGATATTTGCTCACCTTTCCCACGAGTTGCACCAGTCCTGGAGATACTTCAGGCACAAACTTTGTTTGCTTACACTTGGATAAAAGATTAAACGAAATATATAATTTAAAATGACCATGTTTGCATTTTCATAAAAATCGAGAAAAATGAGTTTTGTTGCACTGATAACCACTTTTATTTGAAGAAGTGGATGGCCATGCAGATCAAAGCCGAGTTAGATGCAGTGCATTGAGACTCTGCACCAGCATTAAAGACTATTTTTGGATAAATGAGTTTAAACTTGGTCATAAGCCATGGAAGATGAAGTGCACTCTGGATGCCGCCTGAGGTCACTACAAAGGAAATGATTGACAATATCCATTATATCGTTATGGAAGACCACCGAGTGAAAGTGCATGCGATTGCTGAGATTGTAGGCATCTCAGCTGAATGGGTGTATAATATCCTGCACAAAAAATTGCACATGAAAAAGCTGTGTGTGCGCAATGGGTGGTGCAATTGACTGTCAATCAAAAATGCATGCGAAAAGGCATTTCAGTGCAGTGTTTGGTGATGTTTAATTACAATTCGCAGGATTTTTTGCATCAATTCGTGACTGTAGATGAAACGTGGATCTACCATTACACACCTGAGTCCAAGCAACAGTCAAAACAGCAGACAATGCCTGGTGAAAGAGTACCGAAAAAAGCGATGACCGTTTTGTCAACTGGGAAGGTGACAGTTACTGTTTCTTGGGATTCCCAAGGAATTATCACGAGACTATTTGGAAAAGTGTAAGACAATAACATGAGTCTATTATGTGTCATTGTTGGACTGTTTAAAAGAAGAACTGAAGAAACTGGAGGTGATGGTCATATCGTGATAATTCCATGAGCTTCCCAAGGAATTATCACGATAGACTATGTGGAAAAGTGTAAGACAATAACAAGAGTTTATTATGCTTCATTGTTGGACTGTTTAAAAGAAGAAGAACTGAAGAAAAAATGGCCAAGATTGGGACATAAAAAAATGCTCTTTCATCAAGATTTCATTGCGGCATCAGCTGTCGCATTGGCAAAATTGCACGAATTGAGGTTCGAATTGGTTCCACATTCACCGTATTCTCCAGACTTCACTCCCTTGACTTCTTCTTGTTCCCAAACTTAAAAATTTGGCTTGATGAGAAAAAATTTTCTTCGAACGAGGATGTCATCAAGGCTGTCCATAACTATTTTGCACAATTTGACAAATCCTAGACGGGATGAAAAAAAACTGGAAACTTGCTGGACCAAATGTGTAGACCTCGATGGAGACTGTGTTGAAAAATAAAGGTGATTTTTTCCAAAAAAATGCGTTTAACTTCTTTTTTCACCTAACTTTTCAAACAACCCTCGTATGTTTCTTCATAATCTTCCGTAAATAGTGCTTTAATTAATTAATTATATAAATCAAAATTCTCTTCCCGTTGCTGACAGGTGATGGGCACTGCAAAAAAAAAAAAAAAAAAAAGAACCTGTTATGTTTTAAGTAATGGAATGCCCAACACATTACATAATCTGTTCCAAATATGCAGGCCAAGAGGGCAGCTGTAGAATGCATGTTCTACTGTTTCTAATTGGTAATAGATGTCACAGATTGGATTTCAAATGTTAAAATATCTCCATTTAATAGTATTGACTGGAACGCAACCAGATGCAATTCCCCAAGCAAAATTCTTCTTGTTAGGGTATCCTTGGAACTTCAGTAAGTTATGAAATAAAGTATTGTCAGTACTCAACTCTAGCGATTTGTGGCAAAAGAGGTTAAATATTTCTTTATACCAAATTTTACTTTCATTAATGGAAAGAATATCGATTCCAGAACATTGTAGCAATTTCAGAGTTAAGCACATGGTAACATTCAAGAACAATCTCAGCTTTTGGGCCTTATTGTGAATGAAACTATGTTGTGTAATTTATTTTTTTTCATTCACATTTAACATTGCTTATTATGTATTAATCATAATTTGTATAAAGATTATTTATTGTTCCTTAATTAAGGATTACTATTTAAATATTTATTCTAAACTTAACCTACTATTAATTTATTAAATAATAATATGTGTAGAAATTTATGATAACTAAATATATATGTAAAGTAACGAAAAGTGTATTATAAATATTTGTATACATAATGAAAGAGCGCTGATTAAGTAGCTCAAATATTCTGTTTATTCTTATTTGTGAAAATTTAACGTTATGTAATCACTTATGTAAGAGTAGAGCGTTGTATTACATTAGCGAAATGTTTACGTTCATGCGTTGTCATGGAGACGCATGAAATAAACAAGCACGAGTCGAAGAGTTCATGACCTTGGAACGAGAAAGGAAAAAGGAGGCAATAGAAGATTTTTAATTAGAGAAAAAGAGAGGAAGTTTTTGCGGAGCGGGAAGGAAGGTAGGATACAAGCAAAAGAAGTGGAAGAAAATTATAAGTTCTCTAGGGCAGAAATTCATGAGAATAGTGTTTAGAAGTGAGCCAAAAGATAGTGAATCATATACTTAGCTGCAAGTGAAGTCAGCTGTGTTGTAAAGGAAAATTAATGCCGTATCCGGATAAATAAAGAACTGGACATTCAATGAAAAATTCTGATTAGTTCCAGTTAGTCTAGGATTTCGTCTTAATTCTATGTTGCCCTGAGAAGAATTATATTGAAATTAACTTGTTTCCAGAGAAGTAAACAAGGAAAGATATCAGTGCCTTATTGATGTGTTTTTTTTTTTGAGTAGTGAAGCGCGATTAACAGTAGGTAGTTCAGTTAAAGCGTTGGAGAATTTTATTTAATGTGTTCCGCTAGCTTAAATAAGTTAATTCATAAGTGTGCTCACAATTAATTGATGTATTGAAGATTGTATCCGGTAAGAGTAGTCATACTTGTTTGTTTATTCTAACATTAACATATCTTCGAAGTTCAAAGTCTGAAATAAGATTGCTTGGAATATTGTCTACCTTGATTAGTGTTTCCTGTGAATTTAAACATTAAGTACAGCTGATAGATATGTGGAGACTGATTAAATAAGAAGTTTCGTTTTATTAACTTGAGTTAAGAAAGCTTGTGATTTTGAAACTGTGAATTGTATGTGAAAGTTTAGAACATTGAATTGGCATGAGTGGCTTAGCAAGATGTATTAAGTTGATTGTATTGTTTTATTTTAAAGCAGAATTCTTGTATTGTTATATATATCATATATTAAATGTTTTATTTTGTTAATCTAAATATTGTGTTTGCCTGAATTCCTTTTTATTGCACCGTTCATAAATATTCGAATCTTGCAGGAACCCCAAGTGGAATAATAAATAATTCGGCCTAAACTAATGAGAAGACTGCTAACTTAATTAAGAATTGATCCTACTATTTTATATAGACTAATCTAAAAATAGGGTGGCGCAGTATAATTATAAATTTCCCTACTTTTGGATCGGTGATCAATTCGCAATTAGTTATTTTATTTATAAGAGTGACTTAAAACAAGATGGCAGATTTAGAACGTCACGACAAATGGCGCAGTCGACAGGATGTGATTTAATCGATAGGAATTAAATTTAACAACTATAAGTTAAGAAATTGAATTTAGTTTTAGTGATAACAAGCATAGAAATGCTCCCTGAAAATTTAAAAAAAAAATTGAGATAAATAAATCACAGTGAACTGGTTATAATCTGGAGTCAGGCAAAAATGAAAGTTTATTTTAAAGTAGAAAGATTATATTAATTGAATTAGTAATTTATTAATCACTATGGCTGTTACATCAAGCTCTGAAATGAATGATAGTGAATTCTTTCGTACAGTAAACCCGCAACAGGTTTTTCCCCAATTTTCAGATGAAGAATCGGATGATGTACTATTTTTCTTTACCTATGTTGAAAAACTTAGAGAAATAGCAAGTTGGACTGATTTTCAATTGCTAGTTTTGATTTGAAGTAAATTAATAGGTAAAGCAAAAACATTCTTATATTCTTCTCCAATACTTCGGGAAACTTTTGAGTATTCCAAATTTAAGGAAACTTTGTTATCCCAATTTTGTAAACTTAGAAGTGTAGGTCCTAATTTATGGAAGTTACAGAAAATTATTCAAAAGGATAAGGAGACTGTTACTGATTTCCACAATCGTTTATTAACATTGGCCAACAGTTTGAATGTTACTGGTGAAGATAAACCTCACTTAGATTGGGCAGTATTCCAACAATTTAGACAAGGTCTTAGGCAAGAACTGCGAGAAACAGCCTATAAGAAGAAAATTTCCACCTTAGAAGAGTGTCTCAAAACTGTCAAGGAAAGAGAACAAATATTGGGAGACCTTTATCCCTCAACCAATGTAAGTCTTGTTAATGTTGTGAATAAGACTAATTCTTCCTTCAACCAGTCAGAAGTAGAAAAGAGAAGTAAGGTTGAAAAAGGAAAAGCTAGGGATATTGGAGAAAACTCAAGCAATGTTAACTGCCTAACTGAAAGTAAGGAGCAATTGGACAAGAAACTGATGACAGAAGTAAAAACCTTGATTCACCAGGAAGTGAAAAAATTAAATCAACCTATAATGGATAGTCTTGATGAAGTTGTAAAGCAATTGTCGACTATTACCTTGAGATCTCAAGAAAATCAAAACCTCACTACAAATAAAATTAATGAGATGATCAAACATGAAGTTGAAAAACAAAGTCAACCTATTTTAACTAGTCTAGATAAAGTAATCCAAGGATTAGATAATGTTAGACAACAAATGTCTGTTATTCCTCAATCTAAGACAGATATAAAACAAAGAAATCCTGTTAAATGTTATAATTGCAACAAACTTGGACATTATGTCAGGAACTGTTTCCATAACAAGGAAAACTACTATGACAACAGATGGAACTCAAAATTTGGATATATGACCCACAGGAAAAATAACAGAATTCAGAAATATCCAGCATCTAATGAGAGAATGATGAGAATTAGAGGTGATATCCTGGGCTCTAAATGTGACATCTTATTAGATACAGGATGCAATGCCTCTACCATCAGGATGAATTATTTCCTAACCTTAAAGAACAAACTGTGGAAGAGCACTGCCAAACTGAGACAACCAGTAAGGATTACTTCTCTCTCAGACTCAAACTCTGTGGCATATGAGAAACTTCGAGCAAGGATATACCTACCAGAATTTGGACTGTACGTGTGGCAAGACCTACTTGTTGTCCCCACTACTTCCAATCTAAGTTCTCACATTATCTTGGGAACAAACTTCTTAACAAGATATCAATTTTCTTGTGACTTTTCTAAGAAGGAAATATCCCTGATGAACAAGAGGAGATATACCAGAAGAAATGAAATTCATGATTGTGATAAGACTAAGTATCAAACAAAACAGTTTAGATTGCCACTTGTATCAGGACCATCTACTAAGGAAAGGTCGACTGTGAATCAATCATCTAAAAGAGATAGTGATGATGACTCGCATGTGCACGTTCAGTCTGACACACCACTTGTCATGGATGAACAACAAGTGGTAGTGACAAAGCCTAAAGCAGAAATTACCACTAATAGTGAGATAACAGTTGAAGTTAATTTTGTTAAAATAAACAATCTGTATAATGGAACAAATCACCAAGTTGTGAAACAGCTAAAACTTGATTCTGGTGATAGAAAACATGAATTTAATTCAGAAGAGAAAATCCCATACTACAGACATAGAAGACACAAAAAAATTGATAATGATAGTAATGAGAAATTTAATGAGAATGTAAAAGAGAATAAATACATTAAACATAATAAGGAACCAAGTTTCAGTCAAACTAGGTACTACTTGAGGAATCGGAAAGGAAATATGTAATCCAGTCCTTCCATGAAGGAGCCTAGTATAAAAATAAAAAAAAATTTTTTTCTTATAACAAAAATTTTTTTTAAAGGAAGGGTGAGCCTATGTTAAATTGTGAATGAAACTATGTTGTGTAATTTATTTTTTTTCATTCACATTTAACATTGCTTATTATGTATTAATCATAATTTGTATAAAGATTATTTATTGTTCCTTAATTAAGGATTACTATTTAAATATTTATTCTAAACTTAACCTACTATTAATTTATTAAATAATAATATGTGTAGAAATTTATGATAACTAAATATATATGTAAAGTAACGAAAAGTGTATTATAAATATTTGTATACGTAATGAAAGAGCACTGATTAAGTAGCTCAAATATTCTGTTTATTCTTATTTGTGAAAATTTAACGTTATGTAATCACTTATGTAAGAGTAGAGCGTTGTATTACATTAGCGAAATGTTTACATTCATGCGTTGTCATGGAGACGCATGAAATAAACAAGCACGAGTCGAAGAGTTCGTGACCTTGGAACGAGAAAGGAAAAAGGAGGCAATAGAAGATTTTTAATTAGAGAAAAAGAGAGGAAGTTTTTGCGGAGCGGGAAGGAAGGTAGGATACAAGCAAAAGAAGTGGAAGAAAATTATAAGTTCTCTAGGGCAGAAATTCATGAGAATAGTGTTTAGAAGTGAGCCAAAAGATAGTGAATCATATACTTAGCTGCAAGTGAAGTCAGCTGTGTTGTAAAGGAAAATTAATGCCGTATCCGGATAAATAAAGAACTGGACATTCAATGAAAAATTCTGATTAGTTCCAGTTAGTCTAGGATTTCGTCTTAATTCTATGTTGCCCTGAGAAGAATTATATTGAAATTAACTTGTTTCCAGAGAAGTAAACAAGGAAAGATATCAGTGCCTTATTGATGTGTTTTTTTTTTTGAGTAGTGAAGCGCGATTAACAGTAGGTAGTTCAGTTAAAGCATTGGAGAATTTTATTTAATGTGTTCCGCTAGCTTAAATAAGTTAATTCATAAGTGTGCTCACAATTAATTGATGTATTGAAGATTGTATCTGGTAAGAGTAGTCATACTTGTTTGTTTATTCTAACATTAACATATCTTCGAAGTTCAAAGTCCGAAATAAGATTGCTTGGAATATTGTCTACCTTGATTAGTGTTTCCTGTGAATTTAAACATTAAGTACAGCTGATAGATATGTGGAGACTGATTAAATAAGAAGTTTTATTAACTTGAGTTAAGAAAGCTTGTGATTTTGAAACTGTGAATTGTATGTGAAAGTTTAGAACATTGAATTAACATGAGTGACTTAGCAAGATGTATTAAGTTGATTGTATTGTTTTATTTTAAAGCAGAATTCTTGTATTGTTATATATATCATATATTAAATGTTTTATTTTGTTAATCTAAATATTGTGTTTGCCTGAATTCCTTTTTATTGCACCGTTCATAAATATTCGAATCTTGCAGGAACCCCAAGTGGAATAGTAAATAATTCGGCCTAAACTAATGAGAAGACTGCTAACTTAATTAAGAATTGATCCTACTATTTTATATAGACTAATCTAAAAATAGGGTGGCGCAGTATAATTATAAATTTCCCTACTTTTGGATCGGTGATCAATTCGCAATTAGTTATTTTATTTATAAGAGTGACTTGAAACAAGATGGCGGATTTAGAACATAACATGAAAATAGAACGTCACGACAAACGCAACCAGATGCAATTCCCCAAGCAAAATTCTTCTTGTTAGGGTATCCTTGGAACTTCAGTAAGTTATGAAATAAAGTGTTGTCAGTACTCAACTCTAGCGATTTGTGGCAAAAGAGGTTAAATATTTCTTTATACCAAATTTTACTTTCATTAATGGAAAGAATATCGATTCCAGAACATTGTAGCAATTTCAGAGTTAAGCACATGGTAACATTCAAGAACAATCTCAGCTTTTGGGCCTTTATAATCATTTACTCCACAGAGTAAGATGAAAATCCAGGTTGAATTTTCTGAATCACATGTGTGTCCATACCTTCTCATCCAGAGAAGGTCTGCACACACACACATGTGATTGTCTGCAACATTTTATGGATTTTTGAAGCTGTATTGCTTAAATAGCAGAATTTTAAGACTGGAAGCCTGAAGCATCCATACTTCTTTGATAGTGGAAGAAATTCCTTTTTAACATCTTGGTATCGACTGGACCAAAAAATTGCACAGACTTAGTATATACCGTATTTGCCGGCACATAAGACGCACCCACTTTTTTTTTTACACATTTTTTAGGAAAAAACTTTATAACTGAATATTATAATGAATTTAGAGTATTTCAAATATAAAGTAATAAGTAAGTCTACTTTCAACAAATACCTAATCTAACTAGGAAAGGGCACCCCACCTTTTAATCTTCTTTGTCAAAACCCAGAAATTCATCTCCAGTGCTAAATAAGAGACACTTGAAACCTCTTCTAAATCAGAATCTGAGTCCTCATACGGCTAATTGTCCTCTGTACCATTCAGTGCATTACTAATGCCACACTTCTTAAATGATTTACACACTGTCTCAGTTTTCACAGCATCCCATGAAGCTTTGACCCACTCACAAACTTCTGAAATGCTAGGCCTCTTCTTTCTTCCTGATGGCATAACCTCAAAATCTGAAGACTGCATCCAGCAGCCTTCTGGATGCAGTGTTCCACTTCTCCTTGATAAATCTCTTAAATGGTTTATTAATACAGACACATAAAGGTTGAAGCTGACTAGTTAGACCTCCTGAAATCCATAACTGGAATACTAGAATGTATTCCAGTTACTGGAATACATAACTAACGTAACTGGAATGCTCTCAGACACTGCAAGGAAGCAAGAAAGAAATCGCATAACTCGGAACAGAGAAAATTTCCAGAAATGAAAGTAATAAAAACTGGGTATTGGCGTATAAGATGCACCCTGTTTTTCAGAACTATTTTCAAAGAAAAAAAGTGCATCTTATATGCCGGCAAATACAGTAATTGCTTTTCTTCAGCTTCTGTAATGTCTGTAATATTTATTATGTACAGCTGAGCAGGAAAGGTTATGGTTTTAAGTACTATACATTATTATTATTATTATTATTATTATTATTATTATTATTACCCCAAGACCTCATGGAGTCAAAGACTCATCTGGGAGGTACTTTTATCACACACACACACACACACACACACACACACACAGCTCATCATACCTTGTCTTAAACACACTCAAACTTCTTGCAGGCACAACACTCTCAGGCAAGGCATTCCAATCATTCACAACTCTGCACGAAAAAAACTTACCTCTCACTCCCTACCCAAACACTCTTTATACAGTTTCCAGGGATGATCTCTGATTCACCCCCATCTCCCACTATTTTATGTAGAACTTCTCCAGCATTAATCGTATAACAACCCCTTACCAACTTGTAGGTCTCTATCATATCTCCCCTCTTCCTGCTGTCCACCAGACTCTGCAAATTACATCTTCTCGACATTCCAGAGATCAGAAACTGCCTTAGTCAGTCGCCTTTGGACCCTTTCCAACATCTCTTCATCCTTCTGAAAACCAGGTGACCAAATCTGGGCACAATAGTCCATGTGTGCTCTCAATCTCTCCATGAAGTCACAGTCACAAGATTGAAAGACCTTTATGAACTGCTCATTAAGTATCGCCACCACATCTTCTGCAACAGCTGTCTTGATACCATTTTCTCCAACCAATGTCATCCTTCCATAATCATTCTTTCTTCTGCTGGCTACATATCAAAAGAACTCCTTAGGATTCTTTTTGGCATCATTTGCTAACTGCTGTTCATGCCTCTCTTTAGCTACCTTCACCAACCAAGTCACCCTCCTTGCCTGGTCTTTGTAGACCTCATGTAATTGGTTATTTCCACTTCTCTTATGCTGCCTCCACAATGTCCTTTTTCTCTGTATCACCTGCTTAATCTCTTTATTCACCCATCTCACACCTATCTTATTTAACTTTCTCACCCTTGGAATACATTTAGACATTGCATCTGCTAGATAGTTTTTGAAAAACCCCTAAGCTGCATTGATCTCTTTTCCAGCTAACTCCTCATTCCATGCTACTCCTGCAAGCTGCCTCCTGAGATCATCATAATCACCCCCCCCCTCTTGTAGTTCCCCATATACCCTTTTCTCACAGAGGTCCTCACACTGCTGGCAACCACCCAAGTAATCACCTCATGGTCACTCTCACCAATTGGTGGATGATTTGACACCTCATTTATAATTGTATTTGGTCATCACATCCTCTGATGAGATGACCAAATACAAGACCCTCAATCCTCGTGTGCCCTCTGTTACATACTGTCTGAGGTGGTTATCCCTCAAAACCTCAAGAAACTCATTTTCTTTACTTTCAGTTGCTATTTCATCATTCCAGTCTATTTTGCCATAATTAAAATTGCCCATTATGATCATCCTTTTCTTATTTGCTTGGCTAATTTGATTATACATTTCATTATCACCACCATCCACATTACCTGGTCTATAACAACATGCAACCAAGTATTTGATTCCATTCACCTCTATCTCACACCATACTGCCTCAAAACCGCTGGCACTGTTTCCCCTCTTGCATCTCTACTTTGTATGGACATAACTCTTTCTCTATCAATAGCACTCCCCTAAATTTTACCCCTCATATCCTCACGAAACAGATCATACCTTACCATCTCTATTCCTGTCAGGATGTCGTCCTCTTCCAACCATGTCTCACTTATTCCTACAATCTTTGGGTGAACAGATGCAATTAGTGCAACCATTTCATCTGCCTTGTTTCTTATACTTCAAGAATTTGTATGCAAACACAACAGCTCATTTCTGGATCTACAACTAGTTCCACTGATACCACTCACTCGATGTGATCTTTCCATGCTCGACTGGGGCAATTTCTCTTTCTGGCCATTCATTCTAGAATTCTAGAATAATAGTCCATGTGTGGCCTAATCAAAGCCTTATACAATGGAGCAAGAATCTCCCAACTTCTTCACATCAGTGTCCTCCCCATCATTCCCAGAAGTCTTTGTGTTGTCTTTACAATTTTGACTGTGTCCCCTAAATTTCAGATCCTTATATACTATAGTAGAAAACGAAATTGGCCCAATTTTCAGTCTTCTAAGGTTTCAATGTTTTTGTATATAAGTTCTTGAAATAGTAATACTGGGTAAGTGGAGAAGGGAATTCCAAATATAGTGAGTTGTTCTCTCTCTCAGAAATTAATCCAAAAGTAATGCCTCAAAAATCCCTCTTTCCAAAAACGTTTAATTTTGTCTTGTCTGCATTAGCAGTTAATCCATATATATTGCTGAATTTTTCCATAATACCAAAAAAAAGATGTATATGGAATCATTATCCTCAAAGTGCTTACTACATCATTGGCATAAGCTAATACCTTATTTTCCTTCCTTGAAGGAAAATAAGGTATTAGCTCATTCCTTGCACAGCACGTGTATCGACTTCCCTCAAGAGAGGTTCAAGAACCAATGCAAAGAGCAGTGGACTAAGAGGGCAACCTTGCTTGACTCCTTTTTGAATTTTAACTGGGTCTGAAAGAAATCTAACTAGGAGACAGGTAGTTGAATTAGCATAAGCTCTTTAATAACAGATAGCAGCATTTGACCCACACCAATTTATGGAAGACGTGGAACAGAAAGAGATGCCAGACATTAGCAGTTACTTGAGTAAGGTCTAGTGATAGTAGTGCCATTGACTGCTTTTTCGTATTAACTAAACAGATTAAATCACATAGCAGAAATAGATTAAATTCTACTGCTCAGCTTGGAACTCCATATACCTGTGTGCTTTTAATTATGTATCTCATTTCCACTTTGAGCATGTTATTGATAATGTAGAAATATATCTTGTAGTCAGGTATTAAATAGAGAAACAGGTTTCTGGCTGCTGATTAAGGTATGATCTCTATTAGATTTTGGAATGAGAACAGTATCACCTCTTACAAATTCACTGGATATGTGTCCTGATGAGAGAAAAGAATTAACAGTATAACTCCAAGGCCTAGCAATAAAGTTCTATCCCTAGATCATCAGGCCCTGGGAATTTTCTTGTCTGGCATTCTTTATAGGTTGTAGTAACTTCAGATACAGTAATGAGGGGGGGGGATCTCATCAGTGGGAAACACACCCAGAAGAGATACCATAGTTGAAGTAATGCAAACTATCGTATAATACCCATACAAATAGTCAAAAAATATCAAACCTTATTAATAAAATACTCTGGATTAGAGACAGATGTTGAAAGTTTTCCCACTTATTTATACTCTAAATCAAATATGCCAAAAAATTATATTCTTGGTTTAATCCTTTATCCAAATGTAAGCAAACAATGTTTACATGTGAAGTAACTTCATGACTGGACTATTTGTATATAGAGATTAATGACTTCACATCAATTGACTTAGTATTAGCCTCTGGATACAAGTAGTGAAGATACTTCATGCACAAACATTGTTCAGTTACACTTGATAAAGGAATAAGCCAATAACCACGCTGGCCTGATTGGTTGAGTGGTTAGTGTATCCACTCTCTAACCTGAAGACTGGGTTTGAATCCCGCTGTGGGCATGGATGTTTGTGATTGTCATGAAATTACTAGTGGTGGTGGTCGGCGGTAGATGGCATTGGTGTAGATGATGAAGGTAGTTGTGGTTGGTGGATTGGTGGAGACGGAGAGTAGTAGAGTAGGTACCCTACCCTCCCTTGATGAGTCTTTGGACTCCCTGGAGGTGTTATGTAATAATAATAATAATAATAATAATATTATTATTTCTTGGCATTATCTTTAATGTATAGTACAACCAAGTGAAAATACTTTCAAATCTATCTCTAATCTAGAGAATTTTAATAAAAAGGTGGGACATTGTCTGGTTCCCACTGATGTGGTTTTGTGTGGAAGTGAGAAGTCTGCTGAAGTGGTCTTGTTGTGGTCCTGTCTGCTGAAGTGGTCTTAAGGGAATGCTTTCCCTGAGATATGAGTTGCTCTGTTTAGACTGACAGGGTGCACCTATCACCCAGTAGAGTAGGTACCCTACCCTCCCTTGATGAGTCTTTGGACTCCCTGGAGGTGTTATGTAATAATAATAATAATAATAATATTATTATTTCTTGGCATTATCTTTAATGTATAGTACAACCAAGTGAAAATACTTTCAAATCTATCTCTAATCCAGAGAATTTTAATAAAAAGGTGGGACATTGTCTGGTTCCCACTGATGTGGTTTTGTGTGGAAGTGAGAAGTCTGCTGAAGTGGTCTTGTTGTGGTCCTGTCTGCTGAAGTGGTCTTAAGGGAATGCTTTCCCTGAGATATGAGTTGCTCTGTTTAGACTGACAGGGTGCACCTATCACTGAGTAGAAGCACTGGTGAGTAATTAGTGAAATGATCCTTCTGGTCACTCATTGTTGGGTGATCCGAGAGATCACACAAGTTTTTGGAGAGGTATGCCCACACTTAAACATACCTCAATAAGTGTTGAAACCTGTCTGGGTTGTGGTCCCATAATGCATAGCATATTGGTACTGCAGGCTTTATTCCTAGTATGATAAGAAGTGATGAAGTGTTAGAAGTAAACCAAAAGGATGTATTCTGAATACTGAATATGCTAAATATTAATAAGGCTGAGAGACTAGATGGAATTTCACCACATGTTTTAAGGAAATGTCCTGTGGAACTGACTTGGCCATTAACTTGGTTGTGTAATGAAAGTCTTTCATCAAGGAAGGTCCTGGAGATTGGAAGGAGGGTAAGATAGTACCATTGAATAAGAGTGATGGAAGAATGGAGGTATCAAACTATGTGCCTATTTGTATTTCTTTTGTAGTTAAGATTTTGAAGTAATTGGTAAGAATTCATATATGCAGTTGGGCAGATGAGGGTAATATTATTTATGCAGACCAGCATGGATTTGTTAAAGGGTACTCTTGTTTTAGTAATTTGGTTTCCTTTTATAATAGGGTAACAAGAGCAGCAGATTAGGTTAAGGCATACACTGTCATTTTTTATTTTTATTTTATTTTTTCAAGGCACATATGACATGTTGATTTTTAAGTTTATAGGTTTATAAACTTATATAAGCTTATAATTTGCACCATATGGGTTCGGATATGAGGTTGCAGATTGGATAGGATTGGTGATTCATCATCACGAACCATGGGCTCACTGCCTGTTGATGTCTGATGCCTGGTTCACTATCTTTTTCCACCTTTCTTTGTCCAGTGCACAGTGTCCCAGTTTTTATACACCCATTCCATACCAGTCTTTTATATCATCTATCCATTCTCTGTATGGTCTACCTCTTCTGTTTAAACCATCCAAAATACCAAACATAAATGTCTTTATCTTTCGGTCCTCACTCATTCTACAGATGTGTCCAAATAATTGCAGCTTCCGTTTTATAATCTTCTGCATTAGATTCTGTTTTGGTTCTATCTTCTGATAGAGCTCTTCATTGGTGATTTTCTGTACCCATCCTATTCTTAGAATCTTCCTGTAACAAGTTCTTTCAAATGCCAAAATTCTTTTTCTTGATTCCTTATTTATTACCCACGTTTCAGATCCGTACAGTACACCGCTGAAGATGCACATTTCCAATACTCTTAGTTTTGTTTGCAGACTGATCACTACTTTTCCAGATGTTATCCATGGTCTTCAGATTTGTTCTTCCCTTTGCAATCCTGATCTTTATTTCTTTTTTACAGTCCAAGTCATATGTCAGTTTACTTCCCAAATATGTGAATTGTTCTACATTTTCTATATCAGTTCCATCCACTTGTATCTTTTGTTTTATATTCTTCTCACCAGATACTATTGTCTTTGTTTTTTCAAAGTTCATAACAAGTCCAAATCTCTTCCCTTCCTCATTTAACAGTTTCAGTGTTTTTTGTAGTTCTCTTTTGTCTTCAGTAATAACAATGTCATTTGCAAATCTCAGATTGTTAATTCTCATTCCGTGTACAGATATTCCTTTGGCATCTTCTTTCATTTTATCCATTGCTCTTTCTAAATGTGCGATGAAAATGCTTGGTGATATTGGGTCTCCCTGTCTAGTACCTCTGCTTGTTTTAAACCATTTCCCCAAATCATCACCTATTCTAACTGCTGCAACTGCATTCTAATAAACATCTTTTAATATAGCTATTAGTTTTTTTTATCAATTCCATAGGATTCCAGAACTGCTAATGTCACTTTCTGGTCAATACTGTCAAATGCTTTCTGAAAATCAAAAGCAAGTATATGTGTTTTTGTTTTTTCTCCTAGCTTTCTCTGCTATTAACCTCATTGTCAAAATCTGTTGAATTGTAGTTCTATCCTTCCTAAATCCTGCTTGCTCATCTGCAAGGTATGCTTCCAATTGTGTTCTCAATCTTTCTGTCAATATGATCATCATCGCTTTACCAAGGTTACTTATCAAGGTAATTGTTCTATAATTTTTACATTCTAGCTTATTTCCTTTCTTGTATAATGTTACTAATATTGATTTCACCCACTCCTCTCCTCTGGCATTTCCCCTTCTTTCCATACCATATTACATAGTTGGTGCATTTCTGTAACCATACTTTCACCACCATATTTAATCATTTCTCCAGTAATGTTATCGTTACCAGGACTCTTGTTGTGTTTAGCTGTCTTATTGCTTTTTCTACCTCTCCTCTTAAAATGTCCATATCATTCTCATTACCTGATAGTGATATCTGCTTCAATTCTTCAGTCAGTTTCCCAACACTATCTGAATCTAGTTTTTCTTCATATAACTCACTACAGTATCTTCTCCACTGCTGTACAATTTTTTCTTTATTCATCAATACTTTGCCTTTTTCATCTTTAATTGTGGTCTGTTTTGGTTGCCACTTTCTACTAATGGTTCTGATCATTTTGTATACCTCTCTTGTTTTATGCTCTCCATAGTACTGTTCTATATTGTTGCATTGGGCTTCTAACCATTTCATCTCATCCATTCTGACTGCTTTTTTCACCTCGTTACACTTTCTTCTATATTGCTCTTTTATTTGTTCTGATGTATCCCTTCTTATCTTCAACATTCTTTTCTCCTGTACTAACTTCAGTGTTTCTTGTGTAATCCATTTCTTCTTGATCTTCTCTTCTTCTGGTACTGTTTCTTCAACTGCATCTTCTATCGTCTTCATTACTCTTTTCACTCTTAAATTCGAGTTTTTTTCTTTCTCCACACTTTTAAGTTTCTCTTCTAACACTGTTTTGTACCTTCTTCCTATTTTTGCTTCACTTATTCATGCTGTATCTCTTCTATTCTGATGTTGGGATTTATATTTCTTTTTTAATTTCATCTTGATGTTTGCAATCACTAAACTATGGTCCGAGTCTATATCCGCTCCTTGAAAAGTTCGACATTGTTGTACTGATGTTATCCATCTTCTTTTAATCATAATCATATCAATCATGTTTTTGGTTTTCCCCATCATTTGATCGCCACATCCATTTTCTACACGCCTTTTGTTGGAATCTTGTGTTACAGATCATCATCTCATGGTCCAGCAAATTCTAACAATTTTTCACCTCGTTCATTTCTTTCTCTGAAACCATATTTTCCCATGACTCTTTCCCAACCATCATTATCTATTCCAACTTTGGCATTCCAATCGCCTTGGTGATTGGCTCTCAGTTAAATATCTGGCTGAGTTATGATCTAGTGTGAGATTGAGGCCAGCAGAACAAAATATACAGCGAATGCTGCTATAGACCAAGAGATGGAAAAGTGATGGAGATAATATGCATCGGCAAATAGACTAAATGAGCGGAGGATAGGTAATTATTATGGGTGATTTCAACTATGGGAACATAGATTGGAAGGAGGCAAGGACATGTGGGGGGGGGGGGAAGAAAATGGAATTTATGCAGTTACGAAGGGATAATTACCTGAGACAGCTTGTGATGGAATATACTAGGGGTTCAAGAGTGCTTGATCTGGTATGCATCTGAGAATTTGTCTATAACGAATATGACCACACTGCCACCAACTGGTTAGAGTGATCGTATGGTCTTGACTTGTAAGGTGGCTAAATTTATGGAATTTACAGTTAAGATGGAGTATATATGTGGAATTAGAGCGATGGTAAGTATGAGCATATTTTCACATGCTCATAATTCTTGCATATTCAAATCATGCTGCAGGGAATGCAACTAATATGCAGTACCTGCAGTCATTAATATACAGATATTAAATAACAATGAACTAAAGACTAATCCTTGAAGTGATATACCTTAATTCTTGCAGACTCACATCCACTTCTTGATATCTGTCATTCACCATCCTCTTATCCACACTAATATTTTATGGTCCAATCTGATATTCTCCAATTTATGCAATAATTTGGCATAAGGTGGCCTTTTTCCATTGTATCTTATGGTGTCTGGGGGCATGGTTAGCAAGCCCTGAATGGTTGTAGTGGAGGAAATGAATATAGTATTTGTGTTCAGCAATTCTTATGTTGGCTGTCTTGCCTGTTTGTCTGTAGTGGGAGACAGCTTACGACTGCATGTAACCTGGCAGCTCTAGGATCTTTGGGAGAATAGATAAGGGATGCCAATTTTTATATAGTCTGTAAGTAATTACAAGGTTGTATCTTTTGAAGATTTTTGTTGTTTTTTCTGAAGTGCACTGATATATGAGATGGTAATAGATTTGGTGTGGTCTCTGTTCTGGAGTGGATAGAGGATTAGTGTGTGATTTTGGGATATTAATATTTTCTAGATTTGGTAGGGAGTGCATCTATTGGCTATGGTGTTGTGAATGTGTTTAAATTCAGTGGTGAGGACATTATTATTGGAGGTGATTAATTTTGCACATGGTTTTAATAATCCCATACTATTGGGAGGAAAGAATGACCATTTATTTGGAAAGAAAACTTTATAGAAAACTGAGAATGATCCATTAGGATCCATCAGGTTGGCATGTAATCAAGGTGTCTAGGAAGGAAGGGGAGACCGCTGCTTTAATATTGGTTCATAAGTTGAAGTACTTAGAAAAATTAAACATGGAAACTAAAACTTATGTGAAATAAATTTAATAGTTGTAAAATTTGTGCTATGTATCATAGATATCCTCAGTGTATTGAAAATGGAACAAAATATAAAATTACAATTAAAGAGTCATTTTCAGATAAGCAAAAATTTTACAAATATTAAATTTTTTCATGTAAGTTTTAAGTTTCAATGATTAATTTTTCAAAGGGGGAAACAGTTTGTTTTTTCTTTTTAAATTGTATTAGGAAGGTGTTAAGCTCAGAGCCATATGGCCGATGGAGAAAACATCATCTACACCAGCGCTTCCCAAACAGTGAGCCACAGCCCCCTTGGGGGCCATAGGTTTTGTCGAGGGGTGGGTGAAATATTTAAATTTTTCCAAAGGGGGCCCTGACATCCAGAAGTTTGGGAAGCACTGATCTACATAACAAAGCCAAACCGTAGTTCTTTGTGTGGCAAAGGCTAAGGTTTTTTCTTCAAAGGTCTCTATGAAGTGGTTTGCTGGGGTGGGGAGTCCAATGGCTGTCCCCCCCTCTCTTTGTTTATAGAATTTTCTTGCTAAATGAAATGGCTGGATTTCATGGTGAACTTAACAAGGTCGAGATATTTGGAGGAAATTGGATAAGGCATAAAGTATCCTTAAATTGTGAAGTCACTATGTAGGAGTGTAAGCTTTTCTATATTGGCCTTAAAGTGGACAGAATTTTTAATATGTGAAGAGGTGTTGGCAGTATACTGGGCAAGAACTTTAGCTTAATGATTAGATACTGGATAAAGTGGGGGAAGTTGGGGATTATGGGATTTGGATTGTGATAAAAATTTGAAGTTCAAAGGATATATTGCAAAGGTTGTGAAGACATCCCAGAAAATTGCTGTAATATTGAAGAGGACATTGACCATGTGAAATAAAAGGATAGTCCCATTATATAATGCTTTGATCAGACCATACTGTATTTCTTTGCTCAGGTCTAGTCATTGGGATTTGAAGAGGATGAAGTTTCTTTGGAGAAGGATGCAGAAACAGATAACAAAATTGATATCTAGACTGTAAACTGTTGGTAATGAGGATAGACTGAAGCCATGCAAACTACAGTGTTTGATGAATAGAAGGCAAAGGGGAGGGATGATAATTGAGACATTTTAGCTATTGAAAAATATCGACTGACATCTGGGAGATTTTTCATATCGATGGAAGTGAGTAAGAGAAGTAGATTTTTTTTTGCAGGAGAGTGGGTATTAGTATGGAATATATTGCTTGTGAGGGTGGTGAAAATGGAAACAGTGAATGCATCTTGTGACACAATGGTGGAAAATTATAATAATAATATTTTTGTGCATAATTTTAACTTTTCTACATTTATCCATATTCTCTAAGCACATATTCTATATGATTTCTTATTTTTTTTAGGGATGGGCTCTTTATATTTTCTGTGTCCATTGTGTTTTTGCACTTCAGTACATATTTCCTTTGCTGAAATATTAATTAATAATTAATTTTTTTTTCAGATTGTCACTTATATGATTTCTCTCTCTCTCTCTCTCTCTTTTTTTTTTTTTGGAATTCTCATCTGCCCATGTAATATTTGTATATTTGATGCTATTTTTCTCATCTTAGTATTGTTCAAATTTAATTCATTTCTAAACTTTTGTATGCATTTTCTTTTCAGTGGAATACTTATTTTTATTCTGCTTAACACTAGATAGTGGCGCTACTGGACACTTTCTATTCTCAAATCATCCACACACACACACATTAGAATCGTCAATCAGTCTGAAAACCACTATCAATAATACTTTTTTTTTGTTCTATGAAATGTGTTCTATTAACACATTCAAATAACTTCTAGTAACACTATGTTTCACTGTGTTTCTGCAAATAATTCATGTAGGATTACTAGAAGTTATTTGAATGTGTTAATAGAAGATAATAGAATCTAGAAAATACTTGCCGTTATTATATTAGTAACAAAGTACAGAGACCTGTGGTAACCATTGGTGTTTAAACAGCTTAGCTTTTGGTCTATTTCCTTTTTTATTCTTTCTGATATTATTCTTGTTAGTATTTTATTTGTTGTGTTTAATAATGATGTTTCTCTCCAATTACTGCAATCAATTAAATCGCATTTTTTTTTTGTTATTTTGACAAATATGCTATTCATCTGGCAGTTCTTCCTGCATCCATATTTGCTTAAGAAATGGGTAGAGCATAATCACTGAAGGGGATATTAAATCACTGTTACTGAGATTTAATATCCCCTTCATTTAAATATTGTTACATCGCCGAAGTGAAGCTCTTTTATTTAAGTCTTATTTTCATATATATAAGGAAGATTGTATTATTGTTATTTTGTTATCTAAATTAAATTTTATATTTTACATATTATTTATCCCTCCTATCAAATATATAATGTTAACAAGGACTTCAAAAACAAAAACATATCCCTTTGATGTTAAGCCAATATAATAATATATACTATATTATACATACAATAAACACTGTAACTATAAAATAAACAATCTTGAAAACTCACATAAGCATCTTTTTTGCTTGTCCTATTATAATTACGTAATAGTAAAATAGAGGAGGTCGATAAAAAGTCGAGAAACTCTTGAAGGGGTCGACGGTCAAAGAAGTTTGGCGACCCTTGGTCTAGTGGATAAGAGGAAGAGGAGTGATATGATACTGACCTACAAGTTTGCAACATCAAACTGATAGCTCCAATCATTTGCCCACTCACATAGGCTATTTAGATCCTCCTGCAAGGCCAACTTTGCATCATTAGTAAACAGCTGCATATCTCCAGTTAAGCCAGTCCCAATGTCATTAACATACAGGTTAACAGTTATCTTTATTTTCATTTTTTAAAATCTCTTTATGTATCTCTTTATATTTCTCTTGTGATCCAATGTTATTCTTATCTTGCCCCCCCCTCCCCTATTTCTTTTCTTTCTTCAATTTTGAGTTTTGTGTGTAAAACAGTGGCACACTCAGGATTTAATCTTGGAGGGGGCCAAGTACTCATAACTTAATCTTGGGGGGGGGGGAGCAGAGATGAGTAGACGATTTGAGAATACATACTATGCATTGCATACAACGTATAACTAAGCATCTGCAGTGATCGCCAATACACGATACCCGTGATCTCTGGCCCGGTTCGGGCAAACAAAGTATTTCCCGAGCACTACTTCGTTTGCTTTGCGTTCACAACGGCCATGATTCCCGAGAGTGAGAGAGTATTCCCACCTTATGCGACCGCTAATTCATAAGTACAGTAGTATAGAAATAGAAGACATGACACAACAGAAATGAAAATAATAATAATAATAAATTTCATTAGGAAAAGATTTTTGGAAAATTTTCTAGTCTTTTTTTTTTGCCCTTTTTTCTTTTGGGGGGAGCCAGGGCCCCCTTGGCCCCCTCCCTGGGTGCACCAATGGTGCAAAGATATCCATTCTTTGTCTTTTCCTTCTAAGCACTGCCTAGTAATTTTTTGTGGCTTCTTGGTATATGTTTTTAATATCTGTTCACATTTCTTCAATGCTTCTAAATTCTTCATGCTCCCTCTGGCTGGGATGAGTAAGAACTTCATATCTGTTTTTATGCTCTTCTGCATATTTTCTTTTAGTGTCCATATTTTATTTAGATTTTAAATTTTACCCATAACATTCTTTATAGTCATTAATCTTATTTTCATTTCTCTTATTAGTAAAAAAATAGGTCTGCATAAGCGTGCTCCTCTCATTGATCTCACATTCAAAAGAAATTTCTCAAATTAAAAAGGAATATATCACTAAATAATCAGTTTGGTTATAAGTATTTCCATCTGGTGCGTCCATGTTACTTTATGTATATTTTTATGCTTAAAGATGAATCCTCCAATTACTAATTCATTCGTCTTGGAAAAATCCAATGACATCTCTCCATTCCCATTTATATTTCGTATGCCTTCTTTTCTGACTATAGTTTCTCTACCTGTATTATTATTATTAACATTTGACCTCCATGGAGTCAGATGCTCATCATGGGAGGTACACACTATTGGACAGAGTGCTCATCCAACTGTGCTTTAAACTGATTCAATGTGTCTACACCCACAACACACTCAGGCAATGCATTCCACTCTCTATATAAAGAACTTACCACTCCTCTACTCACACTCTCCATGCAAAGAACCTGTTTCTCACTTATACAGTTTCCAGTGATGGCCTCTTAGAAGAAGAAGAGGCCTCTAACCCATCCTAAAAAAATATCTTCCATGTTGACCCGATAACAACCCCTGACTAGCTTATATGTCTCAATCATACCCCCCCCCTCCTCCTATTCATGAGGCTCTGCTACTTACATTCTCTCAATCTGTCCTTGTATTTCACATTCCAAAGACCACTACCCAACTTTGTGAATCTACTCTGAACCCCTTTCCAGCATATCCTCATCACCATGAAAACCCGACGACCAAATCTGTGCACAATAATCCATATGAGGCCTAATCAAGGCTTTATACAGTGGCATCATAATCTCTCTATTTCTGCATGTCAGAGTGGGTCTTTGCTATTATCCAATGTGATGTCTTCACAACTTGTGCAATGTGGCCCCTGAATTTCAGGTCCTTGTCCACCATCACTCCTAGATCTCTCATCTCCTCTATCTCCATTAAAATTTCCCCATCAAATGTATACTTTGCATTCCATTGCTGCTTACCAAATCTCAAAACCTTACACTTTGCAACATTAAAATGACAGTTCCACTTACCTGCCCATTCATGCAATCTGTTCAAGTCCTCTTGTAAGGCAATAACAGCTGCTTGAGTCTGTATTATTGTCCCCAGTTTTGCATCTCTGCAAACAGCTGGATATCACTAGTTAAACTCATCCCAATATCATTAACACACAAATTGAACAAAAATGGCCTCAAAACCAACCCCTATGGCACACCACTAGTGACCTTTCTCTTTCAGGATACTGCATCTCCATATACAACTTTCTGATACCTGTCCGACAGCTAGTCACTGATCCAACTCAGAAGTCTATTATCCAATCCCATCTGTTTCAAATTATTTAAGAGTTTTTTGTGCGGCAATCTATCAAAAGCCTTTGCAAAATATAAGTACACCACTGTATATGCATCTCCCATGTCCAAGGTATTTATGGATTTGCTAAATGGAGATCATGTTATAGTAGATAAGTAAGTTAGTGAAACATAATCTCCCCTTAGCAAAGCCATACTGATAACAACAGAGAATACTGCTGTTATCAACCCATTTCTTTATCCTACTTCTCACCAATCTTTCAAGTACCTTCACCACAAGTCCTGATATACATACTGGCCTATAATTTGAAGCTACAGCCTTATCACCACCTTTATGCAGTGGAACAATTTTGCCCATCTTCCACTCCCTTGGAACTTGTGTTGTTGTAAGATTTTTAATAAACAGGCATTCCAATGCTACTGCCAATTCCCTTAAGATGCATGGTGATATGTCATCAAATCCTATTTGACTTATTGACATCAAGGTTATTTATTTCCTCAAATATCTCTTGCTCACTCACAATTAAGCCATACTCTTCTATGTCCTCTACATTTAATTTCTTCTTGGTTCCACCCTAATCACAATGAAACACCCTTATAAATTGATCACTGAATACCTCAACAATGTCTTCTGCAGCATTTACCATTCTATCACTTTCATCAGTTAACTTCATCTTACCATGATCATTCTTTCTTCTACTTGCGACATATCTAAAAAAACTCTCTAGGGTTTTTCTTTGGTTGATTTGTGAATTTCTGCTCATACTCTACTTCTGTTTTCCTTACTAACTGAGTCACTCTCCTGGCTTGTTTCTTATACTCTTCATGTGACTGATTATTACCATCATCCTTGTACTTCCTCCAAAGTACTGTCTTTTTCCAGATTTCATACTTAAGCTCCATATTCATTCATTTTACACCTAGCCTATTCAGCCTTTTGCCCTTCAGAATACATTCACACATTGATGCTGTTATGTATTTCTTTGTTAGTTCCCATGCAGCATTTATTTCCTTACCACTCAACTCCTTGTTCAATGTTATAGCTCTAATCTTGTCATAATCACCAGCCTTATAATTCCACATATACCATTCATCACAAGAGTCTGCATATGACTAGCCACAACACAGGTGATTACTTTATGATCACTTTCATCAACTGGAGGAAAGTGTGAAACCCCTCTCACAATTACATCCTCTAATGAAATGATCAGATATAGAACTCTTGATCCTCACATGCCCTCCTTACATGCTGCCTGAAATAGTTATCTCTCAAGAACTTAAGAAATTAATTTTCCTTATTCCCAAATGCTATCTCTTCATTGCAATCTATATACCATAATTAAAATCACCCATAATAATTACTCTTCCTTTGTTCACTAATCCAAGTTGTTTATACATTTCTTCTTCATCACCTTCCACATTCTCAGGATTATAACAACAGTCAACTAATTATGTCTTCCTGTCAACCTCGACATTACACCACACTGCCTCATAACCATTGCCACTATTTCCTCCTTTCATCTCCACCTTATATGGACTTAATTCCCTATCATCAGCAGCACTCCTCCTCCTCCCTTCTTGCTCTTTCTATCCTTGCGAAAAATGTACTGTACAATGAAAAATACTGTACCCCTCCATTTCTATTCTCACTACAATATCATATTCATTCAAACATGTTTCACTTATTCCAATGATTTTGGGACAGATGAACTCAATCACTGAAACCATTTCATCCCCTTTATTTCTGATACTTCTGGCATTTGTAAAACAAACAGAGCAGTTCATTTTGAGGTCTATAGCCCATCCTATCCAAGCCATGTGTTGGTTGTGATTTCTCCACCACACCTACCCAATCACCTTTATCACCACCTAATACAATATATCTGCTCAGTCTCAACTACCCCACCCACATCACAACATACTCCATGATTGGGGAAGAATGACATTGTGGGATAAAAATGGGAATAGAGTGACTGATGCAGAGGACATAGTGGAATTGTTCAATGAACACTTTATTGGTATATTTCATCCTGGAGGAGTAAATTTTAATAATAGAAGGATAGAGTAGGTTTGAGGTTTAGAGGTGCAGGAGGAGAACGTGTTCCAAATACCGAGTACTCTGGATGTCAGTAAAGCTGTGGGACTGGATTTCACCATGAGTTTTGAGAGAATGTGCTAAGGAACTGATAGCTCCTTAGCACATTATTGCTTTTCAATGAAAGTATAGCTACAGGAAAGGCCCAGGGAATAGAAGAAGGTAAGATAGTGCCATTGCATAAGGGCAGCAGCAGACTGGAAGTGTCTAATTATAGGCCAGTTTGTGTCGTCAGTAGTTGTTAAGATCTTGGAAAAATTAGTTAGAGACTGTATACAACATTGGGCAGATGAGGGTAATGTTATTTGTGAGATTCAACATGGATTTGTGAGGGGGCGCTCTTGTTTTAGTAATATGCTAGTTTTTATAATAAAGTTACAAGAGCAGTAGACGAGGGAAAGGCATATACTGCCATTTTCTTAGACTTAGCAAAGGCATTTCACAGGGTGTCACATGATAAGCTGATATTTAAGTTGCAGCACATGGGTTTGGATGTCAGATTGGTCAACTGGATTCAGGATTTGCTGTCTGATAGGTATCAGAGACTTGTGTATGGTGGGACAGTTTCAAGGAGGCAGGGGGTTACAAGTGGGTTCCCACGGGGCTCAGTACTGGGACCTATATTGTTTAACCTTTATATATCAATGACATTGTCAGTGGATTGCAGGGGGATATTCAGTTGTTTGCGGATGATGGGAAGGGTTATTAGTAATATTGCAGATGTGGTAGTCATGCAAGAGGATTTGAATAAGCTAGACAGATGAGCAAATGAATGGGGGGGGGGAGTATCGGTTTTAATGAAGCAAAATGTAAGGTTTGAGGTTTGGGACACATTGATGGGATGCTGCATACTCTATTGGAGGAGCTGTATTGGAGGAAGTAGGGGAGACAAGAGATCTGGGGTTGATGATTGATAGAAACCTGAAATTTAGGGAACATATTGTGAAGGTGGCGAAGGTAACACAGAGGATTGCTGCAATAATGAGAAAATAGGAAATTAATAATGAAATTAATTTCCTGTTTCCTATTTTATTTATTCCTATTTTCTAATTTTTATTTATTTTTTCTTTAATTTAATTTAATTTAATTATTATTTAATTTACCATCTTTACTAAAAATTGTGTCTAAGTAGCTGAAATGATTTACTTTTCTATAGGTTCTCCTTTCACAATGCAGTTGATATTTTCAATGTTTCGGCCTATTTTCATTGTCTTTGTCTTGTTATTGCTGAATTTCATACCAAATATATTACAACAGTTATTCAATTTAGTCAGGGATCTTGCAGACTTGTACCGGATTTATTTACTAGTATAACCATCATCTGCATAAAATATGGGGCTAAGATTAACATCTCCAATTTTGATATCAGGTTTAATACCACTTTCCTTCAATAATGTGATCCATATATATAATGAATAACAGAGGTGATAATGTGCATCCTTGTCTGACACCAGATTTAACCTGTACTTATTTCAATTCTAACTGCTGACTTACAACTCAAATAAAGACTAAATATTGCTTGATATAATGATCCACTGAGACCATACAACTGTAGCGTTTTGAATAGCTTCTCTCTTGGCACCTTGTCATATGCTTTTTCCAGATCTACAAAACTTAAATGCAAATCTTTGTTATATTCCCATGACTTTTCAACTATTTATCTGATCCTGACAGCCTCTGTTTGGCCTGAATACAGCTTGTTCCTCACCAAGCTTCTCTTCCTTCTCAACTGTTTCTCCAGTATAGTGGCATAAATTTTACCAGGAACACTCAGTAGAGAAATACCTCTGTAATTCTCACAATCAGATTTATTTTCCTTTTTATATATGGGTACTATGAGAGCTCTACTCCAATCATCTGGAATTCGTCCTTCTGTCTAGGCCCTCTGAACTATGCAGTGTAGCCACTGTAAATCTTTCATACCTCCATACTTGAGCATTTCTGGTATAATATCATCTACTCTAGCTGCCTTTCCACATTTCAGACTTTTGATGACTTTTTCTACTTCAAGCATGGATATGTATTCCTGGTTGCATGCCTGGTCAGTGTTTTTTATCACTGCGCTGTCATCACTGCTAGTTTCATTTAGCAATTATTTGAAGTAATTACTCCATACTTCAAGGATATCTTTTTCTCCCGTTTCCATATCACCTTTATCATCTCTAATTCCTTTTACAGCACTCTTCCTCCATTTCTGAGTTTCTTTAACAACCTCCAGAATATCTTGCCACCTTCTTGATATTTATTTTCCATGTTCTTTTCAAAGTCTTCTCATGACTTCTGTTTAGCTAGTTGTACACAGTGTTTAGCTTTCTTACATTTGTCTCTGTATTCTCTATGAGCACAAGCTGACTTATTTGCCAGGAACTTTTGATATGCTTTCTTCTTTTCCTTCACTGCCTCTTTAACTTCCTGTGTCCACCAGGGAGTTCTGATTTTTCTGTCCTTGCAGACAACCTCACTACATGCCTCTCTGGCAGAATCAATTAATGATTTCTTCAGAGCTTGCCATTGAATCTCCAAGGTTTGATTCCTGTTCTCAAACTCTTTCATTTTTTCTTGAATAATGTTTGTATATTTTAGTCTACAGTTCACATCTGAGAGCTGCTCAACTTTTATTCGTTTTAAAACTTTCTTATATGTTCTTCTTTTCAGTATGAAATTCAATTTTATCCTGCTTAAGACTAAATGGTGATCACTTCCTATTTCAAATTCTCTGTACACTCTAGTGTCCTGCACCAGAGAGAAAACATCACTATCAACAATAATATAGCCAGTGAGACTTTTCTTATTCCTTGCCTCTTCTCTCCATGTGAATTTGTGCACATTTTTATGTTGGAACATGGTGTTAGTAATAACCAGTCCATGTCCTGAGCAGAAATCCAACAGATATTTGCCATTATTATTAGCTTTGCTCTTTTCTCCAAATTTTCCCAAAATATTTTTGTATGTCTGACAATCATTTCCTACTCTGCTATTTAGATCCCCAACAAGGACCAATTTTTCATTGTGTCAGTTGCTTTTTCTGAAGCCTCAAAAAATTCCACCACTTCTACCTTAGGATAACCCTCTGTGGGACCATAGGCACAAATAAGTCTCATTGTCCAATTCCCCATTCTGATATTTGCCCACATCACTCTACTTGAAACTGCTTGCCATTCAAGAAGATTAGCCTCGTATTTAGTGTTCAATACTATGGCTACTCCTTCTTTTCCTTGATTGTCATTGCCTGAATATAACATTTTGTATTTATTGCTCAGAAAGAGCTCACCAGTTTTGGTCTTTTTTGTTTCAGTCATCCAAATTTACGTAGTATTTATATCTTGGAAATGAAAGATTGAAGTCAGGTATAAAGAGAATGTTTTTTCCCCCCCTTAATAAGGTAAGTTTTTTCTTTATGGAAATTTAATAATTTTTTTTTTAAAGATTTTGCCTTATAACAACATACAGATAGATACATTGGAATAGTCAGTATCATTTTTTACCGTTATGTGTTGTGAAGGATGTGAATGAATTTAAGATAAAAATATGACACTTATGCCACTAGTTGTGTAAAACCTGGTAATCTATTTCTGGTTCATCAGAGCCCATTTTAAAGACCAACAAACATTCTGCTTGCTTTTGATGGATGAGTGCAAAGAATGATTATTATTAGTATTAATTTTATTAATATGGATCTCCATGAGGTCAAGAGACTCATCTCAGGGGGTCTCCATTAGGTGTACAAAATCTGTCATAATGTAATATATTTATTTATTATTTATTAACACTGTTTACGTTATATATATATATGCAATAAAGTATTCATATAATTTATTTAGTTTTTAATTTGGATGTGTTAAAATTAAAACATTTGCTTTTGTTAATTAATAGTAAGTGTGCTATGGATGCCTTGGAAGATATGTGTAGGTGGTTAGAAGAAGAAGGAGAGGTGGCAGTAAGTTTTTAACACTTTTGCTTATACTGTAACTCATGATATTCAAACAGACATTATCATGCTAGCTTGATAATTTATTTCTCTGTTGACTAGTAGAGATCAGCATTTGATCAGCATGTTGAGAAAATGTAATTTTAAAATAAGCTGAGGATTATTTTTTTTTGTCCACTATAAAATGGTATTCCTTCACTTTTGTGATTTATAGTTGGTTTCCTTGACTGGTATTAGAATATAATTTATCCTATTTTAGTCTGAAAAATAGCAAAAAAATTATATAAAAAAAAACTATTTATTTTTTAATAGATTGATTTTTACCCATTCATCTTAGATTAATATATATAAGACAAGTGATTAGTTGATTAAAAATATCCACCTAATAGCATGTTGAACAATCATGTCAGAACAACCTTTCTACACTTGTCATGGACTCCATAATGTTCTAAACATACTTAATGGATGTCCTAACTGAAGTGGATATGAAGAATGCCTTCATTTCCATCAGATTTTCTAGCAGTGAATTCTGTATTATTGAATATCTTGTTCCATGACACCCAGTAGATTAAGATTCAGTGACTGAGAGGAGGAGGAGGAAAGGGAATTAAAATTCCTTAAGTTCACTGTCATATTCCAGTCCATTTTTAGAAGACATACTCTGTGATATAATCTGTTGTCTTTGCCTGACATGTCCATCATGTCAAGCAATTGTTCAATAAATCAGCAAATCAGTAAATGGTCAACATAAGAATGGATGTGCTTAGTTGGCAAAAGGCAAAAGCATTCAGATAGGTTGTATTATTCATCTCTTCCTTTATTAGAATCAAAGGGACCTAAGGATAGCCAAAAAACTTGCTCACAGTCTAAGTCATAATAAACTTAACTTCTCACTTCTATACTACAACCCACAAAATTTATAAAAAAAAAAAAAATCAACATCTGCTCATCCTTTTTTTCCACCTCTCTCACTCTCACATCCAGATGACTATGGTAATGTTACCTAAAGATAATGCAGACCTCCTGGCAGCAGTCTTTTCTTCCAACTCTTATATAGATGACAAGACAAATCTTCCAAAACACAAAATTCCCCACATGATACTTCCTCCTGAATCCATATTCTGTTATGCAAAAAGATCGTCGAACTATGGCTTAAACCCATTCACAGTTACTATGCTCTCAGACAGTAGAGACAAGGGTAGAACAACTAACCCTTATCTCCCTCCACTCTATAAAAAGTCTCTTCCACAATTAACCTTAATGAGTGATGATGGTTACTAGGTGACAGAAAGTAATAAAATAGTTGAGTTACTGAGCTACATTTTGCAAGGGTATATCGTCTGAGTGAATTTATTGCTTTAACTTATGTGACTGACCCTAATGTGGGAACAGAGGTGGATGAATTGGAGGTTCTTAGAATATTGTTGAATCTCAAAATAAATACAGCTGTGGGATTAGACGGGATATCAGCATGGGTTTTGCAAGAATGTACAAGTGAATTGGCAATGTCTCTGACAGGTGATTTCATTTAAGTCAGCTCTGGTAGAGTTACAAGGGAACGGAAAGAGAGCAAAATAATTCCCTAGTATAAGAGAAATCATAGACTACAGTAGGAAATTATGGACCAATTAGTATCTCAGGTATTGTGGTAAAAGTAGTGAAAAAATTGGTCAAAAAGAGAATTCAAGAATGGGTGGATAAAAATATGATACTGTATGAGAGGCAACATGGCTTTGTCAAGGGTAGGTCATGCCTTAGTAATTTACTAACTTTTTATAATAGCTGAGCTGGATAAAGGAAATGGCTACATGATGATGCTGTTGGATTTTGCAAAGGCATTTGATAGAATACCACATGGAACTCTGTTATGCAAATTAGAACAAATGGGGATGTATATGATGCTAGTTATGTGGATAAGAGGGTTGCTTCTGGACAGATATCAAAGTGGTATATTGAGGGGCAGAATCAAAGCAAAAACATATGACTAGTGATGTGCTGCAAGGTTCAGTGCTGGGACCACTATTGTTTAATTTGTACTTAAATGATATAGGAAATAACCTGAAAGGAAATATTCAATTATTTGCTGATGATATGAAACTAGGTAGAGTAATAGTTAATCAAAGTGATGTGGAGAGCTTGCAGGATGATTTGAATTGGCTGTTAGTATGGGCAAACCATAATAGTATCAATTTAATATTGAGAATGGAGAAATGTAAAGTTATGCATCTTTGGATAAATAGATTACAAGCTGTGTGCCACATTGATAGAACTGTACTACAGGAAATTGATAAAGCTAGAGATTCAGGGGTGGTGGTAGACAATGAGTTAAAGTTTTGAGGACATATTGCTAAAATTATTAAGGCAGTCCTTAAATTAACTTGTCTATTGAAGAACACATTAACAAGTAGAGATAAGGAAGTTGTTATTCTTCTTTATAAGGGCTCAATACATCCACATCTGGATTACTGTGCTCTGGTCTGGTCTCCTTAGTTAGGAAGGGATGGAAAAGATTCAGAGGCAAGTGATCAAGATGATGAGTGGTCTGTGGAATGTTTCCTATGAGGATAGATTGAGAGTGTGTGGAATGCAGAAGTAGGTTGATAAAGGAAAAAGAGGGGATATGATAGAAACCTTTAAATTGATTAAAGGGTTTTATAGGATTGATGCCATGGAAATGTTTCAGCATTTGGCTGGGGGGGGGACAAGGGATCATCCCTGGGTGGAATAAAGGTGTAAGGACTAGATTTTTTTGCTTTGAGAGTTATGAATGAGTGGAATGGATTGCTGGAATCATTTGTGAGTGCTTTGTCTGTTAATGGGTTCAAGGAGACTTATGATAGATTGTGTGGATAGTTTGAGTTTCCCACGATGAATCTTCAGACTCAGTGGAGGTGCCCAAACAACAACAATAATAATAATTAATCTTGTAACAGCTTCTCATTAACTTATATGTCTCAATCATAATTTCTCTTCTCCTTTTATTCATGAGACTGCAACTTATATTCACTGAATCTCTCCTCATATCTTACATTCCATAGACCTGACTGAATTAGTAAACCTTCTCTGGACCCCCATCCAGTACATCGTAATCCCCCCCCCCCTTGAAAACCAGGTGATCAATTATGTACACAGTAGTCCATATGTGGCCTGATCAAAGTATTATACAAGGGGTCATCCCTGGAAGTTGAATAATGATGTGGTTAGTATGGGTATGAGGACTAGAGCTTTTGCTTGGAGAGGTGTGAATGAATGGAATGGGTTGATGTAATCAGTTGTAAGTGATTTGTCTACTAATGGTTTCAAGGAGAGGTATGATAGATGGAGTGGATAGTTTGGGTCTCCAGTAATGTGTCTTCAGACTCAGTGGAGGTGCCCATACAATAATAATAATAATAATAATAATAATCTGGTAACAGCTCCCAACTTATATGTCTCACTCATATCCCCTCTCCTTCTTTTATTCACGAGGCTCTACAACTTACATCCACTCAATCTCTCCTCATATCTGACATTCCATAGACCTGACACTGACTTAGTAAACCTTCTCTGGACCCCATCCAGTACATCCTCATCCCCTTGAAAAGAAGGTGATCAAATCTGTACACAGTAGTCCATTGGCCTGATCAGTGCATTATTCAAGGAAACTATAACTTTTTGCTTCTGCACATCAATGTCCTCCTCATTATTGCAATAAGCCATTGTGATGTTCATACTATTTTAGCAGTGTAAAAATAAACAAATGCAATAAACAATTAATGAAAATTAATTTTCATTAAAATGAAATGAAAAATTAAAAAGAAAAATTAATAAAAAATAATGCAATAAACAATAAACAAATAAACAGTTTAGCAAAATAAACAGTTTAGCAAAATAAACAAAGTTTTTGTCCACCATCAATCCCAGATCTTTCACTTCTTCCACCTCCTTCAAAATTCCCCCATTAAATGTATTCTTTGCATCTCAACCTTTATTATTATTATTATCATTAACGTATGACACCTACAGAGATGCATCACATGAGGTTACTCCACTCTTCTCCACTACACACATCTCACTGTCTCCCCTACTACTTAATTATCCAACACACACACACACACACACACACACACACACACACACACACACACACACACACACACACACACACACACACACACACACACACACACACACACACAAAGGCACTACTGCCCACCACCAATAACAATTTTCTTTTTCTGTAAATTGCATGTGTTCTCATGGCCAATTTGCCTGTACACAGGATGAAAAATCCGAGTTCCAGGAGAAAATCCTGTTATCTCTGTTTGCGATAGGATAAATCACCTTCAATTGCAAAGCCCATATAAAGAATCCTGTCATCACAACAAGAATTGAATGTTGATCTTTTCCAATTGAAGGGTGCAATGTGTCATTATTCTTCCAATTGCTCTACAGAGGCACTTACCTTATCCTACCAAATTTAAGGACTTTGCACTTTGTAACATTAAACTGATAGCTTCTCTCACTTGCCCACTCACATATGCTATTGAGATCCTCCTTGAAGGCCACATTTTCCCAACTTTGCATCATTGAGAAACAGTTGCACATCTCCAGATAAGTCAGTCCTGATGTCATTTGGTGGAAAGGTGATTGTTAGTGCTTAGGCAGTATTCAAGAATAATTTAACATTAACACTATCCAGTCTATTCAGGAATATATGCAGTTTGGAAAATGAAGAAAGCATTATGGAGGTAGCATAAGATAAGTGGCAATAATCAGTTCTATGTGGAGCATAAAATGCAGGCAGGGAAGGTGACTCAGTTGATAAGGATGGAAGAAATGCAGCATTGGACTCAGGTGTGTAGTAGGGGATTCAAGTTTTGTCTACAGTCATGAATCAGTGCAAAAAATTCTAATTGTGATTAAATATCGCCAATTAGCAGGATTTTTTTCGTATTTTTTGCACATTTGTTTAGCGTTTTTGATCGACAGTCAACAATCGTGGCACCCATCGTGCACACCGTTTTTTTGTGAGCAATTTTTCATGCAGGATATTATACACCTGTTCAGTTGATATGCCTACATTCTCAGCAGTCTCATGCACTTTCACTCGGCAGTCTTCCATAATGATACCATGCATTTTGTCAATCATTTCCTTTGTAGTGACCTCAATTTGGCATCCTTGGTGAGCTTCATCTTTGATGGACTTATGACTTACGATAAGGACTTACGATAAGGAAGTGGTGGTGCCTCTATATAAGGTATTGATAAGACTGCATATGGACTATTGTGCTCATATTTGATCACCTAGTTTTCATTGTGAGGTGGAAACACTAGATGGTCCAAGACGAATTACTAAAGTGATATCAGGGCTCTGGAGCATTGGTTATGAAGAACATTTGAAAGAATGTGGATTACAGAAGTTGGGGTGAATAGGAGAAAAAGAGGAGATATGATAGAGCCCTTGAAGTTATTTAATGGTTTCTATCAGATTAACAGAGAAGAAATTATAAAATGAGTGGACATTAGGATGGGAAGAATGAGGGACCATCCCTGGAAGTTGTATTGGGATGTAGTGGAGAAGGGAGTGAGGAGTAGATTTTTTATGTTGGGAGTTGTTAATGAGTGGAATACATTGCTTGAGTGCATTGTGAGTGCTGGTAGTGTAAATAACTTCAAAGCTTATTACAATAGATATGATGCTGTGTGTTGAGACTTAAGTAATGTGAGGAAGTTTATGTTAGAGGTTTAATGAAATATTTACAGCACTAGCAAAGGATTAAAACTAATTTTAACACTTCCAATATTTCAGGGATTACAAATAACTTTTCTAACATGCACTCAAATACAACACAATACTAAGTGAAATATGTGGGCGACTTCAAAGTCCTATCTAGGTGGTGCACCGTCTATGGGCATTTGCAGGTGGCCTAGGGCAGTGATTCTTAACCGGGTTCTGTGTCCCCTAGGAGGCTGCGGAAAATTTATAGAACATTTCTAGTTTTTAAAATTTTGAAAATCTCTTATTATTATTATTATTATTATTATTAAACAAGACCTCATGGAATCAAAGACTCATCTAGGAGGTCCTTTTATCTCACACACATCACATCATACCGGGTCTTAAACACATTCAAACTCCTTGCAGACACCACACTCTCAGGCAAGGCATTCCAATCATTCACAACTCTGCATGAAAAAAACCTGCCTCTCACTCCCCTACTCACACCCTCTTTATACAGTTTCCAGGCATGACCTCTGGTTCTCCCCTGATCTCCCACTATTCTCTGTAGAACTTCTCCACCATTGATCCTATAACAACCCCTTACCAACTTGTAGGTCTCTATCATATCTCCCCTCTTCCTTCTCTCCACTAGACTCTGCAAATTACATCTTTTCAATCTTTCCTCATACTCGACATTCCAGAGGTCAGAAACTACCTTAGTCAGTCGCCTTTGGACCCTTTCCAACATCTCTTCATCCTTCTGAAAACCAGGTGACCAAATCTGGGCACAATAGTCCATGTGTGGCCTAATCAAAGCCTTATACAATGGAACAAGAATCTCCCTACTTCTACACGTCAGTGTCCTCCTCATCATTCCCAGAAGTCTTTGTGTTGTCTTCACAATTTTGGCGATGTGTCCCCTAAATTTTAGATCCTTATCCACTATCACTCCCAGATCTCTTATTTCCTTTACTTCCAACAATATATTCTTACCAAGCATAAATTCTGCATCCCATCTTTGTTTTCCAAATTTTAAAACCTTACATTTTGCAACATTGAACTCACATCCCCATTTGCTTGCCCAATCACTCAATTTATTCAAGTCTTCTTGCAAGACCACAACATCTTCACTACTCTTTATGGTTCGTCCCAACTTTGCATCATCTGCAAACAACTGAATATCTCCATCCAAATCTTTGCCAATATCATTAATATACAAGTTAAATAGTAATGGCGCTAAAACAGATCCCTGAGGCACTCCACTAGTGACTTTCCTTTTCCTGGATATTGCACCCCCATACACAACTTGTTGATACCTATCAGATAGCCAGTCTCCAATCCAATGCACTAATCTAATCTCCAACCCCATCTGCTCTAGTTTGACTGTCAACTTATCATGAGGTACTCTATCAAAAAACGTTTGCAAAATCCAAATATATTACTGTGTATCCTTCTCCTCTGTCCAAGGAAGCAGTCACTTTATTGTAATAAGTAAATAGATTACTAAAACACGATCTCCCTTTAGCAAATCCATGCTGTCCATCAAAGATTATACCATTGTTGTCAACCCAACTCTGGATCCTAGTTCTCACAAGCTTCTCCAACAACTTAACCACAACACCTGACACACAGATAGGCCTATAGTTTGATGCTTGAGTTCGATCACCTCCTTTATGAAGTGGCACAATCTTGCCCTCCTTCCACTCTTTAGGGATTTGACCAAGTGCAAGACTCGTATTAAAAAAATACGTCAAGGCAGGTGTCAACTCTCTGGCACATTCCTTCAGAATACGCGGTGATATATTATCAAGTCCCACAGCCTTATTTACATCTAGTTTACTCAACTCCCCAAACACCTCTTGCTCACTTACAGTCAGTCTCTCCTCCCCATCATCAACTGCTCTTAATCTCTCCATGAAGTCACATTCACAAGATTGAAAGATCTTTATGAACTGCTCATTAAGTATCTCCACCACACATTCTGCAACAGCTGTCTTTATACCATTTCCTCCAATCAATGTCATCCTTCCATAATCATTCTTTCTTTTGCTGGCTACATATCGAAAGAACTCCCTAGGATTCTTTTTAGCTTCATTAGCTAACTGCTGTTCATACCTCTCTTTAGCTACTCTCACCAACCAAGTCACTCTCCTTGCCTGGTCTTTGTAGAACTCATGAAATTGGTTACTTCCACTTCTCTTATGCTGCCTCCACAATGCCCTTTTTCTCTGTATTGCATGCTTAATCTCTTTATTCATCCATCTCACACCTAACTTATTTAACCTTCTCACCCGTGGTATACATTTAGACATTGCATCCACTAAATATTTTTTGAAAATCCTCCAAGCTGCATTGATCTCTTTTCCAGCTAACTCCTCATTCCATGCTACACCTGCAAGCTGTCTCCTGAGCTCTTCATAATCACCCTCCTTGTAGTTCCACATATACCCTTTTTTCACTGGGGTCCTTGCACTGCTGGCAACCACCCAAGTAATCACCTCATGGTCACTTTCACCAATTGGTGGATGATTTGATACCTCATTGATAATTACATCCTCCGATGAGATGACCAAATCCAAGACCCTTAATCCTCTTGTGCCCTCTGTTACATACTGTCTGAGGTAGTTATCCCTCAAAAACTCAAGAAACTCATTTTCTTTACTTCCAGTTGCTATCTCTTCATTCCAGTCTATATTGCCATAATTAAAATCACCCATAATGATCACCCTTTTCTTATTTGCTTGGCTTATTTGACTATACATTTCACTATCACCACCATCCACATTACCAGGTCTATAACAACATCCCACCAAGTATTTGATTCCTCTTAAAATAATTATCTTTTGCTTTTTATTTTACTTGGTTTCAAACTTGTATTGTTTTGTATTAGTAATATGAATTATGCAGTTTAATGCAGTAGTTTATTTTGTGGTCTGAAATGAATGTCGAAACCAAATAAATTAAGAAGGCATTTAGAAACAAAGCATCAGCAATATAAACCAGAAAAGTTTTTTATAAGGAAAAAAAGGATGAGCTGAAAAATCAGAAGTCCTTTATGAATGCAAAAACTGTTAGAAATAAATTATTAGTTAAAACTTCGTTTATAACAACTTTGCATATTGCGAAATCAAAGAAACCGTTTACAATGGGTGAAAGTTTACTGAAGCCATGTATGATTAATATTTGCAAGGAACTGTTTGGAATATCAGAGGTTATAAAATCAAAGAAATACCTGTGTCTAAAGATATTATTTGTCGTAAAACTAACTGATTGTGGATTATCTCCAAGAGCAGTTAATATGTTGAATTAAATCATTGGATGTGAACAAAATAAATGCATTTTGTTCACATCCAATGATTTACAGCGACAAAACTGTGTTGGAATCTGTACAGATGGTGCAGTTGCTATGACAGGTTGTGATATCGGTGTTGTCTCTCAAATAAAACAAATTGTAAATTCTAATATAATGGTTATTCATTGTTTCATATGCAGAAAACAGCTAGCTTCTAAAGAAATGAGTCTGGAATTACATGAAGTAATGATGGTTGCTGTAAAAGTTATAAATTTTATAAAAGCAAATAGACTTGGTAGACTTGTGTTTCTTAGAGAGGACCTCCCACGATGAGTCTTTTGGCTCCATGGAGGCCTGAATAATAATTGGTGATGACCTCTTGTCATCACTCCTTCCCGCTGTTCAACCAAGCGAAAGAACTCCCCAGTGTTTCTACATATTTGTATGAAAGAGAATTTTCCACAACGGTAAATATTAAAACGAAACAATGAAATCGACTCCGAATTGACTTCTGCATGCGAATAGTATTGAGTAACACAATTGAATTAAGAATAGACAAATTAGTAGAGAGTGTGACCTTATTAAAATACATTTAAGTAAAGTTAATTTCTGTTTTCCGATTTTTTTTTTTTTTTCATTATAATCTGTTAGTAAAACCACTCTTTAAAAAAATGTTTAATTATTATTATTATTATTATGTTACTACAAACTAGGGGGGTACGACTACTCTAAAACATTAAGAACCACTGGCCTAGGGGGGGGTGTAAAGTGGGATTTCTGATAATTAATGTTTCTCAAATTTTGGGAAATTTTATGCAACCATATTTATTTAAATTTGGTTGATTTCTGAGTGCTCCCGCAGATTCTAAAAACAGTTTTTCTTTTTTGAATTTACTATGGTGGAGCATGGTGGTTTTTCTCCAGGAGATCCTGTGGGTTGTATCGAAAACATGCAAGGTACTGCAAGGCACCCTACATCTGTGGCTCATCAGAAAAAAATAGCTAGTTTTTTAAAAAAAGTACAACCTCCTCACAGCATTTAAACCCCACCATAAACTTATTATCCTTATCTTTTCTAGCAAAGATCAGCTCCGTCCTCTCTCAGTGCATGGAGTATATAAAATACTCTGTTCCTGCAAGCTGGCTTACTTCAAGCAGGCAGACAGACAGGTAAATCAGCAACCATTTATTTAGAAGAACACAAATCATACATCTGCAATCACAACTATGGTTAATCTGGTATTGCAGACCATTTTTTGGATACAACCCACAGGATCTGCTGGAGAAAAACCACCATGCTCTACCATAGTAAATTCAAAAAAGAAAGACTGTTTTCAGAATCTGCAAGAGCATTCAGAAAAGCAACCAAATTTAAATAAATACGGTCACATAAAACTTCCCAAAATTTGGGAAACATTAATTATCAGAGATCCCACTTTAGATCCTAGGCCACCTATAAACGCCCATAGAGGGTACATCACCTAGATAGGACTTTAGAGTCACCCATATGTTTCACTTAGTATTGTGATGTATTTGAGTATGTGTGTTACAAAAGCTATTTGTAAACCCTGAAGCATTAAAATTTGTTTTAATCCTTTCCTAGTGTTGTAAATATTCCATTAAACTTCCAACATGAAGATGTGTTGCTGGTTGAGTAAGCCTCTCACGATGAACCTGTTGATTCCATGGAAGTTACCAAATAACAATATTAATAATAATAAATCAGGTGTGAGGCAAGTGTGCACATTATCTCCACTGTTATTCATTATCTATACAGATCACATTATGAAAGAAAGTGCTCTTAAACCTGGTATCAAAATTGGAGATGTTAATCTCAGTTCTTTACTTTATGCAAATGATGTTTATATATAAATAAATCCAGTGCAAGTCTGCAGAATTCCCTTAATAACTGCAGACAAAAATTTGCTATGAAAATCATCATTAGAAAGACAATGAATATAGGCAGAAACAATGAAAATCAACTGCATTCTGAATGGAGAATCTATAGAAAGAGTAAAATATTTCAGTTATTAAAGCACAATTTTTAGTGAAGATGGCATATTAAATATTGAAATAGACAACAGAGTTAGCAATGCTTGTATGGTAAGAAGTCAAACTGTATAAATTTATATGGAATAAGAGAAAAAAGACAATAGCTAGCAGCATTTTAATAATAAGTTACAATTTTATATGGTTACATAAAGGCCTTTTTTTGATAGATTATATGCTGCAGTTAGCAAGCACTGTTCTGCTTGCGCTAAATTCATGAAGATATGTAAAATCAAAAACCTTTTATTTTTGGATACCGTTTTGCCTGTTTTTTTTACCCTCTAAACTTGCTGGTCTTAGTTGCGTAATACATTACGACAGCCACATTATCCAGGAAATTCTAGCTGGGGCACACACAACTATTTTGGCATCCTTGTATTATCTTTGATGGACAGCATGGATTTGCTAAAGGGAGGTCATGTTTTAGTAATCCATGGACAGAGGACAAGGATACACAGTAATATATACTCGGGTCTCTTTTTATGCAGATCTTTTTTATGCTGATTTGAAGTATGCGGTATAGTACGCCCACAGATACGAAACCTTTCGACACTTCTGCGCATGTCAACAGAAGGAGAATCCATTCCTCTAATAGGTAATCCAGCGTTTCCCAAACTTTTGCTATGACAGAACACTTCACAAAATCCTGAAATTTTCATGGAAAGTCTTGGTTATTTTGCAATGTATTAATTAATAATTAATTGTTAATTTATCTTATTTTTTATTATTAATTAATACTCATTAATTATTAATTAAAATTAATTAAACATCAATTAAACATAAACATCATTAAATTAATTTCTGCTGATTTTCATTGACATATCCCATTCTGATCACCAAAAATTTATAAGATTATTATAAGTACTTACGAGTGAATGCAGACTTTTTCTCCTGTTTGCTGATAGTTTTCCCCTCCTTTTGTACATTCTGGAGATTGCTTTGTAGGCTGGAGGTGGATGAATCACTATCTGTTGTGTCACAAACACCTTCAATAAGAGATTTCTTCTTAATACTAAAATTAAATAAAGTGCCTTGTCTCTTACATATTAAAATTTAAATCTGTAGGCCTCTTACTTTTAAAAATCACGGCACTACTGTTTCGAAACAAGGCACTTTCACCCTACAATACGAACTTTTGAAGAAAGTATTCAGTATTACTAGATTTGAGAACCGGATACAGACTAGTTTGATCTTCAATTTCAGTGGAAAAGTTTTCTTTATACTTCCTTGCTGATTGGTCACTAACATTTGCAACACAAATATTATTTTGTTTAGTTTTGAGAACAGAGGATACGCCGCACATTGTTGTAACTGGCTTGTAGGCAATTTTTATGACCGGTCATAAACAGTGGTATTCCCTTTTCTGAATGTTGAAAGGTTTCAATGTGGAAAGGCAGCAGGAGTAGATGATATTTAACCTAAAATGCTCAATTATGGAGGTATAAAAGTCTTACAGTGGTTGCATTGTATAGTTCAGAGGGCCTTTACAGAAAGATGAATTCCAGATGATTGGAGTAGAACTCTCATAGTACCCATATATAAAAAGGGAAATATAACTGAATGTGAGAATAACAGAAGTATTTCTCTACTGAGTGTTCCCGGTAAGCGATATGCATGTATACTTGAGAAACAGTTGAGAAGGATTACACAAGTGAAGCTTGGTGAAGAACAAGCTGGATTCTGGCCAAATAGAGGTTGGCCAGAATCAGATTTTCACTTTATGACAGATAGTTGAGAAATCATGGGAATATAACAAAGGTCTGTATTTAAGTTTGTCGATCTGGAAAAGGCATATGACAAGGTGTCAAGAGAGATGCTATTCAAAACGCTACAGTTATATGGTGTCAATGGGGCATTATATCACACAATACTTAGTCTTTATTTGAGTTGTAAGTCAGCAGTTAGAATTGAAGGAAGTACAGGAAGATGGTTTAATGTTAAATCTGGTGTGAGACAAGGATGTACATTATCTCCTCTGTTATTCATTTTCTATATGGATCACATTATGAAGGAAAGTGGTATTAAACATGATATCAAAATTGGAGATGTTAATGTCAGCTCTTTGCTTTATGCGGATAATGTTATTATTATTATTATTATTATTATTATTCAGGCCTCCAAGGAGTCAAAAGACTCGTCGAGGGAGGTCCTTCCTAAGACATAAAGTCTGTCAAGACTCATCGAGGGGAGGTCCCCCCCTGAGAAACACAAAGTTTATCATACCACTCTTTAAACTCACTGACCGTTCTCGCTCCCACCACTCCATCAGGCAATGCATTCCACGGCTCAACCACCCTCCACACAAAGAAACCACTCCTTACCCTCTTGCTCACAGTTTCCTTTCGTAACTTCCAGGGATGGCCTCTTGTCATCACTCCTACCCGCTGATCAACCAAGCAAAAGAACTCCCCAGTGTCAACCCTGTAACCACCTCTCAACAGTTTAAAAGTCTCAATCATATCACCTCTCCTTCTATCCACCAAACTCTGCAGTCCACATTCGCTCAGCCGATCCTCATAACTATCCTTGTACAGTCCTGAAACCATCTTTGTCATCCGTCTTTGTATCCTTTCCACAGTTAATTTATCCCCTTCAAATCCTGGGGACCAAATCTGAGAACAATAGTCCAAGTGTGGTCTGATCAGAGACTTATACAACGGAATGATAACCCTCTTATCTCTGCAGGTCAGTGTCCTTCTCATAATAGCAGCAATCCTCTGTGTTACCTTCACCACCTTTGCAATATGTCCCGTAAACTTCAGGTTTCTATCAATCATCAACCCCAGTTCTCTTGTCTCCCCTACTTCCTCCAGTATAACTCCTCCCATAGAGTATGCAGCATCCCATCGATGTTTCCCAAACCTCAAGACCTTACATTTTGCTGCATTAAACTCACCCCCATTCATTTGCCCATCTATCTAGCTTATTTAAATCCTCTTGCAGGGCTACCACATCTGCACTATTACTAATAATCCTTCCCAGCTTCGCATCATCCACAAACAACTGAATATCCCCCTGCAATCCACTGGCTATGTCATTGATATAAAGGTTAAACAATATAGGTCCTAGTACTGAGCCCTGTGGGACCCCACTTGTAACCCTCTGCCTCCTGGAAACTGCTCCACCATACACAACTCTCTGATACCTATCAGACAGCCAATCCTGAATCCAGTTGACCAATCTGACATCCAGACCCATATGCTGCAACTTAAATATCAGCTTATCATGTGGCGCCCTGTCAAATGCCTTCGCCAAGTCTAAGAAAATTGCAGTATATGCCTTTCCTTCATCTAATGTTCTTGTAACTTCATTATAAAAGGCTAGCATATTGCTAAAACAAGAGCGTCCTTTCACAAATCCATGTTGATTCTCACAGATAACATTACCCTCATCTGCCCAATGCTGTACACGGTCCCTCACTACTTTCTCCAAGATCTTAACAACTACTGATGACACACAGACTGGCCTATAATTAGACACTTCTAGTCTGTTACCACCCTTATGCAATGGCACTATCTTACCTTCCTTCCATTCCCTGGGCACCTTTGCCAAAGCCAGACTTTCATTGAAAAGCCACGTTAAAGGTACTGTCAATTCCCTAGCACATTCTCTCAAAACTCGTGGCGAAATACCATCCAGTCCCACAGCTTTACTGACATCAAGAGTACTCAGTATCTGAAACACACTCTCCTCCTGTACCTCCAGACCTCGTACCAGTCCTATCCCTCTAGCATTAAAACTGACTCCTCTAGGATGAAATACTCCAATAAAGTGTTCATTGAACAATTCCACTATGTCCTCTGCATCAGTCACTCTATTCCCATTTTTATCCCACAATATCATTCTTCCACAGTCATTTCTCCTTCTACTGGCCACGTAGCTAAAAAATTCCCTAGGATTTTCTTTGGATCTTAGGGCCAATCTCCTCTCATATTCCAATTTCGCTTTCCTTATCACACTAGTCACTCTTCTGGCCTGTGTCTTATATTCCTCATGCATCTCTTCACCTGTCTCTTTATATCTCTTCCATAGCCTCTTTTTCGCATGCAATTCCTGTTTAATATTGTTTGTCATCCACTTCTCTCCAAGTTGCGTCCTCTTCTTCACTTGTGGTATACAACTTACCATTGCTGATAACAAATATTCTTTCACAATTTCCCACGCACTGGTGATATCCCGGCCTTCCAATTCCTCCCTCCATGAAACTTCCCGAAGTTGACGTCTAAGACTATTATAATCACCTGCCTTATAATTCCACATAAGTTCCCGTCTCTTTGATACGCCTGCATGTCTATTCATTTTCCAAGTCAACACCATATGGTCACTCTCTCCAACTGGTGGGAGAGACGTCAACTCAGTTATTATCAGCTCTTCTGATGCTATAACCAAATCCAAAATTTTTGAACCTCTTGTTCCCTCTGTTACATGTTGCCTAAGACATTTGTCCCTCAAGAATTCTAGAAATTCCATTCCCCTATTGTTACATGCATCTTCCTCTCTCCAATTTATACTACTGAAGTTAAAATCTCCCATAACAATCATTCTTCTTGCACTTGCCAAACTTAGCTGTCTAAACATCTCCTGTTCCCCATCCTCTGTGCTCCTGGGTCTGTAGCAACACCCTACTAAATATGTACCCTACTATCTATAAATATCTATAAACTATCAATAAATACCCTACTAAACTCTTGCCTACCTCTACCTCACACCATATGCTCTCAAAATCATTTGTCTCACTTCCTTCCAAATTCTCCACTCTTAGAGGACATAGGTCATCACTTATCATAAGCAGTACCCCACCACCACGTTTTCCCCTCCTATTCTGACGAAAAATGCTATACCCAGCGACTTCAATACCTGTTTTTATATCCCCTTCTGTCAACCATGTCTCAGTGATCGCAATAATTTTTGGCCAGGCTGATGCTATCTGTGCCACCAATTCCTCTGCCTTATTCCGGATACTCCTGGCATTAGCATAAAGCATATAAATGCCATTGTTTCTATACCCAGCATTATCCCTTCTAGACTCCACTGGGCTCAGTGTTACCTGACATTGTCTCCCTTCTCCCAAGTATCCATTCCCACAAGAGGCCACCCCTGCTATCATCCTCCCTGGGACACACTGACTCGTTCAGAACAGCAATCTCTCCAGATGCCTACGTCCTTCCTCATTCAAATGTAAACGGTCTCTCACATACAACTCCTCTCTTTCCTCAAACGCACTCCAAGCATCCACATATACCAGTCCTCTCTTGTCACACATTCTCGCTATTATGCTATTCAATATCACCGCTCTTCTGCTCAGCTCATCATTATCATACCTAGGCAACACGCACACTATTTTTCCTCTCTCTGTCTTCTTCCGTACAGTCTCAAGCAAAAATCTCATATCCATTCGTTCCTACCATCACAATCATCTCATCCACCCTTTCACCTCTCTTAATTGCCATAGCCACCCTTTCTATTGTTCCTCCTGGCAAACACTCCTCACGCATCCTATCTTGAACACCACGGATCATTGAGTCGCCATACATTATACCTCTTACCATTCCCTCACTCCTATTGTTTCCATTCTCTCCTCTTCTTTCATTCCCATACCTCTCTCTCCTACTGTTTCCATTTTCTCCACTTCTAGCACTTCCATATCCCTCTCTCATTCTGTCTCTCCTACTACTGTTTCCATCCTCTCGTCTTCTAGCATTCCCATACCTCTCTCTCATTCCATCTCTCCTACCGTTTCCATTCTCTCCTCTTCTAGCACTTCCATATCTCTCTCTCATTCCGTCTCTCCTACTGTTTCCATCCTCTCGTCTGCTAGCATTCCCATACCTCTCTCTCATTCCCTCTCTTCTACTGTTTCCATTCTCTCCTCTTCTAGCACCCCCATACCTCTCACTCATACTCCCTAAATTCTCTCTCTCTCCTACTCTGATTCGCCTTGCATTTATCTCTTCCATTCTCCTAATCTTATCTTTCATACTTCTGCTCTCATTCACAAGACATTCCACCTCCTCTTTCAACTCATCTATCTCCCTCTGCAGGTCAGTCACTCTTAATCTAAATTCACTCTCCCAAACAAAACCATCTCCTAAACTTCCACAGTCACTCACACCTTCCACACTATCAACTATTATTTTCTCATTCTCTCCTATCATACTACATGTCTTCCTACATTCATTCTCCGTTCCTGGAGCAACAAAGTCGGATATCGATATATCTAATGTACTTATTTCCTCCAACTGCCTGCATTTTGCGCACATACGCTCTCCACTCTCTTTAACAAGCCACACATGTAATTCCCGAGACGCATACATGCCGCAAGTACTGCATGCCACAAAGTCCCTTATGATATTGCTAATAATTGAGTTCTTAAATGGCGGAGGACTTGGCATTACGCCACTTGCGACTGCTGCTGAATCCACCATCATTCCTTACTGCCGAGTAGCGTAATCTTTAATAATTATTCAATTAATAAATAAGAGGGGAAAAAAGTATAAACATCAGAACATTTAAGTACTAAATATAATTAAATAAAATGAAATATAACTAAATACAGTAACTTAGCTTCGTTTTGTCTTCCACCGTTACGCGTTCGATTCCGACGGTACCAAATTATATTATATCGGGACAGCAACTAACTTCCAAAAAACAACCACTGAAGTACACTCGTATTCAGAGAAACAATTTAGCACTCAAAAACGTAGAAAAACGGGGAAAAAAGCGGACTATTCACCGATTAAAAATCACTTTCTTCTGCACAGCCATGTTATACTCTAAATAAATCCACTACAAGTCTGCAAGATTCTTTGACTTAATTGGATAGCTGTTGTAATAGATATGGTATGAAGGTCAGCAATAAAAAGACAAAGACAATGAAAATAGGCAGAATCATTGAAAATGTCCACTGTGTTGTGAATGGAGAACCTGTGGAACAAGTAAAACATTTCAGCTACTTAGGCACGATTTTTACTGAAGATGGTAAATTAAATATAGAAATAGACAACAGAATCAGCAAAGCTGGTATGGTGGGAAGTCAATTGAATAAATTCATATGGAATAAGAAAGAAATTAGTCGGAACACTAAATTAGCTGTATACAAGACTGTGTTCAAACCAATTTTAACTTATGGATCTGAGAGCTGGATCAGAAGTAAAACACTTGACCAAAGACTAGAGACCGCAGATATGAGAGTCCTGAGAAAGATTAGAGGCATGAACAGATGGCATCAATGGCAATATCATATTAAAAATGAGGATATTAGGAAAGAACTTGACATTGTCAGCATCCAGGAATGCGTTAGCAGAGCTAATCTCAAATGGTATGGTCACTTAAATAGAATGGGAGAGGAAAGATTAGCAAAACAAGTGTTCTCTGCCAGGTTGGCAGGAAAACGACCCAGAGGAAGACCAAGATATAGGTGGATTGATACGGTACAAAGTGCCTTAGACGATAGAAATATAAGATCTGATAATGTTGGAGTCTTGACAAGTAACAGACTAATTTGGAGAACAATTGTAGATAGGAAGTTAGTAATGATGTAATTTTTTTCATGTAGTACTATCATATCCTGTACACTCCTTGAGGGTACATGACAGGAATTTGATGATGATGATGATGATGTAAATGTTTGTCTTTTTATTATCGAAAGTCTAAAATTTGCTAATTTTTATTTTAAAGATTTAATTTGTCTCAATGGAGAAAAAAAAACCACCAAAGAAAAGCAATTTCTTTGGAAATGATAATTGCAATTTTAGATCGCTTAGCAAAAAGAGAGGGATTTATGGCGATTGGTAGACATTTTACTTTAGGCGAATCTACTATAAGAGCAATTAAAAAGAATGAATTCGCAATAAGAAAATCTGTCATTTCAGGACGAAACTAACTGCCAAATTATCATCATTCCCAAGAGATGCTTTATTAGAAAACACAGAACGAGCGCTCGTAATTTGGATTGAAGAATTAACTCAAAGAAGAATTCCTATAAGTGGCTATTTAATTAAACAAAAAAACTCATCGCTTTTATGAACAGATGAAGCAATTTGAGCCGTCTACTTCCACTTCCCAGGCTGATAAAGAATTTTCAGCTAGCAAAGGATGGTCAACTGGGTTCTTTAGCAGCCTGGGAAGTGGAAGTAGACGGCTCAAATTGCTTCATCTGTTCATAAAAGCGATGAGGTTTTTTGTTTAATTAAATAGCCACTTATAGGAATTCTTCTTTGAGTTAATTCTTCAATCCAAATTACGAGTGCTCGTTCTGTGTTTTCTAATAAAGCATCTCTTGGGTATGATGATAATTTGGCAGTTAGTTTGAATTAGTTAGGAATGCACTTTGGCAGTTAATTTGGCAGTCAGTTAGGAATGCACTTCATAGCATGAAGATTACAGGCAAAGTTGCAGCAGCAGATGAAGAAGCAGCCAAAAGTTTTCAAGAGAAGTTAGCCAAAATTATTGAAGATGATGTACATTTCCTGATCAAGTGTTTAACGCTGACGAAACAGGATTGTTTTGGAAGAAAATGCTTAGTCAAACTTACATCGCAAAGTCTAAGAAAAAAGCAAGTGGGTTTGAAGCAAGTAAAGATCGAGTAACGTTTTCTTTGTAGCAATGGATCTGGAGATTGAATGTTAAAACTTCTTCTAGTAAATCGATTTCTAAGACCACGTGCTCTAAAAGGAAAAGATCTAAAACAGCTGCCTGTGCATTGGATGGCTAATACAAAGGTATGGGTAATGTTGGAACGTACATCCTAGTTTCGAATCCGCCATTTTGTTGTAACGTACTCTTATTAATAAAATCTATTAATTGCCAATTGATCACTAATACAAATATAGAGAAATTTATATTTATACTGCACCACCCTATATTTAGATTAGTCTATATAAAATAGTAGAATCAATTTTCAATTAAATTAGCAGTCTCTTTACTCATTCAGGCCGAATTCAATATCTTTCATTTGAGGCTCCCGCTAGATTCGAATTATTTATGAACGGTGCAATAAAAAAGAATCAGGCAAACACAATATTGAATTTAACAAAAACAAAACATTTAATATAAGGTTATATGACAAATACATGAATTCCACTTCTAAAATAAGACATTACAATCAAGTTAGTACATTAGGTCAAATCATTCATGCTAATTCAGTCTTCGAGATCTTCACATACAAGTTTCACAGTTTTCTCTATTACAATATTCCTTACTCAGATCAATACAACAGAAATTCTTGTTCAATTAGTTTGCTCATATTTTTCAGTTATACTCCACACTTAACTCTCAGCAGGCACTTATCATATCATTAAATACGGCAGATATTATTTCAAGGCAAATTATTTTTAACTTCTGACTTCGGCGATATGTCACAGTAAATGTTAGAATAAGCGAAATGGAACTATCACTCAAATCTTCATACACAGAAACAAATAAAATATGACTGTCCTTACCGGAATTAATCTTCAGCACGTCAGATTTAATGTGAGTACATCTTCAAATTATATTTATTACACCTATGGAACACATTTAAAAAGAATTCTTCAAGGTCATAACTAGATTATTATTTGTCGCGCTTCACAATTCTCGACGGCAACTATAGGGCAGATTGATATCCTTGTTTACTACTTCACAACAAATTAAGCTCCGTACAATTCTTCCTAAAAGCAATATAGAAATAAGTAGTAATTCTAGGCTAACTGGATCTATTCTGAATCCTTCATTAACCTTCCAGTCTTTTAATTATCCAAATACGGCACCAAATCCTTATTAACGCCACTGCTGACTTTATTTTCAGCTATCTATAAGTTTTCACTTTGTCTTAGCACACTTTTAAATACTACTCTCTTGAATTCCTGCCCTTCAGTCCTTTTTATTTACTTTCACCTCCTTGCTTATATCCTTCCTTCTTCCCGCATCAAAAACTCTCTCCCCTCTTTACTCTATCTAATTCCTACTCATATATTTTTTCTTCTCCCCTCTTTACTCTATCTAATTCCTACTCATATATTTTTTCTTCTCCCCTCGTTATCGAAGCTCACGGTCTAGCCACGCGCATTCCATTTTATTTCTCTCTCCATGGCAACGAACAATGCGTAAACATTCACGTTAACGTCACATAAGGCTATACATTTACATTGAGTAATGAAAAACATTAAATAAAATATTACAGTTACTTAATTTTCTCTTTCATTTCATTTACAATTAACAATAATAAAATATATGTTACAGTATATATATATAAGGTATATTAAATTATATACATATAATTTCTCATAATATTATTGAAGGAATAAAGTAAATAAGATAAATGATATTTATCACTGGGTCCTTCCAATAGTAAAATATACATTAAAATTATTTAATCAATAATAGATGATGAAATTCAGGAATAATACATGAATAATAATTCTTAAGCAAGGGATTAACAAATAATTTTTAAACAAGTCATGCTTAATATATGATAGGTTATGTTAAATGTGAATGAAGGACAAAATATACATAATAATTTCATTCACAGTTTAACAGTAACAACTGCTGTATTTACTGAATGGTACAATAATTGTTTTGTACCAGAAGTGGAAAAATATATGAAGCAAAATGCTCTCGATTTTAAAGTTTTATTAATTTTTTATAATGTTCCAAGTCATCTGCATTTAGAACATCCAAATGTGCAGGTAGTGTTTTTTCCACCCAATACAAGCATTATTCAGCCATTAGATCAAGGCATAATTGCTACTTTTAAGAAATATTATGTTAAGCACACTTTTCAATTTATATGGGATAAACTAGAAAATGAATCATTAACAGTAACTGATGTTTGGAAAAAAATTTCTGTTTTGGACTGCTTAAATCATGTTGCATCTGCTATTGCTGAAATAAGACCACAAACTTTAAATGCCCGCTGGAAAGCAGTTTGGCCTGGATCTGTTGCAAACAGTGCAACCATGCAAACATCTACATTATCAGCTGAAATCATTACTTTGGCACATGAAATTGATGCAGAAGGTTTTGATACATTTAGCCAGAATGATGTAGACGAATTGATTGTGGATAATGCCTTAAGTGAATGATATTATTGCATATTGATTAACTTTAGATATGTCGAAGATCCAGAAAACGATAGTGAAGTGGAAGAAAAACCTGTCCCCCCCTCACTGCAAATATAATTCGAGAAAGTCTTGAACTGCACAATAAATTGGAAAATCATTTTCTTGTTAATGACACAAATTCTGAATGAGCCTTTAAATTCCAACGTGAGCTGAAGAACTGTATGTCTGGATATCGCGAGCTGTATAAAATATTAGTGAAATCATTATCGCAATGTTTAATCACTGATTACATTGTCAGAAGAAAAAAATCAGCACAGAACGAGGGGGAAGCTAATTCTGTTTGTGAAGAACCATTGCCTTTATCATACAGATCTGATCTGCTGACCATCTCTTCTGGTGATGAAAGTGATTTCGCACCACTTTGCAAACGTTGCCTAATATTGTCTAATAGCGATGATAATTCTGGTGAAAAAATGTTAAAAAATTGTTACTTTTCAAATAAATTAAATGAATAAATCTTCAAAACAAACTTAGGCATTCTTATTTTCCTGAATTTTCATAAACTTTTTAATGTGATTTTAGGTTTATTTTAATTTATTGTTTTGGTTTTATGCGGTTTTAGAAAATTATGGAACATATCCCTAATTTTTCAACGTAAGTTAGGCCTTTTTTGTGCGATTTTTTTATATGCAATTTTCTGTGGAACGTATCTACCTCATGAAAAAGAGACCCGACTGTACTTTGATTTTGCAAAGGCTTTTGATAGATTACTGCATGATAAGTTGATTGTCAAACTGGAGTGGATGGGGTTGAATATTAGATTGGTGCATTGGATTGGAGACTGGCTATCTGATAGGTATCAACAAGTTGTGTATGGGAGAGCGATATCCAGGAAAAGGAAAGTTACTAGTAGTGTGCCTCAGGGGTCTGTTTTAGGGGCATTGCTGTTTAACTTGTATATTAATGATATTGGTGAAGATTTGGATGGAGATATTCAGTTGTTTGCGGATGATGCAAAGTTGGGATGAACCATGAAGAGTAGAGAGGATGTTGTGGCCTTACCAGAAGACTTGAATAAATTGAATGATTGGGCAAGCAAATGGGGATGTGAGTTCAATGTTGCAAAATGTAAGGTTTTAAAATTTGCAAAAAAACAAAAATGGGATGCAGAATTTATGCTTGGTGAGGATATATTGTCGGAGATGGAGGAAATAAGAGATCTGGGGGTGATAGTGGATAACAATCTGAAATTTAGGGGACACATAGCCAAAATTGTGAAGACAACACTAAGGCTTCTGGGAAGGATGCAGAGGACACTGACTTGTAGAATTCGGGAGATTCTTGTTCCATTGTATAAGGCTTTGATTAGGCCACACATGGATTATTGTGCCCTGATTTGGTCATGGTTTTCAGAAGGTTGAAGTGATGTGGATTTGGTCCAGAGGCGACTGACTAAGGTAGTTTCTAACCTCTGGAATGTTGAGTATGAGGAAAGATTTAGAAGATGTAATTTGCATAGTCTGGTGGACAGGAGGAAGAGGGGATATGATAGAGACCTACAGGTTAGTAAGGGGTTGTTATGGGATCACTGCTTTAGAGATTCCACAGAAAATAGTGGGAGATCAGGGGAGAAACAGTGGTCATCCCTGTATGCTGTATAAGGATGGTGTGAGAAGCGGGTTTTTTTCATTCAGAGTTTTGAATGATTGGAATGCCTTGACTGAGAGTGTGGTGTCTGCAGAGAATTTGAGTGTGTTTAAAGCATGGTATGGTGAGCTGTGTGTGTGTTTGATAAAAGGACCTCCTAGATCAGTGCTTCCCAAGCTGTGGGCCATGGCCCCCCCCTTGGGAGCCATAGGTTTTGTTGAGGGGGGGGGCTTGCAATTATGAAAACAAATTTAAAATCTTTTAAGACTAAGTAGATTTTTTTATCTTAAAAGAAACGTATTTAATTTTTATTATTTATTATTTCTTTTTTGTTATTTTTTATATTTTAATGGAAAAAAATCACACATTGGTGGGGGGGTTCACAAATTTTGCTTCCTGTGTATTTCGCCGCTTAATAAATATTAGTAAATATATGCTTATTCATATAAGTTTCATTTCAAAGCAGAAATCTAAGAATTGCAGTTTCAATTTCATCTGATATTGGTGTAGCAGTATTGAAACACATCCATCACATTAAATTGTTATTAAACTTCTTTTATGATTTTAATTCTTTCTGTATTACTAATTGTTTTACGTTTCATTTGCTTGTACTGCAAATGTACAATAACAATATAATCTATCTATATAAAAATATGAGATAATGTGCCATCTCAAATGTGTATGTAAGATGCTAAAAATGTAATATTTGCATTTGATTTTTGCAATATTTGTATGTTTTGTATTGAGTATAAATACAGTAAATATAATAATATATGTCTATATTACGGTTTTTTTTTGGGGGGGGGGGGATATTTTAATTTTTCCAAAGGGGGCCCTGACATTCAGAAGTTTGTGAAGCACTGTCCTAGATGAATGAGTCTTTGACTCCATGGGGTCTTGGGTAATAATAATAATAATAATAATAATAAATGGCAGCCTGTGTAGGGATTACTTCCACTAAGAATTTTTTTACAGGGATAATATTTTTCAACAAACACATTTGTTTCATTTTGCTTTGTCCACTACTTCTTCTTAAGGGAATGATTTTGCATTTCTAGAAATGTCACAAACCTAATGAGGTCTTTGCCCTCATTAGGTTTGTGACATAAGGAGAAGCAGGTCAGGAAAAAAATTAAGTGGATGTTTGCTGATATTGGAGTTTATATATACTTTCTGGGGATTTGTTATTCTCACAAATGAAGAGCCTATGATTAGTTCCTTTAAAGGATGGGAGTGGATAAGAAGGAAGGAATCATGACTGATGTCATTCACAGTATTATGGTTTGTAAAACTAATAGTTAATTGTTAGATCAATTCTCCACTGAGAAGTACTGGTAGATTCTGGGAAAACCAATTATTAAAAATTTATCAGTATACCAGTGGGTATAATCGAGACATCAGTTGATAAGTTGTTGTTACTGGCTTAACATTAGAGAGATTTTTAATTGAATTGAAAGATAGGTGTTACAAGAGGCTATATCAGAAAGCTACATGTGAAGAGGACATGAACAAGAGAGTTAGTAGAAAGTCTTTTTATAGAGAGTGGTTGATGAGTGAAATGAATTTCCTAAAAGTGTAGACATAGTGAATCTATGATGGAGATATGGCAGTGATAAAAAAAAATATAATAATTTAATTTGATCAAGTACATATTTGATCTCTTTCCTAAATGCTGTTTTCAAAATTAAAAGTAAATATGCTTTTTTACGCAGGTATATGATGCTACTAATACCACATACGAAAGGAGAAAGTTGATTTATGATATTGTGTGTAACAAGTTTTGTTACAAACTTTTTTTCATCGAGTCACTCTGTGATGATTCCAAGCTTATAGAAGCCACCATAAAAGTAAGTCTTTATTTGTTGAATGCATAATGTGTAATTTTATTGTCTGATTTGAAGTTTCCACAGTTTTATTTTAATGAAAATCAAATAACACAGACATGCATATGTTAAAATATTGAATTTTATTGAATTTATGTTTCCATTTTTTTTTTTTTCTTTTTCAGATCATCTCTTAACCACCTTACCGGCCATTATTGATCAAATATGCATATTCATATGCTTTGTATCCATCATATATTTCAATGTAATTTTAATGCAATTTTAATATGCACTTCACATCCATGATAACCTTGATGTCTATAGACGTCTTGGCCAGTAGCGTGGTTACTGAATGTTAAAGAAAATTAACAGCATTCATAAGATGAAATATACAGATTAAAAGCCAATCTCTAAGAGATCCTCTGGTTAAAGTGTCAGAAAAGTTTGGCAAGGGCTGAGATTCAGAATTGGATTGATAACAACAGTATTCTTCGTGATGGTTGGCATGCATTTGTTAGTCTTTTAGCAATTTGCTTATATACTACAAGGTGACAAATTTGTTGAGGAAGGGAGATTCTGACATCCAGACCCATGCGCTGCAACTTAAATATCAACTTATCATGTGTCACCCTGTCAAATGCCTTCGCTAAGTCTAAGAAAATGGCAGTATATGCCTTTCCTTCATCTAATGCTCTTGTAAATTTATCATAAAAGGCTAGCATATTGCTAAAACGTGATCGCCCCTTCACAAATCCATGTTGACTCTCGCAGATAACATTACCCTCATCTGCCCAGTGCTGCATACGGTCCTTCACTATTTTCTCCAAGATATTACTAACTACTGATGACACACAAACTGGTCTATAATTAGACACTTCCAGTCTGCTACCTCCCTTATACAATGGCACTATCTTACCTTCCTTCCATTCCATGGGCATCTTTCCAGCAGCCAGACTTTCATTGAAAAGCCAGGTGAAAGGCACTATCAGTTTCCTAGCACATTCTCTCAAAACTCGTGGTGAAATACTATCCAGTCCCACAGCTTTACTGATATCCAGAGTACTCAGTATTTGAAACACACTTTCCTCCTACCTCTAAACTTTGAACCTGCCCTATCCCTCTAGCATTAAAACATACTCCTCCAGGATGAAATACTCCAATAAAGTATTCATTGAACAATTCTACTATGTTCGCTGCATCAGTCACTCTATTCCCATTTTTATCACACAATATCATTCTTCCACAGTCTTTTCTCCTCATACTGGCCACATATATAAAAAATTCCCTAGGATTTTCTTTGGATCTTAGGGCTAATCTCCTCTCACAGAAGCAAAGAGGTTATGGTTTTCTTGTATAATGCCTTGAACAAGCTACATATAGGTTACTGTATACACTTATCTGGTCACCTGATTTTATGGGATGATGATATATTAGATTCACTAAGCCAATGTTGTCTGACCTTTGGAATCTGGGATATTAAGACAAATGAGGAAATGTAATTTGCAGTCTTGTGAATAGGAGGAGAAAGAATATGAGTTAGTCATACTTGTAGATAAGGGATTATTATCAGATTAATTTGGAAGAGATTCTTTAGAGAATAGATGGAGACAAAGGTAAATCAGGAGGCCATTCCTGGAAGCATATAATTAAGGTGTGAGCAAAGGAGTAATGAGCAGGTTCTTTTTCATAGAGAGTAGTTGGTGAGTGGAATGCATTGGTTTGAGACTGTGGTGAGTGTGAAAACTGTGAATGAGTTCCTGACACAGTTTGATGGTTATTTTTTTTGTGTGAGAGTGTTTACTAGATTGAAGGTTTATAGTTTGCAGATGTGAGAAAACATTTTTCAAATTTTTCCATAAATAAATAGGCACATGGAGGAGACAAGAAACTGCTCATTCCAAGCTGAAAAGCTGCTTGAAAATCTGTCCATTCCATTCCATGTGAAAAAATCAGTGGAAAAAAATATTTGAATAGCTGAGAAATATAGACGAAACCGATAATCTGTAAACTTTAGGATTGGACTCCATTTTCAAGAGCACTGGTGAACAAAGAAACAATGAAACAATATCTAAATTAGCTGGAATGTCTAATGACAAGATGGTAATTTCAGAATATTTCTGGACAAATTGTTGAGATTTCTGTGTGTGGGGGTGTGTCTGATATGGTAATTTAGTAGATTACAGATGCTTGGATAAAAGATATGTAGGTGAATTGATACCATCCATTATTAGCCTAATACAAAAATGCCTGCCTTGTAAACCTTAGGTACTCCATATAGTCATGGAGTTAAATGGTGCTTCAACTTTTTTTTAAGATCTGTAGGCCAGGTAAGCACATTGCATAAAAGATCAATGGTCTCTTCATGATTTATTCAAGTAGGGTCATGGTCTAATTGGAGCATAAGTGGATAAATCTGAAAGCAATAGTGAAATTCTTGACATGTAGTTAGTTGTTGTATCCGTGATAACAATTGGGCTTGCCTTCATCAGCTTTGATTATGATAATTTAAGACACAGAGAGGAAAAATAGTGTGTATGTTGCTTAGGAATGATAATGACCAGCTGAGCAGAAGAGCAGTCATATTGAATGACATAATAGCTAGAATGTGTGACGAGAGGACTGGAATATGTGGATGCTTGGAGTGCGTTTGAGGACAGAGTGGATTTGTATGCGAGAGACCGCTTACATTTGAATGAGGAAGGACGTAGGCATCTGGAGAGATTGCTGTTCTGAACAAGTCAGTGTGTCCCAGGGAGGATGATAGCAGGGGTGGCCTCTTGTAGGAATGGATACTTGGGAGAAGGGAGACAATGTCAGGTAACACTGAGCCCAGTGGAGTCTAGAAGGGATAATGCTGGGTATAGAAACAATGGCATTTATATGCTTTATGCTAATGCCAGGAGTATCTGGAATAAGGCAGAGGAATTGGTGGCACAGATAGCATCAGCCTGGCCAAAAATTATTGGGATCACTGAGACGTGATTTACAGAAGAGGATATAATAATAGGAATAGAAGTTGCTGGGTACAGCATTATTCGGCAGGATAGGAAGGGAAAGTGTGGTGGTGGAGTACTGCTTATGATAAGTGACGACCTATGTCCTCTAAGAGTGGAGACTTTGGAAGGCAGTGGCACTAATGATTTTGAAAACATATGGTATGAGGTAGAGGTGAGCAAGACAAGATATTTAGTGGGGTGTTGCTACAGACCCAGGAGCACAGAGAGTGGGGACCAGGAAATGTTTAGACAGTTGAGTTTGGCAAGTGCAAGAAGAATGATTGTTATGGGAGATTTTAACTACAGTAGTATAAACTGGGAAGAGGAAGATGCATGTAGCAATAAGGGAATGGAATTTCTAGAATTCTTAGGAGACAAATGTCTTAGGCAACATGTAATAGAGGGCAGAAGAGGTTCAAGAGTTTTGGATTTGGTTATACATCAGAAAAGTTGATAATAACTGAGATGACATCTCTCCCACCACTTGGAGAGAGAGTGACCATATGATTTTGACTTGGAAAATGAATAGACATGCAGGTGTATCAAAGAGACAGGAACTTTTTGGAATTATAAGGTAGGTGATTATAATAGTCTAACATGTCAACTTGGAGAAGTTTCATGGAAGGAGGAATTGGAAGGCCGGGATATCATTAGTGCGTGGGAAATTATGAAAGAATATTTGTTAGCAGCAATGATAAGTTGTATACCACGAGTGAACAAGAGGACACAATTTGGAGTAAAGTGGATGACAAACAACATTAAACAAGAATTGCATGAAAAATAGGCTATGGAAGAGATATAAGGAGACAGGTAAAGAGGCATGAAGAGTATAAGACACAGGCCAGAAGATTGACTAGTCTGGTAAGGAAGACTAAACTGGAATACGAGAGGAGATTGGCCCTAAGATCCAAAGAAAATCCTAGGGAATTCTTTAGATATGTGGCCAGTATGAGGAGAAAAGACTGTGGAAGAATGATATTGTGTGATAAAAATGGGAATAGAGTGACTGATGCAGAGTACATAGTGGAATTGTTCAGTGAACAGTTTATTGGTGTATTTCATCCTGGAGGAGTCAGTTTTAATGCTAGAGGGATTGGGCAGGTTTGAGGTTTAGAGGTACAGGAGGAGAGTGTGTTTCAAATACTGAGTACTTTGGATGTCAGTAAAGCTGTAGGACTGGATGGTATTTCACAACGAGTTTTGAGAGCATGTACTAGGGAACAGACAGTGCCTTTGACCTAGCTTTTCAATGAAAGTCTTGCTGCAGGAAAGGTGCCCATGGAATGGAAGGAAGGTAAGATAGTGCCATTGCATAAGGATGGTAGCAGACTAGAAGTGTTTAACTATAGCTCAGTTTGTGTGGCATCAGTAGTTAGTAATATCTTGGAGAAAGTAGTGATGGACCGTATACAGCATTGGGAAGATGAGGGTAATGTTATCTATTAGAGTCAACATGGATTTGTGAAGGGGGTGCTCTTGTTTTAGCAATTTGCTAGTCTTTTATGATAAAGTTGCAAGAGCATTAGATGAGGGAAAGGCATATACTGCCATTTTCTTAGACTTAGTGAAGGCATATGACAGGGTGGCACATGATAAGCTGATATTTAAGTTGCAGCACATGCGTCTGGATGTCAGATTGGTCAACTGGATTCAGGATTGGCTGTCCGATAGTATCAGAGAGTTGTATATGGTGAGACAATTTCAAGGAGGCAGAGGGTTACAAGTAGGGTCCCACAGGCTCAGTTCTGGGACCTATATTGTTTAACCTTTATATCAATGACATTGTCAGTGGAAGGGGATAATCAGTTGTTTGCAGATGATGCGGAGGTGGGAAGGATTATTAGTAATAGTGCAGATGCTGCAACCCTGCAAGAGGATTCGAATAAGCTGGATAGATGGGTAAATGAATGGAGGATTTCAGTTTAATTCAGCAAAATGTAAGGTTTTGAGGTTTGGGATACATCGATGGGACACTGCATACTCTATGGGAGGAGTTATACTGGAGGAAGTAGGGGAGACAAGAAATCTGCGGTTGATGATCGATAGAAAACTAAAATTTAGGGGACATATTGCAAAGGTGGTGAAAGTAACACAGAAGATTGCTGCAATAATGAGAAGGACTCTGACCTGTAGAGATAAAACAGTTATCATTCCGTTGTGTAAGACCCTGATCAAACTAAACTTGGACATTGTTCTCAGGTTTGGTCCCCAAGATTTGAAGTGGATAAATTAATTGTGGAAAGGGTACAAAGGCGGATAACAAAGATGGTTTCAGGACTGTACAATGATAGTTATGAGGATTGGCTGAGGGAATGTGGACTGCAGAGTTTGGTGGATAGAAGAAGGAGAGGTGTTATGATTGAGACGTTAAACTGTTGAGAGGTGGTTACAGGGTTGACACTGGGGAGTTCTTTGACTTGGTTGAACAGCAGGAAAGAGTGATGACAAGAGGCCATCCCTGGAAGTTACGAAAGAAAACAGAGAGCAAGAGGGTGAGGAGTGGTTTCTTTGCATGGTGGTTGGTTGAACCATGGAATGCATTACCTGATGGAGTGGTGTGAGCGAGAACGGTCAATGAGTTTAAGGAGTGATATGATAGACTTTGTGTTTCTTAGGGGTAACCTCCCCTCGATGAGTCTTGATAGACTTTGTGTTTCTTAGGAAGGACTTCACACAATGAGTCTTTTGACTCCATGGAGGTCTGAATAATAATAATAATTTTCTAGTTCTGCCTTAAATTATACAGATTGTTTTTTCTGAGATAGTGATATTGACGAGCTTTGTAGTGATAATGATTTTCCATTCCTTACATTGGTAGGCTTTCTATCACGATCACTAGTCTCCTTAAAGTTCTTGCCATTAGGGATTAAAGTTGTCTTATATTGAAGACAACTTTACTGCTTGCAACATTAAAGAATCTACTATGATCAACTTTCCACAAGACACACTTACTAGGAATCAAGGATTAATGCTGTGTGATATTAGGAAATCACTTAACTTTCCATATGTCAGACTTCAACTTTTCATCCAACTATCTGCACACAGTGCTGAACAATAGCTAACTTGTGCCACCTCCCACATTCCACATGGTTTCGGTTAGTTTATACTGTAACGATTTCTACATAGTTTTTTTAGTAATGTGATAGTTTATGTTTGCTCTTATTGCGTTTATTTTTATGCATTTTTTTTTTTTTTTACCCAGAGGTGAATTTAGTAAATTTCATTATCTTTATAGCTATTTATGACCATATAAAACTCAGTTGTTGTTGTTTTTTAATCTAAATTATCTTTTTTTTTTCCTCCCCCCTACAACTATCTCTGATCCAGATTATTTTAAAAATATGGAGATGCAGCATTTTACTTTTTTTGTATATGGAAAATATATGATTTCTGCATTGGTTTAACCTCAGTATTTTCTAGGTCTAGCTCTCATTGATGAGAGCTCAATAAAGGTCAAAACCATCCTAGTACTGATTCTTCCCATAATATATATAGCAGTATACATGTCTAAAAGTAAGTGTACTTTGCTATGTGATACTAACACAACTGGTATGAAATCAATAGCCTCTGTATAAAAGTAGCCTAGTTGTGAAGGTATTTCACCTGCAAACATTGTCTGCTTAATGCTTGGGTATAGGATTAAAACTAATTTCTTATGTATTAAATTAAATAATTTACTTCCATTGCCTAGCTATCTTTGAAAGCCAAGAGTGACTAAATCCATATAAAGTAATCCATAAGAAGTCTGACCATAGCATTATTACAAGAGAATCATATCTGCCTTCCTTCTTCAATATGCTCTCCTTCACTTCATTACCATAATCTATTGTGATGTCTTTATAATTTTACAATTGGTCTCCTAAATTTTTGTTTCTATTCCACCATTACCTGCAGATCCCATATCTTCTCCTCCATGATAAAATATTCATTAAATACTTCTTTCATATATTTCAGAGTGGTTAACAATTTAGCATTTCCAAGAACTTTTTTTTTGTTGTTGTTGTTGTTTTGTTTTAATTACTCTAAAATGAGAAGTTAGAGTACTTAAAGCAAACTAATGCCTTCTGCAGATAGAGGTTGAAAAAGAAGGAATCTATTGATGTTCCTTTTTGAAGAGCTGATATGATTGTAGTCACAGAGAAATGCAAGCATGTAAAGGGTATTGTATTTCAGGATGGACAAAGGGAATAGGACTGGATGTAGTGAACTGCTGATGATAGTTGAAGAACTTTAACCAACAAAAATACAAGTTAAGGAGGATTTTAGGTCTAGGGAGATGGTTGATTTGAGGCTATCTGGTGCAAGATAGAGAACAAGAGGAAAAATTATAATGCTGGTTACTGTTAAATGGATAACGTATTCATCATCTGGAAATATAGTTCTGCTGATATGCATGATTTCCTTTTATCTGTGAACTCATTCCACCATAAAATTAAATAGTTGTTGAAATTATCAAAAATGCTAAAAAAGGCTTTCACTTGGCATATATTGGTTGTTACCTGCATTCATCTTCTTTGTACCATGTATCACAAATGGGTATGATATTTATGCTCAAAAAAGGAGCAGTCTCTTTCATAAAGGATGAAGAAAAATTTAATAAAGAGCTACACACTTTAATAATAATTAAGGGGATGCAAATCCTTTGTTGTTAAACTGCCAGTAAGCAAAACTCTAAGATTGAGAACTACGAATCTATGAGTTTCATATATACCGAAAAACTATCGGCGAATCCAAGTGTAAATGAACCACTTGGTAGTACAATACCAAGGCAACTCGAAGCAAAGGTGGAGCAACACCTTTGCTTTGAGAGAGAATGATGAGAGAGAATTATGTGAATGATAGAAGAGGAGAGAATAGAAACAGTGGGAGAGAGGGAATAGAAGAATGCAAGGGATAGCTGGTTCCAGCACTCCCTTCATTTACACAGAGAGAAAGTGTTAGAGGAGAGAGAGTAAGGGATGCAGGTGAGCAATCAAGGAACAGAGTGGTAAGAGGCGTAATGTGTGGAGACTCGATGATCCGTGGCATTCAAGATAGGATGCCAGAGGAGTGTTTGCCTGGAGGAACAATAGAAAGTGTGACTATGGCAATTAAGCAGAGTGAAAGGGTAAATGAGTTGATTGTGATGGTGGGCATACATGATTGAGAGGCAGTGTAAATAGTGGGGAAGAGATCTGAGATTCATTCTTGAGGTTGTGTGTGTGTGTGTGTGTGTGTGTGTTGCCCAGGTACGATAATGAAGAGCTGAGAAGAAGAGCATATATAATAGCTTGATAGCCAGAATGTGTCAGAAGAGAGGTTTGGAATACGTGGATGCTTCGAGGGCATTTGAGAACAGAAAGGAACTGCATGCAAGAGACCATTTGCATTGATCTGGAGAGATTGTTGTTCTCTGAATGAGTCAATGTGTGTCAGTGCAAGGAAACTAGAATTACCAGGGTGGATGGTAGCAGGGCTGGCATCTTGTAGGAATAGGTACTTGGGAGAAGGAAGAATACATCGGGTAACGCTGAGTCCAGTGAAGTCAGAAGGAGATAAGGATAAGTATAGAAACAGTGACATTTTTATGCTTTATACTAATGGCAGGAGTATCCGGAATAAAGGAGATGAATTGGTGGTGCTTATAGAATCAGCCTGTCTGAAGATTATTAGGATCTCTGAGACATGCTTGATGTAAGATGATATAATAACAGGAATAGAAGTAACGGGATACAGCATTTTTAGAAAGGATAGGAAGAGAAAATGTGATGGAGTACTGCTTATGATAAGCGATGACATAATCTTCTCAGAGTGAAGGCTTTGGGGGGGGGCAGTGACACTAATGATTTTGAAAGCATATGGTGTGAGGTATAGATGGGCAAGACAAGATATTTAGTGGAGTATTACTCCAAGCCAAGGAGCACAGAGATTGAGGAGTGGGAGATGTTTAGGCAGTGAGCTTGGTAAGTGCAAGAAGAATGATTGTTATGGGAGAATTTAACTATGGCAGTATAAATTGGAAGAAGGAAATGGATTATTATTATTATCCCACCTCCAAGGAGTCCAAAGACTCATCAAGGGAGGGCATCAACTCTACAACTCTTCTTCTCACTACTCCACCAACCTTCATCATCTAACACCAATGCTATCTACCACCAACTACACCACTAGTGCTTTCACAGACAATCACAAACATTCATGCCCACGGTGGGATTCAAACTCGCAGTTTTGGCTGGAGAGCGGATACGCTAACCACTCGGCTAACCAGGCCATTTGGTCATAGCATCAGAAGAGATGATTTTAACTGAGATGGCACCTCTTCTCCCCAACTGTTGAGAATAACCATGTGGTTTTGACTTGTAAGATTAATTAGACTTGCAGGAATATCAAAGAGAAGTGAATATATGTGGGATTATAAGACAGATGATTATAAAATCTTAGATATCAACTTGCAATTCCATGCAGGGAGGAATTGGAAGGGCGAGATATCCTTAGTGTTGGGAAATTGTGAAGAAATATGTAAATAGCAGCAATAGTAAGCTGTATTCCACGAGTGAAGAAGAGGACACAATTTGGTGTAAAGTGGATGACAAACAATATCAAACAGGAATTGTGGGTGAAAGAGAGGTTATTGAAGAGATATAAGGAGAGGGTGGAGAGCAGATGAAGAATATTGAAGAATATAAGACTCAGGCCAGGAGAGTGACTATTATGGTAAGGAAGGCAAAACTGAAATATGAGAAGAGATTGAACCTAAGATCCAAAGAAAATTCTAGGGAATTTTTAAGCTATGTGGCCAGTAGGAGGAGAAATGATTGTGGAGGAATGACATTGTGGGATAAGAATGGGAACAGTGACTGATTCAGAGGACTTAGCAGAATTGTTCAATGAATGCTTTATTGGAGTATTTCATCCTGGAGAAGTAGGTTTTAATACTAGAGGGATAGGGTAGGTTCGAGGTTTAGTGTGTTTCAAATACTGAGTACTCTGGATGTCAATAAAGCTGTGGGACTGGATGGAATTTCACCATGAGTTTTGAGAGAATGTGCTAAAGAACTCACAGCTCTGTTGACCTAGGGTTTCAATGAAAGTCTTGCTATGGGAAAGGTACCCAAGGAATGGAAGGAAGGTGAGATGGTTCCATAGCATACAAGCAGTAGCAGACTGGAAGTGTCAAATTATAGACCAGTTTGTGTTTCATCAGTATTTGTTAAGATTTTGGAGAAATTAGTGAGGGACCATATACAGTGTTGGACAGATGAAGCTAATGTTATATGTGAGAGTCAACATGGATTTGTTAAGGTGTGATCTTGCTTTAGTAATATGGTTGCCTTTTATAATAATGTGACAAGAGCAGTTGATGAGGGAAAGACATATTCTGTCAGATTTTTGAATTTGCAAAGGCATTTGACAGGGTACCACATGATAAGCTGATATTTAAGTTGCAGCACATGGGTTTAGATGTTAGATTAGTCAACTGGATTCAGAATTGGCTATCTGATAGGTATCAGAGTTGTGTATGGTGGGGCAATATCAAGGCAGTAGAAGGTTACAAGTGGGGTCCCCCCAGAGCTCAGTACTGGGACCTGTATTGTTTAACCTTTATATCAATGACATTGTTGGTGGATTGCAGGGGAATATTCAGTTGTTTGCAGATGATGTGAAGCTAGGAAGGGTTATTAGCAATAGTGCAGATGTGGCATCCCTGCAGGAGGATTTGAATAAACTGGACAGATAGGCAAATGAATAGGGGGTTTGAGTTTAATGCAGCAAAATGTAAAGTCTTGAAGTCTGGGTTAGATCGATGGGAGGTAGCATACTCTGTTGGATGAGCTGTACTGGAGAAAGTATGGGGTACAAGAGATCTGTGTGTGTGTGTGGGGGGGGGTGATGATTGATAGAAACCTGAAATTCGGGGGGATATATTGCAAAGGTGGTGAAGGCAGCACAGAGGATTGCTGCAATACTGAGAAGGATGTTGTCCTGCAAAGATAAAAGAGTTGTCATTCCATTGTATAAAGCCCTGATCAGACCACACTTGGAGTATTGTTCTCAAATTTGGTCCCCAGGATTTGAAGGGAATAAATTAACTGTGGAAAGGGTACAGAGGCAGATAACAAAGATGGTTTCAGGACTATACAATGTTGATTGAGAATTGGCTGAGGGAATGTGGACTGCAGAGTTTGGTAGATAGAAGGAGAGGTTATATGATTGAGACTTTCAAACTGTTGAGAGGTAGTTACAGGGTTGACACTGGGGAACTCTTTTGCTTGGCGGAAGGAAGGAGCGAGGACAAGGGGCTATCTCTGGAAGTTACAAACAGATGCTGTGAGCAAGAGGGTGTCATTGGTTTCTTTGCATGGAGGATGGTTGAACCATGGAATGCAGTGCCTAATAGAGTGGTGAGAGAGCATGAACAATCAATGAGTTCAAGGAATGGTATGATAGTCTTTGTGTTTTCCAGGAAAGAACTCCCTCAATGAGTATGAGTCTTTTGACTCCACAGAGGACTGAATCACCATTATAATAATAATAATAATAGTTGTGTTAAGTTACTGAGTGACCACTTTGCAGGATATATGATATAATTGGAGTTAATGTTGTGACATATCTGATAGAGACATGTGGGAACAGAGGTGGATGAATTGGAGGTTCTTCAGGATATCAATGTTAATACAGCTGTGGCTTAGATGGGATATCAGCTCATATAATATGTGAATGTGCAAGGGCAATATCTCTGATTATTTAATCTCTTTAATTTCAGTTTCTGCTGTAGTTGAGTTCCAAGGGAGTGGAAAGAGAGCAAAATAATTCCATTGCATAAGGGCAGGGGAGGGGGGGTTCTAAGATTGAAGTAGGAAATTACACTGAGTTAGTTTTGTATTAGGAACTCTCTCCCCCCCCTTCAATTTCCATAATTGGCAAAATAACAAAGTACCACATGATATCAACATTACATGCAGCTGCTGTAAATGGGCACACCTATACTCTGTACATAATCAGTTAACATTTGCCAGTAGTGAGAAAATGTAGCGATTTAAACCAATTTGACCTTGAGCAATAGTTGGAGCCCAGAGGGCAGGCACCAGTATTTCAGAAACAGCAGCAGCACTTGTTGGTTGCTCCCATACTACTGTATCATATCAAGGGACTGGATTAACCATGCACAGACATCCAGCAGAATGGCTCACATTGGTCAGCTATGTGTGATTGATCCTGGAGGTGAGCATTAGGTATCACAACTGGTATTTCAGCAACAACGTGCAATTCACACAACTCATCTACCAGTACAAAAGCAGCACATTTCAATCCATTTTAGTCTGGGGTTCCACAGCTGGAGACCAACAAGGGTGCATATGATGGCAGCCAGGCATTTCAAACAACTCTTCACATGGGCCAAGGAACATCGACAATGGACACTCAACAGATGCAAGAAAGTCACATGAAGTGATGAATCCCATTTCCTGTTGTGGCATGCATGCTGTTGGCCTGGTTCTCATTTGGGGTAAACAGCATGAAGCCCTATACCCTAGTTGCACAGTTGAGGTTCAACAGACTGATGGAGGTAGTGTTATGGTCTGGGGAGCTATTTCCTGACATACCCTAGTTCTGTTGGTTATCATCCCACAAACATTTGAGTGGGGAACATCACAGGGACCCTTTAGCTGACCATCTCCATCCATATCTGCAGGAGGTCTACCCTGACCACAGTGCCATCTTTCAACAGCACAACGTACCTTGTCATTGGAACTCGTACAACTTTGAATGATTGGTGGAACACAACAACAAATTCACCACATTGCCAAGGCATTGTGGTGAATTGATTGTTGTGTTCCCCTGACTGTAACTCAATCGAACATGTGTGGGATATGCAAAAACGGGGTGTGAGAACTGCTGATCCTCCTCCTCCACAGAATGAGGATGAGGTGATGGAGTTGCTGTAGCAGACATGAGCAAAGGTACGCATGGAGGATGTTCAACACCTTGTGGAATCTGTTTCTAGGCGTCTGCGAGCTGTGATGCACAGAGAGTTGCACCAGTGCATTATTAGGCGGGTATTCCAGATACGAAGCTAACTCAGTGTACAAATCAATGTCCTCTTCATCATTTCCAGAATTCCTTGTGTGGTAAAATGTCCTCTAAATTTTAGATCCTTATCCACTATCACCCCAAGATCTCTTATTTCCTCCACCTCCAAAAATATATTCCCACCAAGAGTAAATTCTACATCTCATCTTTGTTTCCCAAATTTTAAAACCTTACATTTTGCAACATTGAACTACAATCCCCACTCCCATGCCCATTCAGTGAGTCTATTCATCTTATAAGACAACATCTGCTCTACTCCTCATAGTTTATCCCAACTTTGCATCATATGCAAGAAGCAGTATATCCACATTCAAATCTTTCCCAATATCAGCAATTATTATTGTTATATTGTTAAACAGAAATAGCCCTAAAACAAACCCCTCAGGCACACCACTAGTGACTTTTGTCTTCCGAGATATGAAGCTTACATATACACAACTTGTTGATACCTATCAGACAGCCAATCTCCAACCCAATGCAATAGTTTAATATCCAACCCTATATACTATCTATTCCTATCCTTTGCAATTTGTACACCAACTTATTATGCAGTAATCTATCAAATGCTTTTGCAAAGTCCAAGAATATCACTGTATATGATTCTCCCTTATCGAATACATTTGTCATCTTATCATAAAACATAAGCAGATTGCTAAAACAAGACTTGCCCTTCACAAACCCATTCTACCCATCATAAAGAATCTTATATCACTCAATCCTGTATTCTATTTCTAACCAATTTTTCCAACACTTTGATCACAACTGCAGATATACAGACTGGTCTATAATTGGAAACCTGTTCTCAAACCATGCTTGTGTAGAGGTATTATTTTGTCTTCATTTTCAATCCGTGGGAACCTTCCCCACTGCAAGACTTTCATTAAATAACCAGAACAAGGGAATCTAACTCTTTTGCACATTTTTTAAAAATGTGTGGTGATATGTCATCCATTCCCACAGCCTTATTAACGTGTAATCCAAGCAACACTCGATACACCTCTGATTCTTTCACCTTTAATTCTCCTAATTCTTAACTCTCTTCTGCATATTGCACAGAATGATTCATACCACTATGATATACACCGATGAAGTGTTTTTTAAATAATTCCACTATAACATTTGCTATAGTTACTCTGCTACCATAACTATCCACCATTATCAACCTGCCATGATTATTTTCCCTCTTGCTTGCCACATAGCAAAAAAATTCCCTTGGATCAGTTTTGACCTGACTGGCCAATCATATCTCATATTCTACTTTTTCCTTTTTTAACCATGATTGTCACTTTTCTGGCCTGCACTTTATATTATTCATGCATCTGTTCACTGTACTTCTTTTGTGACATTGCTTACTTGATTTCACTGTTCATTCATCTCACTCCTACTCTATTTATTCGCTTAACTCTTTTTATGCAGTTATGCAATGCTTGTGTTATATACTACCTTATCATTTCCCATGCACTGTGAACATCTTTTCTGCACAATTCATCAGCCAGTGTATTGATGCTTGTTGACTACCGAGCTTCTCATAATCACCCACCTTAAAAATAGTTCCATATATAGACCTTGGTAACAACTTTTTTTGTGTGTGTTTGACTATCTTCCAAGCCAATACCTCATGATCACTCTCACTAACAGGTGGCAGTGTTAATGAGCCTTGTATTGCTTTCATCACGTGCTGCCTTAGATAGTTATCTCACAGAAACTCAACAAATTCACTCTCTTTATTACTATATACTATCTCTTTCTTCCAATCCACAGTCCTATAATTAAAATCTCCCATTAGGATGGATCCTTTTACTTGCTCATCTAATTTGTCTAAACATTTCACAATCGATACTCTCCACATTTCCTAGCCTATAATAGCATCCTATTAGATATAGCATTCTGTTGATCTCAACTTTACATCAAAATCTTCACACGTACTACTGTTTTCCACTTTGACTATTTAAGGACACAATTCCTCTGCTACCATTAAGAATACTCCTCTTCCTCTCTTTATCTTCCTATCCATTTGGAAATTTCTATATCCTACCATTTCAAGTCCTGACAGTATATCATCATCAGTCAACCAAGTTTCACTTATGCCAATTATCTTTGAGCACACTGATTTAATCAATGCTAGAAACTCAGCTCCTTTATTTTCTGATACTCCATACATTAGTATACAAGCACAACAATTCTCTACTCTTGATCTATTGTATTCATGTTTCTAAAGAATCCTGCTTGGTTCTCTGAAAGTATACCTTCTATTTTCCTCTCATATTTTCTCATATTGATATTTAATAATTATCATTTTCCTTGATATTTATTGAGCATTACTTAATAAATATCAGCTAGGCACCATATTTAAACCATATGTCAAATCGATGACTCTCATCCATTCATCTGAGGACAAACCCTCTTCTTTATCACATCCAGGAGTTTATGAAGTGGCCTGTTCTTGTGATCTGGCTAACAGGAAGAACTGTTGCCATCTGCCTTGGTGAGCATTAAAAATACATCCAGCACTATCATTATGGCAAGTTGGATCTAGAAGACCATGCGTTGGATACCCCTTCACAAAGAATCAAATAGAAGAAAACAAATGTGCTACACAGAAGTCATAAATCAGAGAGAGAGTGAGATTGTTTTTAGAATCAACAGCAGCTTTAAAACATACTCGAAACCTAAATAAATATGGTCTGTATAAATTTATCAAAAACCTGGGAGACAGTCATTTTAAGATCTAATTAACTCGCTGCCAACTACGAGTATACTTGTAGTTCATATATGAGCTTCACAAGCCAACTACGAGTATACTCGTATGTCGATTTACCGACCTCCTATGCCAAACACGAGTTATCCCTTTGTATAATTACCTTAATTTGGACCCTTGGATTCTGAATGAAGCGGAGAGCATGTCTGGGGGCTTGGTAGAAGAGAAATAATTTCAACTAAAATATAGTATATTGTGTATGTGCCTCAGATGCCAAACTACGAGTATACTCGTATGTCGATTACCAACCTCCTATGCCAAGTGTGAGTTAATCCGTAGTATAACACGTAATTTGTAAATCAATTTAAAACTAGTAAAATCAATAAAAATAAAAACCAATCAATAAAATAAAAAAGCACTCAGTAAAATAAAAAAAAAAACAATTTATTCAAATTAAGAATGGTACATTTTAAAACAATTTCCCACGCACAATGGTGGTTTTTCCTGGCAAACAGGACAATAATAACGTGTTTCGCGTCTACATTTGTTTCTTGTACAGACACGGCATGGCTTTGTCGGTTGATTCTTTTTTTCTGTTGGTGGTAAAATTTCCAAATAATGAAAATCCCGATTCCTCTTGATATTTTCTGATGCTGTAAGTTCATCCGTTCCAACAAAAATTGAGATAAATTGATCTCTAAATTTTAATGCAGACATTGCATTTCCAGTAATCATGTTATAAAATTTATGCGCATTTTGAATGTATACCTCAAAATTGCGTATTGCCAATTTCTTTGGCCATCTAATTGTCTTTCGTAAGGTGGAATAGTATGAAAGCATTTGATCAGAAAGATCGGTGCCTGACATACCCAAATTATAATCCCTAACGATATTCGGTTTTAACTGAAATTTACCATTCCAATTTTGTGCTTCAACCATTTCAAATTTGTGCATATTTGAAATGGAAAGAACTTCCCTCTTATCCTTCCATTTGCTGACTACAACAGGTCCTCGTCTTTGCCAGACAAATTCCCCTTTCTTTAGTTTCTTCTGAATAACATCTGGTGGATTGTTTTTCCTATTATTTCTCAGCGTTCCATACACATACGTTTTTCTGCTGGTAAGCGATTCTGTTAGAGCTACAGAATTATAAAAATTGTCCATATGCAATACATAACCCCTGTCTAAATATTCTTCCATCAAGTGGAATACAACATCATATGCGTGACCTATTTTCGCTAAAGAGGATTCAGATTTTCCTGTATAAATTTTTATTTTTATCACCAATCCATTTGATTCGCACAGTTCATAGAATTTCATGCCATATTTATGTTTTTTGTTTTTTATGTATTGCCGAAATGCCAGTCTACTGCGCCACAACACCATTGACTCATCAATACATAAGTTTCTGTCTGGTGTGTAGCAATTTCGCATTACACTATTAAAATGATCTAGGACTGGTCTTAATTTGTGCAATTTAGCTGCTTGAGAATTATCTGCGAAATGCAAATGACGCAATAAAATTTGAAATCGATTTCGGCTCATTTTAGAGCACTAAAATGCCAAATTGTAAAGTTGATTTGTACTCCAATAATGCTCAATAGACAGTAAATTACAAGGACCCATATGAAGTAAAAGTCCAAGAAATAATTTCATTTCAGGTATGTCTGTTGCTTTCCAGTTAGAAATTCTTCGACTTTTTTTGAGCTTCGCTCGGCTTTCCTCAATATTTTGTAAAGCATATAAATTGGTTTGTTCTACTAAAATTGTGAGAAAATCTTCAGAAAAGAAAAGTTCAACTAACCTTTTGATACTGAAATTTCCAGTGTCAATTTTTAAACCTGCAGTTTCAACAAAGTCAAATTGTGGGGGCTCTTCTTCTGAATTTTCCCAATAAGTTGATGTTGATATATTTGGCTGGTTGCTAACTTCATCTTCAAAAGTTTCTTCTTCATCGGAGTCACTGCTAGAGTCGTCTGTAGGATCATTTTCGGAATCGGAACCAAATATTTCATGAAATTCATCATCGCTCATATTAGCATAAGCTTCTACTTCTATATCAGTAAGTTTTCTTTTACTGGCCATGGTGAAATTGAAGGTTCTTAGAGACTAGAAACTAAAACTGAACTAGACGCAATAAACACTGGCGTCATAACATGTAATATATCGATGGAAGTGACACGAGATTACTCGTAGTTGGCATATGAAACAAAATTCTATCTGATAAGCCGGCTACGAGATTACTCGTAGTGACCTTGAAGACGCGAAAGCGCTTGGCGTGTGGGAACAAACTATGACTGAGTAGCGTGGCAGCGAACGTGTTAATACTTGTTTTCTCCTTTTTCCAACATAGATGGTACCTATTAGGACTTTAGTTCCTTGTGTTGTCCGTTACAATTTTTTTTTTTTTTTAAACTAGTCCCACTGTTATACCAAATTGTTGTTGGTTCATGTACTATGACACTAACTGTTCTTGTACTCTGAAGATTCTGGATATAATGCCAGTGAAATTTCAGCTAATAAGTTAATAAATATTAATTATTTTCTTATCACCTTGTGTTGTAATCAATACCATGAAAATAAATTAACATGTACTGCCAACCAAAAGCCTTTCCATCCATTCTTCCTTTTACTTGCAATATACTGAAAGAACTCTTTGGGATTACCTTTTTTGCATTACTAATTTCCTTTCATACTCTGCTTTTGCCTTTCTTACAAACTGCTTCCTCTTCTGGCCTGTGCTTTGTACTCTTTATGTGCCTGCTGATTATCTTTCTCCTCGAATTTCCTCTACTATTTTTTTTTAGCTCTAGCTTAATGATGATATTCATCTGTTTAACTCCCATTTGATTTATTCTCCTGACTCTAGATATGTGGTCTGTTATTACTTCCTTCAAACACTCCTTTACCACTTCAAACACTATCAACATCCAGCCTTTGCAGTTTCACATGCCATAGCACTGATCCCAGCAATCTCCTAACCTTGTCATACTTGCCAGTGCTGTAATTCCAGATATATCCTCTTTTAACTGAAAGTTCCAAACATTTAACCACCTCCCGGGTCAAGACCATATCTCTCACCAGTTGGTGGCATCATGGTCATGTTGGTCTAAACATCCAGCCTTTGCAATTTCACATGCCATGGCACTGATCCAAGCAATCTCCTATACCAGTGCTGTAATTCCACATTTGCTATAAACCAGGGAGCACAGAGGGTGGGGACCAGGGGATGTTTAGGCAGTTGATCTTGGCAAGTGCAAGAAGAATGATTGTTATGGGAGATTTTAACTACAGCAGTATAAGCTGGGAAGAGGAAAATGCAAGTAGTAAGAAGAGGATAGAATTTCTGGAATTCTTGAAGGTCAAATGTCTTCGGCAGCATGTGATGGAGGAACAAGAAGTTCAAGAGTTTTGGATTTGGTCATAGCATCAGAAGAGCTGATAATAAGTGAGACGACATCTCTCCCACCAGTTGGAGAGAGTGACCATGTGGTTTTGACTTGGAAGGTGAACAGACATGCAGGTGTATCAAGGAAAAGGAAACGTATGTGGAATTATAAGGCAGGTGATTATAGTAGTCTTAGGTATCAACTAGGGGCAGTTCCATGGAGGGCAGAATTGGAGGCCAGGATATCATTAGTGCTTGGGAAATTGTGAAAGAATATTTGCTAGCAGCAACAGTAAGCTGTATTCCATGGGTAAAGAAGCAGACACAATTTGGTGTAAAGTGGATGACAAACGCTATCAAACAGGAACTACAGTTGAAAAAGAGATTATGGAAGATATACAAGGAGAGAGGTGGAGGACAGATACACGAAGAATATAAGACACAGGCCAGGAGAGTGACCAGAATGGTGAGGAAGGCAAAACTGCAATATGAGAAGAGATTGGCACTAAGATCCAAAGAAAATCCTAGAGAATTTTTTAGCTATGTGCCAGTAGGCAGAGAAATGATTGTGGAAGAATGACATTGCGGGATAAAAATGGGAATAGAGTGACTGACACAGAGGACATAGTGGAGTCGTTCAATGAGCACTTTATTGGAGTATTTCATCCTGGAGGAGGTTTTAATACTAGAGGGATAGGGCAGGATCAGGGTTTAGGGGTGCAAGAGGAGAGTGTGTTTCAAATACTGAGTACTCTGGATACTAATAAAGCTGTTGGACTGGATGGTATTTCACCACAGGTTTTGAGAGAATATGCTAAAGAACTGACAGCTCCATTGACCTGACTTTTCAATAAAAGTCTGGCTGAAGGAAAGGTACCCAGGGAATGGAAGGAAGGTAAGATAGTGCTGCTGCATAAGGGCAGTAGCAGACTGGAAGTGTCTAATTATAGGCCTGTTTGTGTGTATCATCAGTAGTTGTGAAGGTCTTGGAGAAATTAGTGAGGGACTATATATACAGCATTGGGTAGATGAGGTTAATGTTATCTGTGACAATCAACATGGATTTGTTAAGGGGCGCTCTTGCTTTAGTAATATGATTGTCTTTTATAATAAAGTGACAAGAGCAGTTGATGAGGGAAAGGCATATACTGCCATTTTTTTGGATTTTGCAAAGGCGTTTGACAGGGTGCACATGATAAGCTGATATTTAAGTTGCAGCACATGGGTTTAAATGTTGGGTTAGTCAAATGGATTCAGGATTGGCTGACTGATAGGTATCAGAGAGTTGTGTATGATGGGGCAGTATCAAGGTAGCAGAAGGTTACAAGTGGGGTTCCACAGGGCTCAGTCTTGGGACCTGTATTATTCAGTCTTTATATCAATGATATTGTGAATGGATTGCAAGGGACAGTCAGTTGTTTGCAGATGATGTGAAGTTGGGAAGGTAATAGTGCAGATATGGCAGCTCTGAAAGAGGATTTGAATAAACTGGACAGATTGGCAAATAAATGGGGTTCAATGCAGCGAAATGTAAAGTCTTGAGGATTGGGATCCGTCGATGGGAGGATGAGTACTCGATTGGAGGAGCTGTACTGGAGGAGGTAAGGGAGACAAGAGATCTGGGGGTGATGATTGATAGAAAACTGAAATTCAGGGAGCATATTGCAAAGGTGGTGAGGGTAACTCAGAGGATTACTGCAATACTTAGAAGGAAGCTGACCTGCAGAGATAAAAGAGTTATCATTCCGTTGTATAAGGCCCTGATCAGACCACACTTAGACTATTGTTCTCAGATTTGGTCCCCAGGATTTGAAAGGAATAAATTGACTGGGGAAAGGGTACAGAGGCAGATTACAAAGATGGTTTCAGGACTGTATAATATGAGTTATGAGGATTGACTGAGGGAATGTGGACTGCAGAGTTTGGTGCATAGAAGGAGAGGTGATATGATCATGACTTTTAAACTGTTGAGAGGCAGTTACAGGGTAGACATTGGAGAGTTCTTTCACTTGGTGGAATGGCAGGAAGGAGCAATGACAAGGGAGCCATCCCTGGAAGTTATGAAAGGAGGCTGTGCGCAAGAGGGTGAGGAGTGGTTTCTCTGTGTGGAGGGTGGTTGAACCTTGAAATGCATTGCCTGAGAGAGGTTGGAGTTGGGACAGTTAATGGGTTCAAGGAGTGGTATGATAGACTTTGTATTTCCTAAAACCGACCTCCCATAATGAGTCTTTTGAGTTCATGGAGGCCTGGATATTAATAATAATAATAACTGAAAGTTCCAAACATTTAACCACCTCCCCGATCAAGACCATATGATCACTCTCCCCAGTTGGTGGCATCGTGATCATATTGGTTCTAGACAAATTCTCTGATGCATTTACTAGCTGTAGTACTCTCAAACCCTTAGTACATTGCATCACATGCTGCCTCAGGTAATTATTTCTTAGTAACTGCATAAATTCCATTTCCTTCCTCTCACATATCTTCTCCTCCTTCCAGTCTATGTTCCCATAGTTGAACACTTCCCCCTATAATAATTACATGCCCTCCACTCATTGAACTTATTTGCCAATTCATACAATCCCCATCCTTTAGACTGCAGTCGAATTTCTACTCTCTTTGGTTGCAGTTCATCATCTATCATCAATAATAATAATAATACTCCTTCCCCCATTCTTTTCTCTCTATCGTCCCTGAACACGCTATACCTTTCACATTCTATCCCACTAACTATATCATCTTCTGTTATGATATAGTTAGTACCAATAACCTTTGGCCAGGTCGCAATGCCAAAAACTCCTTTTCCTCGTTCCGAATGCTCCTGTCATTGGTGTACATCAAGTGCAACTCCCCCCCCTCGCAAAGGTCCACTGCTATTCTGATGCTTTATACTAACTATGCCATTCTGATTTGTTACCAGTGTTACTAACTTAGGCATTTATGCACATTCTCACACTCAATTGCCTCACTGATATCTGCATATCCACTCAACAGCTCTCCCCCACAAAAAAAGGTCTAGTTCCCTGATTTTGCACATCCACGTTCATTCAACAATACTTTTTCCAGACCCTTAACACCAAGTCCATTCAGATACAAACCATCTTTCTTGTATAAGTCCTTTTGACTGTCAAACACTACGTTATTCCTACTGTATAACCTATGCATCAACTCATTCGCTATTATGGCCCCTCTTTCTCAGCTTAACTGTCATATCATGGTAACAGCTTGCTATCTTAACTTTCTCACCCTTTTATTTTAACCTTTATACTTTTTATTTTATACTTTTATACTTTTCTATGATCTGTATAAGGCAATGGATCTTATCTCTTGTACTGTTACTTTCCTAAAACCTGCTTGTTCCTCAGGCATCTCTGAATGAATATAATTAACAGACACAAATGCATTTAAAGGATGAAAGAGGGAATTGAGGAATTGTGGAGGACCTCCTGAGTCTTGAGATTCCATGAAAGTTTAAAGAAGTAATAATATTAAAATGGTAAGTCAAGCAATATCTGGTCATCCTTATTAAGTGATCTTGTCTACTGTCCACAGACAAGATAAATGATAACAGTCTGCTAAAACATTATCATTTATCGATGATGTGACTCCTCTACACCGAAAACAATGCTTTATTACCTGACAAGTTGTGGGAGTATAACATATTTTTATATACCAACACATGAAACTTTATTTTTATTATTTTTTTACTACAAGAAACAGCAATCCTCTGGTAATGGTTGCCATTAATTTTCATCCAGAGCATGCCTCTTATTAACAAATAACTATGGCTCCTAATTCATTAGCTGACAAGCGGCTTATTATTTGTTACGTATGGGCTATCTGATACATGCTTCTAAGGATCCCAAATGTGAAATGTAATTATAAAGACTGTTATCATTTATCTTGACTGTGGACAGGAGACAAGATCAATTAATAAGGATGACCCAATATTGCTTGACTTACTATTTTAATATAGTTATTTCTTTATACTGCCATGGAATCCCAACATGTTCATGCTTTTTAATATATGCTGATGTACTAAAAAGCATGAACTTAAGACTCTTTATGGTAATGTATTTCATATACTACTCTAAAGCTTTTGACTGTGTTCAGCATGTAAAACTGAGGGAAATAATGAAAATAATGGGTTTTTTCCTCAACACACAATCAGGTTGATAGATAACTTATACAGTGTGCAAGAAAACCATGTTAAAAACAGGTGTTGGATTAACTAATTGTCTTCACGTTGGAAATAGAGTTAGGCAAGGATGCCTAACTTGTCTAAAATCTGGAAGGATGGATCTATCTCCACAGGAACAAAGTTGAGGATTTAAGATGCAGCTGTTTTTCCAACCAGTGACATGGATGTGAGACTTGGAACCTAAAGAAGTCTGATAGGAAAAGGATTCTGCTTTTGAGATATGTTTTACAGTAGGCAGTTGAGGATATCATATACTGAAAGGTAGACAAACAGATGGTTGCTAGAAATTATCAGTAGAACTATAAGGTTCCATAAGGATATTGACAGAAGAAAGTTGAAGGAGGACTTCTCCAAACAGTAACAGAAGGTAAAGTTCCTGAAAAAAGAAGGGACAGACTGCCAATGAGATGCATAGATGGTTTGTCTGGAGTGACTGATCTTCAGAGAGTTGAAGCCTTCAGAAAAGCATACAACAGCAGCACTACATGGTGAGGACTGGTGTTGGGCACCACTGTCTGATGGTGGTGCCCCACAAACCATATCTGATGATATCCAGTGAATACATAAATGGAATTATATTCATTTTGTAGGCAGTTTGTTTGTTTTTTATAGTAAAAATCCACAGGAAAAACCACATTATCTCTAGATGAGACCAGCCAATTCACTATCATATAAAAAAGTCTTTAGAAAGGTTCTTCATTTGTTATGATTTGTTATGTTGAATTTGTTATTTTTTTGTCTTCATTTGTTATGTTGAATCTTTATCTGGTCGATTTCAATCGAAGGTGAGTTAGCCGATCTCATACGGAGGTAGCAGGGTTTTTTCTCCCGGAAACTCGGGTTTTTCATCCCGCATACATACAAATCGGCCCTTCAGAACACACGCAATTTACAGACAAAAATTACTAGTTGTGGTGGTGTTGGAGATGGGCGGTAGATGGCGTTGATGGAGATGATTCTTAGTAGAGGTTAGGTGTAGAGACAGTTGTAGGTGTCCTCCCGCGATGAGTCTTCGGACTCCTTGGAGGTATCAGGAATAATAATAATAATAATAATAATGAGATTCAAACTAGATCATTTCCACCAGACGGCACAGGATATGTCATCTTTCATCTGTGCTACAGAGATGCTTTTATAGCAGTCCTTTATATTTGTTGTCAACTTTTTCTTCAGTAACTTATTATGTCTCTTAACATGCTCTGATTCAAACAATGCAATAAAATTATCCATGCTCTGGGATTTTTTTTTTTTTGTCCTGCTCAGCTAATTTACTCTCATATTCTGATTTTCTTGTGCTTTGTATTGCTTATAGGCTTACTCATTCCATTTCTCTTTAAATTCTTTCCACAGCATTTTTTTCCACCTGAAACTCATGCTTATTGATGCTGCTCATCTATTTAATTCTCCTGATTTATCCATAACTCTGGAAATGCAGTCTGGATAGTATTTATCTCAACGATCCTCTAATCATTTTTCTTCTTCACTACTAGAGTACCTTCCTTGCAGTTTCTGATCAAGGTGCTGCTCTCAGTCTCTTTTAAGTCTGTCCCATTTATCTATTCTTAGTTTCACATATATCCTTCTTATCTAAGAATACCACATGCTCAGTCATCTCACAGGTTGCCCTACTTGCCTATTAGAGGCTTAAAGTCACTTGAAGAAAAAAAATGTGCTATAGGTTTCCAGCCTGCTATGGATGAGATTTGCATTTATACCCCCCCCCCACGTTTTTTTTTTTGTTTTGCATGAATATCTCACCTAATGCATAAATTTATTTCCTTCTCTCCATGTGCCATTTCTCTTTCCAAATTATGTTCCCATAGTTAGCCTATGGTTATCGTTCATGTTGATGTTTCGAGGAGAAAACACACATTTACTTATAATAATTGCTAACAACCCAGTGAGTAACAAGGTGAGTATTCCAGTATTAACTGGTGTCCTTGATGGGTCTGGCAATGGAATCTTGCTGGTCACAAGATGATGGTTTCCAGATTTTTGATAATGTGATGCAACAATTCGTTTAGATTTAAAGAATGTTAGTCACTCAGAATCTCTGCTTCTGTATAAAAGGTAGGTTTTCTTCCATTGGATCTAGTGATCTGTATCCATAGCATGGTTAGCCATTCCAGAATGGCTGTAGTGATAACATATAGTTTCTCTGTTCCCTAGACTGATATTTTGTTTTTCCAGTTTGTTTAATGCATGTTAGCTGACAGGAGCAATACCTGATTTTGTTAAATATTTGAATTTGCGAAATTTTTTCTGAAGTGCCCCAAATGTAAAGGATGGCAATGGATTTTTGGAGATGGAGGGATGGATAGATAGAGATTGCTGTTGATTTTTTAAAGAGGGAAGTTATTGGCTAAAAAAGTGTCCCAGATGTGATTCATTTCATTGGAGATGCTAGTGTGGTTTGATCAGATGGTTCAGGCTCTTTAGGTTTGATAAAGTTTTGATAACAGCTTACTACTGGGAGGGATGGTGATGTGATGTGATAGCCGGCCTGGTTGGCTGAGCGGTTAGCATATCTGCTCTCCAGCCAAACGGTTGTGGGTTCGAATCCCACCATGGACATGGATGTTTGTGATTATATGTAAAATTGCTAGTGGTGGGCGGTAGATGTTGTCGGTGTAGATGATGATGGCGTTGGTAGTTGCAATTCATTATAGTTGGTGGATTGAGTGGTGGAGATGGAGAGTTGTAGAGTAGGTGGTGCCCTCTCGATGAGTTTTTGGACTCCCTGGAGATGTCATGTAATAATAATAATAATAATAATAATGGATGTATCTTCCAGTTTGGGTATGTTCTCTGTAGACAGAAAAGGATAAAGATCCATTAGGTAGCAAGGTGACCAGAGTATGAAAGAAGGATGGACAGTAGTTTTCCTTTTTCAATGGTAAAACAGCTCCTTGGTTGTTGCTGATATGTGCAAAAAACATTTCCAAGATATCCTAGTCATGTGGTCAAATGGAAAACACATCATTAACATAGTCATATTTTGCTTTTGAGAGGAACAGAGTTTAGTACCATATTTTCAAAATGTTCCATAAAAAGATTGACCTGAGAGCCAATAGCCACACCCTTAATCTGCTTCTAAGTTTTCCCTGACAAGTAAAATAACTTGAGTGCATGGTGAAAATGAATAAGGCTGATATGGCATAGTGAAAAAGAGTCTGAATGAGTTCTGAGGTTTATTTTAGGAGTACATTACTAAAAATACATTACTAAATGCATGACTGACTTATGTGCCTATTGATCTAATTTGCCAGTGCTTTCTCTTTATCACAGTAGGCAGGGCATTTGAAAATATATATCCTCAAATGCCCTACCTTCTATGGCTGCTACTGCTTTCATGCTAAATTTCATTGGAGCCACTCTGTATGTTCAATGGGCCACTTTTCTGGTTTGTGTGCATATGTAAAAAAATTATGCGCACCTGTACTCATTTATGAAAGGAAACTGAAAAGACATGAGTTCAAATGTGTACTTGGAGAAAGTGTTGCTAGATGAAAGTATAGTGTGTGGAAGTACAGTGTGTGACGCATGCCAGAGATCAGAAAAAAGAGATGAAGGGAAAAATCAGGAGAGTGGTACCAAAGAGACGTAAGTGCTTGGTAGTGGAAACAGTAGTAGTGTGAGAGAGCAGGAATACAAAAGGAACAGGGAAATTGGGGGAGGGGAGCTCGGGTGGACAGGGAGACATGGCATAGGGAGAGTCAATGTTGAAAGTGATAGGGAAAGTGTGTATGAAAATGGAGTATATTGCAATGTGGGTCAAGATGAGACTGAGCAGATGTGTGTGGTAAGTGATGATAAAGGTGTAGTGGGGAAATCACAACCAACACATGGCTTGGATAGGACTGGCTACAGACATAAAAATTAATTGCTGTGTTTGTTTACACATGTTACACCACATTGATGATAGCAGTGTGGTGTAACGTGGAGGTTGAGAGGAAGACATATTTAGTTGGAATATGGAAGTGGTGATGAAAATATGTATAAACTACTTGAATTAGTGAACAAAGGAAGGGTAATTATTATGGGTGATTTTAATTATGGTGATATAGATTGGAATGAAGAGATAGCATTTGGAATTAAGGAAAATGAATTTCTCATGTAAAGCAGCATGTAAAGAAGGGCATCAAGGATCAAGAGCTCTAGATGTTCATTTCATCAGAGGATGTAATTGTTAGAGGGTTTCATACTTTCCTCCAGTTGGTGAAAGTGATCATGAAGTAATTGCCTTTGTTGTGGCTAGCAGGTGTGGCTTGTGCATAGGCACTGCAGAACTGCAGCACCCCCAATTTTTCTTGATATATAAATATATTTATTAATTTATTTATATTTGCTTGTAATATTTAATTTTATCATCAACAGTCCTATGCAATTCTCTTATTTTGTATAAAAAATAATAAAAATCCATCTTGTAGCACTTAGGAGGGCGAAGGATGCTAGCAGCATTGTGTTTGCCACAGTGCCATATTGCTATGCGTGTAGGCATATGCACGTCATAGTGAGATGCAAGCTATTAGCATAATGCGGCACTGTCCGTCGCACAGTTCCACTGTGTTTATATGCAGTAGTAGTGTGTTCGTAGTGCTTAACGTGTTTACTCTGTCTCTTTAAATATTTGGACATTACAATTAAAGACATAACATTTGTTATAGTTTTTATTTTAGAACATTATTGGGTTATGATAATGGATTTTATTTTTAAGTAATTTTGAATTATACTAAACTGTATAATTTTATCAATAATGAACAATATTTTTTCATGAAACAAAACAAGAAGAATATATTTCATTTTTAAGTAATTTTGAATTATACCACACTGTATAATTTTATCGATAATAAACAATATTTTTTCATGTTTAATTTTTTTTGTTAATTTTTACCATAATTTTGATATTTTATCCAAACACATATACACTGTACTTACAGTGTGTATGTATATTTCAAAAGTTGCAGCACCCCCACGATTTCAAGCTACAAGCCGCCACTGGTGGCTAGTTATATGCAGACTTTTGTGAGGAAAGGCTATATGTGGAATTATTAGGCTGGTGATCATGACAAGCTTAGGAGACAGCTTGTAGCTATAACATGGAACAAGGAGTTGAGCAATAAGAAAATAAATGCTGCATGGGAACTGACAAAGAAATACATAATAGCATCAATGTTCGAATGTATTCTGAATGCCAAAAGGCTGAATAAGGTAGGTGTAAGCTTAAGCATGAAATCTGGAAAAAGAAAGTGCTTTGGAGGAAGTACAAGATGAGTAATGGTAATAATCAGTCACATGAAGAGTATAAAGAACAAGCCAAGAGTGTGACTCAATTAGTAAGGAAAACAAAAGTAGAGTATGAGCAGAAATTGGCAAATCAGGCAAAGAAAAACCCTAGAGAGTTTTTTAGATATGTGGCAAGTAGAAGAAAGAATGATCATGGTAAGATGAAGTTAAGGGGAAGAAAGTGGTAGAATGGTAACTGCTGCAGATGACATTGTTAAAGTATTCAGTGACCAATTTATAAGGGTGTTTCATCCTGATCAGGGTGGAATCGTGAGGAAATTAATTGTAGAGGACATAGGAGGAGATGACTTAATTGTGATTGAGCAGGAGGTGTTTGAGGAAATAAATAACTTTGATGTCAGTAAGGCAATAGGATTTGATGACATATCACCATGCATCTTAAGAGAATGTTCCAGGGAATTGGCTGTAGCATCGGCATGCCTATTTAATAAGAATCTTACAATAGCACAGGTTCCAAGGAAATGAAAGGAGGGTAAAATTGCATAAAGGTGGTGATAAGACTGTAGCTTCAAATTATAAGCCAGTCTGTATATATGGAGTTGTGAAGGTCCTGGCAAGATTGTGAGAAATAGGATACAGAAGTGGGTTGATAACAGCAGTATTCTCTGAGCTTATCAGCATGGGTTTGTTAAGGGGGAGATCATTTCACTAACTTATGTACTATAACAAGGTGACATACAGTAGTGTACTTAGATTTTGCAAAGGCTTTTGATAGACTGCTGCATGACAAGCTCTTAAATAAATTGAAAAACAGATGGGATTGGATAACAGACTTCTGCGTTGGATCAGCAACTGGCTGTCAGATAAGTTTCAGAAAGTTGTATATCCCTGTGCTGCAGGGGTCAGTTTTGTGGCCATTGTTGTTCAATTGTATGTTAATGATATTGGGTGGGTTAAACTAGTGATATCCAGCTGTTTGCAGATGATGCAAAACTGGGGAGAACAGAGTCAAGCGGATGTAGAGGACTTGAATAGATTGCATGAATGGGCAGGAAAGTGCAACTGTCATTTCATTGTTGCAAAGTGTAAAGTTTTGAGATTTGGTAAAAACCTTACCGAGGGGATGCAAAGTATACACTTGGTGGGGAAACTTTAACAGAAGTAGAGGAGATGGGAAGTCTAGGAGTGATGGTGAACAAGGACCTAAAATTCAGAGGCCACATTGCACAAGTTGCGAAGACATCACATCGGATAATGGCAATGATGCGGAGGACCCTGACTGCAGAAATACAGAGGTTGTGATTCCATTGTATAAGGCCTTGATCAGGCCTCATATGGATTATTGTGCAGAGATTTGGTCATGGGTTTTCATGGTGATGAGGATATGTTGAAAAGGATCAAGAGAAGATTCACAAAAGTAGTCAGTTGGAATATTTGAGAGAATATAAGTTGCAGATCCTTGTGAATAGGAGGAAGAGGGGGAGATATTATTGAGACATATAAGCTAGTCAGAAGTTGTTATCAGGTTGACATGCAAGAGATTTTTCATGGAATGGGAGAGGGGAGTAGAACAAGAGGCTATTGCTGGAAACTGTAAATGGAGGGTGTGCACAGAGGAGTGAGGAGTAGGTTTTTTGCATGGAAGTGACTGATGGTGAATGGAATGCATTGATTGTGTTGTGGATGTAGACTCATTGAATCAGTTTAAAGCATGGTTGGATGAGCATTGTGTGCAATACTCATCCAACAAAAGTGAGAGACTCATCGTGTGTACCTCCCACGATGAGTCTCTGACTCCATGGAGGTCAAATAATAATAATAATAATACATTCCATTTGAGACATATGAAATCATTACCATGACTAAACAAACATGCGTAACAACCACAGTAATAAGTTTTAATAAGTAAATATTTCATCCTAAATATCAAAGGTCATCGTCAGTAGTTAATTAAACAATACTAGGAATAACATACAGTTAGGGTACATGATTACAATGGAATCCCAATATGCGTGCAGTAGCATGTTATAGAATTAAATTAAAATATATCTGGAGAAAAAAAAATATAGATTACATTAAAATAAGATAACATATATAAAAAATTATTATTTTACACAATTTTGTATGACAATTTCCCATGCTTTAGGAATAGCAAGAATGTCATTATGGTTTAGATTTGGTCTATGAAGTAAGGCTTCAGCACTTTCTTTATATAAATGTTCATGTTTATATAAAGATCTATGTAGAAGTTTGGTCTTTTTCCAATGGATCCTATGGTTTAGGTTTTCAACTCCTTGTTGTGCGAGGCTAGATTTCTGTGGTTTTATAAGACGGATATGGTCTTGATGTTCTGAAATGCATTTATGAACAGATCTACCTGTCTGTCCATAGCAAGACAATTTATAGGAACATGGAACCTTGTAAATGCCAGATAGCATCAGAAGTGAAAGTTTGTCTTTAGGAGAAGGTAACAAGTTATAGATCTGGTTGATTGTTTTGTAGGAGTAGCAAGTTTGTATTTTTTCATAAATTTTGAAAGACATTCGGAGATGCCTTTGACATAACGTATGGCCTACGGCTTGTTCTTGTCTAGGTTGATTTGTGGGGAAGTGACTGATGATTTTTTGAGTTGTTTTAAGCTTGTATCCATTTAGTATGACTGTATTTTTGATTATTTCCAATTCTTTGTTTAGAGATTCTTCAGAGGAGCAGACTGTCTGTGTGCTCTGGTTCAATGATTTAATGATACCAAATTTTTGAGATGGATGATGAGCAGAAGAATTGTGAATGTAGCAACCTGAAAATGTTGGCTTGCAATAGACAGAAGGGGAGATGGAACCATCTTCTTTTTTGCCTACATAATAGACTGAGTTAGTCAGTCTGTTAGTCAGTCTGCAGAGTGTTTTCCTCTCCCAAAAACTTGGTTTTTTCAGAACATCAAAGAAAAAAAAAAGTAAATTGGCCCTGTGAACATACAGATCTATGTGCATAAATAGTTGGCATTAGGGGATGCAGCAGAAGCGTGGCATGCCAGCTGTATTAATTTGCCTTGCCCCATAATCAGGGTACTTTGTCCATCCTAAGGGATAGATGGATTGAAGAAGTATCTCAGGAGTAGTGGTAAAATTTGTATTTGAAAAGTTGGTTAATGACAACAGAACTTAGGAATGGGTGGACAGGATACTCTCTGATATGTTATGATATTCTGTTGGAGCAGCATTACTCACTTTTTATGATAAAGCACCCCAAGTCAGATAAAAAAAAATGGGCTAAAAGGCTACACTATGATAATGCTAGACTTTGCAAAGCCATTTTACTACACAGAACTTTTACATTGTTCAGAGCAAATAGAGATGGATGTGAAGACTGTTGACATATAGTAGGATGGCGACATGAAGAATTGTATATGGTGGAGGAGATGTAAAAAGAAGGTAGGTGACATGAAGAATTGTATATGGTGGAGGAGATGTAAAAAGAAGGTAGGTGACATGAAGAATTGTATATGGTGGAGGAGATGTAAAAAGAAGATAGGTGACAAGTAGTGGGCTACAGATCACTGTACTTAGGACATTGTTGTTTAATTTGTTGATAATGATATTGAAATATCTAATTGTTTGTTGATGATGCAAAAACTGTGGGGGAGAAGTAGTTAACAGTAACAATGTAGTTAATGGTAACAATGATTCAAATAGACTGACAATGTATACAAAGGTAAAAATTGTCAGTTCTCATTCTCATTTTCCTTCTTTTACCTTGTAGTGTTGAGAGTTTATTAATTATCGGACCTCAAACTGTTCACAGGATAAGGTGGTCAGCCCTATGCCTCAGTATATCCTATGTCTGTAGTGTTGAGTTCTCAAGGCCGGTTTGCCTGCTTTTGCGGGATGAAAAACCCCAGGAAAAACCTTCAGCTCCTCACGTCACCAACAGGAATCGAACTTAGGACACTCCTTCCTCAGGTATATGGTTGCAAAGCGCACAGCCACTAGGCTAATCGCGCAGACAAGATTGTCAGTTTAATGTAGTATATTGTAAAGTTTTCTGGTTTAGGAAAAAAAAATTACAAACTGTGTATTAGCTTCTAACTATGTATTAAAGATTCATCTAGCCAATGGATCTGAATTGCAAGAAGTTTTTGAGGCAAGGCATTTGGGAATAACAGAGAACAAATGGAAGTTCATAAGGCATACTGCAAAAGTAGACAAAATGAGGATAATTTAGATGTTGAGGAACATGCTGACAGTTAGAAGATGATTATTCCTCTCTCTCTCTCTCTCTCTCAGTCTCAGTAAGGCTTTGATATGGCTGCATCCAGACTATTGTACACAGCTTCAGTTCTGAGCTTGGGGATGGGAAAGTACCTGAAAAGAATTCACAGAAAGAGTATGCTCAAAAGAATTATAAACAGTCTTAGAATTTTTATGAGTGAGTCAAGTTAGATTTTAAAAAGAAAAAGCTACACTATGATAATACTGGACTTTGCAAAGGCATTTGATAAGATACGTCACAAGATAACTCTCTTATAAACAACAAATTACACAATAACCACAGTAACTTACTTTAAAGAAATGAAAGTACAGGTATTTAATACTGAAAATAACAGTACATCATCAGTACGTAGAAACAAGCAAATCAAAGAAAAAGGAATGCAAGGGTACATACAACAATCGGTGGTTTACCAATTAAAAACTATTGTTGCGTGCAAGAAATTAATATTAATAAATAATATTATTTAAAACTATTTTTGATGGTTACATGAAATGAAAATCTCCCAATCTTTTGGGAGAGAGAAAGAGAGGGAGACATTCGTTCTGATTCAGATTTGACCGATGTAAAAGGACTTTGCAACTTTCTTTAAAAAGGCATTCATATTTAAAACTGTTTCTATGGAGAAGACAAGCTTCATCCCACCAGATATTATGTTTAGTATCAGTATTATGTTGTGCCAGACCAGACTTTTGAGATTACATGTATTCGATATAATATCAATCTTTATTAATTATTTTTTCCACAGAATGGCCTGTCTGCCCAAAGTATGTCAGATTACATTCACAAGGTATCTGGTAAATGGCAGCCAATGATACAGGTGATAGTTTGTTGGGATCAGTTTTGCACTCATTTTAAAACTCCTTGTTTATGTGGTCTCCCAGAAATTCATAAAGAAGGTTATCCAGTAAGACTCATTGCGAATTATATTGACTCTCCCACCTATTGAATTGCTAAATTTCTGTCACGTTTATTAACTGCCCATACTGAACAATCCAGATCATTCATCAAGAATTGCATACATTTTCTTGAGAAAATCAAGAATATTCAAATAGAGGTTGGATTTGTTAGTCAGCTTTGACATTGTTTCCCTCTTTACAAACATTCCATTATCTGACATTACCTTTCCATTATCATAATTTACTATATGATGATTACCTGTCTGATATTTCAAGGATTTTTGAATTTGTTATAGAATCAGGATATTTCAGCTGGAAAAACGAGATCTATAGACAAATTGAAGGTACTACTGTGGGTAGCCCTCTGTCCCTTTGTCTCTTAGGCAAACTATTTTTTGAATCATTTGGAAGATACCTTGTTCTCATCCATTCATCCCCACCTCTCATTGGTTTTGTGATGATGATGATGATGTTTTTGTTGTTTGGCTTCATTCTGGAAATGAACTTACCATTTTCCTACAACAGATTAGCCTTCTTCATCATCATCACATAATTACGAACCATGGGCTCACTGGCCATTAGTGTCTAATGCCTCCTTCACTATTTCTTCCCCCTTTCTTTGTCCAATGCACAGTGTTGCAGTTTCTGTACACCCATTCCACACCAATCCATTATGTCTTCTATCCATTGTCTGTATTGTCTACCTCTTCTGTTTTACACCATCCATAATACCAAACATGAATGTGTTATCATCCGGTCCTCACTTATTCTACAGATGTGTCCAAATAATTGCAGCTTCCGTTTTATAAACTTCGCATTAGATTCTTCTTTGGTTGTATCTTCCGACAGAGCTCTTCATTTGTGATTTTCTGTACCCATCCTATTTTTAGAATCTTCCTGTAACAAGTTCTTTCAAATGCCAAAATTCTTTTTGTTGATTCCTTATTTATCACTGACGTTTCAGATCCATATAGTACAATGCTAAAGATGCATGTTTCCAGCGCTCTTAGTTTTGTTTAAAGGCTGATCAATTTACTTTTCCAGATGTTATCCAGATAATATATAAATTGTTCAACATTTTCTATATCAATTCCATCCACTTGTATCTTTTGTTTCATGTTCTTTTCATCAAATACTATTGTCTTTTTTTTTTCCAAGTTCATAACAATTCCAAATCTCTTTCCTTCCTCATTTAACAGTATGTCTTTTGTAGTTTTCTTTCATCTTCTTCAATAATAACAATGTCATCTGCAGATCTCAGATTGTTAATTCTCATCCCATGTACTGATATTCCTTTTGCCTTTTCCTTCATTTTATCCATTTCTCTTTCTAAATGTGCAATGAAAACGCTTGGGGATATTGGGTCTCCTGTCTAGTACTTCTGCTTGTTCTAAACCATTTCCCTAAATCATCACCTATTCTAACTGCTGCAGCTGCATTCTTATACACATCTTTTAATATAGCCAATTAATATTTTAATTGGTTTTTTATCAATTCTTATTCGGTGTTTATCAAAAACTTACCTTTACTGGCAGATATATTCATCAAATATCTCAAAAAACTGGTGTTATCAAGTCTTTAATTAATAGTGCACCTAATGTGTGCTCCTCTCTCTCTCTCTCTCAAGTTTACAACAAGAACTCACTATCAAAACTTTAATGGAATTTAATGGTTACAGTCCTAATCAAATCCAGCAGATAAATAACTCCTGTGTTCCAATCCCTTATATTTCTGGTATCTCTGAATAGATTGGTAAATTTTAAAGAAATATCACCTTATTCCCACATATTTTCCTATCAATAAAATTTCTCATATGTTGTCATCTACAAAAGATAAATTGATACCTCTATCATTAGCTGGCGTTTACCAGAGACCTTGTGAATATACTTTGTGCAGACAGGTCATTTTGTGGAAAAAAGAATTAATAAAGATCTAATTTATATTGAATACATTAAACCTCAAAAGTCTGATCTGGCACAACACAGTATCCAGCAGGATGAAGCTCATCTTCTCCATAGAAGCAGTTTTAAATATGAACACCTTTTCAAAGAAAGTTGCAAAGCCCTTTTTCATCAGCCAAATCTGAATCGGAACAATTGTCTCTCTCTCTCTCTCTCTCTCTCTCTCTCTCTCTCCCCCTAAAAGTTTGGGAGAGTCTCATTTTATGTAACCATCAAAAATAGTTTTTAATAATATTATTTATTAATATTAATTTCTAGCACACAGCAATAGTTTTTAATTGGTAAACCACCGATTGTTGTATGTACCTTGCATCCCTGTTTTTTTTTATTTTCTTGTTTTTACACACTGATGATGTACTGCTATTTTCAATATGAAATATCTGTACTTTCATTTCATTAAACTTAATTACTGTGGTTATCATGTAATTTGTTGTTTATAGTCTTGCCACAAGTACCTTTAAAGATTAGAATGCTTTTATGTAAATTAGAGCTGTTACATAAATCTTACTATATAATTACTATATAAATTTTATTAAATAAACTGTAATAGTAATACAGGTTGTGAATATCCACCTTCTCAAAGAAATGTAAATTTTTCAAAGAACTTTTTATGAGTACTTTTGCTAGTTTTTTTAATGAAAAACTAGCAGTGCAAAAGATTGTGGGTAAGTCATCCGTCACTTTTTTTTTTATTTAAGTGGTTATCATGAATGTATTCAGTGTTGTTGTTGGTGGTGGTGGATGTGGTTTAACATTTCATTTCATTCTATTTATTTATTTGCTCTGTAGGAAGTCAAAATTAATAGCCCAGATTATACAGACATAAATAAAGATCAAGCATTGATGGATTTTAGAAAACGTATTGAGCATTATAAATCTACATATCAGACATTAGATGAAGAAGTGGAACGACAATATTCATTCATGAAAGTATTCAATACTGGTGAAAAGGTTCTTGTTCATAGGCATGAAGTTAAGTAAATGAGGATTTTTTCCTATTTGAAATACATTGTCTATAAATTTACTTTGTACTATTATGAGTCCATAGACTCATCGAGGGTGGGCACTTGCTGTACAACTCTCTCTGTCTCCACCACTCAATCCACCAACCACAACGAACCGTAACTACACCATACCATCTGGTTGTCGGCCTTTTTGGCTAAGTGGTTAGCGTATCCGCTCTCCACCCAAAAATCTGCGAGTTCGAATTCCGCCATGGGCATGGATCTTTGTGAATGTCTGTGAAAATGCTAGGGGGGGGTGGCAGTAGATGGCATTGGTGTAGATGATGATGGTAGTTGCGGTTCGTAGTAGTTCTAGTTTTTAGTAATTGGTAGAGACAGAAAGTTGTAGAGTGGGTGCCCTCCCTCAATGAATCTTTGGATTCCCTGAAGGTTATCACATAATAATAATAATAATAATAATAGAATTTTGCAAACAATATTTTTAAATAAGCAGTGCTTTTTCAGATACTGATAAATGTTTTTTGTTTATTTGCTATAGGTCACATTCAAAGCCGGATAGTGTATTATCTAATGAATATACACATAATTCCTCGATCTATATATTTAACAAGAGTGGGTATAATTATATTATATTTAAAATTAAATAGTTATGTTTTAAATTAAAGATGGCTTGGAAACCTTGCATAGCCCTATTTAAAAGCTTTGTGATACAGGATGTACATTTAATATTTTTCTTCTATTATCATTATGTATCATATTATTATATCATTTTAGATCAGTGGCAGCTCGTCCATAAGGATTGCAGAGCTGCAGTCCCTCTAGTATAAAATGAAAGTTCTTGTTTTATTATCACCATTCTTAAATTTAATTGTTTGTAATACAATACCGCTCGATAGTATTTTATATAATTCATTTTGTAGCAATTGTTGTATTTTGCAATAGTCAATGTGCTGTCTGGGCTAGGGCTAATATCAGTACTGGCTAGTATACTCAATGCTGGAGCTGCATTCAATGTAGACCGCACCAAACCACTACCTAGTGGGGATAACATAGTGAGGTTAATGCATGATTTATGTGCAGTCTGGGCTGTTAGCATTGCAGCCCAAGATATGCTGCTACTATACGAGCACAAACAACACAAATTAGCATCATTGTCATTATCGTAGGTGAATATTGTGCGTTTTTTCTTTTTTCTATTTAATTCTTGTATTTAATTTATATCTGTAGAAATGAATGAAGAGAATAATTCTGTCAAATACTGTTAAATTCTATTATATTTTAGTCTTATTAATGATATAATTTTTTGAATCCATATTGATTTTTTTTTTTTTTTTTTTACTTTTATTGCTACAGCCCCACCATTATAAATTCTTATGAGCCACCACTGTTTTAGATATATTATTATAGTGCAGCTAATGGTACCAAAATGAAAACCAGCACAATGGCACGCAGAATGTTATTGTACTAGGAATGATAACATGATGCATTTTATCAGATAAATGCGTGTATATGCATGCACACACACACACACACACACACACACACAAATGCATGCAGTGTATTTTATTATTATTATTATTATTATTATATAGGTAATATCAGTAGACTCATCATGGAAGATCCATTATTCACACACTTTATTCACACAATACCTATTACACCTCTCCTTATGCTCATTCACTGACAAAGCATTCACAACCACCTCTGGCAACCCACTCCCCACCCTCACAAGTAAAAAATCTAGTCCTAACATCCTTACTAACCACATAAACATACCCTTATTCAATTTCCATGGTGGCCCTTCGTTTTCTCCCTTCCTGCCATGTACAGAAAAAAAGCATTCAGTGTCAATCTTATAAAGACACATTTAATAACTTATATGTTTCTGTCATGTTTCCTCTTTTTTTTTGCCAGTTAGCTAGTTTTTGAAGCCCATAGACTGTTGATCTAACTTCTCTAATCCTTCTTGTTAGTGTATTTCAGCAATCATGTACTCTGATGTGCTGTTTGGGCTCCCTTTGCAGTATGCCCTCTGAACTTCAACTCCTTATCCACAATCACCCTCAACCTGGGTTCATCAGTTTCCTGCAATTCAGTCCCATCAAAACAGTACACAGCTTCAGATATTTTCCCAAAGTGCATCACCTTTCACTGGCAGCCATTTGCCTTTGCCCATACTGCTAGTCTATTTAAATTTCCTGCAAGATCTCTTCATCACCATCATTTGCCATAGCTCATCCCAGTTTTGCCATTATCAACAAACAACTGAATATTTCCTATATCATTGGTGTATAAATTAAACAAAAGAGGACACTGAATGCTGTGGTACACCACTAGTCATCTGCCTCTTCTTGGACTCAACTAGTTGTTTATGGAGGAGGAGGCTCCATAAACAACTCTTTAATATTTGTCTATCAGCCACTCTCTGTCAAATCACCAGATTCATATCCATCCCCATTTGCTCCAATTTATGTTACAGAATTCTGTGCAGAATCCTGTCAAATGCTTTTGCAAAGTCTGGCAATATCTCCAAGTAATAATTTTCCTTATCCTGCTCGATTGTCACTTTATTATAAAGTAAATTACTAAAGCAAGACCTACCCTTCACAAAATCACATTGTCCCTTATATGGTATCGTATTCCTCTCCATCCAGTCCTGAATTCTGTCTTTCACCAATTTCTCCAGTACCTTAACCACCACTCCTGAGATGCTGATTAGCCTATAATTTGCTGCCTATGTCTTGGAAGCTGCATTTATGCAAGGGGGGAATATTTTGCTCTCTTTCCACTCCATTGGCACCTTCCTAATACTGATGCTTAAATTACACAGCTGGTCAGAGGAGCTGGTAATTTCCTTGCACATTCGTGTAATACATGGGCTGACGCGCCATCTAATCCCATGGCTGTGATCACATTAAGGTTCTGTAATATTTTAACACCTCCATTTCTTCAGCCTCTATTCTTCCATTAGTTAACGTGACGTCTGGTGTTGTAGCATCACCACCTAGATGGTACAACCCTCCAAAATGCTCAATCAGTAATTCAACTATTTGGTTTGGTTCTGTTATTTCTCCCACCTTCAGCACTTTTTAAAGTCATCCTTCCATAGTCATTCCTCCTTTTACTTTCCCACATAGTAAAAGAACTCTTTAGGATTGGATTTGACTCATCAACTAGCTTTCTTTCATAATTAGCTTTGACCTTCCTTACTATACAAGTCACTCTTCTTGCCTATTCCTTGTACTGTTCATGGGCATGGTAATCATCTTTTTTTTTTTTTATATTGCCTTCACAAGTTTTCTTTGTGTGCAATAATGATGAGGCAAATTACCTGCTTTGTAATTCCACATATATTCCTTATTAACAGAAAATTCTGCATGTCTGGCAGTCCCCCAGGTGGCAACATGATCATTTACCCAAAGTGGAGGTAGTGTAGTTACACAAGAGGCAACATCATATGGTGCTCTTTGCTGGCATCTGTTAGTGACTTCAGATAAACAGGGATCTTGAAGTATTAATGTTTCCCATATTTTGGAAAGTTTTAGGTAACCACTTTTATTCAAGGCAGGCTGATTTTTGAGAGCAGTTGCAAATTATACAAACAGTATTTCTCTTCTAAATTTGTTGTGATAGGAAAGTAGTTTTTTTCCCTAGTTGGCCTAGGGAAAGTTGGCCTAGTTTTCCCTGGTTTTTTCCCCCAGATGGAAAAGCCCAAGAATCATTCGGAACTGCTTTTTCCGAATGTGCTGCTTCTCTCAGAAATTAGCCCACCCTGAATAAATATGGTTGCATAAAACTTCAAGTTTTATGCATGTTTTTAGTATTTCTCCACAATATGAAAAACACTAATACTTTGAGATCCCAGTTTATATCTGAGGCCACCGACAGGTGGGCGCATAGCATTTCCCACCTAATTTATCATGGACGAAAGACTCTTGTCTTTCACTATGTTTCACTTAGTTTTGTGTTGCCTTTGTGCGTATTGGTGTGTTACAATTTTCATATTGTACTCCTTTAAGATATCTCTGCGACTGAGATGAAATGTTCAGTAGATTTTAAATAGTATTTTTAATCCTTTCTCAGTGCTGTTTCACTCCATTAAGTCTCCACCCTGAGAGAGAGAGAGAGAGAGAGAGAGAAAAAGTATTGAAAATGTTATGTGACTGAATGCAAGAACTGTGCCTATCAGAAGATGGTAAAACATGTGAAAGTGTGAGTGTTGTAGAGAATAAAGAGAGGAATATAGAAATTAGTGAAATAATTGAAGTAATGATTCCATGCTTACATGGAATCTTTCACAGGACAAAGCCTGAACTATAGAGCAGAGAAGCATCGGATACAGTGGTATTATGGTAGAGAAGAGTAAAAAAGAAAAGGGGAAAACTAAGGAGAGTATTAATGAGTAAAAAAAGAAGACTAAAGGAACTACCATAGCATTAATGGGAAAGTGCAAGGTGTGCTTGATGAGTCTGTGACTAAATTGTGCTTTCCTGGTGATTTCACTACCAGAGATTCAAAAAGGGAGTTAATAATTGACCAGAACCAATTATTTAAAGGGTGAAACATATGGAATGAAAGAGGATTTGAAAGAGTTACCGAAAAAAGTGAAAAAGATGGGAGATTAAAGTTTGTAAGTCTCTTCTCGAGGTATGAAAAATGGCATGAGAAGATGTGAACGAGTTACTGAAAAAAAAAAAAAGGAAAAATTATTATTATTATTATTATTATTATGTGACACCTCCAGGGAGTCCAAAGATGCATCGAGGGAGAATGTGTCAACAGCATCGAACGATTCTGCCTCCTTCCAACTACTAACCATGCTCAAACTTGCTTAATTTTTTGCTTGAGCCATTAGTAGCAGAGGCTTTACCAATTGACCAACCTTTGCTGGCATAAAAAAGAACGAAAAAGATGAGAGAATAAAGTATATAAATCTCTTCCTAGGTATGATAGCAGTGAAGTGAGAAGAAAAGCCATGATAGCAAATGAATTAGTGTATAAGTTAAGGAGGAATGGTATAAAGTTTTTACATGTTTTGATTGAATTTAATGAATAAAAGGACATGTATATACCTGATGGATTATGCTTTAATTGCTTTCAAGTTAAGTGTCTTGAAAAAAATTTTTATTTAGTGAGAGAATAGATGTGCAAAACTGGGGAATGAAACTATTAAGGACGATGCAAGTGGTCATATTTTCAATTTCACATTCAATCTTTTCAATCTCACATTCACTTACCTGAAGGTTTCCTTCAGGTAAGTGAATGTGAGATTGAAAAGATCATAGAATGCTGAATACAGTTTCTCATATTTCAAATCTCCTTCAAAAATGTAATAATACCTATGAACCATTGCATGCATACTAATTCATAAAGCAGTATCATGAACAAAGGTGAGGAGTTTGGGGCATTGGTTATAGTCATTAGGGAGATTTAGTTAACTAAAGAATAGGAACAAGAAAGATATTGCCAGAAGAGTAAAAAGAAAGGGATATTGTATTTTCAGGGAAGATTTAAAAAAAGAAAAAGATTAGGGAGGGTTTTTGCAACCAGCAAAAGTTTAAGTATGGGATTGAATGAGATTTCAACTCACGTGTTAATGGAAAAGTGCAAGAGCTTGACCAGACTATTACATTTAATTGGACACAAAAGTTTAAGTATGGGATTGAATGAGATTTCAACTCGCATGTTAATGGGAAAGTGCAAGAGCTTGACCAGACTATTACATTTAATTCTCCGTACCAGTATGGTGCCATGGGAGTGGACACAGCACAAAATAGTTTTGTAGGTTGAGAGGTTTCAAATTATAGACCAATTAATATCATAAAAATTTTGGTTAAGGTTAGTTAAGTTGGTGAAGGACACAATAGATGAATACGATATGATGTTCTATGGGAGACAGCATGACTTTATGAATGGAATGTCTGGTCTTAGTAATTTTTCTTGATTCTCCTTTTTGAATAGCTTTATCTTAATTTATTTAAATATATTAGTTTAAAATTAAAAAGATAAAGCTTTATCTTAACATAGTGTTTATTAAAGATGAGAATTTAAAGTGAAATAAGGAATAGATGTTTCCTACTTATAACACCTGTTTCAGTAATGCATTCATTACAAAATTTTTGGATTAGAAGACTGAAAAATTGTAATCCAAGGGAATGTAGCATAGAATTATGAAGGTCATTACATTCATGGGTGAAGAAATTAAAACTAGTTATTCTAATTATCCTGGAGGCAGACAGTTTTTGAATATACTTAGCAGGATAATAATAATAATTATTATTATTATTACCCCAAGACCACATGGAGTCAAAGACCCATCTGGGAGGTCCTTTTATCACACACACATCTCATCATACCGTGTCTTAAACACACTCAAACTCCTTGCAGACACCACACTCTCAAACAAGGCATTCCAATCATTCACAACTCTGCACAAAAAAAACCTGCCTCTCACTCCCCTACTCACACCCGCTTTATACAGTTTCCAGGGATGACCTCTGGTTCTCCCCTGATCTCCCACTATTCTCTGTAGAACTTCTCCACCATTGATCTTATAAAAATCCCTTACCAATGTGTAAGTCTCTATCATATCTCCCCTCTTCCTCCTCTCCACCAGACTCTGCAAATTACATCTTCTCAATCTTTCCTCATACTCGACATTCCAGAGGCCAGAAAATACCTTAGTCAGTTGCCTTTGGACCCTTTCACATCTCTTCATCCTTCTGAAAACTCAGTGATCAAATCTGGGCACAGTAGTCCATGTGTGACCTAATCAAAGCCTTATACAATGGAACAAGAATCTCCCTACTTCTACACATCAGTATCCTCCGCATCATTCCCAGTAGCCTTTGTGTTATCTTCACAATTTTGGTGATGTGTCCCCTAAATTTTAGATCCTTATCCACTATCATCCCCAGATCTCTTATTTCCTCTACCTCCAACAATATATTCTCACCAAGCATAAATTCTGCATCCCATCTTTGTTTTCCAAATTTTAAAAGCTTACATTTTGCAACATTGAACTTATATCCCCATTTCCATGCCCAATCACTCAATTTATTCAAGTCTTCTTGCAAGGCCACAACATCTTCACTACTCTTTATGGTTCGTCCCAACTTTGTATCATCTGCAAACAACTGAATATCTCCATCCAAATCTTCGCCAATATCATTAATATACAAGTTAAACAGTAATGGCCCTAAAACAGACCTCTGAGGCACTCCACTAGTGACTTTCTTTTTCCTGGATATCGCACCCCCCCATACACAACTTGTTGATACTTTTCAGATAGCCAGTCTCCAATCCAATGCACTAATCTAATCTCCAACCCCATCTGCTCTAGTTTGACTGTCAACTTATCATGAGGTACTCTATCAAAAGCCTTTGCGAAATTCAACTATATATTACTGGGTATCCTTCTCCTCTATCCAAGGAAGCAGTCATTTTGTTGTAATAAGTAAGTAGATTACTGAAACATAACCTCCCTTTAGCAAATCCATATTGTCCATCAAAGATAATACCATTGTTGTCAACCCAACTCTGGATCCTAGTTCTCACAAGCTTCTCCAACAACTTAACCACAACACCTGACACATAGATAGGCCTATAGTTTGATACTTGAGTTTGATCACTTCCTTTATGAAGTGGCACAATCTTGCCCTCCTTCCACTTCTTAGGAGCTTGACCGATTGCAAGACTGATATTAAAAAATATGTCAAGGCAGGTGTCAACACTCTGGCACATTCCTTCAGAATACGTGCCTCGGTGATATGTTATCAAGTCCCACAGCCTTATTTACATCTAGTTTACTCAACTCCCTTATAATCGATGATCATCTGTTTGCAGAGTGATTGGATTATTTGGTATGCTTAGGAATTCTTTGTGTGCGTGTGTGATCATTTGCTATAGTAAACTATTATTATTATTATTATTATTATCCAGGCGTCCATGGAGTCAAAAGACTCATTGTGGGAGGTCGTTTTTAGGAAACACAAAGTTTATCATACCACTCCTTGAACCCATTGACCGTTCCCATTCCAACCACTCTCTCAGGCAATGCATTCCGAGGTTCAACCACCCTCCACGCATAGAAACCTCTCCTCACCGTCTTGCACACAGCCTCCTTTTGTAACTTCCAGGGATGGCCCTCTTTTCATCGCTCCTTCCCACCATTCCAACAAGTGAAAGAACTCTCCAATATCTACTCTGTAACTGCCTCTCAACAGTTTAAAAGTCTCGATCATATCACCTCTCCTTCTTCTATTCACCAAACTCTGCAGTCCACATTCCCTCAGTCAATCCTCATAACTCATATTGTACAGTCCTGAAACCATCTTTGTTATCTGCCTCTGTACCTTCCACAGTCAATTTATCACCTTCAAATCCTAGGGACCAAATCTGAGAACAGTATTCTAAGTGTGGTCTGATCAGGGTGTTATACAACAGAATGATAACTCTTTTATCTCTGCAGGTCAGCTTCCTTCTCAGTATTGCAGCAATCCTCTGAGTTACCCTCACCACCTTTGCAATATGCTCCCTGAATTTCAGTTTTCTATCAATCATCACCCCCAGGTCTATTTTCTCCCTTACCTCCTCCAGTACAGCTCCTGCAATTGAGTATGCATCCCCCATCGATAGATCCCAAACCTGAAGACTTTACATTTTGCTGCATTAAACTGAAACCCCCATTCATTTGCCCATCTGTCTAGTTCATTCAAATTCTCATTCAGGGCTGCCATATCTGCACTATTACCTTCCTGAGTTCATATCATCTGCAAACAACTGAATGTCCCCTTGCAATCCATTGACAATATCATTGATATAAAGATTGAACAATACAGGTCCCAGTACCGAGCCCTTTGGAACCCCATTTGTAACCTTCTACTTCCTTGATACTGTCCCATCACACACACAACGCTCTGATACCTATCAGTCAGCCAATCTGGAATCCATTTGACTAACCCGATATTTAAACCCAACTTAAATATCAGCTTATCATGTGGCACCCTGTCAAATGCCTTTGAAAAATCCAAAAAAATTATTACTATGATTATTATTATTATTATCAGACCTCCTTGGAGTCAAATCAAAGAATCATTGTAGGAGGTCATATCATACATACATAAATAAATCTCATGATACCTTAAATACATTATTTTTCTCTGCAGACACCATGTTCACAGGCAATGCATTCCAATCATTCAATATTCTTCATGCAAAAAAACTGATTCTAACTTCTTTGCTCATACTCACGTTATACAGCTTCCAGGAACTACCTCTTGTTCTTCTCCCCATCTTCCACCATTCTATGAAAAACCTTTTCACTGTTAATCAAATAAAAACCTATTATTAAATTATACATCTATATCATCCCTCCTCCTCTTCCTTTCCACTAGACTGTAAATTGTATCTTCTCAACCTTTCTTTATAATCAACATTCAAGAGACCAGAAACCATCTTAGTCAATTGCCTCTGGACTCTTTCCAATATCTCTTCATCCTTTTGAAAACCAGGTGACTAAATATTATTATTATTATAATTATGTGATACCTCTAGGGAGTCCAAGGGCTCATCTTGGGAGGGCATTCTACTCTACTTCGCTAAATACATCTCACCTTCTCTACTACTACTATGACACTATATTATCAATGTCATCTACTGCCCATCATCACTAACAACAGTGTTTTCTGTTTCTGAATTGCATGTGTTCTGCAGGCCAATTTGTCTGTACGTCAGATGAAAAACCCAAGTTTATGGCAGAAAAAAAAAACCCTGCTATCTCTGTATGAGATCAGCTAACTCACCTTCAATTGAAAAAGAATTGAACCCAGGTCTTTTCCAGTAGGGTGCAATGTTCTACTGTTCTTCCAATTGCGCTATGAAGGCTTCTGTATGCAGTAATCCATATGCAGTGTGTAATCAGTGCTTTATACAATGGAACCAGAATGTTCTCTGCATTACTGCCAGAAATCATTGTGCTAATCCTCACAATTTTAGCAATGCATCCTCTAAATTTTAGATTTTTATCTAGGATCACCCCAATATCGCTTATTTCCTTCTCCTCCAATAAATCTCAAACAAATGCATTTTCTACATTCCATATTTGCTTTCTGAATTTTTAAAACCCTTAGAAATTTTCAGATAAGAATACAGCAGCACTTAGCATATAACCCTTCAGCTGTAGATAATTCACTAAATTCTGCAAAGAAAGGATTATCGCTCAAATCTGCTTTGATAGTGAAGATATGTCCACCACTCCTTTCAAAAAACACTACCAAATCTGTTTGAAGACAATAATACTGTTGGAAATTATAACTCTTGGAACATTAATGGCTTTATTGTTCATATCCAAGATGGGCTTGACAGACCCATTACAGCATCTGAAGTTACCACAGCCTATAAAGAATGCTAGACAAGAAAATCCCAGTACCCTATGGTCTAAGTATAGAACTTTACTGTGAGGCCTAGGATTTTATTCTTCCCATTCTAGTTATACTATTTAATTCTTTTCTCTCATTAGGACACATACCAAGTGAATTTGTAGCAAGCCATACTGCCCTCATTCAAAAACTTAATAGAGATCACACATTTATCAGCAGCTGGAGACCTGACTACAAGATATTTTCCACATTATCAATAATAGGCTCAAAGTGGGAATGAGATACATAATTAAAAGCTCACAGGTTTATGGAGTTTCAGGCTGAGCAGTAGAATTTAATATATTTTTGCTATTTTGTTTAATCTGTTTAGTTAATACGAAAAAGCAGTCAATGGCAGTGCTATCAGTAGACCTTACTCAAGTATTTGCTCATGTCTGGCATCCCTTTCTGTTCCGTGTCTTCCAATAAATTAATGTAGGTAAAAAAATATGCTATTCATTATCAAAGGAGCCCATGCTAATTCAACTACCTGCCTCCTGGTTAATTTGCTCCTGTCAGACGTGGTCAGACTTTAAAAAGATGTCAAGCAAGGTTACCATCTTAATCCACTTCTCTTGCATTGGTTCCTGAACCTTTCTCATAAGAAGTTGACAATACACATGTTGTGTGAGGAATAACGGTTCTTTCAACTATGAAGGAAAATAAGGTATTAGCATATGTAGCAAGCACTTTGAAGGATAATGATTCCATATATATATATATCAGGGGCGAATACTCTGGGTGTGCTAGGTGTGCGGTGCTTATCCACAAAATATCAGTATCATCGATATTATATTTTTGCATTTATTCCCGTTAAAGACTCCTCCAATTGTTTGCAGACTTCACACGATTCCTAAAATTGAATACAACATACTAATGCTGCATTGTCCTCTTCATGAGGATAATAAAGCATTAGTGCTTCATGAAGAGGGCACTTTTCAATGCATAAACGTTGCATCACATTCGCGTTAATAACCTGGGTGTGCTTTCGAAATGCATACACCTTTGAGCCCTTCAAAAATATGTAAAGAGAGTGCAGCTGGTCAAATTCTTAGCTTTCTAATATTTTTAAACCACTGTGAAGGCAGGGCTGGGTGAGCTAAAATTTTGAGCTCACTCTGCACCTAGCATCTGTGATTGGTCATTGTGTCAACCAATCCAATCGAACATTGTCACTTGTCCTGCGTTGAGCACTTTTTGTATCCGATGTATATTACAAACAGTTGTTACGCATATTTTCTGGAACTGAAAATTTGAAAGTGGATGTTAGGAGAAAATGCTAATTGTTTTTTCTTTTGCTTGTGCAGCATAGCATCTGTTGAGGTTGCAAAGTTTTTTAATGGTATATAGAGACATTTTTATTCTAGTCTTCGGAAACAACAGACAGTAAAAAATATCTATTCCTGAACAAAAATGAATATTCTGTGTATTATAAGACGTTGACCTACAACAAAATACCAGCATATGTGAGATTGTTAAGACAGAAGAGCCGCTGATACTAAAAAAAAAAAACCCGATGAATGTAGGATTCTTGAAAGTGTGGATAATTCTGATGATGATTGGATGTTATGTATACTGAGTCTCAGTAAACAAAAGAAATTTCTTGGAAAACAGAGCAAAATATACACAATCCAGAGAAATACACATAACATGGTCAACAAATTTTATGAGTTGATTTACTGTTCCATCAAACGATATTTATTCCTACCATTCTCTGTCTCCTCGTAAGTTTTTTTTTAAATTATGCCATCATAAATTCACTTATTCATGCCTAGACTTTATAGGATTGTGCTATTTGCTCTACCCAGCAACTTATAAGCCACACATATCCCAAATGTTAATTATTAATAATTCGTTTACCATTAATGAAAGTATTTCTACTCACACTTATTCTTTCTTTTCATTTCCTATTCTTACATGTCTTATAAATGATGGTTCACATATTTTCATCTTTGAGTATTTCAAATATACCAACGAAATATAGTTTTCTCCTTCATTGTTGTTTTCTAATAAATTTTAAAACAAACAGATTGTTCCCCCACTCTATGCAGAAGTATTCAAAGTTATCCTGTAATTAATTGCATTGGACCAATTAAGATGACTGCTGATGCACTATGCACTCTCAAAACTTTCATACGTCGATAAAAATGCAATCATATGATCATTTGTGCTGCAGAGAGGGGGGGGGTAAGCGGGGAACTCCTCTCTAGGCTCGAGTAAAAAATTCCACAAATTATAATTGTAAAAGATTGAGATATGTAACTTTAAACCCTCAACCATGGAAAGTATTATTGTCTGTCTTAAAATTTTATTATGAGTTGGCCTGTTTTGGCCCATGGCAGGGTAGCCATAGAATACATGCTTTATTGCAGCAATAAAACACATGTTCCTGTTTTTGGTTCTTCATTTTCTGATTTGTGAAGAGTGAGACCAATTCGTTTGCCATCTGTGTCTAGTGGGTCACAGAGTGAAGTGTAAATTGTAAATTATAGTGAAACAAATTTAAACAGAAAAATACATTTTTAAAAGGTAAGTGTATGCAATTTAATATTATTTTACTGGTTAGTTTTATGATTTTTTTGCTTTAAAACTGAAATAATTTAATTTAGGATTTTGGGATTAATTAATTAGTTGACTTTTAATAAATATGCCGGTCAATTTTTTTTATATATGAAATTGTGCTAAAAACTGTATTAATTCTGAATACTTTTTTTCCTCGAGAATTAACGATCATTAAAATTGATGTAAAATGAAAATAATGTACTGTATTTATAATTTATATCAATAAATAATTACATCAAAAAATGCTAAAAGACGTTTATTGACCAACTCAATGCAGGTAACTCAGATAAGGCTAACCACCTGGGTATCAATCATCTTTGTGCTTTAGATTCAATTGATCTTTTGGTTATTATTTTGTGTTATAATAACCAAAATTATTATATATCCAAAGGCTCTCAGTTTTCCTTTTTCATAAATCTCATACAGATGAAATAAAAGAACTGAGGCCTTTTCTCTATCTCTCATACTATCTATCAGTCTTTTCTTTCTCCTCATACCTCATGTAATTACAGATATTGCATTACAGACATTACAACATTATCCTTACAGACATGAAATGTCTGTAAGGATAATGTTGCATTACAAGATACTAAGGCGATCGATGTGAGCGAGGTCAATAGCCTCTATATACAAGTAGCTCAGTCGTGAAGTTAGTTCGCATGTTTATGTTTATGTTCTTTATGTTTACTTACACTTGGATAAAGAATTAAATAAAGAATATAATTTCTTGGCATCTTTAATTTATTTTGTTGTTGTTTAAGGTTGAGTTAAAATTAGTCAGGGAATGAACATCTCATCAACAAATTTGGTTGTATGCGACTGCCCCAAATTTGGGAGGCATACATCAGCAGACCTTCAGCCCAACGGCCAAGAACGCCTACTTAGCCCTCCAGAGGGCACCATCAGGACTTCTAGGAGAACGATAGCTTCAAATCTTCATTCTCAGTTACTGTATTGTTATTGCCTTGTGTGCACCTGCCTTTTTGTAAGTTCCTTTAGAAAATGGCAATGTGACATTGCCGAAATATCGGAAATATCTATTAAAATATAATTTAATTTATATTCGGATCTACGTTGTTTCAATTCCCTAAGTTATTTAGAAATGCATAACCAACGTATAAGCCTGTCTACGAGAATAGTCAGGGAATGAAATATGCAATAATGGATTTGCTAAGCCATACAGATAGAGAATTTCACTTTCATTACCTCTTCAGCCCTGCCAAACACCAGAAAGTTGGTATGTTTCTGGTGTTTGGCAAGGCTGAGTTTAATAATAATAAATCATACTAGTTTCTGGAAATTGTTATTATATAAATTCACTCACTCTCTCTCTCTCTCTCTCTCTCTCTCTCTCTCTCTATATATATATATATATATATATATATAATATTATTATTATTATTAATTTGATAACCTCCATGGAGTCAACAAACTCATTGTGGGAGGCACACTCAACCAGAAACATGCCTATCATAATGAGCTTTGAAGTTATTATTATTATTCAGGCCTCCATGGAGTCAAGAGACTCATCGTGGGAGGTCCTTCTTAGGAAACACAAAATCTATCATACCACGCCTTTAACTCATTAACTGTTCTTGCTCTCACTACTCTTTCAGGCAATGCATTCCATGGTCCAACCACCCTCCATGCAAAGAAACCACTCATCACCCTCTTGCTCACAGCTTCCTTTTGTAACCTCCAGGGATGGCCCCTTCTCATCGCTCCTTCTCGCTGTTCCATCAAGTGAAAGAACTCCCCAATGTCCACCCTATAACTGTCTCTCAACAGTTTAAAAGTCTCAATCATATCACCTCTCCTTCTTCTATCCACCAAACTCTGCAGTCCACATTCCCTCAGCCCCCTCATAACTGATATTGTACAGTCCTGAAACCATCTTTGGTTATCTGCCTCTGTACCCCTTTCCACAGTTAATTTATCCCCTTCAAATCATGGGGATCAAATTTGAGAACAATAGTCCAAGTGTGGTCATATCAGGGTCTTATACAACGGAATGATAACTCTTTTATCTCTACAGGTCAGCATCCTGCTCAGTATTGCAGGAATCCTCTAGGTTACCTTCACCACCTTTGCAATATGCTCCCTGAATTTCAGTTTTCTATCAATCATCACCCTCAGATCTCTTGTCTCCCCTACTTCCTCCAGTACAGCTCCTCCAATCGAGTATACATCCTCCCATCGATAGATCCCAAACCTCAAGACTTTACATTTTGCTGCATTGAACTGACACCTCATTCATTTGCCCATCTGGCTAGTTTATTCAAATCCCCTTGCAAGGCTGTCACATCTGCACTATTACTAATAACTCTTCCCAGCTTCACATCATCCGCAAACAAATTAATATCCCCTTGCAATCCATTGACAATGTTATTAATATAAAGGTTGAACAATACAGGTCCCAGTACTGAGCCCTGTGTAACCTTCTGCTTCCTTGATATTGCTCCACCATACGCAACTCTCTGATACCTATCAGACAGCCATTTACACTACACTACATTATTTACACTACATTCATAATGCACTCTGGCAGTACATTCCACTCACTTATATGTCAAACCACTCAATGTCCAAAATCGACTCCTCATATCCATCTTCATCACATCTTTATACAACTTCCAGGAATAGATTCTCATTCTTCTGCTCTTAACATCCACTCTTTTTATAATTCCTTCTCTATTAATCTGATAGAATTATTTAACTGAATTGAAGGGCTCTATCATATCTCCTCTTTTCCTCCTATCCACCAACCTCTGTAATCCACATTCTCTCAAATGCTTTTCATAGCATTTGAGAGAACAGGTGTCCTACACAACAGAGTCCTGATATCACTTTGGTTATTTGGACTTTCTAGTGTTTGGACGGAAGGTCTTTGGACCTTCTAGTGTTTCCATATCACAATGAAAACTAGATGACCAAATCTGAGTATAATAGTCGATGTGTGGTCTGACCATTGCCTTATATAGAGTTACCACCACCTCCTTATCCCTACATGTCAGTGTCCTTTTTATCATAGCAGCAGTATGATGTGTAGTCTTTGCAACATTTTTGAAACACCCTCATAATTTAAGTCCATTGTTTACCATCACTCTAAGATCCTGAATCTCATTCACTTCCTGAAGTTCAGCTCCACCAATACAGTACATAGCCTTATATCTCTGTATCCCAAAGTGTAACATATATATATATATATATATATATATATATATATATATTTTTTTTTTTTTTAATTAATAATTATACTGACTAAGAACACCAAGAAAGGTAAGAAAACTTTAATATAACATGACTAGTTTCGTCCCAACACGACTTCTTCAGGTGTGTAAATAATAACAAAAAACTGGAAAAATAACAAGGTAAAAAACATGGACTTCTCAAATTAACAAAATAGGAATAGCAACAGTCATATTTGAACTGGTGTCCACCTGGCAGGACTAGCATGAGCTGTAAGTGAGTGGCAACTTATTCGAGAGCACTAGAACTCAATCACTGTGCTGCGGGTGTCAGGCAAACTGTAGCTTAAATTGTTGTTTATGTGTGATGGGTTCCAGAACTATTTCTTTTGATTCTACGATATGTCTCTCAAGTTCGTCACTGCATTTATAGATATTGGTCGTAAGATTCCAGTCTATCTATCTAAATACCTTGCCGTTTCTTTAAAACATCTCATTGGTAATTCCTCCTCTTTATCAAAAACTCTGAAGATTTCATTTCGAAGATGAAAAATTTAAAACTTGAGGATTCTGACAGAATGGTTACTCTTCTATTATTGTTAGTTTTGATATTGTTTCTCTTTTTACAAATGTGCAATAGAAGTACTCAATCTACTTAAAAACAAAGTTTCCAAGAACATTTTTGCTCTATTTTAACGCACTGCATAAACTCTGGCTATTTCTGTGTTGAAGAAAAAATATATAAACAAACCAGCGGCTTAGCTATGGGCAGCCCATTATCTTCAGTCTTAGCCAATATTTTTCTAGAAGACTTTGAAGAGAGAGCTATTTCAAATGCAACATTAAAACCTAAACTGTGGCTGCGATACATTGATGACATCTTCCTTATCTGGGAATATGGTCTAGAGGAGCTACAAACCTTCCTAGATCATTTAAATAATCAACATCAGAACATCAAATTCACATCAGAACTAAAGATGAACAGTGTCCTCCTTTTTTGGACTTAAAGATCACTAGAATGCCTCATGGTCTTAAATTTTTGCTTTTTCGAAAAACTTCTCACACAGATAGATACTTGCATGCCTCTTCTCATCACTTCCCTTCACAGAAACTTGGTATTATTTCAACTCTGGCCCATCGAGCAAGATCTCTTATTTCAGTAAAAGAAGAAGACCTTCAAACAGAACTCAACTATCTGAAAAGCACATTCTTAAACAACGGCTATTCTTCTTGAAGCATCATTAAACATCTACATTCACGTATCCAACCTCGACAAGAAGATAATTCCAATACTATTACTCACATCCAATTGCCGTTCATAAGCTCTCTATCTCCAAAACTGGCAAAAATAATGAAGAAATTCAACATTAAAACCTACTTCGCCACCCTACCAAAGCTTCATTCTTTTCTGAGTCGTCCCAAACCAAAACAACCAGCTTCAGTTTCCAGGAGTTTATAAAGTCATCTGCAACTGCAGTAAACCTTATTATGGACAGACTGATAAGTCTATTTCACTACGTCTTGAGGAACACCATTGTGACATCGCTTACAAAAGAACCCATGCTAACACACTCTCCAGTCATGTTCTTTTGCTCCGCTAACTCTAATCTAGAAGAGCTTCAACACCAGATAGACTGGAATCTTACGACCAATATCTATAAATGTGGTGACAAACTTCAGAGGCGCATCATACAATCAAAAGAAATAGTTCCGGACCCGTCACACATAAACAACAATTTAAGCTATAGTTTGCCTGACGTTTACAGCGCAGTGATTTAGTTCTGGCGCTCTCGAATCAGTTGGCACTCCTTACAACTCATGCTAGTCCTGCCACGTGGACACCAGTTCAAATATGACTGTTACTATTCCTTTTTTGTTAATTTGAGAAGTCCATGTTTTTTACCTTGTTATTTTTCCAGTTTTTTGTTATTATTTACATTATTTACACACCTGCTGAAGAAGTCAGCATTCTGACGAAACTAGTCGTTTTATATTAATGTTTTCGTACTTTTCTCAGTGTTCTTAGTCAGTATAATTATTAATTTTTAAAATGTCTACAACAATATATATATATATATATATATATATATATATATATATATATATATATATATATGTAGAAAGTATTTTTACCTTGGGTATAAATATGTTAAAGATACCAAGTAATTTTAAACCTGGTTTTACTCCATTTCCCAAGTAAGCAAACAGACTAAAAGTCAAGTTTGCGCCTGCAATTGATGCAAGTCTAACTGATCCCACAGGTAGTGCAGGACCAGGGCAACTCGTGGCAAAGGTGGAACAAGCTCCGATCACTAATCTTAATATTTATTTACCCTTAATGCCAAAACACATCTCCAAGAAGGGGATGTATGATGTTTTGTATTAAAGGCAAGGGGCCACTACGAAACCGGTCTGGGTAGTGGCCCCTTGCCTTTAATACAAAACATCATACATCCCCTTCTTGGAGATGTGTTTTGGCATTAAGGGTAAATATTAAGATTAGTGATCGGAACTTGTTCCACCTTTGTCACGAGTTGCCCTGGTCCTGCACTACCTGTGGGATCAGTTAGACTTGCATCAATTGTAGGCGCAAACTTGACTTTTAGTCTGTTTGCTTACTTGGGAAATGGAGTAAAACCAGGTTTAAAATTACTTGGTATCTTTAACATATATATATATATATATATATATATATATATATATATATATAAAAGTTTTAAAGATTGAATATATATATATTGTTAAGATTTAATATTTTGATTTTAATTCTCAGCATGGCGAGAGTATATGCAATGTTCTTGGCAAAATTGGTGGTGATTCTGATCTCTCAGAGCGAGGATGGGAGGTAAGTTTTTTTTTTTTTTTTTTTATGATTATTGGAGAATATACCATATCATGATTCTTGTGGAAAATCTTAGACGTTGGTTATCCATTTTTACTAAATGATTTAAGGAAATTACAACATCAACTAGGATATATATTAAAATAAATTTTAGTATACTTCAATATTTCGGCAACGTCACGTTGCCATTTTCAAGAAACTTAAGAACAAGACATGTGCATGCACACACAACAAACGGTAAGTGAGGAAGAAGCAGGAAGCTATTATTTCTCCTAAAGTCCTAATGGTGCCCCCTATTGTTGGTATTCTTGGGCAATTGGGCTGAAGGTCTTCTTATGTAGGTTTCCCAAATTTGAGGCAGTCTCATGCAGCCAAATTTGTTGAGGTTTGGATTGTTTCTTAGGGCTGAAGCTGATTCCATGAAAAGTCTTTCATATTTGAATTTACTACGGTGTATTATTGTGACTTTCTTCCACCGTATTCTATGGCAGATATCCAGCGTGTGGTCAGCAAAACCACACGCTGGATACCTACTTAACCAAAATTGGTTAAGCAGGTATCCAATGGAATGCTTAACCAAAAGGATTACACAGGTAAGCTGAAAGCTCTATTGTTAGATCGGGCTACTTACCTCCCTATTGAGTACAATCCCACCAACTCACAAATTAGAAAACTCCACAGGCTCCTTAAGAAGGTCACTTCTTGGCCTGTGGAAATCACTAACAAACTAAAACCATTTAACTCCATACCCCCCCCCCTCCCCGTATTTATGGACTCCCAAAAACACATAAGGGAAATGTGCCATTGCATCCCATAGTGGATGGCATTGATTCCCCCACATACAAACTAGCTAAACATTTGGCCAAAGCACTCTCACGCTATACTGGCAACACACCTTCACACATAAAAAAACTCATCCCACTTCAAAGCCAGCATAGAAAACCTTACACTCAAACACACTGACATAATGGTCAGTTTGATGTCTCCTCCTTATTTACAAATGTCCCTCAAAGAATCCATAGAGCTAATCCAAGCTAAATTTCTTCCCGATATTACAGCCCTATTTCAGTTTCACAATGAACTCAGGTTATTTTGTTTGGCAAGGAAAATTCTACAAACAAATAGATGGGACAGCCATGGGTTCTCCACTCTCCCCACCCTTGGCCAACTTTTATATGGAGACTTTTGAAGAGAAAGCCTTAAACTCTGCCCCACAAAAACCAACCATTTGGCTTCGCTATGTTGATGATATGTTCGTTATTTGGCCACATGGCTCCGATGCACTCCTCTCCTTCCTAACACACTTAAACAACCAACACCCCAGAATCAAATTCACCCTGGAAGACGAAAAAAAACAACTGCCTTCCTTTCTTAGACACACTAGTCACTCGCCAGCCTGATGGAACCTTGGTTTTCTCAGTCTATAGAAATCCCACCCATACAGGCAGATACATTCACCAACAATCCCACCACCCCACCCCTCCTTGCAACAATATGGAGTCATTAAGACACTATACAACAGGGCTAAACTTATCTGTTCAAATGACAATGCCCTAACTACAGAACTAAACCACATTCTCAACACTTTCTCAGCCAATGGCTACCCCCCCCCCCAAAAAAAAAAATAAATCCAAAAAATATTGAAACCAGTAAACCACAACACCCCTCACAACAAGGATTACTCTAAATCCATCACCATACCCTATATCTGAGGCACCTCAGAAAAAATTACAAAAATCCTAAAAAAACATGACTGAACTTCTTGTTACAGACCATATAAAAATTGGCATCCCTTATCCGCTCTACTAAAGACCAACCCCCCCCCCCTAGACCTACCTGGTGTATACCAGGTCCCTTGCAGCTGTAAGCTGTCCTACTTTGGCCAAACAGGCAGGACAGCCAATATCAGAATCTCAGAACACAAGGACTACATCCGGTTTCACCAATACAGCCACTCTGGTCTTGCTGACCACGTGCTGGATACCTGCCATAGAATTATTTATTTGTAGTAAATACAAATATGAAAGGCTTTTCATGGAATCAGCTTCAGCCCTAAGAAACAATCCAAACCTCAACAAATTTGGCTGCATGAGACTGCCTCAAATTTGGGAAACCTACATAAGAAGACCTTCAGCCCAATCGCCCAAGAATACCAACCTTGGCCGCTAGGGGGAACCATTAGTGTATATCCTAGGACTTTAGGAGAAATAATAGCTTCCTGCTTCTTCCTCACTTACCGTTTGTTGTGCCTGCGTGCACGTGTCTTGTTCTTACGTTTCTTGAAAATGACAACGTGACATTGCCGAAATATTGAAGAATATTAAAATTTATTTTAATGTATATCCTAGTTGATGTTGTAATTTCCTTAAATCATTTAGTAAAAATACCATGTCATGATTTCACTAGATAAAATTGACTTTAGGAAAAAATATTTGATTAATTTTTCTAATGTCAGTTTTATCTACTGAATATATAAAATTTGCATTATTTGAGTTTTCATTGCATGTAACTAACCAATTTGCTTATTATACCATCTTGTTTATTAGTGATGTAAACCACTAATAAACATCCCTGATGTGTAAAAGTTATATTCTGCAGACCATACTTAACTCAAATTTTACATATCTCAGATTTAGTCTTCTTACCTATTAATCACACCCTTTTACTTATGTGTTTGCCATACTTATTATTATTATTATTATTACTGGCGACTCCAGGGAGTCCTTAGACTCATCGAGAGAGGCCCTAAACATCATGTCCACACAACTATTCGACATTCTCACAGTATCTATCATACCTTGCCTTGAACTCATTCACTGTCATAGCACCCACAACAGACTCTGGCAGTTTATTCCACTCATTTACCACTCTAAAAGTAAAGAACCCAGTTCTAACACCCTTGCTAACCACACTCTTCCCAGCTTCCATAGATGTCCCCCTAGTTCTCCCACCACCAGTCCTGATCTCAAAAATATCCTCTGAATTAATCCTATAGAAACCCTCTAGCATTTGAATGTCTCAATCATATCAGCCCTTTTCTGCCTATCAACTAATTTCTGCAACCCACAAATCTTCAACCTGTTCTCATAAGGTTCATTCCATAGACCTGCTATCATCTTGGTCACTCGCCTCTGGATCCTCTCCACCTCTCCATTACTTATATGCACTAATGCTTTAACTTGTTTTAAAGATTGTGTCTCTTAGTTTTATTCACAGAATTCACACACAGATTAGATTTCGGTAAGTAGGTAATTATTACCTTGATGGACCCGTGTTTCACTTAGGATTTCTCCATGAGTGCAGGTCACAAAGATACCTCCGACGATCTTGATCTTGAGCCTCTCTCTTCCATGTTATACCCATAGATTTCACTAGTGGATCTTCCCATCTTGTAGGTGGTCTTCCTGGTTTTCTCTTTATTCTTGGTTGCAAGTTGAGTATTCTATATGTCCATCTGTTATCCCTGAGTCTGACTATGTGACTTTCCCATCTCATCTTGCTTTCATATACTGCAGTTACCACATCTTTTATGCCTGATCTCTTTCTTAGTTCGATGTTTCTAACATGTTCCATGTTGCTGATGTTACAAATCCTACATTCTATTGCACACTGAATTATTCTGAGATTGTGTTCCATGTTTCTGATCCATATGTAAGTGATGGAAGAATGTCACTATTAAATAGTTTGTGATATCAAGATTTAGATCAGTAAGTGTTTCTTTTAGTCTGTTGAGTGATAATCATGCAGCTTTCTTTCTTTTTCCTAGTTCTTCAGATAAATCATTTTCATTTTTATTGTTTGTCCTAAGGTATCCCTATAGAACAAGTAGGAGGCAACTTGTTCTATAGGGATGTTATTAATACATTGGTGACTGTCACTTGTGTAGATATTTTTGATCCATTTTGTTTTTTCTAGATTCATTTCTAAGCCTATCTTACTGCTGTTTGTGTATGTTTTTCACCGATTTCTTCTAGGTCTTTTGGGTTGTGGAATATCAGTACTAGATCATCGGCAAACATAAGGATTTGTAGTTTTTCACCATCTATGCTTATTCCTCTGTTGAGGTCTATTTTTTTCAGAATGTATTCTAAACTGCTGGTAAATAGATTTTGGGGGATCGCATCGCCTTGGCAGACCCCTCTCTTTATATTTATATTTATAGGTTGATCAAATAAGGTTATTTGTGTGGCCTGATTTTTGTTAATTTCTATTAGCATGTGGATGTAAGTAGGGTGCACATTTATTTCCAGTAAGGCACTGATGACTGCATTGTGTTCAATGATATCAAGTGCTTTTTTAAAATCAATAAAGAGGAAACATAGAGGGATTCGGTATTCTCTGCACTTTTCTATTAGTTGTGAAATGACCTGGATATGATCTATTGTGGAGAAGCCTCTTCTGAATCCTGCCTGCCATCTACTGGAGTTGTCTTCGAGAGTGTTTTGGATTCTGTTCGTGATTTTATATATGTGAGAGAGTAGACAGATTGGACGATAGATTTTTATGTCTTCCTTGTTCCCTTTTTTGAATAGAAGTATGGTTTTTGAGGTCTTCCATTCCTCTTGGAATATTTCTTTCTTTCTTTGAAATACCATCTGAATCTGGCAGCCAAGGCTTTGAAAATAATTGATCTACCTTGTTGGATTTCTTCAGCTTTAATGTGATCAAATCCTGAGGCTTTACCTTTACTAATTTTCTTAAGGGCATGTTCCATTTCTTCTGGAAGTACATCTGGTATATTGCTTGGATTTGGAATGATAGATTCTGAGACTAGGCACTTAGTTGCATAAAGATCATTATAAAAATCCTGCAAATTTCTTCTATCCTTTTTCTATTAGTATGTTTTTTTCCATTTTGATTCTGTAAAGCAGATGGAATTGACTGTTTAAAATTTAAGTCTTTCTCTATTTTTTTCAGGTTGGTTTTTGCCTGCACTGCTTCTCTTAGTTTTGTATCCAGAAGCTTTGTAGTCTTCTGGAATTCTTTTCCTTAGTAACTTATATACTAAGTTACAGTATAAATTGTATGAGAAAGTAGAAAATTTAAAAAAAAGTTGAATTTGGCCATTCGATCTTTCTTATGAAAGTATCAAGATGAATGAAGAGTGGCTTTTTTCTTCTCTTTATAAATCTCTCAATAACAAGCTAAAGCATCATTTGTTTCCTTTGGACTTTTAAGAACCATGAGACATTAGGATCTATGCAAACAATAAAAATATGTAACATTCAAACATTGAAAACATGCAGCACTAAAACACTTAAAATATAGTATATTCATATTAAAAGTGAGAGCATACATGTGCACCATTTAGGCTATTTGTCTTATTCAAGACTGACATTAGGTGGCATGCAAATAACATAGGTAGGTTTGGAAAAATTTTTATAATTATTTTTCTAGCTCTTTGAGAATTAGTCTGAATTTACACAATGTTTTGTGTGCAGCAGATATATACAGGTAGTTGGGGGACTGCCTATAGAAATCAGTTACACACATGAAAGGTCTCTAGACTTGTGACATGACAGTGTTGTGTGTGTTGGCATGTCTGGTCTCCAAAGGCAGAATTCTGCATTTGTATAACCATCAGCCTAGCCACCATTCCAAATAAATGAGAGACAGAAAGTGCAGAGTTAGGTAAACTACCAAAGTGCTTGGGGGAGGGGATGGATTCCGGCATTGCAGGGGAAATCTGAAATCAGGGAGCGAGAGCATGATCTCTAATGTACCACTACCACCATGAAGTTCTAGACTTAAGCAAGGTAATCAACACAAGGTGTGAGGGAGAATGTGAAACAAAGAGGATACTGCAGTTGATGCATATTACTGCCAGAAGTATTTGGAATAAGGGAGAGGAGGTTTTGGCAGTGGTAATCAAACTTGGCCAAAGATTAACATTATTATTATTATTGTCAACAGACCTCTATGGAGCCAAGAGACTCATCGTGCAAGGTCCCACTCTCATATCCACAGCTCATCATACCTCAACTTAAATGCATTCACTGTCCCTGCACTCACCACAATTTCAGGCAATGCAGTATCACCTACCATTCTTCATGCAAAAAATCTGTTCTTCATCCCCTTGCTCACACCCACCTTATACAGCTTCCAGGGATCGTCTCTTGCTCTTCCCCTGTCTCCAGATATTTTATGAAAAATCACATCAAATTAATCTGGTAATTATCCCTTACCAACTTATACATCTCGATCATGTCTCCCCTCTTCCTTCTATTCACTAGTGTCTGTAATTTGCATTCTCTCAATCTGTTCTCATATTTCACATTCCAGAGACCAAAAACCAACTTAGTCAATCATCTCTGAATCCTCTCCAACATCTCATCATATTTTTGAAAACCTGGTGACCAGATCTGTGCACAGTAATCTATATGCAGCCTGAACAAACTCTTGTACAATGCAATCAAAACATCCTTACTTCTAAACGTCAGTATTCTCTGCATCATTCTCATAATCTGCTATTTTGTCCTCACAATTTTAGCAAAATGTTCACAAAATTTGAAGTCCCTATCCGCCATTACCCCCAGATCTTTCATCTCCTGCACCTTCTCTAATTATCCCCTCCCATCCTATACACTGCATCCCATATTTGCTTCCCATATTTTAAAACCTTACACTTTGAAACATTAAAACTGACATTCCCCACACACTCTTCCATTCGGACAGTCTATTAAGGTCCTCCTGAAAAGCTATAGCATCTGCTCTACGTCTCATGACTCTCCCCAACTTTGGATCATCTGCAAACAACTGTGTATCACCATACAATTCCTTTCCAATGTCATTTACATACAAATTAAACAAGAATGGCCCCAAAACAGACCCCTTTAGAATGTCACTAGTGGCTTTCCTCTTGGATATCACTCCCCATACACAGCCTTCTAATACCTATCAAACAACCATTCTGAAATCCAATACACTAATGTACTATCCAACTCCATTGTTCCAATTTAACTACTAATTTGTCATGTGGCAGTCTATCAAAAGCTTTTGCAAAATCTAAATAGACTACTGTAAATGCATCTCACTTGTTATAATAAGTAAGCAGATTACTAAATCACGACTTTCCTTTAGCAAACCCATGCTGTCCATCAAGAGAGTTCGACTGCTGTCAATCGAGTTTTGAATCCTTGTCCTCATTAGCTTCTCCAACACCTTGGCCACAACTCCAGACAAACAGATTGGCCTATAATTTTAAGCTCTAGTCTTATCAGCCACTTTATAAAACAGAACAGTTTTGCCATCTTTCTATTCCTTTGGAACTTGGGCTAATCCACTACTCATGTTAATAATTTAAGTTGAAGCGCTTAACTCTCTGGAACATTCCCTCAAGTGGTGATATACCATCACCGCACGTCTTGAGGGAATGTTCCATGGCCCTTGTTGACATCAAGTTTATTCAATTCCTCATATACCTCCTGCTCACTCACCATCAGTTCCTCCCCTAGTCCCACTGCTCTCAAATTCTGCATTATATTACAATCACAAGGATGGAATACTTTAATGAACTGCTCACTAAACGCCTCTATTATGTTCTTCTTAGTGTTTGTCCCATTATCACTGACCAACATCATCCTCCCATAATCATTCTTCCTTCTACTGGCCATATATTGAAAAAACTCCCTGGGATTTCTTTTAGCATCATTTGCCAACTGCCGCTCATACTTGACGCTAAACAGTCGCTGTTCAATCTCAAACTTGTCCATAGAGGCAGTGCTTTAGATGAGGGTCCTACATCCATCTAGGGGCAGAGTGTTCCAGAATTAAATGCAGGGACTGCATGGCAATAGGACATGCACTTTAAGTGGGTCATTGGTGTAGGGGCATGATTCTCGCTTAGGGTGCGAGAGGTCTTGGGTTCAAATCCCAGACAGCCCTTTATTTTTTGCTGGCCTGGTCAACCAAGTGGTTAGTGTATCTGCTCTCCAGCCAAAAGGCTGCTGGTTTGAATCATGCCATTGGCATGGATGTTTGTGATTGTCTGTGAAAATACTAGTTGTGGCAGTGGGCAGTAGATGGTGTTGGTGTAGTTGTGGTTCGTTAGTTGGTGGATTGATTGGCAGAGATAGGGTTGTAGAGTACATGCCCTCCCTCGATGAGTCTTTGGACTCCCTGGAGGGGTCACATAATAATAATAAAACACTCATACTGCATTTTTGCTACCCTTACTAAGTGAATAACCTTCCTTGCTTTTTGGACGTGTCATGTAACTGATTATCTGCACTCATTGGCCAGAAGAATTTTTTTTTAATTTTATCATCAAAACATCCATAAGTCAAAAGAATTTATGGCCACCAAAAAAAAAAAAAAAAAATATATATATATATATATATAGAGGCTAATGACTTCACATCAATTGCCTAAAGAAACCGTGAGGCAATGCACATATCCTTACAGACATGTATAATGCTATGTATTATAGGAAGGGCCACTACCCAGACTGGTTTCAACATTTTGGCTACTCGTATATGGAAATATGATTTCTGCATTACTTCAACCCTGGTATCACTTCTGGGTTTGGCTCCCACTGATGAGACCTCAATAAAGGTCGAAACTGGCCTGGATTGTGGCACTTCCTATAATGCACAGCATTATACATCTGTAAGGATATGTGCATTGCACTATTGGATACTAAGGCAGTTGATGTGAAGTAAAAAGGATATTCCATTAGAGCCAATTGTAAGATGGGAGAGATTCCCTGACCTGAAACTTAGCAAAATATCTATCAAACCTGATATCACCACACATAGGAAAAACAGAATCAGTTGTAAAAAATAGTTTACATTTTATTGAAAAGGTAAAGGATACAGATATAGAGCTTTCAGACATCTTAGCAAGTTTAGATGCAGTTCTTCACCAATGCACCCAGAAATGACATAATAGATCTTCTTGTAAACCTTTTTCCCTGACACTAGAACTATTCAAACACTGTATGGAAAACACTTTCTTCAACCTGTTTATGGAAATTTAAGATGCCAAGGAATTATATAGATTCTTGGTTTCATCCTTTATTCAAGCAAACAATCTTTGCACATGAAATAATTTCATGACAGGACAATTTGTATATAGAGGCTAATGACTTCACATGAATTAGTAAACCATAAGGCAATGCACATATCCTTACAGACATGTATAATGCTATGCATTATAGAAAGGGCCACTACCCAGACTGGTTTCAACATTTTGGCTACTCGTATATGGAAATATGATTTCTGCATTACTTCAACCTTGGTATCACTTCTGGGTTTGGCTCCCACTGATGAGACCTCAATAAAGGTCGAAACTGGCCTGGATAGTGTCACTTCTCATAATGCATAGCATTATATGTCGTCTGTAAGGATATATGCATTGCACTATTGGATATTAAGGCAGTTGATGTGAAGTCATTAGCCTCTATATACAAGCTGCCCTATCATGAAGTTACTTCATGTGCAAACTGTTTCTGCAAACTTATGGAAAGGGCCACTACCCAGACCAGTTTTGACCTGTATTGAAGTCTAATGAGTGGAAGCGCCAGATCCAGAAGAGATACCAAGATTGAAGTAATGCATGAGTCATATATTTCCCATATACAAGTAGTCAAAACTTTCAACAGATTTATCGATGATTTTTTTGAAGAGCTGCAAGTTGTAGTTGTTTGGGAATAATTTTTGGGAAAGGCTGTTCCAGAGGGCAGCAATGGATGGAATAAAAGAGGAAGAGGAGAAGCAGGTTTGGCATGTTTGCATTTGTACAATAAAGGGATGCTGAGAAGCTGCTGCTCTTGTATTAACAGGTGCAACAGAAAGTAGAGGAATGATGGTTGCCAATTCACTAGAGCAGTGAATTGCTCTAGTACCTGTAGAATAGACGTAGTGTTGAAACACTACATCTATGAAATAGAGATTGGAGTGAATCTGTAAGAGAGGGATCATCTATTAGCCTAATTGCTTGTCTCTAGACAGCATCAAGGATTTTAAGGGAATTTTTACTCACAGGCAGTGGTACATTCAGGATTTAATCTTGGAGGGGGCCGAACACTCAAGATTTAATCTTGGGGGGGAGGCGAGTTGAGTAAACTATTCGAGAATACACACTATGCATTAAATACTACCTATGACTGGTTATCTGTAGTGAACGGCAATACATGATACCTGATCTTTTCTGGCCCGGCTCGGGCAAACGTTCTCGGTCTGCCTGAGCACTACTTCGTTTGCCTTGCGTTCACAGCAGCTGTGATTCTGAGAGCTACAAGGTATTCCCACCTTATGTGACTGCCAATTCATAAGTAGTATAGAAATAGAAGACAGGACACAACATAAATAAAAAAATGAATTTTAATTAGGAAAAGATTTTTTGGAAAATTTTTGAGTATATTTTTTCTTTTTCTTTTGGAGGGAGCCAAGACCCCTTGGTCCCTCCCTGAGTGGCCACTGTTCACAGGTGTACCACCCCAAACATATGAGTAGTATTCTAAAATGGGCAGATTTGGGATTTGTATAGAGTTAAGAGTCGGTTAAGTGTAAATAACATCTTGAACGAAAGAGAATGCCTAGTATTTTTAATGCTCAGGAGACTGACTATTGATATGATGTGTTTACCCCAGGAGAGATTGGATGTAAATGTTAGTCCAAGCAGAGAGATCTGATCTTGTCTCATGATTTGTGTATTACTGAGGGTAAGAGTAGGTGAACTGAGATCTCTTTTGCAAGATTAAAGGGAAGACTATGTTTTGGTGTCATCGAACATGACAAGATTGCCCATTGAAGTATAATATGTTGATCAGTGTTTAAGGCACTAGTTGTAGGTGATCTTGTAACCTGGGATGTCAAGCACTGCATGGTTTGTCAAATGAGTAAGATGAATGGAGAGTACTATTGTCTGCAAAGCTGTGGATAGGATTAGAGGTGATAGTCCAGAGGCATGTGTCCAGTGGTGGGTGATGTAAGCTATGCAGTTAGATGTGACTCTTGAATAGCAGAATTCATACTGGTGGTCACTGATTAATTCGTGGGCCACTACTTAGTGGAAGAATTGACTATTGATGACTTTCTTCATTAGTCTTCTCTTACTTTTTTTTTTTTTTTGAAAAACTACAGGAGGCATATGGTGTTTTAATTCCGTTATGGTAGGAGGTGATTCCATTTGGTCATGTATGCAGAAGTTCAAGAAAAAGAATTGATGCCAGGAGGTCAGTTTTTTATCTTTCAGTGAAGTAACTTGTACCATCAGGATGAGAGAAAGAGAGGTGGGAATGCAGATGTTGCAAGCAAGGGACCGTAAGGCATGGCTTTCGTTTGAATTAGAGGCAAGTTTTCTTCTGTTGGCCTTTATAAAGTCTGATTTGGATCTGCTGATGACTGATTTGCATATAGTGCATATTTTGGTATAGGCAAAATATGTAGCTTGATGGAAGCCACTTGCAGTAAGCTGAATGTTTTTTCTTCAACTGCTTTGATACACATTTGGCTGAACCAGGACTTGGAAAACGGATGAGGATTATGAGTTCGATGAGGGATGAAGGCCTTCATGCCAGTGATGGGTGGAAGCAACAGTCAGACCAAGGAAAGTAGGAGTAGAAATTTCAGAGATCATTCTAATCATCTCCTTTGTAGTGCCAGAGAATGAGGTTGGGAGTAGTTGAATGGGCGGGGGGGGGGGGGGGTTCCTCTGTGTGTGTGTGTGTGTGTGTGTGTGTGTGTGAGAGAGAGAGAGAGAGAGAGAGAGAGGTGACTTATACAAGATTGTGGTCTGAGTTGCTGAGAGGAGAGGGAATCCCCCCAGAGGTGTTTCTTGAAGGAGAGCTGGTCAAAAAGAGATCCAAAGTATTGGAAAGTGAAGAAAGTTATCAAAATTTGAGCAGATAGACGATTTGTGTCTGGTCATTACTCACACACATTGGCTTCTACCTCTCGTCCAGCTTGGTCAGTTTGGTTGTAAGAGTGGTGCCAGTTGAAATTGTTTACATTGAGGTCACCCAGTAAGATGACCTCACTATTTGGATGGTGAGATTGGAGATAGTCGCATTTCATGAAAAGGGATGTGAAGAAGTCTGAGTGGTTATTAGTATTTGTAAACCAGTAAATGCAACAAATGAATGTTACTAAATGATATAAGGAAACCTTAAGCCAGAGAAGATCAAAAGCAGAGTTCTAAACTAGCCATTCTTTTACAGGCTGTGTCACATTTTACAAAGGCACAGGTGCCACCCCTTGTGGCAAAAAAAAAAAAAAAAAAAAAAAAAAAAAAATCTTGAAGTGTGTAATTTAGGCATTGGAGGTGGACAGTAGTGGATGTAGCTGCATTTTGGTTTCTGTTAGGAATAAGATGTCTGGTTTGGAAGACTGAAAGTGGTGGCAAATGCCATTTATGTTTGTGTTAATGCCATGAATATAAGTGAAGCAGGTGTGAAAGTTAGTTTTTAATGAAGAGATTCTGGCATGGTTTATAGGTAGCGATTGGTTATATTGTGTATTTTTTATTGGAATTAGTTGAGGGCGATTTCTTTTTTGTCAGTGTCACTATCATTGTGTGTAAGGTTCATCATCAGTTTGTTTTGGTTTGATGAAAGGATAGTGTGGGGACATGCAGCAGTGAGAGAGGACATTCTTGGACATGACATCCATGTAGAAAGAAACCAGTCTCTGTGCCATAACGTGACCTCGACAGTGCGCCCCCCCCCCCAGCACTACTCAGACTCCCTCTCCAAGCATGATCTGGCTGAGTATGCACCAGTTGACCAGGAAGTCTCCTGTCTTTTTAGTGACAGGCCCATGTGCTAACTGGCCAGCCTTTGATAGCTCCATTTTAATTGATGTACCCTTGAAATAAAGTAGGTTATGGGTCTCTAAGTATGTTTGTCATGGTCTTGAAGAATATCACTCATTTGCATAGAGAAGAGAGGGGATAAACATAAACCAACATCCCTGCTCTGGAGACTAAACATTTGCCACTTTAGACCTCCATTAAGCTGGGTGGTGGTATTTCACTGACTGATGAGGGATATCTACCACTTAGAATCTAGTTGGCATTTTCTCCAGCTAGGAAGGCATCCCTTTGTAGTGGAAATATTCACTCGTTCACTAGAGCCTCTTTTATGTAAACAGGCCATACCATGAAAAGGTGGGGTTGACTTGACCAGAAGAGACTGTATATTGTGCATCCCTGCCCATTAATGGCCCAGCTATATTATGGACATAGATCTTATTAACTCCTTATATATCTCTTGCTCACTCACCAGTAAGTCCTCTCCTTATGATTTCACACTGATGCATTGCTTACTGAATACCTTGATTATATCCTCTGCAGCAGTTACCAGTTTATCATTTTTATCCATTAACATCATCTTGCTATTAATCATTCTTCTTTCTACTTGCCATATATTAAAATAAAAACTCCCCAGGATTTTCTTGGCATAATTTGCTAATTTCTGCTATGCAATTTATTATTTCTAAATCACATTCCTATCTTGACATTTCTTTGAACAGTTAATATTCATTTTATGATGCCCTGTTAAAACAGTTTCAGTTATCCTGTCTTTATGACAAAATTAGTATTAGATCACCAGTCTGGTTGGCTGAATGGTTAGCTTATCCTCTCCAGTCAACAAATTTCCACTGTGCCACTTATCGGAGGCCTGAATTGGCTTGTGAAAATTCCATGTTAGATTCTATATCAGGGTTTCCAGACTATGTAAAAAATAAATAAAAAATTTCAAAAAATCTATAAAATTAATAAAAAAGAGAAAAAGATTCTTACTTCACCCATGGTACAAATATATTTATAGAAAAAACTTTCGTGGGTTGAAGTTACATAAAAATTAATTTGTTTATTATTATTATTATTTTTTTTTTTTTTTATTCACTATAGAAACTGTGGCCCTGAGGAAAAATAACATCAGCAGGATGGAAGTAGCAGAGATGAGAATGCTTAGGTGGATGTGCAGTGTGACCAGAAAGGATCGTCTGAGAAATGACTATGTGAGGAGAACAGTGAAAGTTACGAACTTAGGAACGAAGATACAGGAAGCAAGATTGAGATGGTTTGGTCATGTAATGATGAGGGAGGACGAATATGTGGGAAGAAGGGTCATGCAGGTGGATGTGCAAGGAAGGAGGAAGCGTATGCAGCCAAAGAAGAGATGGAGGGAGCTGGTAGAAGAGGATTTGAGGATGAAGAACTTGGATGTGGTGACAGCCCAAGACAGGAGGATGTGGAGGAGACTCATCATCAACAGTGACCCCACTTAAGTGGGAGAAGCTGCAGAAGAAGAAGAAGAAGAAGATTTTTCACTAAATGTTGGAAATTTGGCATCCCAGTTAAAATGTGAAACTGATCCATTAAATAAAAATGAATTGCATTTATATTTTCCTGTATCTGTTATTTTTTCAATGTAATTAAATTTTACTTACTGATTAGTTCTTTTTTCTTGTTGTTTGTTCATTTAGTATGCTAAAGCTTTAGCAAAGTACATTAGTGAACAAGGTATTCCTAGATTAAGAGTATGGACCAGCCAGTTGTGTCGTACCATTCAAACCTCTTCAGGAATATGTGCTCCACAAGAAAGATGGAAAGCCTTGAATGAAATTGATGCAGTATGTTTATTCAGAATACTATAACTTCCTTATATTTCACAATAGTATAATGGTATTATGAAAAGTTGTACTCCCCATATCTTATTTTTTGTTTTTTAATTATTGTATTTGTTTTTTAATAACATTTCCAATTATGATCATGTAATATAGAATATAGGCACTGTGATGGATTAAAGGAAATCCCAAATGTTGATGGAAGCAAGTTGTAATTATTTTTTTTTTAATCTGATCAAGACTTTCCTTCTACTTTACAATGTGCAGATCATAAAATGAAAAATTCCATCTACTGATATCCTGTATGATCCTTTCATAAGTTTGTATGTCTAAATCATATCATCTCCTCTTTCTTCTGTTTGCTAGTGTCTCTTCACTCCATAAATTCTCAGTGTGTGTGTGTGTCTTCATAATTTGTATTCCATGATCCTGATCATCTTTAACATGCTGCTTTGCACTTTCTCCACTGTATTAGAATCACCACTGAAACCAGTAGACCAGATTCTGTGCACGATATTCCAGGTGAGGTCTTACCTAGGCTTTATAAAGAGGCATGCAGCATAAACATGTATAATATCCTTTATAATGTCAAGTTAATTTTTTAACAGTTGTTAATCACGTGAAATTTTTTAATATCACTGCCACACATTATCTCACATTTGAAACAAAGAATATATATAGTTGTTGATGTTACTCAATATATTTCAGTCTTTTTTTTTAAGTTTACCCAGCTATATACTGTTGTTTTTACACTTGTTTAGTTCTGTGCAGCTATTTACTAGACATTTTATTCACTCTAAACATCAAAATACTTCTACTGATTATGGTAATGTTTTATCCTATGTCTCAGATTCCCATTCTAGGAAGCAACTTTGTTTATCTTCATAAAGTTAAAAATTATCCACAATTTAACATTTAGGGGAGAATATGGATGGATTGATTTATTATTATTTTTTTTTCTAGTAACCTCCATGGAGCCAACACACTCATCATGAGAGACTCACTCAATCAGCAACATGTCTACCATAATGAGCTTTGAAGTTATTTGCACTATCTGTATCCACAATCCATTCCAGCAATGCATTCCACTCACCAACAACTCTCCATGCAAAAAATCTACTCCTCGCACCTTTCTTTACTACATCTTTATACAACTTCCAGGGATGGCTTCTCATTCTTTCCATCTTAACATCCACTGTTATTATAATTCCATGTGTATTAATCTGATAGAATCCATTAACTAACTTGAAGGACTATATCATATGTCCTCTTTTCCTCCTATTCACCAACTTCTGTAATCCACATTCCCTCAAACGCTCTTCATAACCAACACTCTAAAGTCCCGATATCACTTTGGTCATTCGTCTTTGGACGAATTCCAGTGTTTCCACATCACAATGAAAACCAGGTGAACAAATGTGAGCACAATAGTCCATATATGATCTGACCAATACCTTATATAGAGGCGCCACCACTTCCTTATCCCTACGTGTTAAAGTACTTTTTTATTATAGCAGTGATATGATGTACAGTTTTTGCAACACTTGTGATGTGCCCTAGGAACTTCAGTACTGTCTACTGTCACATCAATTTATAACATAAAACAACAGGGCAAAACTAAGAAAAGAGAAAAAAAGAGTTATCTATCAAAGCCATGAAATAACTTCATCTTCATCTTAGCATGCTAAGCTCAATGGTCTGTCATTGCCAAGTAAGATTGATTCTGTAGAAACCTAATTATTGTGATTATAGGGTAGTAAATTCTATCTGCAAATTATATAAACATGCTTATCATGTTTATCCTCCAAGAGAACTCGAAATGCAATTTTACTCTACTGATGATAGCACTGTTTCTATAATTGATGAGGATATGAAATGGTCTTCTAAGAATCAAATATCCTCAGTTCAATTACAGAAACAGTATCTTATTTGTATGGGGTTCCCTCCCCCCCCCCATTCCTCAACCATCTCTTAGGACTGGTTGAGCCCTCCTATTGAGGGATTAGGTATGTATTTTGATCCATGTGTGTGCTCACAGGCTTTTTTGCCTATTCTGAGGGACAAAAAACCTGAGTTTCTGGGTGAAAAAACCCTCTATCTCCATATGAGACCACCTAAAATCTTGTCTCTTTCAACTAAAGGTTGAAAGAGACCTTTATCTGGTCTCTTTCAACTAAAAGTTGAAAGAGACAAGATTTTAGGGTCTCCCATCATGGATGGGAATTGAACCCAGGTCTTTCCAACCTTTGTCTATACTGAATGAGCTACAGAGGCTGTGTCTCTGTAGTGAAATTGGAGGAATGATAGTACATTCTGCTCTTCAATTGGAAAATAACAGTTTGATTCTTGTTGTGATGAGAGGAATCCTTATATGGACTTTTTTCAGTTGAAGGTGAGTTAACTGAGCTCATATGGAGGTAGCAGGGTTTTTTCTCCTATAAATTTGGATAATTTTATCCCACATATAGGCAAATTGGCTATGGAACACACACAGTTTACAGACATACATATTAGTGGTGGTATTATTGTGTAGTGTCCATGTGGTTAGCCTAGTGGCTTTGCGCTTCGCAACCATATGACTGGGGAAGGAGTGTCCTAGGTTCGATTCCCGTCAACGACGTGAGGAGCTGAAGAATCTTCCTCAGCCATAGCGAAGTTAGCTGGTCTTGGGCGTGGACAGCAGGGTTATTTTCACCAGTTTATCTGGCATTTTTCATCCCACAAGTAGGCAAAACCGGCCTGTGAACACACAGGGATACAGCCAGGAATACCTCGAGGAAGAGGGGGTGACCATTCTATCCTCGTATTTCAGTTATGAAATCCATGCATGCTTGGAGGGTTGTGGACCTTAAAGGCCTGTTAAAGCCATTGAGATAGATTATTGTGTAGTTGGAGAGTTAGGTGAGTTGTGCTGAAGTGGTACACCCTCCAGTGATGAGTCCTTGAACTCTTTGGAGGTATCTTATAATAATAATATAACAACTGAGAAGACTAAAGTACTGTAATTTTTTTTATTGATATGTTTCGTTAGGAATTTTCAGTTAATATTCTGAAATATACAAGGGTTTGCCAAAAGTTATCTGAAAATTAAATTTATATTGAGTCTATTTATTAATAAACTTTAAAATTACATTAAATTTATCAAATTTGATAAAATTTTCATTCAAAAAATTTATTGAACATTTATATCAGCATTACTGATTATTTATTGGAAAAAAAAACAAAACACTTAAATTTCAAGTCAGCTAGCCTGATGTTCAAAATTAAGCCTTTTGTCATATACGGCACATTTTTCTATTCTCTTTATTATAGAATATAATATTCTGTAACACAATTCTTGATTTGCATGAATTTTGTTAATTTCAGACTGGATTGCTGTTCTTAATTTTAAAAGTGTTCTAGGTTTTCTTTCTTGTAGACTTTATTTTTCAGAAATCCAGGAGTGTGTATGTGGGGGTGGAAAAAGTCTATCATAAGAGTGACATGTCTACCCATTTCGACCCCATCTACCAATCCGGCCTCATGACAAAAGTGTCAAACAAGCTGCATACTTTGGTAATCTAGTGAGAATGTGTTCTAGTCTTCTTGTTGACTTTTTTAGCGTTAGGAAAAGATAAGCTTCCAACATGTCATTGTAAATTTAACTATATCCTCAAAGACAGTGTGGTCCAATCACTTCTTCAGTTGATATCGCATCTCAGATGGTTACTCATGGCTGGTTTAGTTCTTGTTTGCCTGTAGTATGAGGGTTGTCTGAGGAATTTATTAAAAATTTAAACATGGCTTTGTTGGACCATATGGTCTTATCCTTTAATTCTGGATCTTCTTTATCTGATTAATAAAAAGTTCATGCCTTTGGAGCTTTCTGTCTTCATATTCTAGATGACCTGCAATCAAGTGAGGCCAATAAGATTTAAATCCACAGTTATCCATTATTCGTTTAAAGCACTCCTACAGATGTCCAGTTCAGCACTCAAGCATTTTACACTCTTCTGTGGACTTAGTATCACATTAACTATTACATTGTCAGCATTTTCTGTGGTTCCAATAGAACATTGTCTTCTTGATTGTGGGAGGTCAGTAACATTTCTATTTTTGTCAAAACTTAATTTATAAATTGTTTCCCTGTGTAGCACATTTTCTCTATGTTCTTCTTGCCATGCTTCATTTTCTCATTCAGCATTTCTTGTTTTCCAGTAATTCTCAAAGATGGAAACTCTGATCAGTTGTAAGCTTAATCATTATTTGATAATTATTTATTTTTATATCAAAAAACTAAAAAAAAAATATTAGATCCCCCCTCCCCCCCTTCAACTACAACATAAAACTAATCTAATCAGATTAGTACAACAGTTGGGTGACTTTGGGCCAGTCCTTTATATTGAACATAGTAAATACAATAAATAAAACTATATATATATATATATATAGTTTTGTTCTGTGTATGTGTGTATATATATATATATATATATATATATATATATAATCCACTTGACGAAACATGTTGCGTTTTTTCAAATAAATGTCATTGTGTTATAATTCTCGGGTTTTAAGTCAGTTAATTTAGAAAAATGAATATATATATATATATATATATAGTTTTGTCCTGTATGTATATATATAGTTTTGTTCTGTATATATATATATATGTATGTATGTGTTTGGTTCTTGAAATAGGGTATTTGTGATGAGATGACCTATGAAGAAATACAAGAGAAGTATCCTGCAGAATTTTATGCAAGGGATCAGGATAAATTTCATTACAGATATCCAAGAGGTGAAGTAAGCATAATATTTTTATGTTTTTTTTTTTTTTTTTTTTTGTAAATTAGTTGTAGATATGGTTTCGTTCTTTCTACACTTTAATATTTTATCACAATAAGTTGTTACCTCCACATAATCACTTTGTGAGGGCATATCATCACCTATGTGAGATGTTGCAATTACAGACATAATGTATTGATATGGGAAGAGTGGTAGATGAATTGGAGGTGCTTAGGATATTGAAGTATCTTAATGGCTTCAAGGAAGCTCCAAGACTGAGGCAGTAGACTGATAATTATCTCAGGAATGGTGTTTACAGTATTGGAGAAATTGGTAAAGTAGAATTCAGTTAACGGTGGACTATTTTCTGCAAACTTACTCATCTTCTGGTGGTACACACGAGAGTTCTGATCAAAAGGCACAGTGAACATTAGAATTTGAGAAAGTTTATTAACCTAAATACAAATTTAATTTAATCTCCTACAAAGTGGTCTCTTTGACTTGCCATACAAATGTCCCAGTGTTCCAGACAATTTTTTTGAAGTCATTCTGGAAATAATCTTGCTTTAGTTCTTTTAAGCATGTTGCTGTGGCCACTTAACTTTCTCGTATTGATGCAAAGCGCTTTCCCTTCATCATCAATTTCAGCTTTGGAAAGAGGTAGAAGTCACAGGATTCTAAATTGGATAAATATGGCAGATGTAGGCATATAGTAATTTTTTTTGCTCAACAAGAACTGACGAATAAGAAGGATGTGTGTCATGATACATCATGAAACTATTCATCTACTTCTGCGGTCTTTTTCAATGCACATCATTCCAGAAATGTTCCAGTACTTCTTTATAATATTCAGAGATGACTGTAGTACCTGTAGGTACGAACGAAAGAGACCATCAACAGAACTTTGACACTGGCATTCAATTGCATACCTTTTTCTTTGACGAGTTCAGGTAGATGTTTTCTGTTCTGAACTTGCATTCTTGGTCTCAGCATCATAACTGCACACCCAAGATTTGTCTCCATTTATGATGTTCTGGAAAACATTCAGATCTGAAGTCACATGATCACATAATTCCCATTTTGCAAAGATGATACAAAACACAGCTAAACAAGTAGCAAATTACAGACCAATTAGTTTCTCATAAGTGGTGGTTAAAGTATTGTAAAAGTTGATTAAAAGTAAATTTCAGAAATGAATGGATAGGAATATGATACTCTATAGGAGACAGCATGGTTTGTAAAGGGTAGGTCCTGCCTCAGTAATTTATTCACATTATATAATAATAACTTAGTATTATTAAACTTAGTAACCTGCAAAAAAATGGTGGCAGCATTCTCATTCCATGACTTTAATTTAGATTTCCGTTGTTTTGTTAAGTGTGAGGTCTGTTATATGTATTCTTTCGATTACATAAATGATTTGTGGATATTTGGTGAGGATGGAAGGAAGGTGGGTGCAAAGTGTGACCTGAACAAGGAATTGATGAATGCAAATATGAAATTGATGACAGAAAGTGGTAGTAGCGAAATTGTCATGGGGAAAATGAGTGCACGTTTGAAAGAGATACAAAAAAATGTTAAAAAATCAGTAAAAAAGAAAAATAGCGATTTAAAAACCATAACGGATGTTAAAAGGGACGAAAGTGAGGTGAGAGTAGTGGAAGGAAACTAAATTGAGAGAACGAATGAAACTAGAAATAACGTGATGCAGAAATCGAAAGAATGGATGATAGCAAAAAAAGAATGAATGATAGCGAAAGTTCGACGCATGTTGGACTGAAAGTACAGAAACAAAGAAAGATGAATGAGTGTGAAAATGGTAAGAATGATAGCGAAAGTTGGGCGCATGTTAGACTGAAAGTACGGAAACAAAGAAGGATGAATGAGAGCAAAAGTGAGAAGAGGGGGTCGAGAGTTAGAAAGATTGAATGATAGAGAGAATGTGTTGCGAGATTCGGAAGTTTAAATGGATTGGATGAAGCAAGAAATGAAATGGATGCGGAATGAAATTAAGAAAATTCCGGTAAAAACTATTAAAATAAATAATAATGGCATGAAAGAGTTAACGAAAGATGAGCGAGTGGCGTTATATGGCAACTCCATTATTAAAGGTGTGCTGGAGGATAAAATGCACAAGGTATGTTTTCCAGGTGCTAAAATGAATAGAGTGATTGAGGCATTGGATATGAGGCAGGAGCGAGCAAAAGAGTTAATAGTATTAATAGGTACAAATGATTTGAGACAGGACAAAGAGTGTGTCAGAATGGATATCAGGAGGATTCTTAGAAGGATAAAAGAGAATAGTGTGACAGGAAGGGTAGTCAGCGTGTTGCCTAGGTATGACTGTGGTGAAATGAAGCGGAGAGCAAGGATTATGAATGATATGCTGGCTGAAATTTGTGAGGAGACGGGAGTACAGTTTGTTAATCTGTGGAATGAGTTTGAGGGATGAAGTGAGCTGTATGGGAGCGATGGACTCCAGTTGAGTGGGTTATGGTGTGAGTCATTTGGAGAGACTGCTGCTGGAAGGTAGAGAAGTGAATAGAGAGAATGAATCAGATCGAGTGGGAAGTGATGTGGAAGAGCGGGAGAGTAAGACAGCAGAGATTGAAAAGGTGGTTATGAATGGGGAAGTGAGTGGTATGAGTATAGAAAATGAGAGAATGTGTGTGTGTGTGCAAGAGGAGCAGGGAAACGGGGAGGCTCGGGTGGACAGAGGTACACAGCATGAGAAAGGTGGATGCTCCAAGAGGAGATGAGCACGTGTAGGCAGGAAAGGAATTGGATGACCACGATTCAAGAGGAAACAGTTGGAATTGCAAAGGATTCTAAAATGAAGAAGCAGAAAGGGAAATGGCCCCAGTTGAGCATGGAGAGATCACATCAAGTGAGTGGTATCAGTGGAACTAGCTGTAGATCCAGAAATGAGCTGTTGTGTTTGTATACAAATACTAGAAGTATAATAAACAAGGCAGATGAAATGGTTGCACTAATTGCATCTATTCACCCAAAAATTGTGAGAATAAGTGAGACATGGTTGGCAGAAGATGACATCTGACAGGAATAGAGATGGAAGGGTATGATGTGTTTCGTGAGGACAGAAGGGGTAAAAAGTGAGGAGGAGTGCTATTGACGATAAAGAAAGAATTATGTCCATAAGGTAGACATGTAAGAGGGAAATAGTGCCAGTGGTTTTGAGGCAGTATGGTCTGAGATAGAGGTGAATGGAATCAAATACTTGGTGGGATGTTGTTATAGACCAGGTAATGTGGATGGTGGTGATAATGAAATGTACAATCAAATTAGCCAAGTAAATAACAAAAGGATGATCATTATGGGTGATTATAATTATGGTAATATAGACTGGAATGATGAGATAGCAACTGGAAGTAAACAAAATGAGTTTCTTTAGTTTTTGAGGGATAACTACCTCAGATAGTATGTAACAGAGGGCACACGAGGATTGAGCATTTTGGATTTGGTCATCTCATCAGAAGATGTAATTATAAATGAGGTGTCAAATCATCCACCAATTGGTGAGAGTGACCATCAGGTGATTACCTGGGTGATTGCCAGCAATGCGAGGACCTCTGTGAGAAAAGGTATATGTGGAACTACAAGGGGGGGAGGTGATTATGAAGAGCTCAGGAGACAGCTTGCGAGTGTAGCATGGAATGAGGAGTTAGCTGGAAAAGAGATCAATACAGCTTGGGTGATTTTCAAACACTGTTTAGTAGATGCAATGTCTAAATGTATTCCAAGGGTGAGAAATTAAATAAGGTGGGTGTGAGATGGATAAATAAAAAGAGATTAAGTATGCGATACAGAGAAAAAGGGCATGGAGGCAGCATAAGAGAAGTGGAAATAACCAATTCCATGAGGTCTACAAAGACCAAGCAAGGAGGGTGACTTGGTTGGTGAGGGTAGCTAAAGAGAGGTATGAACAGCAGTTGGCTAATGAAGCCAAAAAGAATCCTAAGGAATTCTTTCGATATGTAGCCAGCAAAAGAAAGAATAATTATGGAAGGATAACATTGATTGGAGAAAATGGTATCAAGACAGCTGATGCAGAATGTGTGCTGGAGATGTTTAATGAACAGTTCATAAAGATCTTTCAATCTTGTGAATGTGACTTCATGGAGGGATTGAGAGCAGTTGATGATGGGGAGGAGAGACTGACTGTAGGTTAGCAAGAGGTGTATGGGGAGCGGAGTAAACTAGATGTTAATAAGGCTGTGGGACTTGATAATATATCATCACATATTCTGAAAGAATGTGCCAGGGTGTTGACACCTGCCTTGACATACTTTTTTAATATGAGTCTTGCACTCGGTCAAGTTCCTAAGGAGTGGAAGGAGGGCAAGATTGTGCCACTTCATAAAGGAGGTGATCAAGCTCAAGCATCAAACTATAGGCCTATCTGTGTGTCAGGTGTTGTGGTCAAGTTGTTGGAGAAGCTGTGAGAACTAGGATCCAGAGTTGGGTTGATAACAATGGTATTATCTTTGATGGACAGCATGGATTTGCTAAAGGGAGGTCATGTTTTAGTAATCTACTTACTTATTACAATAAAGTGACTGCTTCCTTGGACATAGGAGAAGGATACACAGTAATATACTTAGATTTTGCAAAGGCTTTTGATAGAGTACCTCATGATAAATTGATAGTCAAACTAGAGCAGACGGGGTTGGATATTAGATTAGTGCATTGGATTGGAGACTGGCTATCTGATAGGTATCAACAAGTTGTGTATGGGGGAGCGATATCCAGGAAAAGGAAAGTCACTAGTGGAGTGCCTCAGGGGTCTGTTTTAGGTCCATTACTGATTAACTTGTATATTAATGATATAGGTGAAGATTTGGATGTAGATATTCAGTAGTTTGCAGATGATGCAAAGTTGGGATGAACCTTGAAGTGTAGTGAAGATGTTGTGGCCTTACAGGAAGACTTGAATAAATTGAATGATTGAGCAAGCAAATGGGGATGTGAGTTCAATGTTGCAAAATGTAAGGTTTTATAATTTGCAAAAAAACAAAAATGGGATGCAGAATTTATGCTTGGTGAGGATATATTGTCGGAGATGGAGGAAATAAGAGACCTGGGGGTGATAGTGGATAACAATCTGAAATTTAGGGGACACATAGCCAAAATTGTGAAGACAACACAAAGGCTTCTGGGAAGTATGCAGAGGACACTGACTTGTGGAATTCGGGAGATTCTTGTTCCATTGTATAAGGCTTTGATTAGGCCACACATGGACTACTGTGCCCAGATTTGGTCACCTGGTTTTCAGAAGGATGAAGTGATGTGGATTTGGTCCAGAGGCGACTGACTAAGGTCGTTTCTAACCTCTGGAATGTCGAGTATGAGGAAAGATTAAGAAGATATATGCAGAGTCTGGTGGATTGGAGGAAGAGAGGAGATATGATAGAGACCTACAAGTTTGTAAGGGGTTGTTATAGGATCAATGCTGGAATTAGTTTTACAGAGAATAGTGGGAGATCAGGGGAGATCCAGAGGGCATCCCTGGAAACTGTATAAAGAGGGTGTGAGTAGGTGAGTGAAAGGCAGATTTTTTTCATGCAGAGTTGTGAATGATTGGAATGGCTTGCCTGAGAATGTGGTGTGTTCAAAGAGTTTGAATGTGTTTAAAACATGGTATGATGAGCTCTGTGTGTGATGAAAGGACCTCCCATATGAGTATTTGACTCCATGAGGTCTTGGGGTGGTAATAATAATAATAATATAATAATAACGTGACAGTAAAATTGGATAAAGGAAATGGCTACATCATGATACTGCTGGATTTTGCAGTGGCATTTAACGAAATACCATATGGAAAATTATTACATAAGTTGAAGCAAATAGAAATGGACATGAGCCTGGTGGCATGAATAGAAGGATGGTGGAGTGGGATCAAAGTGAATGGGTGTGACTAGTGGAGTGTCACATTGCTCTGTACTAGGACCACTACTCTTAATTTGTACATTTATGATAAGGATTTGAGTGGGGGATATTCAGTTGTTTGCCAATTATGCAAAAAACTAGTGAGGGCAATAGTTGATGAAGGTAATGTAGATATCTTACAGGATGATTTAAAGAAATTAGCAGTGTGGGTAAAGGACAATGGTTGTCAATTCAATGTTGTAAAATGTCAGGTAATGCACTTTGGGATGAAAAGATTACACACGTCATATCATGTTGATGGTATTAGTTTACAGGAAATTGATATGACTAGGGATCTGAGTGTGATGGTAGATAGAGATCTGAAATTCAGAGGACATATTGCAAGATTTGGCAAAATAGCTCAGAGGATTATTGGATGCTGAAGAACACATTGACAAGTAAAGATAGGGAGGTCATTATCCCTCTTTATAAGGCTATAATTCAGCCATATGTTGACTATTGTGCACAGATTTAGTCACCTGCGTTTCTTGGGGGATCAGGAGATGGTGGAGAGGATTCATAGATGAGTGACCAAGCTGGTGACAAGTCAGTGGAATGTTCCCTGTGAGGATAGATTGAGGGTGGGTGGGTTGCAGAGTTTAGCTGACAGGCAGAGGAGAGAGAGAGAGAAAGAGAGGACATGATAGAAACTTAGAAGTTACTAAAAGGATTATATAAGTTTGACACAGAAGAAATTTTTAAATACATAGGGAGAAGGGGGAGAAACACAGAGGTCACACTTGGACATTGTCTACGAATATGTCTAGGTGTGCAGACTAGGTTCTTTACTTGGAGAGTGGTAAATGAGTGGAATGGACTGCCAGAGGTGGTTGTGAGCACCTTGACAGTGAATAGGTTTTAAGGAAATGTATGATAGATATTGTATTAATGGAGAAATTGGTCTCCTATGATGAGTCTATTGACCCAATGGAGTACCCATATAAATAAATAATAATAATTAATAAAAAGTTTGCCTTCTCCACAGACTGGTTAGCTGTATGATAGAAATATATAAGTTACTAAAGGTTTTTATAAGATTGGTACAGACGAAATTTTTCTGATGAACTGCAGCCAAAGATCAAAGCTCAACCACAGGATAGTGAAAATAGCAAATTTGAGGCTATCTGGTGTGAGATTGATGCCATCAGAACAAAATATACAGTTAGGTGCTGCTATAGATCAGGGGATGGAATAAATGATGGAGATATACATAGGCAAATAGACTCAGTGAGTGGAGGACAGGTAATTATTATGGGGGGGATTTCAACTATGGTAACATTGATTGGAAGGAGGAGAGAACACATGGGAGGAAGGAAATGGATTGTAAGCAGTTACTAAGGGATAATTACCTGAGACAGCATGTAATGGAATATACTAGGGATTTGAGAGTGCTCGATCTAATAATTGCATCTGAGAATTTGACTATAATGAATATGACCACGTTGCCACCAGCAGTGGCGGATTAAGGATAGTTGGGGCCCCTAGGCTAATTATATTTGGGGGCTCCCCAAAAGATAATAATAAAAAATAAATAAAAGTTAGGTGGCAAATAAATGCAATTTTGTACTTTTGAATTTTTTGAACTTCTCAATTTTTCTGCCTGTTAAAGGGTTAAAGGATGATAAATAATAAAACTTTTTATTTTTTTATCAGTTTTTTTAGAATTTTACAATTTTTTTTTTTTTACTTGCACTACACTCAAATAATGAAAACACGAAAAGTCACTAAAAAGTTATTTTTGAAACAAACACCTCACTCTTACACGATTCAATAACAAATGAAGTTAAGAAGCAACCAGGCGAAACTTCCTATCTCGGCAATGCAATCAGTTTTCGTGACCTCAAAGCTGTCAACAGCGCCATGCGCTGACATTGGTAATGCAGTTTAATTTAAAGCATAGATAGCGTGTGCTGTTCAAAATAAAGCTTGTCAACTAGCGCCGACATTGGTATTGTGGCATTATTTAAAGCATAGATAGTGCGTGCTGTTCAAAATACATATTAAAACGTAATAATTGTTTTGAAAAAATTTTCGCTTAAAATAATCAAGATTTTTATGATGTTTACTGAAAATATTAATCTATTTTAAAACACTATAGGAAAATGTCTTGGCTTGGGACCCCCCAAATCTTGAGGCCCCTAGGCACGCGCCTCATTGCCTTAATGGGTAATCTGCCACTGGCCACCGGTTGGTGAGAGTGGCCATATGATCACTCTCTTGACTTGGGAGGTAGCTAAATGTGTGTGTGTTTGTGTGTGTGTAATTTTCAGTTAAGACATGGTACATGTGGAATTACTGGTCTGATAAGTATGACAAGCTTAGGTTATTGCTCGGATTAGTGCAATGGAATGTAAAACTGCAAGGGCTGGATGTTGATAGTCCATTTGAAGTGGTAAAAGAGTGTTTGAGGGAGGTAATGGGTGACTGCATAGTAAGGAGAGTAAATCAAGTGGGAGTTAAATGGATGAATAACACCATTAAGCTTGAGCTGCAAAAAAAGAAACAATTATGGAGGGAATTTAAGGGAAAAGGTGACCTGCAGGCACACAAACAGTACAAAGCACAGGCCAGACGGGTAACTAGTGAGGTAAGAAAAGCAAAAGCAGATTATGAAAGGAAGTTAGCAATGCAGGCTAAAGAGAATCCCAAACAATTCTTTCGATATGCTGCAAGTAAAAGAAAAATTGCATACGGCAGAATGATTTTAAGGGATGCTGACGGTAGGAAGGTAACTGAATCAGTCAAAATAGTAGAATTATTAAGTGAATGCTTAGCAAGACGTATATCATCCAGGTGGTGACATTGCAGGAATGAGGGAACCAATGTTATGGGAACTGAGGTGAATGAAATGGAGGTGAACAGCATATTACAAAACCTTAATGTGAATACATCTGTGGGATTGGGTGGTACCAGCTTGAGTCTTATGTGAAGCGGCAAAGGAATTGTCACTGCCCTTGACCATATTGTTTAATCTAAGTCTCAGCTCTGGATTTGTCCTGAGATGGTGAAAAGAGGGGGGGGGGAATAGTTCCATTGCATAAAGACGGCTCCAAGACTGCTGTTGCAAATTACCAACCGCATGGTTTTATCAGCATGGTTTTGTGAAGGGTAGATCATGCCTCAATAAATTGCTCATGTTTTGTAATACAGGGACAGCTGAATTGGATTAAGGGTAATCGGTTTACAGTGACTGGTGGATTTTGCAAAGGCCTTTGACAGGATACCACATGTAATTCTAATCAGTAAACTGCAACACATGGGGATGGATATAGGGTGGGTGAGATGGATAGGAGGGTGGTTGATGGAGAAATATCAGAGAGTAGTTTATCCAGAAGTAGAGTCCAGAAGAAGGCCTGTGACTAATGGTGTGTGTGCGTGTGTGTGCGTGCATGCCACAGGGTTCTTTTCTTGGACCACTGCTATATAATTTGTTCATTAATGATATAGGAAAGGATGTAGAGGAACTGTTCAGTTATTTGCGGAGGATGCAAAGTTTGGTAGAGCAATGGTGAATACATATGATGTCAAAATTTTGCAGGATATTTAGTGGGGTGTTGCTACAAACCGAGGAGCACATAGGGAGGGGACCAGGAGATGTTTAGACGGTTGAGCTTGGCAAATGCAAGAAGAATGATTTTTATGGGAAATTTTAACTATAGCAGTATAAATTGGGGAGAGGATGATGCATGTAGGGAATGGAATTTCTAGAATTCTTGAGGGACAAATATCTTAGGCAACATGTAATAGAGGGAACAAGAGGTTCAAGAATTTTGGATTTGGTCATAGCATCAGAAGAGTTGATAATAACTGAGATGACATCTCTCCCACCAGTTGGAGAGAGTGACCATGTGGTTTTGACTTGGAAGATCAATAGACATGCAGGAGTATCAAAGAGACGGGAACTTATGTGGAATTATAAGGCAGGTGATTATAATAGTCTTAGATATCAACTTGGGGAAGTTTCATGGAGGGAGGAATTGGAAGGCCGGGAGTGAAGGAATATTTGTTAGCAGCAATAGTAAGCTGTATTCCACAAGTAAAGAAGAGGACATAATTTGGTGTAAAGTGGATGACAAACAATATTAAACAGGAACTGCATATGAAGAAGAAGCTATGGAAGAGATATAAAGAGACAGGTGAAGAGCAGATGAATGAAGAATATAAGACACAGGCCAGGAGAGTGACTAGTATGGTAAGGAAGGCGAAACTGGAATATGAGAAGAGATTGGCCCTAGGTTCCAAAGAAAATCCTAGGGAATTTTTTAGCTGTGTGGCCAGTAGGATGAGGAATTATTGTGGAAGAATGACATTGTGGGATAGAAATGGGAATAAAGTGACTGATGCAGAGAACATAGTGGAATTGTACAATGAACACTTTATTGAAATATTTCATCCTGGAGGAGTAAATTTTAATACTAGAGGGATAGGGCAGGTTCGATGTTTAGAGGTACAGGAGGAGAGTATGTTCCAAATACTGAGTACTCTGGATACTACTAAAGCTGTTGGACTGGATGGTATTTCACCACTGGTTTTGAGAGAATGTGCTAAAGAACTGACAGCTCTGTCATTTCCTAGCTTTTCAATAAAAGTCTGGCTGAAGGAAAGGTACCGAGGGAATGGAAGGAAGGCAAGATAGTGCCGCTGCATAAGGGCGGTAGCAGACTGGAAGTGTCTAATTATAGGCCAGTTTGTGTGGTCATCAGTAGGTGTTAAGATCTTGAAGAAATTAGTGAGGGAACTGTATACAGCATTGGGCAGATGAGGGTAATGTTATCTGTGAGAGTCAACATGGATTTTTTAAGGGGCGCTCTTGTTTTAGTAATATGCCAGCCTTTTATAATAAAGTTACAAGTGCAGTAGATGAGGGAAAAGCATATACTGCCATTTTCTTGGGCTTGATGAAGGCATTTGACGGGGGTGCCACATGATAAACTGCTATTTAAGTTGCAGCACGTGGGTTTGGATGTCAGGTTGGTTAACTGGATTCAGGATTGTCTGTCCCAGTGGCGTACCCAGAGGGGGGGCCAAGGGGCCCGGGCACCCCCCAAAGAAAAGGAAAAAACACTAGAAAAATTTCCAAAAATCTTTTCCTAATTAAAATTCTTTTTTTTTTATTTATGTTGTGTGCTACTTATGAATTAGCGATCACTGCAGATGCTCAGTTATAGGTTGTATGCGATGTGTTGTGTGTATTCGCAAAACGTCTACTCAACTCGGCCCCCCCAAAGGTTAAATCCTGAGCACTCGGCCCCTTCCAAGATTAAATCCTGAGTGCGCCACTGGTCTGTCCAATAGGTATCAGAGAGTTATGTATGGTGGGCCAGTTTTAAGGAGGCAGAGAGTTACAAGTGGGGTCTCACAGGGGGATATTCAGTTGTTTGCAGATGATGTGAAGCTGGGAAGGGTTATTAGTAATAGTGCAGATGTGGTAGCCCTGCAAGAGGATTTGAATAAGCTAGACAGATGGGCAAATGACTAGGGGTGTCGGTTTAATGCAGCAAAATGTAAGGTCTTGAGGTTTGGGACACATCAATGGGTACGCTATTGGAGGAGCTGTACTGGAGGAAGTAGAGGAGATAAGAGATCTCGGGCTGATGATTGATAGAAACCTGAAATTCAGGGGACATATTGTAAAGGTGGTGAAGGTAACACAGAGGATTGCTGCAATAATGAGAAGGACGCTGACCTGCAGAGATAAAAGAGTTATCATTATGTTGTATAAGACCCTAATCAGACCACACTTAAACTATTGTTCTCAGATTTGGTCCCCAGGATTTGAAATGGATTAATTAACTGTGGAAATGGTACAAAGGGAATAACAAAGATGGTTTCAGGACTGTACAATGTTAATTATGAGGATCAGCTGAGGGAATGTGGACTGCAGGTTTGGTGGATAGAAGAAGGAGACGTGATATGATTGATTCTTTTAAACTGTTGAGAGGTGGTTACAGGGTTGACACCGGAGAATTCTTTTGCTTGGTTGAACAGCGGGAAGGAGTGATGACAAGGGGCCGTCCCTGGAAGTTACGAAAGGAAACTGTAAGCAAGAGGGTAAGAAGTGGTTTCTTTGCATGGAGGGTGGTTGAACCATGGAATGCATTGCCTGATAGTGTGATGAGAGAGAGAATGGTCATTGAGTTTAAGGAGTGGTGTGATAGACTTTGTGTTTCCTAGGAAGGACCGCCCACGAAGAGTCTTTTGACTCCATGGAGGCCTGAATAATAATAATAATGATTTGGATAGATTGGCAGACTGGGCTAAGTAGAATGGATGTCAGTTTAACATGGCAAAGTGTAAGGTTATGCATGCATTTTGGGGTGAAAAGATTATCAGCAGTATACCACATTGGTGGAACCGTACTCCAGGAAATTGACAAAGCCAGAGACTGAGGGAGTGTTGATTAGCTGCTACACATATTTGAAAAGATTTGACAGCAAGTAGAGTATTTTAGTCTGCCTGCAGAAATCAGGCAAACCAATTGATGGATATTTACTTAACAAGCCTTTGTGCCAGATCCAATCAAAAGCCTTGGAGATATCAAGAGCAACCACTTGAGACTTGCTTAACTTTTCCATGGTATTTGTCCAAATTAAGTGACTGGATTGCCTGTTGATCAACAGTAATGGAATCCACACTGTGATCATTTATTATCTGAATGTCTTCAACATAGCATAGTAGTTAAGTGGTGTTGGGTCTTTCCATTATTTTCAAAAGGACTGAGTGAGAGAAATTGGATAGTAATTTTGAAGGTAAAGATTTATCCTTTTTAAAGAAGAATCGAATGTGGGCTAATTTCCAAACAGCAGGGTAGATAGCAGTGGAATAAGAGAAGGTAAATAAAGGCAACACATAATGGAAGTCAACTCTGGAGCACAAATCTTTAGAAGAAAAGGAATGGCATGAGAGTTGGGAGACTTTCTGGTATCCAATTTGAGCAAAATTTTTCTAATCTCTTTCTGGCAAAAGGTCAAACTGGACATTAAGTGTTCAGTGTTTAAAATGGTTGAAAGACATTTGCCAAAATCAGCAGTACAAGGATTGGAGGTGAAGGAGGAAGCCAGGTGGTTGGCTTTTGTGTGGGTGATGATGTAACAGAACCATTGGGACATAACAGTGGTGAGAGCAGTGTTGGACAGAAGTTACAACCAATAACTTTGGCTAGAAACTATAATGTATGGCTGCCATTTGGACAGGATGCAAGTTTCTTGCTTTTGGTTTAGCTCTCTCAAAGTCAGTTTTTTGATGCATTGAAAGTTTTCTTGCCTCTGTTCTAGTCTTTAGTATAATAGGTATAGTTGGATTGAATTTTGGATGCAAGCTAGTTATAGTATGTTTGCTTCACACTTGTACATGCTTAGCACACCTATAAGAGAACCAATTAGAATGGGGCAAGAACTTAGGTTATATGAATGGGGAATAAATGTTTCCATGCAAATAAGAATTATTTCAGTTATACGTTCAGTGCATAGTTGTCAGATGTCCCAAAACAATAATCCAGCGCCAAGGAAATGTGTCATAGTAGTTGTGTAGATCACCCCACTTAGCTTTCTTATAATGCCACATGATGCTTGTATGTATGTATGTATGTGTGTGTGTGTGTGTGTGTGTGTGTGTGTGTGTGTGTGTGTGTGTGTGTGTGTGTGTGTGTGTGTGTGTGTTGTTTCATGGAGGAAGAGATTATCACATCAGCACTAGATTATTGGTCTGAACTGCCTAGATAGTGTGCTTGGTTGGATCACTAGTAAGGAAGAGGTCCAAGGTATTTGGAGAGTAGTTAGGGTTATCTGATATTCTGATAAGTGTGTGTTCTACTACACAGATCAAGCGTGGAACACACAAATATTGTGTGTTCCAAGCTTGATCTGTGTAGTTGGAATAGGAGAGCCAACTAGTTTTGTAAACATTGAAATATTCAAGGAAGATGACCTTAAGGAAAGGAATTCAAAATTTTGTTCATTTTTGAAAAAATGGACAAAAAATTACGTCAATTTTGAGATGTATCTCTGTCACATCATCAACTGAAAAATCTCCACCTGGATGATATGCCTTTGCAAAATGATTACTCAGCAATTCTACTATTTCTTTAGCCTCTGTCACCTATCATCAATATTGATTAAAATCATCCTCCCATAGTCATTTTTACTCTCACTTGCCACATAACATAAAAACTGCAGTTATATAGACTGGTCTATAATTGGGAAATTTCTTTCCTAGAACTATGCTTGTGAAATGGTACTATTTTGCCTCCTTTCTGCTCCTTAGGAACCCTTCTCACATTGCAAGACTTTCATTAAATAACCAGGTGAAGGATATAGCTAACTGTTGTGTACATTCCTTAAGAATACATATTGATATGTCATCTATTCCCACAGCCTTATTAACATCTAACCCAGTCAGCACCTGATACACTAGAGCCTCCGTAGCTCAGTCGGTATAGACAAAGCCCTTTGGTTAGAAAGACATGGGTTCGATTTCCATCCATGACGTGAGGAACTTTTATTTGGTCTCTTTCGACTAAAGGTGAGTCAGCTGGTCTCATACAGAGGTAGAGAGTTTTTTCATCCAGAAACTCGGGTTTTTCATCCCTCAAACAAACCGGCCCGTGAACACACACAGATCTACAGTCATAAAAATACATACTTAAAATCCCTCATTAGGAGGGCTCAACCAGTCCTAAGGGACAGTGGAGTTAAGGGAAATTCATATTATTCTCATTCCCTCTCTCCTACTGTTTCCATTCTCTCGTCTTCTATTATTCCCATAACTCTCTCTCTCTCTCTCTCCCTCTCATTCCCTCTCTTCCACTGTTCCTATTCTCTCCTCTTCTATCATTCCCAAACCTCTCTCTCATTCCCTCTCTCCTACTGCTTCTATTCTCTCCTCTTCTATCATTCCCAAAACTTTCTCTCACTTTTAATCTGATTCGCCTTACATTCATCTCTTCCATTCTTCTCATCTTTCATACTTCTCATATCGTTCACAAGACATTCCACCTCCTCTTTCAGCTCATGTATCTCTCTCTCTCTCTCTCTCTCTGCAAGTTAGTCACTCTTACTCACCATTCATTTACCCAATCAAAACCATCTCCAAAAACTTCACAGTCATTCAAGCCTTCTGCACTTCCTGACTCTTATTTTTTCATTCATATTTTGCTCGTCATCCTCTCCTCTCTCACTCTACTTGTCTCCTGCTCGTCATTCTCTTTTATCACACTACTCGTCGCCTGACATTCATTTCCCATCACTGAAGCAACTAGGTCGGTTATCGAAATATCTAATTCATTGATTTCCTCCCACTGCCTGCATTTTGCACATATATGCACTCTCCCTTTGTGGTATGCTGAAAATACTGCATGCCACAAAGTCCTTTATTATGTTACATATAATAGAGTTCTTAAATGGCAGAGGATTTGGTGACATGGCATTTGTGATTGCAGCTGCGTCCGCCATCATTCCTTACTGCCAAGTAACTACTAAATTAATCACTAAAAATATATATGAACACACAGATATATATATATATAACCATTAAATATAAACATATATATAAATATATATATATATATATATATATATAAACATATATATAAATATAAACATATAAATAAATATATATATATATATATATATAAACATATATATAAATATAAACATATATATAAATATAACGGTATATTCAACTATACTAGATAGCGAAAACTTATATTCTCTTCCACCGCAAATGCTGCCAACTGTGACCTTGCCTTCTCGGTAACCCAAAAATAACACAATATATAACAACGAAACTCCAAAAGCAGAACCACTAAAGAACACTTGTGTTACTGAGAAAAAAATGTAGCACAATTCGCAGAAGAATTCACACTATACACCATTTAAAAAACACTTTTTTTTTTACCACAGCTCAAATCACCTGCCACGTGCTTCAGTGATCCTAACACCCAATCCTAACCTTACATTAGGGGCATTTCAGAAAAAATAGATAGAACACTACTTAAATACAATATTAAGGCAACCTCCAAACCCCCAACAAAATAAGACACCACATTAAATACCTCCATTATGATAAAACAGGGCTATCAGACCACATACTCCAAGCATGCCACAGAATTGACTGGAAAGGCACTGATTTGAAAGAAAATTCAAAGAAGCTAGTGAAATGCTGAAACATCATCCAAATCTGAACAGAATTATTATTATTATTATTATTATGTGACACCTCCAGGGAGTCCAAAGACTCATCAAGGGAGGCCACCTACTCTACAACTGTCTCCACCATCTACAACTAACCCCCAACTACACCAACGCCATCTACCGCCCACCACCACTAGTATTTCCACAGACAATCACAAACATCTATGCCCACAGCGGGATTCGAACCCACAGCCGTTTGATAGGAGAGCGGATATGCTAACCACTTGGCCAAACAGGATGGCAATTATGGATTCATTATTCCAAGAATGTGAAGGAATCTTCAATCTGTTTAGCATCTAGAACCATCCCAAACAGAAGGAAAATCTTAATACAATAGGACTTTAGGAATTGTTTAATGTAGTTCTGTTGTTGTTTTTTTTGACACCAGAGGTCAGGCTGGAGTAAATGATTGAGAAACATTTTGATTCATCGTACTTTTGTATATTGCAGTGTCACGTAGCTTGCATCCTGTAAAAATGTATGTTTACAGGATGATGACCTCAATACAGAGGTCGAAATGTCGAATTTTACTTTCTTAATGTTAAGTAAAGAAATTATTCTAACATGTGTGTGTTGTGTCTCCATAAATTCTTCAATATGAAAGAAATGATATATAAATCTTTCCTTAAAAAACAAACAAAGGAAATTAAATGTTGAAAGTTTATTTTTCACTTAGTTAAGAGTATAATAAAATATTATTATTATTATTATTATTATTAAAACAAGACCTCATGGAGTCAAAGACTCATCTAGGAGGTCCTTTTATCTTACACACACATCTCATCATACCGTGTACATTCAAACTACTTGCAGACACCACGCTCTCAGGCAGGGCATTCCAATCACTCACAACTCTGCACGAAAAAAACCTGCCTCTCACTCCCTTACTCACACCCTCCTTATACAGTTTCCAGGGATGACCTCTGGTTCTCCCCTGATCTCCCACTATTCTCTGTAGAACTTCTCCACCATTGATCCTATAACAACCCCTTACCAACTTGTAGGTCTCTATCATATCTCCCCTCTTCCTTCTCTCCACGAGACTCTGCAAATTACATCTTTTCAATCTTTCCTCATACTCAACATTCCAGAGGTCAGAAACTACCTTAGTCATTCGCCTTTGGACCCTTTCCAACATCTCTTCATCCTTCTGAAAACCCGGTGACCAAATCTGGGCACAATAGTCCAAGTGTGGCCTAATCAAAGCCTTATACATTGGAACAAGTATCTCCCTATTTCTACATGTCAGTGTCCTCCGCATCATTCCCAGAAGTCTTTGTGTTGTCTTCACAATTTTGGCGATGTGTCCCCTAAATTTTAGATCCTTATCCACTATCACCCCCAGATCTCTTATTTCCTCTACTTCCAACAATATATTCTCACCAAGCATAAATTCTGCATCCCATCTTTGTTTTCCAAATTTTAAAACCTTACATTTTGCAACATTGAACTCACATCCCCATTTGCTTGCCCAATCACTCAATTTATTCAAGTCTTCTTGCAAGGCCACAACATCTTCACTACTCTTTATGGTTCGTCCCAACTTTGCATCATCTGCAAACAACTGAATATCTCCATCCAAATCTTCACCAATATCATTAATATATAAGTTAAATAGTAATGGCCCTAAAACAGACCCCTGAGGCACTCCACTAGTGACTTTCCTTTTCCTGGATATTGCACCCCCATACACAACTTGTTGATACCTATCAGATAGCCAGTCTCCAATCCAATGCACTAATCTAATATCCAACCCCATCTGCTCTAGTTTGACTGTCAACTTATCATGAGGTACTCTATCAAAAAACGTTTGCAAAATCCAAATATATTACTGTGTATCCTTCTCCTCTGTCCAAGGAAGCAGTCACTTTATTGTAATAAGTAAATAGATTACTAAAACACGACCTCCCTTTAGCAAATCCATGCTGTCCATCAAAGATTATACCATTGTTGTCAACCCAACTCTGGATCCTAGTTCTCACAAGCTTCTCCAACAACTTAACCACAACACCTGACACACAGATAGGCCTATAGTTTGATGCTTGAGTTCGATCACCTCCTTTATGAAGTGGCACAATCTTGCCCTCCTTCCACTCTTTAGGAACTTGACCAAGTGCAAGACGCGTATTAAAAAAATATGTCAAGGCAGGTGTCAACTCTCTAGCACACTCCTTCAGAATGCGTGGTGATATATTATCAAGTCCCACAGCCTTATTTACATCTAGTTTACTCAACTCTCCAAACACTTCTTGCTCACTTACAGTCAGTCTCTCCTCCCCATCATCAACTGCTCTTAATCTCTCCATGAAGTCACATTCACAAGATTGAAAGATCTTTATGAATTGCTCATTAAGTATCTCCACAACACATTCTGCAACAGCTGTCTTTATACCATTTCCTCCAATCAATGTCATCCTTCCATAATCATTCTTTCTTTTGCTGGCTACATATCGAAAGAACTCCCGAGGATTCTTTTTGGCTTCATTAGCTAACTGCTGTTCATACCTCTCTTTAGCTACTCTCACCAACCAAGTCACCCTCCTTGCCTGGTCTTTGTAGACCTCATGAAATTGGTTACTTCCACTTCTCTTATGCTGTCTCCACAATGCCTTTTTTTTCTGTATTGCATGCTTAATCTCTTTATTCATCTATCTCACACCTACCTTATTTAACCTTCTCACCCATGGTATACATTTAGACATTGCATCTACTAAATAGTTTTTGAAAATCCCCCAAGCTGCATTGATCTCTTTTCCAGCTAACTCCTCATTCCATGCTACATCTGCAAGCTGTCTCCTGAGCTCTTCATAATTACCCCCCTTGTAGTTCCACATATACCCTTTTTTCACAGGGGTCCTTGCACTGCTGGCAACCACCCAGGTAATCACCTCATGGTCAATATATAATTATAATTATAAAAATAAAAATATAAAAGTATAATAAAATATATATAAAAAAAAGGAAATTAAAGAAATATGCAAAAACAGAAGAAAAATAGCTAAAATCATACAGAAAGCTCACATAGAATCTTTTGATGGATTTATTAATAAAATAGAATAAGACATATATGGAAGACAAGACATAGCCTACAAAGTATTAAGGAAACTTAACAATGAAGAAAGATAGCACAAATCAACATAATCCAAGAGAAATAATATATAAAACAGATAATAATAATGAAGAAATCAATACTGATATGCACTGTACTTCAATCTTTTCGAAATCTGGCTTGTTCATCAGGAAGATGTGCCTCCATATGAGCCTTCAGGCATTCTGTTAGTATTTTCATCAGCACCTTGCCAAGATCTCATTAATGCAATAGTTCTGTAATTGGTGCATTCTAAAGAACTGCGTTTCTTATGAAGAACAACCAAGACCGATTTTTTCCACTCTTCGGGGGCATACCCTGATCTCCATATTTCATTACATAGCTTATACATTTCTTTTACAACTGATTCTCCCCCATATTTTAGCATCTCGCCTATTATGTTGTCATCTCCAGGACTCTTGTTGTTCTTGAGATGTTTTATAGCCTTATTCACCTCCTCTTCCAAGATGTCATTTTCAAAGATCTCTGCTGGCGGAGAGATTGCTTTTAGTTCTTTGATTACTTCTGTTGCAGTATTATTTAGTTGATTTTTATATAGTTCACTGCAATATCTTGTCCATCTGTGTATGATTTCTGTCTTGTCCACCAATACTTTGCCATCTTCATCTTTGACTCTACTGATCTTGTTTGCCACTTCCTATTGACATTTCGTATAAATTTGTAGACCTCTCTAGTTTTATGTTCTCCATAGTACTGTTCAATGTCTTTGCACTGGTCCTCCAACCATTTGGCTTTATCAGATCTTGCTGCTTTCTGTACCTCATTGCATTTTTGACAGTATAACTCATCTGCTGCCTCTGAATTATCTCTTTTAAGTTTCAGTTCTCTTTTTCTTGTACCAATTTTAGGGTTTCCTGAGTTATCCATTTCTTGTTGATCTTTTCTCTTTCAGGAATTACTTCCTCTACTGGTGTTTTAGGACTGTAGTTAGTCGTTCTGCTGTTGTATTTATATTTTGTTATTTATATTTATACTTGGGTAAGAGCTTAGTTGCCAATATGTTCTGATATGCTATTCTTAGCCTGTCTTCATTTAGTTCTGAGATGTCTCTAGCTTTTTTGGAACTTTCCTTTGTACTTCTGTTTCAGTTTTAGTCTTACATTCGCAATCACTAAGCTGTGGTCCAAATCAATATCAGCTACTTGGAATGATCTGCACTGTTGAACTGAGGTTCTCCATTTCTGTTCTATTAATATCAGGTCGATCATATTCTTGTGTTTGCCATCAAAGGAGCGCCATGTCCATTTACGACAATCTTTTTGTTGGAATTTGGTATTGCAAATCATCAGGTTGTTATCTGTGGCAAATTCCAGAAGCATCTCTCCACGTTCATTTCTTTCTCCATATCCAGATTTTCCCATAACCTTTTAATAAAAATAACACAGATTTTCCCATCCTGTGTTATTTTTGCCAATCTTTGCATTCCAGTCTTCTCCAATGGTGAGTATATATTGAATGGTCATGACATTAAATGGTTGGGCACTAAATCTTGCAACCATTATTCTTTCACTAACTGGTTTCCTCTAAGTAACTTGTTACTTAGAGGAAACCTATGCCTTCTTCAGGCTTCCTTTCATTTCCTGACCAGAGAACTCTTCCACCATTTGATTCTCCTGACAATATCCATCTCATTTCTGAAATACCCAATATATCACATCTGTATTTCTTCATTTCTTCTTGAAGCAACTGCAATTTTCCAGTTGCCCAGGGTGTACGGACATTCCATGTACCAATTGATATTCCATCCTTTACAGGCCTGAGTTTTTTTTTTTTTTGTCTTTGTTTTCTGTAACTGATTTTTCGATTCAACCCTGATTACTCGATGGGAACACGGACCTTGTTTGGCCGGTGACATCCGAGCCAGCATGAGTCTTTTCTCTTGTTCTTTAGCATCAGATTTCAATCATGTTTTCTTTTTACTATCAGCACATCAACACTTATCTGACAAACCCTTAGTCTTCCTTGAAGAGCTTGGGAGAGAATCAAGGAGCATATAGATTTAGGCTTAGGACGGCCTAAGCTCACCTTGACACCCTTTCACTCACCACCTCCTTTTCAAAGTTTGGTATCTGAAGTGTTTGGATTTTTGGATTTAAGTTGTGGCTTCTTGTCCTTCTTCCTTTCTCTTATTCGACCATATGAAAATCTTCTCAGTGTTAATATTATAATAATCCTTCTACTGATTAAATGTCTCAAATATATCCCCCCCCTTTGCCTTCTATTCACCAAACTCTGCAGTCTACATGCCCTCAGTCTATCCTTATAATCAACATTGTACGGTCCTGACATAATTTTTGTTATTTGTCTCTGCACCCTCTCCAAGGTTACTTCATCCTATTCAAATCCCAGTGACCAGATCTGAGCACAGAAATCCAGATGTAGTCTGATCAAAATTTTATACAATGGGACCATAACACTTTTATCTCTTTTGGTCAATGCTCTCCTCAACATTGCCACAATTCTCTAAGATATCTTCATAACCTTTGCAATATGTCCTCAGAACTTTAAATCTCTATCCACAATCACCCCAAGATCCCTTATTCCCTCCACTTCTTCCAGTATGACTCCACCAAGTAAATATGAAACATCCCATCTATGGATCCCAAATTTTAAAAACTTACATTTAGTTGCATTAAACTGACATCTCCATTCCTTTTCCCACCCTTCCGACTGGTTCAAATCCTCTTGAAGAGCAGAAACATCAGAACTAATACTAATAACGTTTCCAAACTCCACATCATCTGCAAACAACTGACCATCTCCCTATGTGACAATATCATTGGCATAAAGATTGAGCAGCAATGGTCTTAGGACTGAACTCTGTGGAGCTCTACTTATAACCTTCCTACTTCCTGATTGTGCTCCCCATATGCAACTCTGATATCTGCCAGAGAGCCAATCACCAATTCAGTCCACCAACGTGTTATCTAAACCCATATGATACAACTTACAAATCAACTTGTCATGTGGCTCACTGTCAGATGCATTGGTAAAATCCAAAATAACGAAGGTGTATGCCTTATTTTCATCCACTGCTCTTATTACTTTATTGTAAAAGGAAACCAGATTACTAAAACAAGAGCACAAATCGGCCTGCATAAATAATATTACCCTCATCTGCGTAATTCTGTATATGAGTTCTTACTAATTTCTCCACAAATGCTAACAACTACAGAAGAAATATAAACAGGACTATAGTTTGATACCTCCATTCTACCACCACTCTTATGTAATTATACCATCTTACCCTCCTTCCAATCTTGAGGACTTTCCCCGTTGCAAGACTTTCTTTACACACATCCAAGTAAAAGGCAAAGTCATTTCTATAGCACATTCCTTAAAACACATGATGAAACTCCATCTAGTCCCCCTTTCCTTATTGACCTTTAAAATATTCACGAATTTTCAAAACCTTACACTCAGTTGCATTAAACTGACATCTCATTGCCTTTGTGCATCCTTCCAGCTTCTTCAATCTTATCTTATTCAGAATAGATCCTCTTCATTCACTTCTAACAGGTTCAGCATAACTTCATTTTATTTCAGTTTATTAGTTCAAGTTTATTGCAGTTTTAAGAGTCAGATATTTCTTTATGTTATGTTATTAGAAGTGTATATTTGTATACAGTGTTACCTGCTTTAATAAATTCTATCTTGCTTTATAATTTATACTTACCCTTTTCCTGGTTTTGTATTTAATTTTGTTTTAAACACTCATGACATTTGGCCCCATATATACATTTCATGATGCATTTTTTATGCTTACTAGAAACAGACTTAAAAGTAAGACAATATGGTGAACAAACAGTTGAGATGTTAAATCCTCTTGGTGACATATTATTGCATGTTTTAAAGGAGCATTTCAGGGAGTTGATGACATCCTTGACTTACTTGGTGCCAAGGGTGGGAGGTGGGTGGGGGATACTAAAACCCAGTCTGCATGACTTATTAAGGAGAGTCATGTTAATACTTTATTTACATTTCACAACAGTGGCAGTGTTAGATTAGGAGGGAGAAATCAGTGAGTTGATAGAATATGTGTTCTACACCATGAGACCTTATGCAATAGTAAGCATAATATAATAGCAAGTGGTGTCACTTATAGTCCTAAAATAGAAGTCTGTTTTGTTTCTATTTCAGCACCATCATAGGAGAGAGTTTTTTTTTTGTGAAGGGAGGGTTAATGCATGTGTGATGTTTGTATGGTGCAAAGTTAGACATGGCTATGAGGACTGAATCTAATATAGCTTTTAAGAGTACATGAATAGGCTGCCTATATTGTTTATTCAGTGTTTGTTAAGCATAAGGTTTTATGGTGTAAAGAGTTTTGGAAGTGGATGAGATATGGAGCTTAGGAGTAATACTGAAAGGATCTGAAATTTATCACATATTGAAAGAATTATTATGCCAGAACAGAAAAGTATAGCAGCACAAAAGTATAAAGAGATTACTGTTCCAAGGAATTTAAAATGTCATAAGTGGAAAAGGAGGAGGTGATATAAAGAAACATAAGCTGGTAAGAATTTTTAAGCAGATTAATGAAGATAAGATTATTCATACAGTGACAGATAGCAGAATGAGAGAAGAACAAGATGCTTCTGAAATTGTATAAGATGGAGCAGAGACACAGCAAGGAAGTGAAAGTTGACTTTTGTTTAGTGAGTAGAATGTGAATGGAGTGACTGAGTTCAAGGAACTCCACGAGAACCTAATAATAACAATAACACATCCTTCTATTGATACTTAATGCATATAGACATAGTTCAGATGATATTTATAATGTTGTCCACTTTATCCTGAAAGGAGTTTTGAGGATGCTTAATATATTAGTGAGTTAAATGTGGGCAGGCAGTATGTCATAGAAAGAAGGATGACACACACACACACACAGTAGATATTCAGTTATTTGCAGATGCTTGGAAAATTAGTAAACATAATAACAAATTAGTTAACAGAATACTAATGTGATGCCATTTCAGAGCAATTTGGTTGTCAGCAGATGAATGAGTGTCATCTGTCAAGGTGGATTAAAGCTCTTAAGAGTTTACATTACCTATCAGAGCAAAATTCATTATAACATTGTAAAGTACTGTTGCTGACAGATCAGTATAAAAAGGTAATTGCATCATTGAAGAGGAGAAGGGATGACTGAAACTTAACAAAGCATCAGAGGTGCTTATCGAATAGATGTAAGGAATCTGTTGTGTAGGCAGGGTAAGGGAAGAACAAACTATCTCTGGAAGTTATATAAGGATTTGCAGGGGAGTAAAATACAGAATATGCATGGAGGATGAGGGTGAAAAGAGTCATAGTGAATATTGAGTGTGTCACTATTTGCTACCACCATAGGTCTTCTGCAGTGAGTCTAGTGACTCAATGGAGGCATTCAGATAATACTAATTATCCTTTATATTAAGAAAATTAAGATATCAATATGGAGTCTTTAGATATATGAATTTGAAGTTTTGAATATTTATCACTCATTATATTATGGTCTCTTATACAGTATTACTAATGTTTCTTAATAAAGTTTTAATTTTTTGAAGAAGTAACTATGGTTTTCTTTTCAGTCATATGAAGATCTTGTAGCAAGACTAGAACCAGTCATCATGGTAATGTGCACAAGTTTATTAATCCATCTACTGTACATATATTATTGGTAGTAATAGTTGTAGTAAGTGAGCACACTATCTATCATACCTCTTCATAAACTCATTTGTAAACAGTATACTCACAACCACCTCTGACAACTACTTTTTTACTCAATTTTTAGAGATATCCCTTGTTCTTTCCTCTCCAGCTGGTGAGTTAGCCAGCCTCATAGAGTGGCAGACTTTTTCCTTACAAGAACTGGTGCTTTTCATATGAATATGCAAAAATGCCAGAAAAACACATGCAATTAACAGACATAATACACTTGCCTCATGCAAATGTGTAGCCATAGGTTTTTTTTTTTTGAAAGATGGCAGAGGCCATAATTTAAAAACAACTTTTCCATGTACTGAAAAAGTCATATATTCTCTAACATTCTTCTATAAGCCTATATTTTTCTATTGCATTTGGTCTCTCTCTCTGTCTGTCTCTCTCTTATCTATCAATCTCAGTCTTCATAAGAAGAAGAATTCCATAGCCCTGACACCATTTTGGCCAATTGGCTTTTACATTGAACCATTCTTTATGAGTTGAATATTTAAATATATGTTATTAGTGATGGTGACAAGAAGGGAATGAGATGGCCTAGGATGTAGGGAATACGGATGAATTTGAAGATGGTTCAGGGATGAGTAAGGAGAAAAAGAAATGGTTTGAGGAGGGTATGAAGAAGTCACATCTAATAAGTGGTATCAGTGAAACTTGTTATAGATCCAGGAATAAATTGTTATTCCTGGATCTATATATTTTGCTTCATCATCATCATCATCAAATTCCTGCCATGTACCCTCAAGGGTACATGGCAGGAATCTATATATTTTGCTTTTATAAGCAAAATATATAGATTTTATAAGCATTTGTATACAAATGCAAATTTGTATACAAATGCTAGAAGCATCAGAAACAAGTGAAATTAATGGATGCATTGATCTTGTTAGTTTATCCAAAAATTATGGGAATAAGTGAGACATGATTGGATGAGGATGACATCCTGACACAAATAGAAATGGAAGGGTATGATGTTTTTTTTGAAGATAGAAAGAGTAAAAAGAGAGGCAGAGTGCTATTGATGATAGAAAAAGAGTTATGTCTATACAAGGTAGAGATGCAAGGGTTAGTAGTTTTTGAGTCCCTATATGGTGTGAGATAGAGATGAATAGAATGAAATACATAAGTCAGATATTGCTATAGTATATTCCTGGTAATGTAGAGGGCAGTCACCATGAAAATGTGTAAGCAAATTATGATGATGATAATGATATGAAGAAACCATAAACTATAATAATAATTATTATTATTATTACCCAAGACCCCATGGAGTCAAAGACTCATCTGGGAGGTCCTTTTATCATATACACGGCTCATCATACCATGTTTTAACATACTCAAATTCTCTGCAGACACCACACTCTCAGGCAAGGCATTCCAATCATTCACAACTCTGCATGAAAAAAACCTACTTCTCACTCCCCTACTCACACCCTCTTTATATTTTTTCCAGGAATGACCTCTGGTTCTCCCTTGATCTCCCACCATTTTCTGTAGAATCTCTCCAGCATTGATCCTATAACAACCTCCCTTACTAAGTTGTAGGTCTCTATCATATCCCTGCTCTTCCTCCTATCCACCAGACTCTGTAATTTGCATCTTCTCAATCTTTCCTCATACTCGACATTCTAGAGGTTAGAAACTACCTTAGTCAGTCACCTTTGGATCCTTTCCAACATCTCTTCGTCCTTCTGAAAATCAGATGACTAAATCTGGGTACAATAGTGCCTGAGAGTGTGGTGTCAGAGCCTTATACAATGGAACAAGAATCTCCCTACTTCTACAAGTCAGTGTCCTCCTCATCCTTCCCAGAAGCCTTTGTGTTGTCTTCACAATTTTGGCTATGTGTCCCCTAAATTTCAGATCCTTATCCACTATCACTCCCAGATCTCTTATTTCCTCCACCTCTGACAATATATCCTCACCAAGCATAAATTCTTCATCCCAGCTTTGTTTTCCAAATTTGAAAAGCTTACATTTTGCAACACATTGAACTCACATCCTTCCCGTGCCCAATCACTCAATTTATTCAACTCTTCTTGTAAGGCCACAACGTCTTCTCTACTCTTTATGATTCATCCCAAATATAAATGAAGAAACAATAACGGAGAAACACTGATACAATTCTGTGCAAATAATAAGTTAAAAATTATGAATACATTTTATCAGCATAAAAAACAGCATAAAATAACATTTTGGAAACACAAGAAGGACAGGAATGAGTAATAGATTATATTATATGTAACAAAGTAATATACCCATCAGAAATAGAAGATGTTAGAGTGTTAGCATCAGCTGAAATTGGAAATTATCATAATCTGTTAATATGTAAACTAAGACTTTGCAAGAAATGGGTTTCCTTTAACTGAAATAGCAACAGAGATATTAAAAAAAAAATAATAAAAAATAAGAATAACAAAATCAAGAAGATGGACTCCATGGGTTAATGAAGAAATGAAAATATTAACAAAAGAAAAGAAAGAAAAATATCAAAAATATCTACAAATGAAAACAACAGATAATCGGAACGAATATAAAGAAATAAAGTTAATTAAAAGAAAATAGAAAGCAAACATCAATTTTGGGAATCATATACAAAAGAACTTGAACATGATTTCTATGGTATACAGAAACAAATGTGGAGATTTATTAACACACAAAAGAAGGAAGAAGCAGAATATGTCCCAATATTAAAAGTAGAAATAGAGGAATTAGAAAATTATTTTAAAAACCTTTATAACCTAACTGTTGAAATAAAAGTAGAACTAGGTAAACAAACAAATCAAGAAGAAGAAATAAATACAACAGAAACAAAAATTGAAATAACAGAAATTGAAAAATAGAAAATCACCAGGTCTAGATAATATCAATAATGAATTATTGAAAAATGGTAAAGAAATTATAATTCAGAGTTAAATATATTATACAACCAAATAATAAATACGAAAAAATTCCGGTAGAATGGGGAAAAAAAGTAGTATAACAACACCAATATTTAAAAAAGGAGATAAAAAAAACGAGAAAATTATAGAGGGATACATTTATTAAATACATTAAAAGTACCAACAAGAATCCTAACTTTTCTTCATGCTCAACATTGCAAAGACATTAATCGTCTCTGAACCTTTTCCAAATACATCGTCATTTTTTTGAAAACCAGGTGATCAAATATGTGCATGGTAATCCATTGTGACCTGATCAAACCTTATACAAGGGAACCGTGATATCTTTACTTCTACAAGTCAGCGCTCTCTGACTTTACCATTCCCATTATCTGCTGTGCTGCCCTCATAATTTTAGGTCCTTGTCCACAATCACTACTAGATCTCTCATCTCCTCTACCTTTTTCCAAGATATTTTCACCGCATCCTATTCTCTGCATCCTATTTCTGCTTCCAAAATTTCAAAACCTTACACTTTGCAACATTGAATTGACATCCCCACTAATTTACCCATTCATCCATGTATTCAAGTCCTCTTTACAAAGCCACAGCATCCGCTCTATTCCCGATAGCGCTCACCAACTTTGCATCATCTGCATATCACCATTCAGACCTCTCCCCGTATCATTTATATACAAATTGAACAGTAATGGACCCTTGGGTATACCACTCGTAACTTTCCTCTTCTTAGATATTGCTCCTCCAGAGACAATTTGCTGATACCTATCAGACAGTCAATCTCCGATCCTGCACACTAATCTAGCCCCACCATTCCCATTTAATTACCAGCTTGTCAAGTAGCAATTTATCAAAGGCCTGTGCAAAATCTAAATATACCACTGTATATGCATCATCCTTATCCAATGCATTTGTCACTTTATTATAATAAGTAAACCAATTGTTAAAACATGACCTTCCTTTAACAGTGACAAATTCTGAATCTCTAACTAACCTCTCTAATGCTTTAACCACAACTCTAGACAGACTGGCCTATAATTGAAAACCCTAGTCTTATCACTTCCCTTATGAATCAGAACAATTTTAACCTCTTTCCACTCCTTTGGGACTTGGCCCAGAGCAAGACTCATGTTAATAAGATATGTAAAAGCTGTTGTTAACTCTCCAGAACATTCCATCAAAAGATGTAGAGAAATAGCATTGAGTCCTACAGCCTTATTTACATCAAGTTTATTCAATTCCTCATATACTTCTTACTCACCTACTAACTTGTCCTCCTCCTCCTTTCCTATTACGTTTAAGTTTTGCATAATGTCATATTCACAAGAATGAAATACCTTTATAAATTGCTTATTAAGTACCTCAACTATATCCTCTGTGGCAGTTATCATTCCTCATTTTCACCAATTAATTCCATCCTTCCATAATCATTCTTTCTTCTACTGGCCACATATCAAAAAATTTTCCTAGGATTTTGTTTAGCTGTGTTAGCTAACTGCTGCTCATACTGCACTTTTTGCTACCCTTATCAAGTAAGTCACCTTCCTAACCAATCATCTTGTGCTTCTTCCATAATATCTTCTTCTTCTTCCAGATTTCATACTTTACCTTTTGATTCATCAATTTCACACCTGCTCTATTTGCCCTCTTGATCTTTGTAATACATTCTGATATTGTCTCCACCAAATAGGTCTTGAGTAGGGTACAAACAGCATTGATTTTTTTCCATCCAGTTCCTCTTTCCAAGTTATTGCCACAAGCTGTTTCTTGAACTTTTTATAATCACCAACCTTACAATTCCACATATATCCCTTTCTAAAAGACATCCTCAAATCACTGGTTACTCTGCAAGTGATCACCTCATGGTTACTCTCACTAACTGGTGGAAGATTTGACACCCCTATTTATAATAACATCATCTGATGAGATGATAAAATCCAATACCCTTGATCCTTGTGTACCCTCTGCCCATTCTGCCTAAGGTAATTATCTTTCAAAAACTCCAGAAATTCATTTTCTTTGCTCCCAGATGCAATCTCTTGATCCTAGTCTATATTATCATAATTATAGTCACCCATAATGATCACTTATTTCCACATTTCCTTCTCATTACCTCCATATTACAGATCTATAGCAACATCCAACTAAATACTTCATTCTTTTCACCTACCTCACATCATACTGCCTCAAAACCATGTCCGCTATTGGAAATATAAAACTTATTGCATTGCTTTATGTAGTTGCTACTAAACATATTTAGTGCAGGTCTCAAGGATTCTTTTAACTATTTCAAATAAAAGCTATAACAAATTTGGCATGAAAGTTAACAATTATTATTATTATTATTATTACTATTATTATTATTATTGCATGAACACCTCCATGGAGTCCTAAGACTCATTGTGGGAGACCCAAACTATCAACACAGTATCTATCGTATCGCTCCTTGACATAATTAACAGACAGAGCACTCACAACTGACTCAGGCAATCCATTCCATTCATTCATCCATCACTCTCCAAGTGAAGAATCTAGTCCTCATACACTTGCTAGCCACACTCTTTCCCAACTTCCAGGGATGATCTCTTGTTATGTGGTGAAATATTTCTCCTACATTAATCCTATAAAATCCTTTAGGTAACTTAAATGTTTCTATCATATTCCACCCCTCCCACTCTTTTTAACCTATCAACCAACCTTTGCAATCTACAAACCCTCAATCTATCCTGATAGAGAGCATTCTGCAGACCACTCACCACTGGAGCCTCTCCACTCACTTCCTCAACCTCAAGAAACTCAGGTGACCAGACCTGAGCATAGTGAGGTTTATAACTCAAATATAGAACTGTAGAAAGTGTTTTCACTTGATTACAAATTAAATTATATTTACAAAGAAATCATATTCTTGTTTAATCCTTTATCCAAGTGTAAACAAACAAAATTTGCATGTGAAGTATCTTCATGAAGGCTAATTTTGTATAAAGGCTATTTGTTTACTTCACTTCAGTTACTTTCATTATTGGAAGGGTCAGTAATTCATAGCAATATACAAGTAGATTAGCCATGAAGATATTTCACACATAAATTTTGTTAGAATCGCTGGAGTAAAGATAAGTTTTATTTTTAAGAATATTTTAAAAGAATTAAATGCATTTCATTGAAAATTATTTAATTAGTGATACAGAGACTGAATACATATTAATTATTGAGGTCGTTAGCAGGTTTACAGAGAATTTAGTGCATAAGATTGAACAGTTAATGAAGGCAAAAATGGCAGTAAGAACGACGAGATGCATGGTATGAAAATTGACTGTGTTGAGTGGCGTGGATTTTACTAAGATGGTTTGTTGTTGAAAGTGTAATATCTATGCTTGGCTGAATATGATAAATGTGTTTGTTGAGAAATTAAACAAGAGAATTGAGAGAGTGAGTGAGGGTATGTAGAAAGTGTGTTATATTAATGGACTGCGGTGATTTGAATGAGAGTCATGAATGGACTATCCTTGCCCTACAATTGCAATTTATTTAAATCATCTTGCAGGATATATACATCACCTTTATCAACTATTGCTCTCCCCAGTGCACTTCATTGAATCAAAAGATTCATCATGAGAGACCCACTCTATCCATTAACAGAATACCTTTCGTGCATCTCCTTAAACCTATTTTCACTGTTGAGGCGCTCACAACAACATCTGACAATCCATTCCACTCATTCGCAGCTCTCCAAAGTAAAGAACCTAGTTCTTACACCCTCACTAACAACAACCTTAGTCAACTTCCAAGTGTGTCCCTTTGTTTTCCTCTTACTCCCCATGTTTTGAAATTTTTCTTCTGTGTCAATCTTATAGTATCCCTTTAGTAACTTATGTTTCTGTCATATCCCCTCTCCTCTGCCTGTCAACTAAATTCTGCAATTCATACACCTTCAATTTATCCTCATAAGAAACATTCCAAAGACATATCTCCCAATCCCAATTCCCAAGTAATGCAGGTGAACAAATCTGTGCACAGTATCATATCTCTACCGAATCATAGCCTTATAAAGAGGAATAATAACCTCCCTATCTTTACTTGTCAATGTGTTCTTCAGCATCCAAGTAATCCTCTGAGCTATTTTGCCAAATCTTGCAATATGTCCTCTGAATTTCAGATCTCTATCTACCATCACCCCCAGATCCCTAGCCATATCAATTTCCTGTAAACTACTACCATCAACATGAATATGATGTGTGTAATCTGTTCATCCCAAAGTGCATTACCTTACATTTTACAGCATTGAATTGACAACCATTGTCCTTTGCCTACTCTACCAATTTATTTAAATCACCTGCAAGATATCTACATCACCTATATCAACTATTGCCCTCCCCAGTTTTGCATCATTGGCAAACAACTGAATATCCCCCCCTCTTCAAATCTTCTGCTATATCACTAATGTACAAATTAAAGAGTAGTGGTCCTAGTACAGATCATTAGGTACTCCACAGTCACCCTCATTTGATTTGTTCCACTCCACCATCATCTGATGTCTCAGTCTCCCCCTCTCCCATCCATGCTACAACCTCATATCCATTCTCTTTTGCTCCAACTTATGTAATAGTTTTCCATGCAGTACTCTGTCAAATGCCTTTGCAAAGTCCAACATGAAATGGCTACATCATGGTGTAGCCATTTCCTTTATCCAATTCTGCTGTAACCTTAATATAAAATGTGAATAAATTACTGAGGCAGGACCTACCTTTTATAAAGCTATGCCATCTTCTATAGAGTATCATCCACCCATTTCTGAATTTTACTTTTAACTAAACCTTTCCAATACTTTAACCACCACTCCAGAGATACTAATTGGTTTGTAATTTGCTGATTTTGTCTTGGAACCACCTTTATGTAATGAAACTATCTTACCTTCTTTCCACTTCATTGGAACCTTGAGAGAGCTGAGACTTAAATTAAAAAACTTCATCAGAGGCACTGCCAGTTCACCTTTCACATTCTTGTATTATATCTACTATCTATCTATCTCCCTTCCATCTGATTCAGATGGTTTGGGTATCCTAATGAGGAGGCACGACAAAATAATGCAGCTGGTACAGCACTCCTTCGCTGCATCCCTAATGGAGGTATTCATGACTGTAGTCTGTGTGTGTTCACGAGGCCGGTTTGCCTGCTTGAGGGATGAAAAAACCCCTACTAAACTGGGGAGGAGAAAACTCTACTGCCCACATCCAAGACCGGCTAACTCGGCTATGGCTGAGGGAGATCCTTAAGCTCCTCTCTCTATATATATACACACACAATATATATATAGTGTATATTTTTATGTGGTCTGTAAATTCTGCTCTAGAAACGAAACATGGAACTTTTCCAAGCCACTTTACTCCTCTAATAAGCAGTGTCACTGTCTCACACAGAGCAATGAATTTTATCTCCCACCTAAAGACAATCATAAACACTGATGTCCATGGAGATATGAACCTAGAGGCTGTTGGTTGCAGAGGCATTAAACGTGACATCAAAATCGGAGATGTTAATCTCAGTCCTTTACTTTAAATAGATGATGTTATATATCTAGACACATCCAGTACCATAATAAATTTAGTTTAAACACTTCATCCAAGTGTAAGCAAACAAGGTTTGCACCTGAAGTATCTTCAGGACTGAGGCAACGCGTGGTAAAGGTGGACCAAGCTCTCATCACTCCTTGTCTTAGTATTTCCCATAATGCAAAGCACATCTCCTTGCAGACATATATAATGCTATGCATTAAGGGAAGGGCCAGTACCCAGACCGGTTTCGACCTTTATAGAAGTCTTGTCAGTGGGAGCCAGACCCAGAGGTGGTGATATTAAGGTGAACGCAATGGAGGAGTCATATTTACCTATATGAGTTGTCAAAAGGTGTCTCACCTTATTATTAAATTACTCTGGATTTAGAGAAAGATGTTGGAAGTTCCCCCCCCCCCCCCCCCACACACACTTGGTTAGACCTTTACCACGAGTTGTCAGTCCTGAAGATACTACGGGTGCAAACTTTGTTTGCTTACACTTGGATAAAGGTTTAAACTAAATTTATTATAGTTTAACAAAGTGGAATAAAACTTCCAACATCCAGTACCAGTCTGCAGGATTTCCTGACTAAATTGAATAACTGATATAATACATTTCTTATGAAAATCAACAATAAGAAGCAAAAACAATGAAAAGTGTAGACATCAACTGCATCCTGAATGGAGAACTTGTACACCCTCTGTTCAAAAGGAAACCGAACTATTCAAAAATATAAGAAATTAGTGGTGCCACCTGTGTTAAACTTGGTAAAAGTTTTACAGAAACGCATCAAATGCTTCAAAAAGCATACAGTGATGAATGCTTATCCCGTACTCAAGTTTACGAGTGGTTTAAGCAATTTCAAAGTAGTCGTGAGACATGGATTGAGCAAAGTTAATTATTATTATTATTATTATTATTACATAACACCTCCAGGGAGTCCAAAGACTCATTGAGGGAGGGTACCTGCTCTACAACTATCTGTCTCCACCACTCCACCAGCTGCAACTACCTTCATAATCTACACCAATGCCATCTACTGCCGACCACCACCACTAGTATTTTCACAAATAAACATCGTTGCCCAGCGGGATTCGAGCCCACAGCCTTTTGGCTGGAGAGCTGATACGCTAACCACTCGACCAACCTGATCAAAAAGTGCATTATTTCATCAAAGAAAACCCGAAATCATACGTGAGATTGACTGAAGATGAATTGGAGATTCCAAAATCAACTGTGCACAACATTTGACCGAGAGTTTGGGCCTTCGTAAATTGAATTCACAATTTGTTCCCCACAAGTTGACTGACGACCAAACAATGTATCAAATTGAACAATGCAAGGACCTTATTAAAATGCTTGTAAGGACTCAAACTTCCTTGAAATGATCGTCACTCGTGACAAGATGCGGTGTTTTAAGTATGAGCCCGAAACAAAGCGCCAGAATGCTGAGTGGAGACCACCAGAAGAGGGGCATCTGCAAAAAAAAAGTCGCTTGGAGAAGTCAAAAGTAAAGACAATGCTGATTTGTTTATATGATTCCACTGGCATTATCCACAAAGAATTCGTTCTGCCTGGCCAAACGGTCAATGGTGAGTTTTATCTCGAAGTTTTGAAGCGATTGATAATGAGAATTCGTCGCATTCGAATTGAATATCATGACAACCAACCGATCATCAAAAACACACTGTCACTCTTGGCACTATAACTCAGCTTCTAATGAAACAAATGTCATAAATAGTTGACACAACACTAATGAAGGTTGCCGCTTTCAACAACAAAAAGATACAATAGGTGGCGCCACTAGTTTCTTCTATTTTCAAAAAGTTCGGTTTCTTTTTGGACAGAGGGTGTAGTGTAGGTAAAATATTTCAGCTATTTAAGCACAATTTTTCATGATGACAAATTAAATATGGAAATGGTATGATAGTAAGTTAACTGCATACATTTATTTCTGTGGAATAAAAGAGAAATTAATCAAACACCAAACTAGTTGTTTACACGACAGTGTTAACCCAATTTTAACATATGCATATGAGAGCTGCAATACAAATAAAACACTTTTTCAAAGACTGGAGACCACATATATGAGAGTTCTGAGAAAGATTAGGGTTGTGAACAACCATATTGAACTGCTATATTAAAAACAAGTATATGAGGAAAGAAGTTGACGCTGTTAACATAAGAATGCATTAGCAGAGCTAACACATTCCTAAATGTTTACCAGCAGAAAATGTTTTAGCAGAGCTAACACATTCTCTAGCAGTAATGGTCACTTAAACAGAATGGAGATGAAAAGTTAGTAAAACAAGTGTTTTTGTCTGGATGCACGAAAAAAGACCACAATCTAGGTGGATTGATATAGTTAGAAGTGCCTTAGAAGACAAAAAAATAAATAAGATCTAATAATATTGGATTTTGAAAGATAAGAGATTGATTTGGTCGAAAATTATTGATAGGAAGTTATTAATGATATAACTTTTTCATGAGGCACTGTCAAAATATCTTGTATATGAGGGTGGTCTGAAAGGTTCTTGGCCTAAATGAAAAAAAGAATTTATAATTTCAAAATTATTTTTATTTTTCAACATAATTACCCTTAAGACTAATACACATATTCCAGCGATGCTCCAGCGCCATTATCCCATCCCTGTACTGCTTCTCAGTAAGATCTCTGCAAAATACCCCTCTACAGCTGCAGTCACCTCTTGATTCGAATTAAAATGCTGATCAGAGAGGAAGAGTTTTAGTTTTGAGGAGAGATAGAAGTCAGAGGGAGCCAAATCCGGGAAATAGGAGTGAATGTTCCAATTCATAGTGCATATCCCTTAATTTTCCCATTGTCAAAACACTTTTGTGGACAGGTGCATTGTCCTGATAAAAAAATGATTTTTTTCTTCTGCAAACTGGGTCTTTTCTCAAATTTTTTCATCTACTCTAGTTAAAAGATCGGAATAATATTCTCCAGTTATTGTTTTTACCCTTTTCAAGATAATTAATAAACAAAATGACTTTAGCATCCCAAAACACTGATGGCATGACCTTTCCTGCTGATGGAACTGACTTTGTCTTCTTTGACACTGAACAACTGGCTTCTGTTCACTGTTTTGACTACTGTTTGGATTCTGTTGTGTAATGGTGAATCCAAGTCTCATCCATGGCAATAAATCGATGCAGAAAATCCATTTTATTCTTGTTAAAACGCTCCAAACACTGTTCAGAGAATTTCATGCGAGTGCCTTTTTTGATCTGCTCTGAGCAAGCGCAGCACCCATCTTGCACAAAGCTTTTTCATATGCATTTCTTCATGCAAAATATATCCTACACTTTCTTTTGAAATGGCTATAGTCTCAGAAATTTCATGCACTTTTACTCACTGGTCACCCAATACCATATCGTGCTTGATCAATGATTTCTGGTGTTGTTACACTTTTTGGACTTCCTTCACATGGATCATCTTCAAGGCTGGTATGTCCACGTTTATATTCGGTAAAACATTTCTTAATTGTCGAAAACGAAGGAGAAAGGTGCCCATAAACTTTTATGAACTTCGAATGAATTTCCTTTTGGCGTTAAACCTTCTTTTACAAAGAATTTTATAACTGCACAATACTCAATTTTATCCATTTCAAGGAATACAGACAACACTTTTGCTTCAGACAGCTGTATAAAACAAACTACTTGATAGAATGACTTGCAATTTCACATGGATGCTTATGACAGATGTACCAACTTGGAAAAAAAAAATCTCTTGCCAATAGTGTTGCCATCTATGGTTGAGGCCAAGAACTTTTCAGATCACCCTCGTACTCCATAGGATACATATCAGGAATTTGATTATAATGATAACTTCTGTTGAGCTTCTGTAACTCAGTTGGTTTTGAAAGAGCCCTTAGGTCTGGAAAGATCTGGATTCAAATCCCATCTGCAATGTGAGAATCGTTATCAGTGCTTTTCAATCAAAAGGTGAGTTAGCCAGTCTGATATTGGCAGCCTGGTTGGCCGAGCAGTTAGAGTATCCGTTCTCCAGCCAAAAGGCTGAGGTTCGAATCCACCACGGGCATGGATGTTTGTCTATGAAAATACTAGTGGTGGTAGTGGGCAGTAGATGATGATGGTAGTTGTGGTTTGCTGTAGTTGGTGGGTAGAGTGGTGGAGATGGAGAGTTGTAGAGTAGGTGCCCTCCTTTGATGAGTCTTTGGACTCCTTGTAGGGGTCACATAATAATAATATGAGGTGAAGCATTTTTTTCTCCCTCAAGCAATGGTTTTATCCCTGAAAACAGCAAGCAGCCCTATGAACATACACACACATCTATAGACATAAATAGTTACTCTTGGACAAGGAAGGCAAACAAGAAACCACTTTTACTAATCATCATCATCATCATTATTATTATTATTATTCAGGCCTCCATGGAGTCAAAAGACTCATCGTGGGAGGTCCTTCCTAAGAAACACAAAGTCTATCAAGACTCATCGAGGGGAGGTCCCCCGTAAGAAACACAAAGTCTATTATACCACTCCTTAAACTCATTGACCGTTCTCACTCTCACCACTCCATCAGGCAATGCATTCCATGGTTCAACCACCCTCCATGCAAAGAAATCACTCCTCACCCTCTTGCTCACAGTTTCCTTTCGTAACTTCCAGGGATGGCCTCTTGTCATCACTCCTTCCCGCTGTTCAACCAAGCAAAAGAACTCCCCAGTGTCAACCCTGTAACCACCTCTCAACAGTTTAAAAGTCTCAATCATATCACCTCTCCTTTTTCTATCCACCAAACTCTGCAGTCCACATTCCCTCAGGCAATCCTCAATTAACATGGTACAGTCCTGAAACCATCTTTGTTATCCACCTTTCTACCCTTTCCACAGTTAATTTATCCCCTTCAAATCCTGGGGACCCAATCTGAGAACAATAGTCTAAGTGTGGTCTGATCAGAGACTTATACAACGAAATGATAACCCTTTTATCTCTGCAGGTCAGTGTCCTTCTCATTATTGCAGCAATCCTCTGTGTTACCTTCACTACCTTTGCAATATGTTCTCTAAATTTCAGGTTTCTATCAATCATCAACCCCAAATCTCTTGTCTCCCCTACTTCCTCCAGTATAATTCCTCCCATAGAGTATGCAACATCCCATCGATGTTTCCCAAACCTCAAGACTTTACATTTTGCTAAATTAAACCGATACCCCATTCATTTGCCCATCTATCTAGCTTATTCAAATCCTCTTGCAGGGCTGCCATATCTGCACTATTACTAATAATCCTTCCCAGCTTCGCATCATCCACAAACAACTGAATATCTCCTTGCAATCCACTGACAATGTCATTGATATAAAGGTTAAACAATTTAGGTCCCAGTACTGAGCCCTAAGGAAATCACTATTCCCTAGTAAAGTAGCATTACTACCCAGCCACTCTGTGGATTGATGCACCCAATAAGTGATAGCTTATATACCTATTCTTAGACAGATATCTCTGTTATTCATCAGAAAGTTCACTAACCTCTTATCCAACCCTGTATGTTGTAGCTTAAATGCCAATTTGTGATGTGGCACCTTGTTAAATGCCCTTTTCAAAATCCAAAAAATAATGATAGCATAGGCCTTATCCTTATCTACTGCTCTTGTTATCTGTCTAACCTGATTAGCTGCAATCCAGTATATATATATATACTACATTTAGCTGAAACTGCATTTTATCATGTCTGCTCAAAAGTTTTTTTTGTTAATCCACTGCATTTGAATTTATTTCTGATTTTTTTTTAAAGTTTTCAGTATATGTTTATTAATGAAAATATGTTTATAAGCTTGCTTTCAAATGTATTTTAATGTTTTTATGTTTGTAGGAACTTGAACGTCAAGAAAATGTATTAGTAGTTGCTCATCAAGCCGTTTTGAGATGTCTTCTTGCTTATTTTTTGGATAAAAAAGCTGGTGAGTAAAGAGGAGTTATTTATTTTATTATATAAATTCTTTAATTTTTTTTTTTGTTTGAAATATATTAGCACAGATTTTCAAGCAGAATCAATTTTACTTTATTCACACAGTGCATGTTGGTATGTGTATGCATTTGCACATGGTATATTAGTGGCATGTGATTCGGAATGGTGATAGATGTCTGTTCAGTTTCTCAAGAAGCAGTAGGTGCTGTGAAGACCACATGCCCCAATATTAAAACATCAGCAGTATTCTATGAAAAATGGAAATTAGTGTACCAGTCATTTTGGTGGATCATATGATTGTATTGAATTGTTACTAAGTGACAGCTTATTAGTAGATAATGGAGCAGTTGAGTCAGAGTTTTAGTATTTTCTGAGAGGATAGAGTGGGAGGTGTGTGTGTGTGTGTGTGTGTGTGTGGCAGGGGGGGGGGAATACTGATCATTAAAGTAAATGAAATAGAAGGCAGAGATGTAGAAAGCAGTTTATTTAAGGCTATCTTGTTGTGTAGGATAGAGGCTGACATGATAAAATATATGTATGGTTAGATGCTAGTATAGGCCATAAGTTACTGGAGAGCATGTATAAGAAGAGATTCATTTTTGTTCATTATTTTTCCCCTTTCTTTTAGTGTTGCACAGTGATCAGCATTCATTTTTGAAATTATGGATTCTACAACCGTGTTAAAATAACTCTTTTTATTATCCCGACATTTTGATCTTCATATCAAGATCATCATCTGGAGCATACATAAATATACAAGACAAGCTGCATTACATTTCAAACTGTGAGCGAAACAATGATTTGATCACATGCTACTCACTGGCATGACCTCTAGTGCAAAAAAAAAAAAAAAAAAAAAAAAAAAAAAAAAAAAAAAAACATCAAGCTAGATTTAATTTATGATTACATGAATAAACATTCTTGCTTACAGATGGTTTTCCTTCCAGTAACAGTAATGTCCTATTTCTATTATTATAATTGTTGTTTTTGATTAAAAAAATATATAAATTACAACATGAATAAACATTCTTTCTTATAGATTTTTTCTTTAACAGTGATGTCCTATTTTTTAGTATTAAAGTTGTTATTTTAGATTTAGGATCCTGGATTTTTTACAGTCCTGTTTATAGTTGTTCTTAAGAGAGAAAGGATTCGTGGGACGAATATATGCCTTCCATATGTATGGGATTTTTAGACCATCATTATTGTTTAGATTGGGGGTGGTTGATAATGATCTCACAAGCTTCCTTAAATTTGCGTTCATACCATGTTTTGGTGTGATGTAGACAACTAGTGCTTTTCCAGTCAATTCTATGTAAGTTGTTCAGGGCATGATCAGAAAGGCCAGTTTCACCATAATTATTATATTTGATGTATCATTTATGTTCTTTTTGTCTGATCGGAATTGTGCGTCCTGTTTCTCCTATGTATGGTATTGCAGGTGCAGTAAATATGGTATACTCCAGGGTGGGTAAGCAGAGGGAGGGGGGTCTTCGGATGAGTTGAGTAAGCTTTTTAATTTTGCAGGAGGTTTAAAGGTGGCTTTGAGGTTGTATTTTTGTAGCACTCTGTTTATTTTGTCTGATGTCCCTTTAATGTAGGGAATGGTTATAGTTTTACTGTAGTCTGGTTTGTCTTTGTTTTTTATTGGGGTCTTGTAGAGATTGTTAATAGTGTTTTGGCTGTATCCATTGTTTTGAAAAGTATTGCTGATCACTTTAAATTCGTTCTTCAGTGCCTGTTCACTGGAGCAGATCTTCAGAGCCCTGTTTTTTAGGGTATTGATGACACCTAATTTTTGTATTGGGTGGTGGCAGGAATTTATGTGTATATATTGGCCAGTATGTGTCGGTTTCTGGTAAACAGTGAAGGAAAGATTACCCGAGGGAAGACGTGTGACAAGTGCATCTAGAAGCGGCAGTGTGTTATGTTTTTCAATCTCAGTTGTGAACTGTATGTGTTTGTATTGCTTGTTTAGGTGGCTAAGGAATGTGTCTAGCAGCCATGAGACCAGATCGCGAAAACATCGTCAACGTATCTAAGCCAGACTTTGGGTTTTTTAAAGGGGAGGAACCTAAAGTAAGTTGTTCAAAATGTTCCATATAAAAGTTAGCAATTAGGGGGGATAATGGCAAGCCCATGGCTGTGCCTTCTTTTTGTAAGTAGAAAGCATTTTACCATACAAAATAACCAGAACGTAATACATGTGCAAAGAGCGCCGTGATATCTCGAGGAAATTTGTTCTGTAAAAGAAGAATTGTGTCATTGATTGGGACATTCCTAAAGAGGGCAGAGACATCAAAACTGACTAATAGATCATCTTTTTCTAATGTAATGTCTTTGATGATGTTTATGAAGTGTTGTGTGTTTTTGATATAGGAGGGGGAATGACCTACCAGCTCCTTGAGTGTTGCTGCTAAATTTTTGGCTAAGTAATAAGTCAGGCTATCAATCCCTTCGACTATAGGCCTTAGCGGTGTGTTTTCTTTGTGAATTTTTGGTAGCCCGTAAATTCTCGGGGTACAAGCATAGTGTGGAAATAGTTTTTTGACCGTATCTTCGGACAATGTGGTAATTGACTTAAGTGTACCACCTTACCCCTGTCCTGAAGATATTTTCAGGTGCAAACTTTGTTTGCTCACACTTGGATAAAGGATTAAACTAAATTTATTATAAGTAGATTATTCTCTGTTTTATTTTTTATTCTATTAGTTGAGTTATAGTTAACTAATTGCCATGTGTTATTGTCCAAGACCAGCAGATTCATTTTTTCCACATAAGTGGTTCAGTTTAAGATAATGGTGGCACTTCCTTTATCTGCTCTGGTTATTAAGATGTTCGGATTTGACTTTACTGATTTTATCACTGTTAAGTCTTGTTGAATTAGGTTGCTTGTTACTATTTTGTTATGATTTAAAATGTTGGCGGTTTCAAAACATATTTTTTCTGCTATGTTATTTGGGAATCTTAGGCCTCTTTCAATATTACAAATAAATTCAAGTTTGTTTATCGATTTGGGTGCTATGGCAAAATTTAAACCTTTGTTAAGTATCGAGATTTCGCCTTTATTTAAAGCGTGGTTGGATAGGTTAACTATATTATGGTTACCTGTAGGTGATTGGTGGCTCCTGTTGTTTCTTGCTTCTGGTTGGTTGTTATTGTTCATTGTGGAGAAATTTGCATATGGCGGCTGGTTCGTTCGATCTTTTAGTCTTTGGAATTTGGAAATTAGATTTTCTTTCTTCATTTGGAGGATGTGGTTTGCCGTGTTGTCTAAGAAGAATAAGAAGAGATTATTATTATTATTATTATTATTATTATTACTACATGGGTATCTCCACTGAGTCAGAAATTCATCATGGGAGACTCCCACACACACACTAACTTTTTTACACACAATACCTGTCATATCTTCTCTTCAAAAACTCATTCGCCATCAGGACACTTACAAAAAATTCTGGAAAACCATTATAGTCACCAGTAATGTCGTATGGACATTTTGGTTGACAGATATCTCTGGGTGTGCTGTCATGTGGCTTATGCAACCCGTTACAAAATTCTCATCAATTTGACCATATGATTGCATTTTTATCAATGTATAAAGGTTTTAAGAGTGCATAATGCATCATCCTCATTTTAATTGGTCCAGTGCAATTAACTGTGAGATAACTTTGAATACTTGAATTTATAAATTAATTGTAACCAAATCTGAGTAGAGACAGAGACAATGTTTTTGTTTTAAGATATATTAGAAAATAATAATGAAAGAGAATTCAATATCTAGTTGGTATATTTGAATTACTCAAAGGTGTAATTTGGAAGAGGATGATGAGGCTTACCTCCTTCAACTATAATCATATAATATGCAAACAGGGCCACCCCTAGGAATTTTGCCACTCCATGCAGTAGCATATTTTGCCACCCCTTCTCCCTTATTTTTCGTATAGTCGCCCCGTGCAGTAGCATATTTTGCGGCCCCTTTTCCCTTATTTTTCATATAGTTTATGCCAACTTTGCCGCCCCAAAAAAACTTGCTGCCCCGTGCAAATGCACATCTTGCACCGTCAGTAGAGCTGGCCCTGTATGTAAAAGCTCTGACAGAAAATGAGACATTCAGTAGAATCATCAACACTGTTTCCCATTATAAATATGAGCAAAAAGTTATAAATTATTTATGGAAAATTATATATTACAAATCTGTCTATATTGGTGTCCTAAATACATCAGTTCGCATGCAAAACAGATGAAACTCAGAAAACAAAAACAGCAACTCATGACAAATGACAAGGCTCAATTGGATTGGTTGACACAATAACTAATTGCAGCCACTGAATTCAAGGTCTATTGTCTCAGCACGCATCCTATCTTGCCTTATGGGCAATTTAAAACCACTGGAATGCTAAGAATTTGACCCACTGCACCATCTGTACTTCTATTCAAAGGGCTCCAAGGTGTTTGTATTTGTGATCTCACACCAGGTTATTAAATGTTTTGCAATGCTTATGCATTGAAAGTGTCCTTTTCATGAAGCATTAGTATATTGTGTTTAATTTTAGTGGAGTCTTTAACAGGAATATTGAAAGTTTATTTTTCACTTGGTCAGACTATAATAAATTTAGTTTAATCCTTTATCCAAGTGTGTGCAAACAAAGTTTGCACCTGAAAGTATCTTCAGGACTGGGGTAAAGTGGTACAACCCCAGGCAACTCCTTGCAAAGGTGGAGCAAGCTACCAACACTCCTATCTCAGTATCTCCCATAATGCAAAACACATCTCCTTGCAGATATGTATAATGTTATGCATTAAGGGAAGGGTCACTACCCAGACTAGTTTCGACCTTTATTGAGGTCTCTTCAGTGGGAGCCAGGCCCAAGTGGCGATACCAGGCAGAAGCATTAGCAAGGTCATCTCCTCCTATAGGAGCTTCCAAACGGTGTGCCACCTTTTTATTAAATTACTCTGGATTTAGAGAAAGATGTTGAAAGTTTATTTTTCACTTGGTCAGACTATAATAAATTTAGTTTAATCCTTTATCCAAGTGTGTGCAAACAAAGTTTGCACCTGAAAGTATCTTCAAGACTGGGGTAAAGTGGTACAACACCAGGCAACTCCTTGCAAAGGCGGAGCAAGCTACCAACACTCCTATCTCAGTATCTCCCATAATGCAAAACACATCTCCTTGTGGATATGTATAATGTTATGCATTAAGGGAAGGCCAGGATTGGGGTAAAGTGTTGTACCACTTTACCCCAGTCATTAAGATACTTTCAGATGCAAACTTTGTTTGCACACACTTGGATAAAGGATTAAACTAAATTTATTTTAACAGGAGTAATTGCAAAAATATAATATTGGTGATATTGCTATTCTGTGGATGTGAACCGCACATCTAGTATACCCTGAATATTTGCCCCTGATACTCACACACTCATTACTCTCCAAGCAAAAAATCTAGTCGGTACAGCCTTACTAACTATGCTCTTACATAACTTCCATGGGTAACCCCTCTCTCTTCACTATAGAATCCCTTTAGTAACTTTAGTAAGTTTCTATCATGTACCCTCTTTTCTGCCTATTATCTAAACTTTGCAACTCACACACCTTCATCCTATCCTCATAGGGATCATTCCACAGATCTGTCACCAGCTTGGTCACTTTTCTCTGAATCCTCCCCACAACTTCCTGTTCTCCAAGAAATCCAGGTGACCAAATCTGTATACAGTAGTCGACATATGGCCAAATCATTGTATTATAAAGAGAGATAATAATCTCAGTGTCTTTACTTGTTGATAAGTTTTTCAGTAACCAGTGCTAAATTCCCAACTTTTTACAATATGCCCTCTCAACTTCCTGCCCCCATCTCAACTTCCTGCAATCCAACACCATCAATATGACAATATGTAACCTTTTCAACCTGATAACCTTACATTTTGTAACATTAAATTGACAATCATTATCTCTCACCCACAGTGCCAATTTATTTAAATCATCCTGCAGGATATCTGCATCACCTTTATCAATTATTGCCCTCCACAGTTTTGCATCATCAGCAAACAACTGAAATCTTTCCCTATATCATTGATATGCAAATTAAATGGCTCTAGTACAGAACCCTGAGGCATTCCACTAGTTACCCTAATTCTCCTATATTCTACACCACCACCACCACCACCACCATGTACTCTCTCATGACTGATTATCAGTCCTCCCCACCACCATCTATGCTACACACTTCATATCTTTTCCCATTTGCTCCAACTTTTATAATAGTTTTCCATGTGATATACTGCCAAATGCCTTTGTAAAGTGTCAAGGTGTAGTCATTTCCCTTATCTAATTCTGCTGTCACTTTGTTAGAAAATGTTAGTAAGTTACTAAAGCATGACCCATGACTTTTACAAAACCATGCTGCCCGCAATAGAGTATTGTATTTCTATCTACCTATTGCTAGAATTTACCTTGAACCAACTTTTCCGATACTTTAACCACCACTCCTGAGATATTAATTGGTCTAATTTGCTACTTCTGTTTTGGAACTACCTTTATGTGATGGAACTATCTTACCCTCTTTCCACTCCCTTGGAACTTTTTCAGAGTTGAGACCTAGATTGAACAATTTCAGTGGCATTGTGTATTCTCTTATACATTTATACAGCACATAGGCTGACCTGCCATCCAGTCCTGCTGCTGTATTCTTGTTGATATATGCTGAACATTCCCGTTTTTTATCTTCCTCAGTTATGACATCATGCTCTGTCACATCAACAACTATAAAATCTCCACCTGGATGATACACTTTGCAAAGTCATCTCAGCAATTCAAAATTTTTTTTGCTTCTGTCACTTTTTATAATCATCATTATTAAAGTATTCTGTCCATAATCATTCTTCTTATTTACTACACAATGAAAAAAAAAACTGTTTTGAATTTACTTTGGCCTGCTTAGCTAATTTTCTTTCATAATTTGATTTAATCTTCTTCACCATATGGTTACTCTTCTTTCCTGTGTTTTGTATTGCTCAAAGGCATGCATATCACCTTTTCCCTTCATATTTGCTGTCCGTGCGATTAGCCTAGTGGCTTTGCGCTTCACAACCATATGCCTGGGTAAGGAGTGGCCTAGGTTCGATTCCTGTCAATGACATGAGGAGCTTAAGAATCTTCCTCAGCCACCATAGCCAGGTTAGCAGGTCTTGGGCCAACCTGGCTATGGACAGCAGGGGTTTTTCTGCCAGTTTATCTAGGGTTTTTCATCCTGCAAGCAGACAAACCAGCCCCACGAACACACACAAATTACAGTCACGAATATTGACTCAGCCATAGGCCTGATTCGTCAGCTATGCCGGTCCCAAGCCTGGATAAAATTTGGAGGAATTGAGATGGTGCCATACCTTCCCATAAAAGGGACTCACAGCCATTGTATCATCATACAAAACTACTACTTCATATCTGCTCTACAATGTTTTCTTTTTTTTTTCATCATTTACATAACTAAGGTAGTTACACTTCCTCCAGTTGAGTAGAGTGATCATGCGGTCTTGACTAGGGAGGTTGCCAAATGTGGAATTTACAGTTAAGAAGCGGGGGGGGGGGGGATATGTGGAACTACAAGGTACTTGATTATGACAGCTGAGGAGCCAGCTTGGAGTAGTGTCATAGCACAAGAATCTATTAGGAAAGATGTTCATAGATGTCAAAAGTGTTTGACAGTTTGTTTAACAGTCACAATGTATACCCAAGGATAGGATAGACAGATAAGAGTAGCTATGAGGACTGATGGAGGAAAATTTGGAGGAATTTTCCTAGATCAAGCAGAGGTATATTGCAGAATATAGAAATGGAATTGGATGGAAATATTAGTCTCATATTACAAAAAATGTGCAAAGGAATTGCCAGTACCTCTGATTAGGCTGTTTTTCTACTTATGTTTAAGCTCATAGAATTCCAGAGGCGTGGATGAAGCGCAAAATAGTTCCATTGCATAAAGGAAGTTGCAGTATAGACTGATTTCAGTATCTCAGGAGTAGCAGTTAAAGTATAAGGGAACTTGGTTCAGAAGAAGATTTCAGGAGTGGGTAGATAAGAATAGTGATACTGTATGGTATGGTGTGGTGTGGTGGTAGTGTGTGTGTATGGGGGGGGGGGGAATTCATGGCTTTGTGAATAGTGTACCCTGCCTTAGTAGTTTATTCACATTTTATAACATGCCGACAATTGATTTAGATAAAGAGAATGACTACTTGATGATACTGCTGGACTCACAAAGGTGTTTGACAGGATACCATACAAAACTCTGTTATAGAAATCAGAACAAATGGTAATGGATATAAAGCTGGCAATACAGTTATGAAGGTACCAGTGGGCATACCAATAAATAGTATACGAAGAAGCAGAGTTTAGGAAGATGCAGGTGACAATCAGTGTGCAGCAGAATTTTGTTTGCATATTTTCTATAACATTAATTTGTTCACTAAAGTTATAGGAAATGATTTGAAGAGAAATATTCAGTGAATATTTCTCTTCATGCATATATATATATATATGTTGCATGCATATATATATATATATATATATATATATGCATGCAACAGATTTAGTCAGCTATCTGACATAATGGAAGAAAGTTAAGTGACTAAAAGCCAAAGGAAAACAAGATAGAAAACACTATTTATAATTTTGAACACACAACTAGTTTCATCTTCTTCCTAGAAGATTTTATTGGGTGCATAAAGTGGATGTGAAAAAAAAAAAAGAGAAATCATATATATATATTTGATGGGACAGACTTTCATAGCTATAGGACATTTTTTAAATAGCTTATATTATTTTATTATTATTATTATTATTTGACACCTTCAGGGAGTCTTAAGACTCATCAAGGGAGGGCACCTACTCTACAAATCTCCATCTCCACCACTCAACCTCATCCACAAATCACCTCATCTACAACAACGCCATCTACTGTCCACCATCACCACTATTATTTTCACAGACAATCATTAACATCCATGGCCACGGCGGGATTTGAACCCGCAGCCTTTTTGGCTGGAGAGCAGATACGTTAACCACTTGGCCTATAAAGCTAAAGATAATACAATAGAATTAACTATTTATAACTGAAAGTCTTGCTAGAAGACTTCATCCAGTTCATTACATAGAAATGAAAAAAATCAAATAAACAAAAAACATACTTGCTTACAACTGATATAGAATCAAAAATGGACTGCTAAAATTGAAGGAATTCTTGTACTAGATGGATTTGTTATGCACGGTGTTACTTGCATATGCTATAGTTAAATAGCAGAGGAGTAACAAGCAGAAAGGTTGTAGTGAGGTTCACATTAAGTCAGACAGGATTCATTATAATTTCTGTTGATTCCAAGATTTTTTTTGTAATTTCATTATAGCATCTATATATGATTTCACTGAGTGTGCAGTGGATTGGTCATTATCAGGATTAAAAGAATTACGAATATCACTAAATAATGCCTAGGCTATGGTTCTGACATAGACAGAACGGCGCCCATTGTTAGGTCATATACTTACCCTGGGCAACCACTATTTTGCCACTCCAAAATTCAAGATACCAGGATACTTTAGCTGTGTTTTTTTTTTTTTTTTTTTTTGCTGGGTGAAGCCAGGATCAAAGTTTGGTTAGAGGAATGATATCATACATATATATATATGTACTAGGGGGGGTCTTACCCATGGTGCCTATGGCTCCCCCCCCCCCCCCGAGTAGACCGGTTCTCCTTGAATTCTGATGACTCGAAAGAGGTTCTGCCCCCCGGCGCCCATTGGTAGGCCGATTCTCCTTGAATTCTGATGACTTGAATTTTGAAGACTCGCAAGGGGTCTCCCCCCCGGCGCCTATGCTGCCTGACCCCCCGAGTTCCAGACTGGTAGGCTGGTTCTCCTTGAATTCTGATGACTCAAATTTTGAAGACTCGACACTCAGGGTAGCCCCTGAGTTTCAAAACATTTCAAATAACTTGACAAAAAAAACTTACAAAAAAAGCTTATCATTTTATATTATACGGTAGATATACACACACATACAAAATGTGATATGTACAGTAGACATCTTTTCATGTGCAGGCAAGAATGCTAGATTATAAACTGTTACACTATTAGTATTGTAATATTTACAATACATATAATTTAATTTAAAATTAGGACTTGACAGTATATTACCATGTGTCTTGAGGGAATACTCTGTGGAATTGATGGAACCATTGGCACACCTATTTAACATGAGTTTTGCAACAAGGCTAGTCCCAAAGGAATGGAAAGCAGGGAAAATTGTTACACTTCACAAGGTGGGGGGGGGGGATAAGACAGGCTACATATACAAATTATAGGCCAATCTGTGTGTGTCTGAGGTTGTTAATGTGTTAGAGAAGTTGGTGAGGACTAGGATTCAGAAGTGGTTTGATAATAGTAGTATTCTTTATGAAGGTCAGTGTTGATTTGTTAGGGGATGGTCATGTTTTAGCCATTTACTTACGTATTACAACAAGATCACATATTCACTCAATACAGGGCATGTACTTCGATTTTTCAAAGGCCTTTGATAGACTGCCACATGACAAGCTAGTAGCTAAATTAAAAGAGATGAGATTAGATAACAGACCTGTGAGTTGGATAGCTGATTGGCTGTCAGACAGGTATCAGCACATTGTGTATGGAGGAGTGGTATCCCAAAAGAGGTAGGTCACTAGTGTAGTGCCACAGAGATCTGTTTTAGGACTAGTTTTATTGAAGATGTGCAGCTGTTTGCTGCCGTTGATGATGTGAAGTAGGAAGAGCTATCAGAAGTAGAGCAGGCATGACCTTGCAGGAGGATCTGAATGGAGTATGTGAGTGGGCAAATGAGTGGAGCATTCAGTTTAATGTTGCAAAGTTCAAGGTCTTGAAATTTTGTAGGCAAGCTTGGGATTTAGAGTATACAATTAATGGAGAAATTTTGAAGGAGGTGGAGGAGATGAGTGATCTGGGAGTGATAGTGGACAGAGAAACGAAGTTTAGGGGGTATCATTGCTAAAATTGTAAGAACATCCGAACAGATTATGACAATGATGAGAAGGACATTGACATGCAGAAGCAAAGAGATTATGGTTTCTTTGTTTAAGGCTTTGATCAGACCATATATGGACTGCTGTGCATGTATTTGGTTGCCTGTTTTTCATGGGAAATGAGGATGTATTGGATATGGTCCAGAGAAAGTTTATCAGGTCTGTGGAATGTCAAATACAAGGAGAAAGTGAGGGAATGCAAGTTACAGAACCTTGTGATTAGAAGCAGAGAGGATATGATTGAGTCATATAAGTTGTTGAGGAGTTGTTAAAGGTTAATATGGAGGAGATTTTTCATAGAGTAGAGTAGAGGGAGTCAGGGATAGAACCAGAGCCATCACTGGAAGCTATATAAGGAGGGTGGGAACAGAGGAGTGAGAAGTATATTCTTTGCATGGAAAATGATTGATGAGGGGAATGCATTGCCTGAAAGTGTGGTGAGTGCAGAAACTGTGAATAGGTTCAAGGCATGGTTCAATGATATTTTTTCATGATAGAACATAGACCTCCTGCAATGAGTCCTTTGACTTCATAAAGGCTAGATAATAATAATAATCATTATTTTTATTATATATGTAAATCAGAATCTTATTCTGAAATTAACTCTGTTAGCAGATCAAGTTCTCAGAAAATTTAATCCACCACCATCATTCTCGTTAACTTCTATGGAAGTTTCCCCTTTGCTCTTTCCATGTAACTATTTTGATGCCATCGAATATGGTGTATCATCTTTGGCACCATATCTCATTAATAAATTACGCCTCTGTTTATAAGATTTCATGGTCAAATATATATAGAAGTGGTTTGCCATTGCCTTCCTCCATATTTGCAGTGCATGTTGGCCTTATAGATCACTGCCTATCTGCCTTGAGAAGCCCTATTAGGGAAAACTTTCAATTCATCAGATAGCATAGCCATCTTAGCCCCAGGGTTACCTCCTCAAGATGCATTCAACTTGGGGTGATCAAAGAGTGCAATCAACTTGGAATGGGGGGGGGGGGTATATTGTAAAGATTGGAATAATATAAAGCTTGAAACATATTAAAGAAAAATAACCAGCTGAAAGAACTCTACAACATGCATGTACCTTGCAGAGCATGATTTTGTCCTTGATTCTTTCCTTGTATTCAGAGGAAAGAGATAAATTTAAAAAACTTGCTTTATAATAAATTATAAAGCATTGTTTTTATCCAGTATGCTCTAAAGCAACACAGTAGATTTTAATGTGCATGAAAATTATGTACATTATCTTAGCACAATGAAAATATGCAATTGCATATACTGCACTTTTTATGATGTAGGATGAATAGTATTTTTTTATATTTATCTATCATAAATCATATCACTGAATTTTCAAAGTTATGTGCCAAATATTAATAAATTATTATTAAGAATTCTATAATTGGCTTTCAGTATTTACATCAAAAGCAGTAGCATCTAGCCTGTTGCTTGTTGATATATTTTAATATGCATGCATAATTTGCAGCCTTTTTTATATTTAAGCTGACTTTTTAAATTCTAGTTAGCAGGAGTATAAACTTAACTTATATGGAAAAGAAGATGGGAATAACTTTGAGATGTTTGTTCATGCTTATTGTTGCAAAATTAGTTTAGGTATTTTCATAATTTGCAAAAAAGCTTTTGCAAATTATGTAAAGTAATTTTTTAAAAATTACTTATGTATTTGTAGTATATCTGATTGTTGTTTAGCAGTAGTAAATGATTTATTTCTTTGGAAGAAGAAAACAATTTAAAAGAACAGTAATTTAGTTAAAATTCTATATGACTACTTTTAAGAGATGGTGGTGGTGGGGGGGGTTATCAAGTCAGTTAATGCTCTAAATTTTTATGTGCAGACTAAAATATATTTTTCCTCAGTTTCCCATAAGTTGCCTTTTTTGAGTTCTAATGTAAAATAGTACCTCTATTTCTCACACAAGATTATGCATGCATATCTTTCAGCTTATCATAAATTTTTTTTTTTTCTAATACTCTCACACAGAGCCAATATATTAGTTGAAATGCTTATGCTAAGAATGTCATATAATATGCATGTATGCATGCTTGCTACTGAACTGAACGCTGCACTCTTTTTAAATCAAAGGAAATGCAGTTAATTATTGGTGGCACAAGTTAACACTTCAGTTAAGATTTAGAAAAACTGAATTTTGTGCCAGTGATATTTTCTTGGCACCCCTACAGACGAGGTCCCTTATCTCAAGGTACCCCTGCACACAATAATGAAGTTGACACGGGCAGCACATGGGTCTAAAGTTGAGGAGATCAAAATTCCCATTGATGCAGTCGATGACCACCAGCTTTTGTAAAGTTTCATCACTTCAAGATGTTAATACGCACAAGTATGTGTGCCTTGAAATAGTGCCATTTTTAGAAGTAAATTTTTAGTAAGAATTTGTTAATAGAAAAATTTTTGTTCATATGTAGGTTCCCTTTTTATTATTGGATTAATTTAATTGTTTTTATAGTGTATTAGTCAATTGTTATACATGTGATAATTAATTTGAGATTTGCTTTAATTTCTGTCAGAACTGCACTAACTCTTGAAAACTTAAGATATTAAATCATGATTGAAGTAAATTTGTATTTTAAAATAGTTAATCTCCCTTAACTTTTTGATAAGGCTGCATTTAATATATTTTAGTATACTTTCTGTGGATAATTTCTTTTTCTTTTTTTCTTTTGTGTGTGTGTGTTGAAGTTCAGTGTTTAATTATCATTATTATATTGAGCAACTATTAGAGACCAGTGACTGATCACAGTACTTTATCATGTTCAAATAGATTATTGGTTATAACCGAAAAAAAAAAAAAAAATTAAAATAATAATTGGAATGTGCATTGATTTTATCACGATTTACTTTTTTTTTTAATTGCATAAGCTGTAACACTTATAAATTAATAGTGATGGTCTTTTTTTTTTTGGAACCTCAATGTAATGAGGTGAAACATAAATTTTATGCTGTTTCTTCTTTCTTGCTTGCTTTGAATTTAGGGTGTGTATATATATCAATGTCATATGAAGGATTTTCCAAGATGTATATGTGTGTGTGTGGTGGGAGAATCCATGGACTTTTGACTTTTTTAAAGGAAAAAGGTGTGTCTTTCTTTAAATTTGCTTTTTTTTTCTACTGTTACCTTTTATCATTCCATTAATTAGTAACAAAATTATGACAGCAGTAAATCAGTATTGAGATATACACTCTTCAGCAGTGAGATATACACTCTTCTTAGTGGGGTGGCAGTCCCTTGGATCCTCTCCACTGCATGCATCATTGATATGTTACTCATCATTGGCGCAGTTCTGTGTAATCTTTATTTTTATATTAATCTTGAAAAGAAAAAAAAAAGAAAATCATGTATGAAAAAAATCTGTTAAACCCCCTATTTCATTTTATTCAAATTGTTCTGTTATTTAAATTACGTAATGTTTTCTTAAATGTAAAAATTAAAAATTTTATAATGTATTTATATGCCTAATTAATTCAAATAGAATATATATAACATTATATTGGATATCAAAGTGTAATAGTTAAAACATAATCAGCCAGGACTTCACTGTAAACAGGTTAAAGTTGTATCTAAAATATATATACCTAAGCGGAATATGTATAGTATTGTCAAAAGAGTAGTAAATGAATTATCATAATATGGATAAATAACTATCTGCAAAATGTATTCTCCTAAGAAAAGTCGTATAATTTAAGGATATTGTGAATAATATACAGTAGTCTATTTAAAATGGTGTTGGGATTGGAAATGTTGAAACAAATGCACAGAAATCCAAATTTATATCGAATTTTTTTAGTCATTTTATCTTTGTTATTTATTCCAATAATGATTTTTTGATGTATTAATTGTGCTTTATCAAAAAAAAAAAAAAAACTAGTCTGAAACTTATAGAATTGATCTTAATGATTTGTTTCATATAGTTTGAAGAAGAAAAAAAAACTTCAAGGGAAATAGAATAGTTCCTGTTTTTTCTGATTACATTTTAGCATATATAGTAAACTATATATTCATTTGTCACTTTCTCTGAACTAAGCTATATTAAAAATTTCCATCTTCTTACAATATTATTATTTTATTTATTTTTTAATTTTTGTAGTTGTTTGGTATTCATCTTTAAATATATCAGCAGATTAATTACAATGATTAAAAGGAGAAAAGAGGAACTGAAATGAAAAAACTTTATATTAAATTTATAGATTTTTAAGTAATAATTTAAATTTTTATTTAAAATATAAAAAAAAATAGGTTTCATTGCATATTATTTACAAAACACAGAAGTATATTTCTGTATCTGTAAATAATAACAATTAAATATATTTTCTAAATAACACATCTCCTTTATTTCTTTTTCTGCAGTTTTACAATTGATATGTTAACATTACATCTCTATCTTCAAATTATAAAATCTGATGGATTTTACACAAGAGACATAATTTTTTTCATCTTCTTGAGCCACCCAAGCCTTTTAATTCCACATATATATCCCTTCTTCACTGAAACTCTCATTCACTGTTTTAGCAACACTGCTGTTTTGGGTGGCCAAGTGTATAGCTGTATGGCATTTTTGCTTTGCTATTACATATATATTTCAGAAATTTTTTCAGGTGGAAGTCAGTTTTTTTTTTTTTTTTAGCTCTAGAGGCAAATTTCTGAATTATCTATTTTTAACCTTCCCACAATACTAAAGTGCTATTAGCCTTCAAACCTAAGTGGGACTTTCATTAATGCATTTTATCATGATTGTTATCATATAACAATATATACCATAATACCATATAACTTTACCCAAATTTGCATTATTCACACACACTGCCATTATTAATAAGTTATGGTAATTATCCAAAAAACAGAACCTATAGAATGCCACTAGTTTGGTTTCTTCTTTACCTTCTTCATTTGGAAACAATGCTCTCATATATGGTAGTAGTGTTGTTTGTGTGTAGGTGGAGAATTAAGTAGTAGGGGAGACAAAGATGTGTATAGAAGAGCAGAGTAACCCTCCCCCCAACGATGCCTTTGGACACTGCCAAATTTGTTACTGCAACAAATAAAATTTCATAGCTAAGTCTGTTACTCATTCCCATCTCCTTCCATTTAAATCTAAACTTACTTTGTGACAGAGTATCAAATGCCTTTGCAGAGTTTCAGTGCATCACTGCAAAACACATCCTTGTCACATTTGTCACTTGTGATAAAATGTTAATAAATTACTGTTAATAGTATTAATTACTGTTAATATTGATAATTAAATTATATTAATAGATAACAAGAGGTCATTCCTGGAAGTTATGAAAGGAAACCGTGAAGAAGAGTGTGAAGAGTGGTTTCTTTCCATGGAGGGTGGTTGAACCATGGAATGCATTGCCTGATGGAGTGGTGAGAGTGAGAACGGTCAATGAGTTTAAGGAGTGGTATGATAGACTTTGTGTTTCTTATGGCGGAACCTCCCCTCGATGAGTCTTGATAGACTTTGTGTTTCTTAGGAAGGACCTCCCACGATGAGTCTTTTGACTCCCTGGAGGCCTGGATAATAATAATAATAATTATAAAAACATTATTATTATTATTATTACTACCCCAAGACCTCATGGAGTTAAAGACTCATCTGGGAGATCCTTTTATCACACCCAGCTCATCATACCATGTCTTAAACACACTCAAACTCCTTGCAGAGACCACACTCTCAGGGAAGGCATTCCAATCATTTACAACTCTTCACGAAAAAAATCTGCCTCTCACTCCCCTACTTGCACTCTCTTTATCCAGTATCCAGGGATGACCTCTGGTTTACCCCCGATCTCCCACTATTTTCTGTAGAACTTCTCCAGCATTGATCCTTTAACAACCCCCTACTAACTTGTAGGTCTCTATCATATCCCCCCTCCCTCTTTCACCAGACTCTGCAAATTACATCTTTTCAATCTTTCCTCATACTCACATTCCAGAGGGTGTGAATAGGGGAAGTGAGAGGCAGTTTTTTTCGTGCAGATTTTTTTTGTGTAGGTATCAACAAGTTATGTATGGGGGAGCGATATCCAGGAAAAGGAAAGTCACTTGTGGAGTGCTTCAGGGGTCTGTTTTAGGGCCATTACTGTTCAAATCTTCACTTGAAATATCATAAATATACAAGTTAAACAGTAATGGTCCTAAAACAGACCCCTGAAGCACTCCACTAGTGACTTTCCTTTTCCTGGATATTGCTCCCCCATACACAACTTGTTGATACCTATCAGATAGCCAGTCTCCAATCCAATGCACTAATCTAATATCCAACCCCATCTGCTCTAGTTTGACTATCAACTTATCATTTGGTAATCTATCAAAAGCCTTTGCGAAATCCAAGTACAGGTATCCCTCAATTAACGCGGTTAATTAATCCCTTGATGTTACCGCGTATATTAAAAGCGTGTTAATTAAATCTAATAATCAATGATAAAAATCACAATTCGTCCATGATCGATTACTGTATTAATAATTCATTTTATATGGTACTCTTTTAGGAAAGATAAAAAAATGAATGCAAAGTAAATGTTTAATAAATACTTGTACCTACATTATTTACTGCATTTTTTTTTATCAAAAGAAGTTATCGAGAGTCGTTTGAAGAGTTTTAGTATTTTTTCTTATCAGCATAGATTCTACAATAACAAGCAAAATGACTCTCCCGACTTCGGCAAACAAGCAATAAAACATAAAGAAAAAACACTGCAAATATAATACATGGTGGTGCAAATTAAGTGGATATTGAATTCAACATTATTTCTTAGCTGAATATAGAAACTACAAGAGTTTCATGCCAAATATATATATATATATATATATATATATATAGAAAAAACTAAAAGTTTCGGCAGATGCAAGCATAAGCAACCTTATGGGCAACTAGTGGTAAAGGTGGAGTGAGCTCCAGATCACTTTCCTTAGTATTTTCCATAATATAAAGCACATCTCCTAGAGGACATGTATGATAAATAAGCCTTAGGCTCTCTATTTCAGTAATACATAATGGTTTATTTATTTTCAGTTACAATCTAGAAATTATTGAACAAAGAATAAAAAAACAGCAACTAAACCATATTATACTGACATCGGAGGTTGCAGTATCTCTCAGATAAAATTTACTGTCAAATATCACAAACTTTTACATAACATGTGTTAAACCAAACTGACAGCAAAAAACAGTGCGAATACCACTCATAACATATGAATGCACAGCTACTCATGACCTCCAAGCTATACACTGAATTGTGTAAGAATATTTATATTAAACATTTTGCATGCATCTGTCAGATCAGCTACGAGCTCCACAGGGTTAAAGGTGCATTAATCAAAACTCTTGCCGCATATATGAAGGGATTGCCGCAATTAATTTCGCCGCATTAATCAAATCCCACATTAAGCAAGGGATACCTGTATATTACTATGTATCCTACTCCTCTGTCCAAGGAAGCAGTCACTTTATTGTAATATGTAAGTAGATTACTAAAACATGATCTCCCTCTAGCAAATCCATGCTGTCCATTAAAGATACTACCAGTGTTCTCAAAACCCAATTCTGGATCCTAGTTCTCACAAGCTTCTCCAACAACTTAACCACAACATCTGACACATATATAGGCCTACAGTTTGATCCTTGAGTTCGATCACCTCCTTTACAAAGTGGTACAATCTTGCCCTCCTTCCACTCCTTAGAAACTTGACCGAGTGTAAGACTCGTATTAAAAAAATATGTCGAGGCAGGTGTCAATTCCCTTGCACATTCCTTAAGAATACATGGTGATATATTATCAAGTCCTGCCGCCTTATTAACATCTAGTTTGCTCAACTCCCCATACACCTCTTGCTCCCTTACAGTCTCCTCCCTATCATCAACTACTCTCAATCTCTCCTTGAAGTCACATTCACAAGATTGAAAGACCTTTATGAACTGCTCATTAAGTATCTCCACCACACATTCTGCAACAGCTGTCTTTAAACCATTTTCTCCAATCAATGTCATCCTTCCATAATCATTCTTTCTTTTGCTGGCTACATATTGAAAAAACTCTTTAGGATTCTTTTTGGCTTCATTAGCTAACTGCTGTTCATACCTCACTTTAGCTAACCTCACCAACCAAGTTACCTGCCTTGCCTGGTCTTTGTAAACCTCATGGAATTGGTTATTACGACTTCTCTTATGATGCCTCCATAATGCCCTTTATCTCTGTATCGCATGCTTAATCTCTTTATTCATCCATCTCACACCTACCTTATTTAACCTTCTCACTCTTGGAATACATTTAGACATTGCATCTACTAGATAGTTTTTGAAAATCCCCCAAGCTTCATTGATTTCTTTTCCAGCTAACTCCTCATTCCATGCTGCACTCGCAAGCTGTCTCCTGAGCTCTTCGTAATCATTCCCCTTTGTAGTTCCACATGTACCCTTTTCTCACAGATGTCCTCACACTGTTGGCAACCACCCAGGTAATCACCTTATGATCACTCACCACTTGGTGGATGATTTGACACCTCATTTATAATTACATCCTCTGATGAGATGACCAAATCCAAGACCCTCAATCCTTGTATGCTCTCTGTTACATACTGTCTAAGGTAGTTATCCCTCAAAAACTAAAGAAACTGATTTTGTTTACTTCCAGTTGCTATCTCATCATTCCAGTCTATATTGCCATAATTCAAATCGCTCATAATCATCAACCTGGTCTATCACAACATCCAACCAAGGTATTTGATTCCATTCACCTCTATCTCACACCATACTGCCTCAAAACCACTGGCACTATTTATCTCTTGCATCTCTACTTTGTATGGACATAACTCTTTCTCTATCATCAACAGCACTCTACTTTCCTTTTTACCCCTTTCTGTCCTCCCGAAACACATCATACCCTTGCATCTCTGTTCCTGTCAAGATGTCGTCCTCTTCCAACTATGTCTCACTTATTCCAACAATCTTTGGGTGAACAGACGCAATTAGTGCAGCCATTTCATCTGCCTTGTTTTTTGTACTTCTAGCATTTGTATAAAAACACAACTGCTCACTTCTGGATTTACAGCTAGTTCCACTGATACCACTCATTCGATTTGATCTCTCCATGCTCGACTGGAGCCATTTCCCTTTCTGCTTATTCCTTTTAGAACCCTCCTCAATTCCAACTATTTGCTTGATCCTAGGTCATCCCATTTCTTTCCTGTCTTCACATGCTCTCACATCCTCTTGGAGCATCCACCTTTCTCACGCTGTGTATCCCTGTCCACCTTGAGCCTCTCCGTTTCCCTGTTCCTCTTGCACACCCATTCTCTCATTTTCTGTACTCATGCCACTCACTTCCCATTCATAACTACTTCTTCAATCTCTCCTGTCTTACTCTCCTGCTCTTCCACATCACTTCCCACTTGATCTGATTCATTCTCTCTACTCACTTCTCTACCTTCCAGCTCTCTCTCCATGCGACTCCCACCATAACCCACTCAAATGCAGTCCATCGCTCCCATACAGTTCTCTTTGTCCTTCAAACTCATTCCACATATTAACAAACTGTACTCCCCTCTCCTCACACATTTCAGCCAACATATCCATAATCCTTGCTCTCCGCCTAATCTCACCACAGTCATACCTAGGCAACATGCTTACTACCCTTCCTGTCACACTATTCTCTTTTATCTTCTAAGCAGCTTCCTGATATCTATTCTGGCATGCTCTTTGTCCTCTGTCAAATCATTCGTACCTATTAAAACCATCAACTCCTTTGCTTGCTCCCTAATAATATCCTAACAATCACTCTACTCACTTAACCACCTGGAAAACATACCTCGTGCATCCTATCATCCAGCACACCTTTAATAATGGAGTTGCCATACAATGCCACTCTCTCGTCTTTCGTTAACTCTTTCGTGCCATCATGTTTTGTTTTAATCCTTTTTACCCTAATTTTCCTAATTTCATTCTGCAACCCATTCATCTCTTACCTCATCCAATCCAATTCAACTTCTGAATCTTGCGTCACATTCTCTCTATCGTTCAATCTTTCTAAATTTTTAACTCTCAACCCCCTTTTCCCACTTTCACTGTCATTCATTCTTTTCAGTTTCTGTACTTTCAGTCCATGCATTATTGTCCAACTTTCGCTATCATTCATTCTTTCGATTTTTCCACTTTCGAATCTTGCATCACATAATTTCCGGTTTCATTTGTTCTCTCAATTTTATTTCCTTCCACTACTCTCGCCTTACTTTCATCCTTATTGACATCCGTTATGGTTTTTAAATCACTCGTTTTCTTTTTTACTGATTTTTTAACATTCTTTCATATCTCTTTCACACCATCCTTTTCTTTCGAACTTGCACTTATTTTCCCCGTGACATTCTCGCTACTAACACTTTCTGTTATTAATTTCATATTTGCATTCATCAATTCCTTGTTCAGGTCACACTTCGCACACACACCCTCCTTCCATCCACCCTAAACATCCACAAATCACTTATGTAATCAAAAGAATACATATAGCACACCTCACACTTAATGAAATGACTGAAGTCAAAGTTAAAGTTATGGAATGACAAAGTCACTGCCATGTTTCCTGTGCTGGTTACTACTCTAAGGTCTAATAATAACGAGTTTGTAATTAAGTTTAGGCAAAATATCCCACACACTAATAACACTAGTAGTGCTTTTATAGCAGCTCTTACTCAATAATACTCATGTACAATCAATTATTTCAAGAATAACTTATCTCAATCCGGAGCTCTTCATACACACATCCACAACGCTTGCCTCATGAACGCCCTTTTATAAAATGCATACTGATCCTATTAGAGATTCCTTTATCCACTAACCTAATCTTATATTCTTTTCTGTTCTTAACCGCTCTTTCCATCACCTGAATTACTACTCCATACTTTAATATAAAGTTTCTATTTCGATATTTCTTTCCCATTTTCCTTCCTATCTAGTTCAATAATAGTTACTATTCTTTTAAGACCTTAGATGCTCTTTAAAAAACCATGGGAACCATTAACTCACCACATTTCCTTAAAGCATGCAATGATATGTCATTCATGGCTAGTGACCTTGTTAACATAAAGTTTCCTTAACCATTGATTTCAGAGAGACATGTTTTTTTTTTTTTTTTTTTTTTTAAATGGTAGGTAGGAATATGTAAAATGTCATTGAAAAACTGATATTTTACATTCTTAATTGCTAAGATATCTTCTCACAATGTATCTCTGATCCCATAAGTTCAAACTCAATGAGGGAAGGCCTCATTGAGTCTGAACAATGCTAATCAAAACCATGCATTCAACTCATTCAGTGTTCCATTCTCACCACACTCTCAGGCTAGGAATTCCACTCATCTGTGTCACTTCATTATCAACAACTATTCCAGCAGAAACTGTCAGGTAAGCAAATCAGAGCTTACCATTCCTTTCTATACTCCCATATCCTTTCTTCATGAATGCTCTTCTAGCTGAAGTTTCTTTTTTCTAAATATTCTCTTATCTGGTCTCTTCATCTTTTATAGTTTTTTCTCTTTCTCTCTTCCCCAATTTTCATTTTATACATTCTTCTTGTTATTCTTTCTAAATTTTATTGTCTCATAATGTCCAAGCCATTTGGACATATGAGACAATTTGGACAAGTCCAAATTGAAATTCCAATCAAGCATTTCTTTAAGTCCCAAAACATTCCTAATGACCATATTCCTATTTTATCTCTTAAGAAATTACCAAGTTTTCTCTTTTTACCTAAGCTTCTACAGAGATTATCTTGGATTCAAGACTGTGAAAAGAAAAACTCTAAACTTGCTAATTGGTCTTTTTTTTTTTTGTCTAATTTTGTCAAATCTGACAAAATTTTTTGTGGCTTTTGCCATTTTTGGTGCATTAATGATCTTAAAAGCTAATAGGCAGCTTAAGAAGATGCTTAGTATTGTTGTCCTGTGGCATTATTGTATGGATGTAGTTTGCATGCAAGCATATATTATAGTGTAAATTATTGACATAATGAAGAGGTTTTCCAGATTTCACTTAAAAATAAAAAAATAAAATAAACACATTTTTTTCAGAATTTTGCCTTGCTGGCCATCATCAAGGCATAACAATCAGTTTTAGAGAGAATCTAAAATAAAAATGGGAGTGAAGAGCAAGATTTTTGCATGAGTATTGTTAGTGAGTGGAGCGCATTGCTTGAGAGTTTGATGAGTACAGGATTAATGAAAATGTTTAAAGTATGATTTGATGACCATTGTTTGAAGAATGAGGACCTTACATAATGAGTTTTTGACTGTATGGAGATCTGATGCTAATAATGATAATTATACCTGGAACTATCTCCACATTAAAAAAAAAGAAAAAGAAATTGCATCTTTATGATAGAGTCCAGTTCATTTAAGAGTTGTCTTTAAAGTGCACAAGGATGATATTCCTCTACACCTTATGATGGATTGTATAGGCTCGTGATTATCATTTGGCTAAATATCCCCCTGCAGTTCTTTAAGTGTGTATAAGCTACTCATAGTCCTTGATAAATAGATGACGGAGGAATGATATGACAGAAATGAAACATGCAAGTTTGTAAAGAGTTATATAGTATGAGTACAAGAGATTTTTTTCACTTCATGGCAAGTGAGCAGAGAACAAGTGAATCATTCCTGGAAACAGCAAAGTTGCAAGAAAAAATGGATGTTGCATTTATTTTTGTTTTTCTCATAGTGTGCAGTGAGAATGTGTTGGGGCTCTATGGAAGTTTGGAAACAATACTAAGTGATATTGTTACTGTTACATATACAACTATTCACTATCTCCCATTTTGTACATTTTTACATAATATCTTCCCTTTTTTTTTTCATATTTGCTTACTTTTGCTATTGTTACAATTCATTCATCACCTGTTTGTCCTTTAACATATATACAGCTATATCTGCTTTGAAATATATTTGAAAAATATTTGGAGTGATGACAAGAGACCATCCCTGGAAGTTACGTAAGGAAACTGTTTGCAAGAGGGTGAGGAGTTGTTTCTTTGCATGGAGGGGCGGTTGAACCATGGAATGCATTGCTTGATGGAGTGGTGAGAGTGAGAATGGTCAATGAGTTTAAGGAGTGGTATGATTGACTTTGTGTTTCTCAGCGAGGACCTCCCCTCGATGAGTCTTGATAGACTTTGTGTTTCTTAGAAAGAACCTCCCACAATGAGTCTTTTGACTCCATGGAGGCCTGAATAATAATAATAATATCTCCCTTGTATACTTCTGAAATGATTGAGATATGAACTTTACCAAAAACAACTTGTTTATACAGATAGGGACAACTCATAGATATTCCTCAGGATAACTATTATACCACCCACTGGGTTTGGATTACTTCTATGCCAATGTCAGTATTTTTCCAGTAAATTGTAGTATACTTATTATCTAATTTCAGTGAATGGCAGTTCATCTGAAGCTTTGTTAGATGTGCAAAAATATTTTATTCAAAAGAAATAAATTTAAAAGAGTCACGTGATGTTGTTGTTATTATTATTATTATATTCAATACGCTACAGTTATATGGTGTCAATGGGGCATTATATCAAGCAATACTTAGTCTTTATTTGAGTTGTAAGTCAGCAGTTAGAATTGAAGGAGTTACAGGAAGATGGTTTAATGTTAAATCTGGTGTGAGACAAGGATGTACATTATCCCCTCTGTTATTCATTATCTATATGGATCACATTATGAAGGAAAGTGGTATTAAACATGATATCAAAATTGGAGATGTTAATGTCAGCTCTTTGCTTTATGCGGACAATGTTATACTTCTAAATAAATCCGCTACAAGTCTGCAAGATTCTCTGACTAAAATGAATAACTGTTGTAATAGATATGGTATGAAGGTCAGCAATAAAAAGACAAAGACAATGAAAATAGGCAGAATCGTTGAAAATGTCAACTGTGTTGTGAATGGAGAACCTGTGGAACATAAAACATTTCAGCTACTTAGGCATGATTTTTGGTGAAGATGGTAAATTAAATATGGAAATAGACAACAGAATCAACAAAGCTGGTATGATAGGAAGTCAATTGAATAAATTCATATGGAATACGAGAGAAATTAGTCAGAATATTAAATTAGCTGTATACAAGACAGTGTTTCAAACCAGTTTTAACTTATGGATCTGGGTCAGAAGTAAAACACTTAACCAAAGACTAGAGACCGCAGATATGAGAGTCCTGAGAAAGATTAGAGGTGTGAACAGATGGCAATATCATATTAAACACGAGAATATTAGGAAAGAACTTGACATTGTCAACATCCAGGAATGTGTTAGCAGAGCTAATCTCAGATGATATGGTCACTTAAACAGAATGGCTGAGGAAAGATTAGCAAAACAAGTGTTCTCTGCCAAGTTGGCAGCAAAACGACCCAGAGGAAGACCAAGATATAGGTGGATTAATTACAAAGTGCCTTAGACGATAGAAATATAAAATCTGGTAATGTTGCAGTCTTGACAAGTAACAGACTGATTTGGAGGAAAATTGTAGATAGGAAGTTAGTAATGATATAAATTTTTCATGTAGTACTATCATATCCTGTACACCCCCTTGAGGGTACATGGCAGGAATTTGATGATGATGATTATTATTATTATTATTACAGGCAACTCCAGGGAGTCCTTAGACTCATCGAGAGGCCCTAAACATCATGTCCACACAACTATACGACATTCTCACAGTATCTATCATACCTTGCCTTGAACTCACTCACCGTACTAGAACCCACAACAGACTCTGGCAGCTTATTCCACTAATTTACCACTCTAAAAGTAAAGAACCCAGCTCTAACACCCCTACTAACCACACTTTTGCCCAGCTTCCATAGGTGTCCCCTATAGAAGCTGGGTAAGATTCCCCACCACCAGTCCTGATCTCAAAAATATCCTCTGAGTTAATCCTATAGAAACCCTTTAGCAATTTGAATGTCTCAATCATATCTCCCCTTTTCTGCCTATCAACTAATTTCTACAACCCACAAATCTTCAACCTGTTCTCATATGGTTCATTCCATAGACTTGCTATCATCTTAGTCACTTGCCTCTGGATCCTCTCCACCTCCTCTCCATCAAGAAGGAACCTAGGTGACCAAATCTGGGCACAGTAATCAAGATGAGGTCTTATCAAGGCTCGGTACAGAGGTACAATAACTTGCTTGTCTCTGCTCGTCAAGGTATTTTTCAACAACCAAGCGAGTTGATGAGCTGATTTAGCTACTTTTGCAATGTGCCCCCTAAACTTCATCTCCCTATCCACCAAAGTCCCTGGCCTCATCAATCTCCTGGAGTACAGTTCCACCAATGTGGTATACTGCTGCTAATCTTTTCACCCCAAAATGCATAACCTTACATTTTGTCGCATTAAATTGCCATCCATTCTCCTTAGCCCAGAACTCCAATCTATCTAAGTCGTCCTGCAAGATTTTGACATCTTCTGCATTCACTATTGCCCTATCCAACTTTGCATCATCAGCAAACAAATGAACTGTTCCTCTTAGATCCTTCCCTATATCGTTAATGAACAAATTAAACAGCAGTGGTCCAAGAACAGAACCCTGCGGCACACCACTAGTCACAGGCTGTCTTTTGGACTCTACTCCTGAATAAATTACTCTTTGATATCTTTCCATCAACCACCCACCTCTCCATCTCGCCATATTTGGAGTTATGATGTGGTAGTTTATTAGAATACATATTACACATATTCTACATATTTTTCATATTAGAATACAATACAATATAGAAAGCCAATAATAGTGTATCTCCTCTAGTGTTATTGTGTGACATTGGATAATGATTATTCTGAATTCCAAAAGACCAAAAATTGTATTTATGATAGTTCCATCTGTGAAGTAAATTAATTCATAAGTAAATTAGTACTGTAATAATTGTAATGAATGAGGAATGCTAGTCTGGTTAACCAAGTGGTTAGCTTATTCATGCTGTAACCACAGATTTGTTTGACCTCCCTCCCCCCTTGTCTTCAGAGGAGAATGAATTCCATCACCAAGTATGAGACCACCTCTGCATAATAGATATCTGGTATGATTTGAAAAAGTTCCATGTTTGTTCCCTAGAATAGGATTTCTGACTTATCTGAACCTTGCTCATCTGCAGCACTAATACTTTTTTTTTTTTAATCACTCCCACACACAACAGCTATCACAACCTATACCATGATGAGAGCTATGTGTGGGCAAGTGATTAGAGAGAGAGAGAGAGAGAGAAAATAATCTATTATTTTATTTTCTTGAAATCTCTTTCTTCTCTTTCATGAAAATGTGGGGCCATATTCACTGGGGAAAATAGTCTGGAAAAACTGTTCCAAAGGACAGAAGTACAGAAATGATGGAAGAGGATCAGAAGTTACTTCATTGAGTTTGGAGCTCAGTCATATATGGATGTGACTATAGCAGCTACCCATGTTCATACACAGAGGAAATTTGGGGAATGGTGGTGGTGGTGACCAGTTTGGCAGAGCAGCATCCCTGAATATACCTATAGTAAAGACAAAATTCAGACAACAGTGTCTGTGGGACAATGGTTGGAAGGAGTCTCTGAGAGAAGGGTTGTTTATTAAGCAACCAATTCTCATCTGGATATAATCAAGCATCCAAGAGAATTCTAGGTGTGTTATCCTAATATTCAAATATTCTAAGGTTGGTGAATTTGGGATTTATAAAGTGTTAGAGTTGAGCAGAAGAAAAGTAATGTTAAAGAAAGAATACCAAGCTTTTTTTGGAGACCAAAAGGCTGTGGGCATGATGTGTTTAATGCAGGATACACCAGATGTGAAAGTCAACTCAACAAGAAAAAAACTAATCTTCATTGGTGGCTGGAATGTTATCAAAAGTAAAAAGAAGAGGCATAATCTTTCTTTCTCGAAAAAGACAGGGTTGTGTTCTGTGCATTAAAATCCACTAAATTAGCTTCTCCCTTGATTAGTGTTTAAAGCATTGGCCATAGAAGAATTTGAAGCTTGACTCATCTGAGCACTATAAGGTTTTTGGAAATGATGAAGCAGAAACGTGTGCTGTCATTAGCAAAGCTATAAATAGGATTACATATTAGTGAGAGAAGACCATCAATGTATCGGAGGAAAAGCATAGATTAAAGGACAAGCCTTAGGGTATTCCAGCATTGATAGAAAAATCAGATTGGAGGGAACCATCCAGCATGCCACACACACAATAAAAATGAGATGGGAAGCTACCATTTCATTCAGAAAGGATAGGAGAAGACTTTAAGATAGCTGCTTTGTAAAAAAAAAAAGCCATGATGCCAACACGCTGGTTGAATGGACAAATGAGTGAGGTATCAGTTCTTTAGCATTAGCAACATCCTGCTAAATATCTTATTTTACTTCATCAAAGCCATTAGCATCATTTCTCCTTTCATTCTCTAACCTGAGAGGACATAATTTATCCATAAGTAACATCCCATTTACTTTCCCTATCCTGCTGAAATATTCTTCAATTTTTATCCTTGTCAGGATATTCTCCTCTGTCACCAAGTTTTACCAATACTGTCAATCTTCACAGACTGAGTCAATCAATGCTACAAACATATTCTATTTATTTCTAATACATCTGGCATTTCTATATAAAAAATCAGTACATTCTGTATTCATATAGCAGTTATCACTTTCCACAGCCTCTACTTTGCTGAGAGACACTATCCCCACATGAGGCCATCCCTGACACTTTCATCCTTGCAACTCTAGTTTACTTCTCCTGAGAGACTCACTTGCTCAGTATACAGCAGTTTCTCCAAATGCTTGTGTCCTTCTGTGTTCCAGTGCAATCTTTCTCTTGCATATAGATTCTTTCTTCAAATGGACTCCAAGCTCCCACATATTCCAGACCCTCTCATTTTTTATTTTTATGCATTTTCATTCAATATCAGTATCTCCTCCATCTGAATTATCATACTGAGGTAACTCACTCACTGTCTTCCTTCTGACACATTTCTGCAGGACTATCCCTAACATCAATCTTAAATCTCTTGCTATGTTTCACACTACCTCTCAGGTCATTTGTGCCAACTATCAACTATCACTTTCATCTCTTCTACATTTTCTCCTCTCTTCACACACACACACACACACACACACACACACACACACACACACACACACACACACACACACACACACACACACTCTGCTGTTCCTCTAGGCAAGGCACTCCTTTAATGCTGTACCCTGGACATCCTGAATCATTCAATCTCCATACCTTACACTCCTCAAAGCTCCTTTCATTATTTTCCTGCTGGCATTCCTGATTCTTTCACTCTCTCTCTCTCTCTCTTGCTCTTCCACTTTTTCTTCTTCCTCTCATTTCTCTATCCCTTGCTCTTACACACACACACACACACATACACTCTCTCTCTCTCTCTCTCTCTCTCTCACTCTCTTTTGATTTCCCTGTCTTTTCCATTCTTGCATCTTCTTCTTCCTCTTCTCTCCCCTGCTCTTTAATGCCCTTCTCTCATACACTGTTGTTCTTCTTCCACCAGCTAACCTCTCTAGTCTCTTAATCTCATTCATCCATTCATCTCAATCTTCATGCCATCCATTTCCTTTCTCGGCAGTTCTGTTGTTCTCTCTCCAAACATCTTGCCTTCACCTGATGTTCACTTACACAATTGTGGCCATCCATTAAAACATCTCCCTCTGCCACACTGTCCAAGGTCAAATCCATAGACACCTCTTTCATGTACTCTTCATCTTTAATCATTCCACTTCTATTCCTCTTCTTCTTCAACCTTCTGGTTCTGTCCACTCAACACTCTCCCACTCTCCTCCATGATTTTCCAGATCACTCGGTTTTCTGCCTCTCCCATCCATCTCACTCCTGCAATTTATTCCAGTTCATCTCTCCACCTTCTTCTTGGTCTTCCTCTTTGTCTTGCTCCATCCATTTGTCTCCACTCTGTTGTTTTTCTCATCCATCTCCCGTCTGCATCTGGCAATATGGGCAGCCCATCTCCACTTAACCTGCTTAATGTATTTTACAATATCCATGACACCTGTTTGAGATCTTATCCAGATATTTGTCTTCCTATCTCTTAATGTTATTTTTAGCATACTTCTTTCCATGCGATGTTGTGTTGTTCTCAGCTTTTTGTTTAGGGCTTCTGTTAAAGTCCATGTTTCTCCTCCATATGTTAGGACAGGAAGTATGCACTGGTCAAAAGCTTTCCTTTTTAGACTCATAGGGATGTCACTTCTGAATATGTCTCTCATTTTCCCATAAGCCATCCATCCAAGGTGAATTCTTCGTTCAATCTCTTTTCTTTGGCACTCCTCAAAGGATAACAATTGGCCCAAATATACATATGAAGTAACTTGTTCTATTTCATGGTTTTCAACTTTCCTAGTTCTATGGTTTTATGTATTTATTCATCATTATTTTTGTTTTTTCTCTATTTATTTTTAATCTAATTTCTCTGGAGGCTTCATTTAGCTGATTTAGCCTTTCCCCATTTATGTTTATTCCTTTTGTTTCCCATTCAAGGCTTCTAAAGACTTCCTCTAGTGCAGCTGTAAATAATTTGGGAGATATGGTGTTGCCCTGCCAGATGCCTTTCTGTATTGGGAACTTTTCACTATTTTTATATAATTTAATTACAGAAGTTGCATTATTCTAAATATGTTTTAGTGTTTCAATATATGGCTTCTCAGTTCCCTGGGTTTCAAGTGCTTTTAGTGTTGCAGATGCATTTAACTGAATCAAATGCTTTTTCTATATAGGCCAGACATAAGGGTTTATTGTATTCAATTGCTTTTTCAATGAGCTGTCTTAATGTGTGAATATGGTCATCCAAAGTATTGTAATTCTTTCTAAATCCAGCTTGTTCACAGAATTGCATTCCCTCTAGTTTAGATTTTATTCTATTAATTATAATTTTTGTGAAAACTTTATATATGGTGGGGAGTAGGCTTATAGGTCTGTATCATTCCACTACATAAAATAATTCACTATTTGCACACTTGCTACAGTTTCACTTACTACAAATTTCATGTTTTAAGATGTCAATGCCATTTCCTTTTTGCAACATAGTTGATTTCTCCTATAATTATACTTTGCACTAGTATTTTTTGAGCTGTTTCACAGTAAATTAATTTTTTTCAAAAATTTAAAATGTTCCCATTACTATATAAACAAATAATAGCTGCAATATTGTATATAGGTAAGTATATGCATATTTTGGATAATTACTATTAAAAACAGTCCAAATAGCGAAAATAAGATTATTTTATATAGTACTTGGAAAGTGCAAGAATGATTAATTTTCATAATAATTACAGCAAATGTGATAGTATAGCTTTATATTGTACAGTTCATTATTTAAATTGAAATCATCTATATTTTCAGAATAGATATTTTTTTAAAAAAATAGTGAAATGTGTATTTAAATATCTGTATTTCAAGTAGACATTGCATATTTTTATAACTCAAGTTATATTATTTTTTCCTTTATCATAGAAACTAATTTGAACTTTAGCTATGTTATCTAATATTTAAAGATTTTCTAAGGAGTAAATAATATATAATTCTTTTGTCAGTATTTTATTGTTATAGAATTATTTTTGGGAAGTAATTTAATTCTGCTCAAATTAGGTACAATATACAGCACTTGGTTGAGCATTTTTCTCTGTTTCTGTATTTGATTCATCAGATCAAACAAAGGCAGAATATAAACAATTAATGAAATGTTAAGCAGAATATTTACTAATCATCTCCATGTACAAATATTGTTGTTTTACTGGCAGATTTTTGGTACAGTGAAATTCCTATTTTTCACTTGGTGACACTACATTAAATAATATGCAAAATCAAAATTATGTTTTTGATTTTGCATAATTTTTAATTATTAAATTAAATGCCTTCCCAAACAAAACGTTGGAAAGGCATTTAAAATGTATATGGTGGGGTGTATAAAAAGTTGTGGTAAATATTGTAAGAGCAAACTAAATAAGTGAAAAATTTCTAGTACACATGGGTCCAAACAATCTATTGTCAAGATAAACCACATTTTTGGTATGAATTTAACATTAACACTGGAATTATCACAGATATTCATGTGAGTATGAGCAATGAAATTGCTAAACTTTCTTCATGCAGAAAGTTTTTTCACTTGGCTGCAAATTGATGTACATGCAAAACAAAGTTTACATGTGAAGTACATTTCTGATTGGGATACTTTTATATAGAGGCTAAATTACTTCACATTATTTTTGTATTTGCCTTTGTATCCCATGATGCAAACCATACGCTCGTTCAGATGTATATAATGCTATGCATTGTGGGAGGGGCCACTATCCAGACTGGTTTGACCTTTATTGAGGTACTGTTAAAGTATGGGATACCGCTCCAAAAACTCTGACTGATCTACATAATCACTCTAAATCTCACTGAGTGATCCTAAAGGATTACTGCTAAACTCATTGCTCCTGACCTAATTCACTCCAGGAAACCCAGTGCCAGCTCCATCCAGTGACAGGTAAAGCCTGTCAATAAACAGAATCTACTCTACTCCTCAGGAAGCGAGACCAGAGACTTTAAGTGTGGGTCTTCTCCAAAAATGATCCCTCAGATCACCCAACCTCAGTGAGTGATCCAAAGGATCATTTAACTCATTAAGTCTCAAAATCTCTTATCACTACTAACCCAAATTACTCTAGAACAGGAAACTCAATGGTTGCTCCATTCAGTGACAGGCAAAAACCACTAGTTCCATGAAAATTCATTGAATACTGTTCATCGAAAGACAGTTTACTGAATGGCAATTCATCAAATGACAATTCATCAAAATAGCAATTTGTCGAATAAACAATTAATTGAATAACAATTTAACGAATGGCAATTCAATGAAAAAGCAATTTATCGAATAAACAATTCGTTGAACGACAGTTCGTCACAAATACAATTGATAGAAAAAAAATAATTCATTAATTTTTCAATGAATTCCTTCGTAATCCATCAAAAGATGAATTTTCTTGAAAACTATTATTTTAAAGTGTTCAGCAAGGATACCTAAAGTCACCCAAGATGTAGACAACACATGTAGGTGGTCATTGAGATGTTATAATTATTTTGTTGTTTTTTTATAACATTATTCTCTAAGCATTCATGCTATTTCATTGTGTAGATAGTGTAGCTCTCTAGACAAAAAAAAAAAAAAAAAAAAAAAAAGTTAGTTTCACCTAATTTCTTCAAAGCAACGTTGTTCAGATTGAAATCAAAACTGACAAATTTTAATATAGATCTTTGCTATGAAATTTCATCCAGCTAGAGTGGAATTATTATTATTATTATTGTTGTTGTTATTTATTATTATGTACCTCCAGGGAGCCCAAGAACTCATTAAGGGAGGGAATCTGCTCTACGATTTTGTCTCCACCTCAATCCACCAACTGCAACTACACCCAACATCATCTACCACCCACCACCACCACCACTAGTATTTCCACAAACATTGAATCTGCAGCCATTTGGCAGGTGAGCGGATATGCTAACCACTCGACCAACCAAGCTACAATAATTGTTGGAACTAAAACTGAACCACACATACTTCTTGTGCCTTTTGCAAATTCCAATGTTAGTACATAGTCCACTAAGTCAGAGAGTTATTGCATATAAAATGTCAACATATTGTCCTTTTGTAGCCCGATTATAGTTGAACTGAAAACTGAAACAGTTCGACAAATTTTTATTAAAGGTTTAAATACCAAATCAGATTAAAATTCATCCCATATAACTGGTGTGTGTGTGTGTGTGTGTGTGCGTGCGTGCGTGCTGGCGTGAACATCACCATACTAATACTGCTAATAATGGAGCCTCCATAGTTCAGTCAGTATAAACGAAGCCCTTTAGTTAGAAAGACCTAAGTTCAAATTCAGTACATGACACAAAGAATTATTATCAGTCCTTTTCAACTGAAGGTGAGTCATCTTGTCTCATATGGATATGACAGGGTATACTCCTGGACACTCGAATGTTTCATCCCACAAACCAGTCCCCACGAACACACATATCCACGGCCATAAAACACTTGTTGGATACAGAAGAAAATGGAAAACCATCTTGTTTTCTAATTATTCCCTAGTAAAATATCATTGCTACCCCACCAACCATTCAGATGAGGAGAGAGAGAGAGAGAGAGAGGAGGATAAGAGGGAAATAATAAATATAATAATAATTAAGATTTTTTACATAATCTCTTCCTGATTGTGTAAAACACACATAAAATACATGAAACGCATATACTGACTGAAAAGAATAACCCTAAAAAAAATTGCCACATATATCTACATAACAAAAGGAAATGGAGGTACACAGCTCCTGTAACTCTCTCAGGGAGAACATGAGTTCCTATACCACAGGTTCCCAACCCTATGCCCGCGGACACCATGGCGCTTGTCGACCCATTTGTGTGTGCCTGCCGCTGTTCAACCGTGTGCCGTATAGTTTGAAATAATCACGCGACAATTCATGGCATGCTATATGATGCATGCGTTAATGACACATGACGAGTATTAAACACATACAATGTAAAGTAGACGCACATTCGAAGTTGTTCATTCTAGTTTAAGAACTGGAATATCATCATATTCTCCTAATTATGAAGCACTGGCCAATGAAATGCAATTCCAAAGATCACACTAACTTATATATATATTTAAATTTTTATATAATGTAAACTTTTAAGTAATAAAACATTTGATTATAATGTAAACTTTGTATGTATTCATTTAACAAAAGAATTCAAAAAATTTACTTGAAAAAATAGATGGCGCCCGTCACCCTACCGGTATTTTAGAATGTGCTCTAGGAAACAAAAAGGTTGGGAACCCCTGTCCTATACTATTCAAGAATGTCCTCGATATTTCCAATGTCAGTGATGGATCTCCACTGAAAATGCAGTTTATCTCAATAATGGTTGATTTGTAGATCCATACTCACTAATTTTTTCACTTATTTTAAAAGTATTCTGTTTAACATTTCATTTATTATTACCTTTATATATCCTATATATTTTTGGGCACGGCTTAGTCTATAATAAAATTTGAGATGTACTGTCTTCATCTCTTGTGTGTTACTGAAAAAGGGCATCTTAAATTTATTTTCATCTGGAAACCTCATCTCAAATTTGCTCAATTATATCAAGTTTAAAATTCTGTCAAAAAATTTAGTTGCCACTTCCAGCTACATACATCCAGAAAGGGGGGGGGGGTCTAAAACAGTCTCATTCGAAATGAAGGAAGAGGATTGTGCTTCAACTTGAATGCACAAATTAAGTAGCTGTGAATCACTTTCTTAGCATAATTTTCTGTGAATGTTACTTTTTCACTTGATTCAGCTATTATATATACAATCAAATTTTCAAATTTGATTGTATACATATTTTCATACATACAAATTTTCAAATTCTATATTTTATACAAGCTGATAAAAACAGATGCACATAAAACTGTACTGGTAGCTTTTTTTTTTAACACTGAGAATAGTTGACTTCAATGGATTAACCTAAAGTATCCATTATATATGAAAGGATATTACAAATCCACCATTATTTTCATTCAGCTGTTGCCGTTTTTACCATTCTTTCATTCATGTTTTACCATCTCTTTGTTTATATTCTCTTGAATCATTATCCATCAAAAGAATTTTCATCCTCTTCAGATTTTTGCCTTGCCAACAGTTCAAAATGTCTATGAAACTTAATTGAATGCACTAATAAAAGGCAACTTTGTGGAACCGTGAGCACAGTTTCTATCTTTAAGTAGTGCAAGGAAACTCCAATGCTGAAAATGGTATTCACATCACATCAGCGCTTAGGTCAATTTCAAAATTTCGACTTTGAAATAATAATGGATTTTAAAATTCTGTCATTTAATAGCATTAAATCATCAAATTGAATCTTCTAAGCTCTTTCTTCAACTTTAAACAACTGCTAAGAGATAATTACCTGAGACATGTCATAGAGGGGACTCAGTATTTGTGAGTGTTCGATCTGGCACCAAATAACTTGATAATAACCACAGTAGTTACATTACCTTATGATTAGGAAGACTGATCATCCAGTCTTCACAGAGAATAAGAAAGTTTTCTGTGGTGACTCTATGATAAGAATGCTTGACTGGAACATGATGAAATTGTGTTTCTCAGGAGAAAAGATTATTAGTACACTGATGTCCAAAAGCTAATGCATTTTTACCTGTATATGAAAACAATTTCATTGCAACAGTCAAATGTGGCATAAATTTATTGCAAGCATACTAATAAATTATATTATTATTATTATAGAGGCCTCCATGGGGTCAAAAGACTCATCGTGAGAGGTCCTTTCCAAGAACATAAAGTCTGTCAAGATTCATCGAGGGGAGGTCCCCTTAAGAAACACAAAGTCTATCATACCACTCCTTAAACTCATTGACCATTCTCACTCTCACCACTCCATCAGGCAATGCATTCCACGGTTCAACCACCCTCCACGCAAAGAAACCACTCCTCACCCACTCGCTCACAGTTTCCTTTCGTAACTTCCAGGGATGGCGTCTTGTCATCACTCCTTCCTGCTGTTCAACCAAGTGAAAGAACTTGGTTGAACAGCAGGAAGGAGTCAACCCTGTAACCACCTCTCAACAGTTTAAAAGTCTCAATCATATCACCTCTCCTCCTTCTATCCACCAAACTCTGCAGTCCACATTCCCTCAGCCGATCCTCATGACTATCCTTGTACAGTCCTGAAACCATCTTTGTCATCCGTCTTTGTATCCTTTCCACAGTTAATATATCCCCTTCAAATCCTGGGGACCAAATCTGAGAACAATAGTCTAACTGTGGTCTGATCAGAGACTTATACAACGGAATGATAACCCTTTTATCTCTGCAGGTCAGTGTCCTTCTCATATTTGCAGCAATCCTCTGTGTTACCTTCACCACCTTTGCAATATGTCTGCTAAATTTCAGGTTTCTATCAATCATCAACCCCAGATCTCTTGTCTCCCCTACTTCCTCCAGTATAACTCCTCCCATAGAGAATGCAGCATCCCATCGATGTTTCCCAAACCTCAAGACTTTATATTTTGCTGCATTAAACTGAAACTCCCATTCATTTGCCCCATCTATCTAGCTTATTCAAATCTTCTTGCAGGGCTACCACATCTGCACTATTACTAATAATCCTTCCCAGCTTCGCATCATCCGTAAACAACTGAATATCCCCTTGCAATCCACTGGCAATGTCATTGATATAAAGGTTAAACAATATAGGTCCTAGTACTGAGTCCTGTGGGACCCCACTTGTAACACTCTGCCTCCTTGAAACTGCTCCACCATAAACAACTCTCTGATACCTATCAGACAGCCAATCCTGAATCCAGTTGACCAATCTGACATCCAAACCCATGTACTGCAACTTAAATATCAGCTTATCATGTGGCACCCTGTCAAATGCCTTCGCTAAGTCTAAGAAAATTGCAGTATATGCCTTTCCCTCATCTAATGTTCTTGCAACTTTATTATAAAAGGCTACCATATTGCTAAAACAAGAGCGCCCTTTCACAAATCCATGTTGACTCTCACAGATAACATTACCCTCATCTGCCCACTGCTGTATATGGTCCCTCACTACTTTCTCCAAGATCTTAATAACTACTGATGACACACAGACTGGCCTATAATTAGACACTTCCAGTCTGTTACCACCCTTATGCAATGGCACTATCTTACCTTCCTTCCATTCCCTGGGCACCTTTCCCGCAGCCAGAACTTTCATTGAAAAGCCATGTTAAAGGCACTGTCGGTTCCCTAGCACATTCTCTCAAAACTCGTGGTGAAATACCATCCAGTCCCAAAGCTTTACTGACATCCAGAGTACTTAGTATCTGAAACACACTCTCCTCCTGTACCTCTAAACCTCGAACCAGCCTTATCCCTCTAGCATTAAAACTGACTCCTCCAGGATGAAATACTCCAATAAAGTGTTCATTGAACAATTCCACTATATCCTCTGCATCAGTCATCTATTCCCATTTTTATCCCACAATATCATTCTTCCACAGTCATTTCTCCTCCTACTGGCCACATAGATAAAAAATTCCCTAGGATTTTCTTTGGATCTTAGGGCCAATCTTCTCTCATATTCCAGTTTCGCTTTCCTTACCACACTAGTCACTCTTCTGGCCCGTGTCTTTTATTCTTCATGCATCTTCTCTTCACCTGTCTCCTTAAATCTCTTCCATAGCATCTTTTTTGCAAGCAAATCCTGTTTAATATTGTTTGTCATCCACTTTACTCTAAATTGTGTCCTCTTCTTCACTCACCATTGCTGCTAACAAATATTCTTTCACAATTTCCCACGCACTAATGATATCCCGGCCTTCCAATTCCTCCCTCCATGAAGCTTCCCGAAGTTGACGTCTAAGACTATTATAATCGCCTGCTTTATAATTCCACATAAGTTCCCGTCTCTTTGATACTCCTGTATGTCTATTCATTTTCCAAGTCAAAACCAATATGGCCACTCTCTCCAACTGGTTGGAGAGATGTCATCTCAGTTATTAACAACTCTTCTGATGCTATAACCAAATCCAAAACTTTTGGACCTCTTGTTCCTTCTGTTACATGTTGCCTTAGACATTTGTCCCTCAAGAATTCTAGAAATTCCATTCCCCTATTGCTACATGCATCTTCCTCTCTCCAATTTATACTACTGTAGTTAAAATCTCCCATAAAAATCATTCTTGCACTTGCCAAACTTAACTGTCTAAACATCTCCTGGTCCCCATCCTCTGTGCTCTTGGGTCTGTAGCAACACCCCACTAAATATCCTGTCTTGCCCACCTCTACCTCACACCATATGCTCTCAAAATCATTTGTCTCACTTCCTTCTAAAGGAAGTGAGACAAATGATTCTTCCTTCTTCACTCTTAGAGCTCATAGGTCATCACTTATCACAAGCAGTACCCCAACCACCACGTTTTCTCCTCCTATCCCGACAAAAAATGGTGTACCCAGCAACTTCTATTCCTGTTATTATATCCCCTTCTGTCAACCACGTCTCAGTGATCCCAATAATTTTTGGCCAGGCTGATGCTATCTGCCCCACGAATTCCTCTCCCTTATTCCGGATACTGCTGGCATTAGTATATAGCATATAAATGCCGTTGTTTCTATACCCAGCATTATCCCCTCTAGGCCCCACTGGGCTCAATGTTACCTGATGTCGTCCCCCCCCCCCTTCTCCCAAGTACCCATTCCCACAAGAGGCCACACCTGCTACCATCCTTGCTGGGACACACTGACTTTTTCAGAATAGCAATCTCTCCAGATGCCTACGTCCTTCCTCATTCAGATGTAAGCAGTCTCTTGCATACAATTCCTCAAACACACTCCAAGCATCCACATGTTCCGGTCCTCTCTTGTCACACATTCTAGCTATTATGTCATTTAATATTACTGCTCTTCTGCTCGGTTCGTTATTATCATACCTAGGCAACACACACACACACACACACTATCTTTCCTCTCTGTGTCTTCTTCCGTACAGCCTCAAGCAAAAATCTCATATCTCTCGCTATCTGACTTACATTACCACCCAAGTCATTTGTTCCTACCATCACAATCATCTCATCCACCCTTTCACCTCTCTTAATTGCCATAGCCACCCTTTCTATTGTTCCTCCTGGCAAACACTCCTCACACATCCTATCTTGAACACCACGGATCATTGAGTCATACCTCTTACCATTCCCACTCTCCTATTGTTTCCATTCACTCCTCTTCTTTCATTCCCGTAGGTCTCTCTCATTCCCTCTCCTCTACTGCTATTTTCTCTTCTAGCATTCCCATACCTCTCTCTCTCCTACTGTTTCCATTCTCTCCTCTTCTAGCATTTCCATACCTCTCTCTCGTTCCATCTCTCCTACTGTTTCCATTCTCTCCTCTTCTAGCACTTCCATATATCTCTCTCATTCCATCTCTCCTACTGTTTCCATCCTCTCATCTGCTAGCATTCCCATACCTCTCTCTCATTCCCTCTCTTCTACTGTTTCCATTCTCTCCTCTTCTAGCACCCCCATACCTCTCACTCATTCCCTCTCTTCTACTGTTTCCTTTCTCTCCTCTTCTAACACTCCCAAAATTCTCTCTCTCCCCTACTCTGATTCGGCTTGCATTTATTTCTTCCATTCTCCTAATCTTATCTTTCATACCTCTGCTCTCACAAGACATTCCACCTCCTCTTTCATCTCATTTATCTCCCTCTGCAGGTCAGTCACTCTTAATCTAAATTCACTCTCCCAAACAAAACCATCTCCTAAACTTTCACAGTCACTTACACCTTCCACACTATCAACTATTATTTTCTCGTTCATATATATATTTTTTTCATTCTCTCCTATCACACTACTTGTCTTCCTACATTCATTCCCCATTCCTGGAGCAACAAGGTCGGATATTGATTACAGAAAATATGTGATATAAATTTTGCACAAATTAAACTGCAATTCCTGTTTTGGCAAAAGTTACAAATTTCCTAAGGACTTAGGAATTATTCTACAGTGCTTACAGAAAGCTATGCAGAGAATAATTATAGACTGAAATGTATGGATGTATTCCATACATTTTAGTATGGAATACATCCACCTCGAACTGCGATGCAGCATTCACGATGTTGTGCCATACTTAGCACCAAGTGATGTGGCATTGTCATCCATAAAAATGAATTCTTCACCTACAGCACCATGAACAATCGAATCCGATGTTGAATAACTTCATTGCAATCAGGGGGAACGCCAGCCATATGTGCAATGTGTGCAATGCACACAGTCGCCAGGATATAAAGGCGCCAAAGATTTCATATGATATTTTAAATAAAGTGAATTTTGTCAGCAAAATACTGCAGTCTTCATCTATGAATCTCCAACTTATACTTTAAATGCATTGAGTGATCTAAATCAATTTTTAAATGATTATAGGTCTGATGAAACTTTCAAAGAAATTGTAGAAAGCTAAAATTAATTGCAGCAAAATTTGACGCAGAATCTGTATTTTGTAGTAGTAGACCACTAAGGTGACATCAAAAGACAACACAATTTGATTATGAAAATGAAAATATAGTAGATCCTGAAATTTCATTTAAAGTAATTTTTTTTCTCAGCATAATATATCAAACATTACAATCTTTGCAGGAAAGATTTACTTTATTAAAAGAACATATGAATTCATTTCAGTTTTTGTATTTGTGAAGTACTTCACAAAATAAAGAATATTTATTATCTTGTTGTAAAAAGTTACGACAAAAATTAACACACGAGAATCATTCAGACATTGAAGCAGACGATTTATGCGAAGAAATTTTACACTGTCAACTGTTTATTTCTAATTTTAAAAACAATGTATATCAGATAATTCAGCATATTTATTCAAACGACTTAATCACAGTTTATTCAAACTTTACAATTGCTCTTAGGATTCTTTTGTCATTACAGTATCTGTAGCATCTGCTGAAAACGGTCCTTTTCTAAACTTAAAATTTTTAATAACTACTTGCATTCCACAATGGTACAAGACAGACTTTCAAATCTTGCCATTATATCAATAGAGTCAGATATTTTAGATCAACTTGATATACATGATATTATTCGAGAATTTTCATTAATGAAAACTAGAAAAGTTCAATTCACTAAGTGATTTTTCTTTCTGTTTAAATATTTAACTATTTCTTTACCCAATAATGTTTAATATGTGCCTATTTTTTATACTTTATTTTTGTTGTTTTTGTACCCTTCTTGTATGTTTGTTTTTTATACAATTTTTTTTTTTGTAATTTCTGCTTTTTGTTCAATAAACTTATAATTAATATATTTCTTATTTCATTTTTACTCACTTATACTTTTTTATTAGGGGAAGGGGGTATAGGGGCGCCAACTAAAGTTTTGCACACAGGTGCCGGACACTACTGGCACGCCCCTGATTGCAATATCGTTCACCAGTCATAGTTCCTATTTTCCAGCACTTGTAGCTCAGTGTGTCCATTAAGCATAATGTTTCCTCACACCATGACCCCAACACCACCATATCTGTCCATTTCAAGAACATTCTCACGATGGTAAGCAATACCACTTTCATGGTAGATCAAATGTTGTCTAGAATTGTAGGAAAGACTAAAACAACTCTCACCTGTTAAGCATACATTAGCCCATTGATGTTTTATCCAATTTTTATGGATAAAACAACTGAAAACATGCTCTATGATGAACTGTAGATAAAGGGATGCAGACTATAGGCATTCAGGTGTATAGTCTGTAGTATGCATCCCTTTATCCACAGCTTATTGTAGACTACAGGCATACAGGCCTATTTGTTGCAGACATCCTGCCACAATTTGTTGAAATATCCATGTACCTGCGCTTCAATGGAGCTGACTTGCAAGCTGACCTGCTGTGGTGCATCAATTACATTTTGCTGTTATAACCAAAAATCTGTCTTCATGCTCCATGGCTGAGCGAGGGCAACCCCTTAACAAATGTTGAAAACACATTCCATTGGTTTGAAATGTGCACAGACCCTGGATAGAATACTGTGTGATTCCAAACTCTTTGGCAATATCAGTAATTTTGTGCCCTTCTTCAAACTTTCCAATAATTCTGTGTGAAATCATCTAGATGATGTTTCAGAGACATTACAAGAAGAGCTTCCTTCAAATACAATTCATTTAGTGCAGCTTTTTGCCTTTTATCCTGTTGGGTACTACCATGTGACTCCTTTGCATGTAATTTAAAAATTGAATGTATACCCACTTTCTGCTTGAAATCATCAGTTATACAAATTGCCACAAGCTAATTCATCTGAATTTGCAGTTGAAACCTTCACTGTGAATGATCTGACAGGTGACGCATATGGTGTGTGTGAGAAGATATGAAAGAGTTTCTGTAAGTGAGCAAAAAGGATGTGAGAAAGTAAAGTGTAACAGAGACAAAAACAACTGAGTTATGCATAGGTTCAAGAGAAATGGTTTGCAGTTTGGGGATGTGTTGAGTTGAGTTGAGTGAATTTGATGAATGGAAGGACATAAATCTGAGTGACAGATTGCACTTGAATGGATGTGGATAATTAGATGTCTCGTGAAATTATTCCAAATTGGATTGAATAATAGTTAAGGAAGTGTAGATAGCAGGATGATTTTAATAGGCTAGTAGATAATAGTAGATAGGCTAGTAGACAAAAGATAATAATGGATGGTAACTTAAATATGAAAAATGCAAAGTTATGCATTTTGGAATAAACAGATTACCAGTTGTGTGCTACATCGATGCCACTATACTCCAGGAATTTGATGAGTTAAAGATTTGGAGGTGATGGTATACAGGGAGTTGAAGTTTAGATGACATACTGCAGTAATGGTCAGAGTAACTTATAGAATTACTTGGTTATTGAAGAACACTCTAACAACCAGAGATAACGAAGTTATCATTCCTCTTTATAAGGCTTTGATATGGCCACTGGCCACATCTGGATTACTGTGCATAGGTCTAGTCAAATGGATATCTTGGGAATGGGAAGATGGAAAGGGTGAGTGATCCAGAGATGAGTGATCAGCATGGTAAGTTGCCTGTGGAATGTTTCTCATGACAATAGATTAAAGATTATCTATAGGTTGCACATTTAGGATTGATGCAAATTTTTTTTTCAGCACTTTACTGAAGGAATACAGAACAAGGGATTATACTCAGCATTTGAATAAGAGTTCGCAGTTAGCAAGGATATGAGGACTAGATTTGTTTCTTGGAGAATGGTGAATGATCTGTTGTCAAAGTCTTTTGTGAGTGCTTTGTCAGTGAATTCATTCAAGGGAAGGTGTGATAGATACTGTGTAGATAGTATTGTTCTCCAGCAGTGTCTTCGCACTCCATGGAGGTTCCTATATAGTAATAATAATAAAATCATTTTTTGAAAAAAAAAAAAAAACCTAATTTGAGGATCCCCCATTACTGAAAATATTTCTGTAAGGATTTAAATCTATATAATATACTGTAGGTGATTATCTTAAAAAAGCTGCAGTGGAAGGCAATATATGAACTTTTGTTAGGAAAGGACAAAGTTTCTTAATTATAATGGATACTTAGGGCAAGTCATATTAATGTCAGTTACTCTCAATTTGAAAAAAAAAAAGAAAAAAGTAAGTGTTGGTTCTAGAATGAATAAATTCTATTCCTACTTCCCCAAAATAGCTCTGATTTTTGTCTATTAGGAAGAATTCTAAGATACTTTTTTTTTTTTTTTTTTTTTTTTTTTTTTTTTTTTTTTTGTTGTTGTTGTCTCTAGTCTATAGAGAGTGATGGTAAGTGCATCTTCTGTATCTTTGTAAAGACTTTGTTAGGAATAGCATTGGGAGTAATCGGTACTTTCCGAATGCATGGTGAATTCTGCTAAAAAGAGAAACAAAGATGAGAAACACATCCTAGTTGTTCACTTCTTCAAACTTGTTTAATTTTAACTTTTTCATTCTTAAAAATTCATGCATATTATTTTACATCTGTGCTATTCATTTAATGCACTTCATGGTAGAACATTGAATTATATACATATTTACATGAATTTTTCTTTTGTTTTTTGCACTAAGACATTTTTGATTATCTTCTTTCACTTTCTAACTGTTAGCTATTCATGATTCTACTGTAATTTCACTTGCAACATTTTCATTTGTCTGCTCTCTCTCACTCTCTAATATAAAACTTTCTACTAAGATATTTGAATTCCATTTCCCTTGATGATCATTGTACAATGCTTAAAGTATGAAGATATGACTCGAAAAGAAATTAAAAAAGTGTGTTATAATAGCATCTTTTATAGTAATGCCATTAAAAGAAAAAAAGTCACAATTGATTTCAGAGCCTTTTTGCTTTTTTATTTTGTCATTTGCAGGATATTTTTTCTTCCAGAAATCAAAAGACATAATACACTAGCCTCATAGCCTTAGTTACTTTGACCATAAATCCAAATAATGCAACTCAGCCATTAAAATGGGTCATTTGAATGACAAATATTAATTTTTAAATAGGAAAGGTTGAAGGATTGGAATTGAATGAAAAGAATATATTTCGATTACCAAGCACCATAGATGTCAGTAAGGCAGCATGGTGATAAGATTTCACCATGTTTTAAGAGGAACTGACCTAGCAGTTTTATGAAAGTCAAGTAATTGGATGATTTTCAAGGAGTGGAAGGAGGATAAGAAAGTGTCCTTACATAAAGGTGATGGAATGAAGATATCAAACCACAGACCAATTTGTATTTCTTATGTGGATATTAAAATTTTTAGAAAGATTAGTAAAAACTCATATACAAAATGGCAGATTAAGGTAATATTATTTATGGCAGTCAGCACTGATTTGTTAAGGGGTGCTCTTCTTTTAGTAATCTGGTTTGCTTTTATAATAAAGTAACAAGAGTGGTTCATGAGGGAAAGGCTTTTTGTTGTTGTTTATGAATTCTGTGCACAATGAGAAAGAATGAATCTATTAACATGTTTCTTGAAAAGCTGGGAGTTGTATGCAATAGGGAAAAACAGTATGAGAAGGATGTTTCAAAGAACACAGGCAGGTGTAGGAAATGTTGACCAGTGGCTGCTCATGTTCTCGCATGATTAAAATGGTTGTGGCATGTCCAATGGAGTAACACCCATGAAAGTGCCTATTAAAAAATAAATAAAGGCAATGCAGAAACAAAATGCCTGTGAGAAAAAAGTAATTGAAAGGAGTGGAGGTACCTGTTAAGCAGATTATCCTCTTCAGTATACAGTATGCAATAAGAAATTCAGGGAGGTTTTGGGTGCACCCTAAATGTGAGAACATTATTCCAAGAGAAGATAGATTTGGGATTTATAAAGCTGAGAAGGACAGAAGTAGAGTTTTTAAATGAAAAAGAACAATTTTTTGGAGGCTGTTGAGATTATGAATGAGAATATGAATTATTTATGCCATGATAAACTAGATGTGAAAGTCTGTCCAAGAACACAAAACTGATATTGAATGGAAATAGAACATTTTCAAATGTAAAAGGAATAGAATTATTAAAGCAAAAAATGCAAAAAAAAAAACAAAAAAAACATGCTATTTGAACAAAAATAAAATATTACATATTTTTATGAAAAATGATCCAACTTCAAATATGAAAAATTTGGAGTTGGTTCACTTTGAGCATCATTTGGTATCAGAAATCTATAAGAGGAAATAGTGTATTAAGCCTGAACCCTGGAATGACATAAGCTAGAAACTGCCTGTATTTATATTTACTAAATTAGAGTAGCATCCCAGTTCATTTGATTACAATTTTTAAATTTTTTTTTTTTTCTCCCAGAAAAGCAGTGATTCATGATACCATACTACAAAACAGTTACTAAGTGAATTAATAGATAAACTGTGTTTAAAGATTATAATTAAATGAATGAATAGAAATCTTAGTGATTACATGTAAATAATGATTATATTTTGGTAGAGAAGTCTGTCCATTTGATATTAAGCAAAATAGTCTTCCTATTTACTGAGCATTAAACTGAATATTGACAATGCAATATTATTAAAATTCTCAGAATATATAGAAATATGTATTATGCATTTGAGAGTTTAATAACTGTTTGTTAATCTCTGATTTTATTTTATTTATTTTTTTTATGATAAAAGATATACAGTCATTTGTTGAAAATGTAAAGTCTTTTTATTAGAAATAAAATGTTGTTGTTGTTAATAAGCAGACTCTACTTTTACCATTTCACATAAACCACTAAAACTACTTGCTATGATCTTAAAAAAATGCATGAATGAAGCTTAAAAATAATAATTTCAGTTGATCTGTTGATAATACCCCATATGAAATAGTATATATATTTTTTTAATTTAAATACATTATATTTTTATGTAGCCATATTTCGACTCATCTTAAATTTTTATGTGATAAAAATTAGAATTCTACCTGTCCTTTTTATTATACAAGAAACATTTATATAATTCACATCTTTGAAGATCAGTTTCAAAGATAAAAATTTGCATTTCATTCAGGCATTTAATAGAATTGTACTTTGGAATAAGTTGAAGGAATGAAATTCACTGTTATCAGTTATTAGGCAACTTTGGTTGCATTGAAGGAATGCAGTTTGTTATTGTGTAGGATGCATTCAAGAGGACGGAATTGCATAAAAGTGATGGATTGCATTAAAATGGATTTAGTGTGAACCAACTGATGAAACTGTTTCTAGAATTCAAGAATGAAGCATAATAAGTGATATGAACAAGTGATCAGAGAGTATTAATGTGAGCAAGGATGAGAAAGCAGAAGTGTAAGATAAACAGAGAAGTAGGGAGAGGGGAATCAGGTGAACAATGAGACATGGCATAAGGAGAATGAATTTTGGAAAGTAAATATATGTGTACATTTTGGAAAATTATGGAGACAACTACCGTGTTTGAGTAAAACTTTAGTTTAATATAAACCAAAATTCACATTCGATGTTTCGACCTTTATATCAAGGTCATCTTCTGGAGCATATATACTATATACAGAGAAACAAGCTGCACTACAATCTACATGGTTTGCTAAAGTTACTGACCAACCATTACAACAATTATTGGCCTGACCTCTGGTGAAAAAAAAAAAAAAACTTACATTAACACTAGAGTCCTATTATTAATATTATCTATTAGTTGTAAAATTACATTGGGAGCAACAACAGGTCTATATATATATATATATTAACATCATGATTATACATATAAATTCCAACCAGTTGGTATGGAATGGTTTCCAATACTAGCTGAAGGTTGCCTAGAGTCCTGAAGTATGCGATACTAAATGTTAAGTAGGCTGAATGTGTGCCATCCAGATTGTTGGAATTTTCATGCCACCAGTATTGTTGATATTTGGGTGGTTTATCAGAATTTCGCAGTCTTCCTTAAATTTTCTTTCATACCAGGTTTTTGTATGGTGTAAAAGAGCGGGTACTTTTCCAGTCGATTTGGTGTAAGGTGTTGAGAGGCCTGCTTCACCAAAATGGTTATATTTAATGTGTCTTATGTGTTCTTTCTTATGTATATGAACTGTACGTCCTTTTCACCAATGTATGGTAAGTTATAAGTTACTTTGGTGAAGTGGATGAAATAAACTCCAGGATGCCAATGGAAGGAGAGGATTTTTAGAGGAGTTGAATATGTTTTTAAGTTTTGTAGGTGGTTTAAAGGTGGCATTTAGATTATAATGGTGTAGGATTCTGTTGATTTTTTCTGATAACCCTTTAATGTATGGGATGGCTATGGTTTTACTGTAATCTAGATTCTATTTTGATGATGTTTTATGAAGTACTTTATTAATAGTATTTTTGTTATATCCATTATTTATAAATGTGTCGCTGATGATTTTTAGTTCCTGTTTCACAGAAGGGTGTTAATGACTCTATATTTTTGTGATGGGTGGTGGTATGAATTAGCATGTATGTATTGGCCAGTGTGTGTCTGTTTTTGCGGTAGACCGTGAAGAATAGACTGCCTGAAGGAAGACATGTGACCAGTGTATCCAGGAATGTGAGCGAGTTCTGATTTTCAATTTTGATGGTAAATTGTATGTGTTCATGTTGTTTGTTCTGGTGGCTAAGGAATGTGTTTAGTGTATGTCGCCCATGTGGCTAGATGATGAACACATCGTCAACGTATCTAAGCCACACTGTAAGTTCTAGAGTGAAGGAATCAAGAGCACTTTGCTCAAAAGTTTCCATATAGAAGTTAGCAATTGGGGGTGGGGGGAATAGTGGTGAGCCCATGGCTGTACCTTTTGTAGGTAAAATTTATTTTGCCACACGAAGTAACTGGAACGTAGTACATGGACAAAGAAGGCTGTAATGTTGAACGGAAGTTTGTTCCGTAGGAGCGAAGTAACTGGAACGTAGTACATGGACAAAGAAGGCTGTAATGTTGAACGGAAGTTTGTTCCGTAGGAGAAGAATTGTGTCATTGATTGGGACATTTGTGAAGAGGGCTGAAACGTCAAAACTGCCAAATAAGTCATCTTTGTCGAGTGTTATGTTTTTAACTTTGTTTATAAAGTGTTGTGTGTTCTTTATGTAGGAGGGGGAATGGCCTACCAACACTTTGAGTGTTGACGCTAATTTCTTGGCTAGGTGGTAATTAGGGCTATCTATTCCTTCCACAATTGGTCGAAGCGGAAAATTTTGTTTGTGTACTTTCAGGACACCATATATTCTGGGAGAGCGGGCGTAATGGGGTATAAGTGTTTTAACCGTGTCTAATGGCCATGAAGTGACAGACTTAAGTAATTTCTCTGTTTGGGTTATAGTTTACCAGCTGATAGGTGCTGTTATCGGAGACTAGTTGATTTATCTGATGGATAGATGTTGATCTATCAAGGACAACAGTCGCATTGCCTTTATCCGATTTTATTATAATTATGTCTTGATTGCTGCTAGTTCCGTTTTTGTAAGATTGTTATGTATGGTTTACTTATTGTTCAGAACATTGCTGGTTTCTAATCATATTTTATCGGCTATATTTTTGGGTAGGAACCTAATGCCTCTTTCTATGTGGTAAATAAAATCCAATTTATTGACAGTTTTAGGTGCTATTGCATAGTTAAGGCCTTTATCAAGTAGCATAAGTTGGCCGCTATTTAAGGTGTGGCTTGATAAGTTGATCACATGGTTCTTGCTTGCAGGTGGTTGGTTGCTCCTCGTCTCCCTTGTTTTGTTGTTCACTGTTGGAGCTGTTTACCGGGGAGGAGATCTCCTGATTGGTTGGATTCGTATGATTGGCAGCCATATTTTGCCATTGTTTCAAAATGTGAAATTTGGCCTTAAGTTTTTCTTTATTATTTTCTGTTATAAACGAGCAAAGGGTGATTGTTATGGGTATTTTTAATTATGGTAGTATAGATTAAAATGAAGAGACAGCATTTAGAAATAAGGAAAATGAATTTCTTGAGTTTCAAGAAATTCATTTTTGAATTTCTTGAGACAGTTAATTATCTTATGTAGTACATAATGGAAGGCACAAAAGCATCAAAAGTCAGATTCAATTTCAACTGAGGATGTGATTGTATGAGGTAGGTAGTTGCCATATGAAGTCATATGGAGACTTCCATGAGGAAAGGATATATGTGGAAGTACAAGGAGTTAAGTGGAAAGGAGATAAATGCTGTAATAAATTTAGTTTAATCCTTTATCCAAGTGTAAGAAAACAAAGTTTTCCCCTGAAAATATCTTCAGGACTGAGTTAAGGTGGTACAACCCAAGGCAACTCCGAGCAAAGATAGACCAAACTCTCATCACTCCTTGTCTCAGTATCTCCCATAATGCAAAGCACATCTCCTTGCAGACATGTATACTGCTATGCATTAAGGGAAGGGCCACTACCCAGACCGGTTTCGATCTTTATTGAGGTCACGTCAGTGCGAGGCAGACCCAAACGTGGAGATACTAAGGCAGAAACGACAGGAGAGGTCATATTTACAACTTGCCAAAAGGTGTACCACCTTATTATTGAATTACTCTGGATTTAGAATTAGAGAGTAGTGGCCCTTCCCTTAATACATAGCAGTATACATGTCCGCAAGGAGATATGCTTTGCATTATGGGAGATACTGAGACAAGGAGTGATGAGAGCTTGGTCCACCTTTGCTCAGAGTTGCCTCGTGTTGCACCACCTTACTTCAATCCTGAAGATATTTTCAGCCGCGAACTTTGTTTGCTTACACTTGGATAAAGGATTAAACTAAATTTATTATAGTCTAACCAAGTGCAAAATAAACTTCTGAGATAAATGCTGCTTGGGCAACTGACCAAGAACTGTTTAAGAGCATCAGTGAGTAAATATATTCTGTAGATCTAAAGCTGAATAAAGTAGGTAATGTCAGATGGGATGAATCAAGGAGAATAACATAAAATCTGAATGAAGAAGAAGGCAACTGTTCCTTTTTGATTATACATTATCATTATAATTCTGTTTCTAAAACCTGTGTTTTCCAAAATACAATATTATTATATCACTATCATCATACCTCCATAGAATCAAAAACTCATCTTGGAAAGTCCCTCTTTCACACAGATCATAATACCATATCTTAAATACACTCACATTGAGAATATGCAAGGAACTGATAATTCCTCTGACTAGGTCATTTAACTTATGTCAGCTTTTCTCAGCTCTGGCAAAGTCCCAAGGGAGCAGAGAAGGAAGACAAAATATTTTGTTGTATAATGAAACCTGTGGAGTATTCATGACTAAGCATACACATGTAACCACAGTAATAAGATTTTTTAATATGTAAATATTTCTTCCTAAGTATCATAGGACATCTTCAGTACAGTTAATTCAAACAATACTAGGAATCACATACAGTTGGGGCACATGCTTACAGTGGAATCCCTCTATGCATGCATTAGCATGTTATAGAATTAAATTAAAATATATAATATATCTCAAAAAAAAAAGGGGGTTATGTTAAAATGAGATAACATATAAAAAATTATTTTACACAATAATTTTGGATCCAAACCAATGGATCCTATGGTTTGGATTTTCAATTCTGTTGTGCGAGGCCAGATTTCAGCGGTTTGAAAAATCTGGCCTTGCACAACACGGAATATGTATGTATATATATGTGTGTATGTTTAGTCATGAAGACAAAATAATTCCTTTGCATGAAGAAGGCTCTAAGACTATGGTAGCAAATTATAAAGCAATCAATCTCAGGAGTAGTGATAAAGAGAATTCAAGAATGGATGAATAAAAAAATACGATACTCTATGAGGGGCATCATGCAGTAGTAATTTACTAACTTTTATAATAGAATGACACCCAAGTTGGATAAAGGAAATGGCTACTTGAAGATACTGCTGGATTTTGCAAAGTTATTTAAGAGGATAGCATGTGAAGCTCTGTTACATAAATTAGAACAAATGGGAATGAATATTCCCATTTGTTCTAATGGATATGCAGGTGGTTGATGAACAGACCAAAAAAGTAGCATATGAAGGAATAAGTCCAGGAGAACGAAGATGACTAACAATGCTGCAGGATTCGGTGCTTGGACTACCATTTAATTGGTACTTATATGTGAAATAATTTGAAGGGAAATATTCAATTTATTGCTGATAATGAAAAATTGGGGTAATAGTCATTCAAGGCCATGTAAAGATCTTGCTGGATGATTTAAATAAGCTGTCAGTATGTGCAAAAGATAATTCGTGTCAGTTTAATGTAGAAAAGTGTCAAATTATGCATTTTAGGGTAAAAAAAGTCAGAAGCTATGTACCACATTGATGGAATTATTATCGAAGTTAGAGATTTGAGGATAATAAACAGATTTGAAGTTTAGCAGTCATGTTGCTAAGGTTGTGAAGGCAGTTCGTAGGATTACTTGGCTATTGAAGAACACATTAGCAAGAAGAAATTAGGAAGTTATCATTCCTCTTTATATTGCATTGATATGTCGACATCTGGATTACCATGCTCAGGTTTACCTGGGTTTCTTGGGGATCAGGAAGTAGTGAAGAGAATGAAGAGGTGAGTTACCAAGATGGTGAGCAGTTTGTAGAATACTCTCTATTAGAATAGATTTTTAGGTGAAATAGGTGAAAAATCTATCCTAATAGACACCTATCCTCTAAAAATCTATCCTAACAGGGAGAGGTGCAGAGGAAATATTTTGGCGCTAGCTAGAGAGGACAGAACAAGAGATCGTTCCTGAAAATTGAGTAAGAGTGTGGTTAGTAATGTGTGAGAACTAAATTTTTTACTTCAAGAGTGGTGAACGAATGGAATGGAATGGATTGTCAGAGTCAGTTGTGAGTACTTTGTTAATGGGTTGAAGGAGAGATATAATATTGTGTGGATAGTTTTTCGATCTTCTACAGTCATTCTTCAGACTCCATGGAGGTGCCTATGCAATAATAATAATAGTAATTCTCTACAGTCACCACGCTTTTGGGTAATGCATTCCAGTTATTCACCACTCTACATAAAAACACCTACTTCTTACTCCTTTACACAGCTTTCAGGGATGCCCTCTTGTTCTCCCCCATTCTATGAAAAACCTCTTCCACTTTAATCTGGTAAAACTCATTACTAACTTATTTGTTTCTATCAGATTCCCCTCCTCCTATCCACTCTGCAAATTGCATTTTCTCAATCTTTCTTCATATTCAACATTACAGAGAATTTGAAGTCTGTGCACACAGTAGTTTATATGTAGTTTAAGACTTTATACAATGGAACCATAATCTCCTTACTTCTACAAGTCAGTGTCCTCTGCTTCAGAGCCAGAATTCATTGTGCTATCCTTATGACCTTAGCAGTGTATCCTCAAAATTTTAGGTCCATAACCATCATTACCCCATAAATATGATTTCCTCCAGTTTCATTATATTCTACCAATTGTATATTATACATCCCATCTTTGATTTGAATTTTAAAACCTAGTACAACATTGAACTATTAACCCCATTCACTTACTCTGCTCTGTTTAAGTCTTCTTGTAAAGCTATATATGCTCTATTCATAGTTCTTCTGACCTTCATCATCTGCAGACAACTGAATGTACCTATTTAAACCTTCCTTAGTATTATTAACACCAGATCTCCATGGAGTCAAAAGATCCATCACTGGAGGTACATGCTATCAACACAAAACTCATCAAACTGTGCTTTAAATTCATTAAGTATGTCTTCATTCACCATATACTCAAGCAATATATTTCACTCACCAAGCATTCTACATGCAAAGAACTTGTTATATATCACCTGTCCCTTTGTTCACATCCTCCTTTTTGGTGTATTTGAACAGTGTTGCAAAAAGTTTTTTTTTTTTTTCTTAATTACATTGTATAGATTTCTATAATAGTGCTTTTGTGTGATAGACCGGATATAATCATTTTACTGTCATATTGTGGTTCCATTCATAAGTCATACTGTCATAAGTGTTTGCTTCGGTTGTTATTTTGATTAATGCAAATACAAAAATGATTAATAATTGATTAATGATACAAAAATGGTGACAGTAAAGAAGAATATGCCAGCAACATGGAAGGTTTCAACTTGGAGATTAACTTTTTATTGTTGTATTTATGCACAACCCTCCGTAGCTCAGTCAATACAGATGAAGCCCTTTGGTCAAAAAGACTTGGGTTCAATTCCTGTCAGCAATGTGAGGAACCTGTATCTGGTCTCTTTTGATGAAAAGTGAGTTAGCCGGTCTCATATGGATATGGGGGGTTCCACCTGGAAACTTGGGTATTTTGTTCTTCAGAACAAGCAAACTGGCCCTGTGAACACACGCAGCAGGAGGCATGGGGATAATCACCTTATCCTCGGGTAACAGTTGCAGTGTGATGAAGTGCCTGTTAGGATCACTGAAGAAAAAGAAGAAGATTTATGGATGCACAGAACAGAATTAAAGTAAACAAACTTTGAGAATGTAGTAAACATGGAATTGGGGCAGTGGTGCAATTAGAGCAAATAATGAGTCGATAATCACAGAATTTTGGAAACCTTAGAAGGAAAAAAGAGCTGCAAAAAATACCACCAGGGAGTCCGAAGACTCATCAAGGAGGACACCTACTCCACAACCCTCCATCTCCACCACTCAGTCCACCAACTACCACAAATCGCAACTACCTTCATCATCTATGCCAACACCATCTACCACCAACCACCACCATTAATATTTTCACAGACAATCACAAACATCCATGCCCATGACTGAATTCAAACCCGTAACCTTTTGTCTGGAGAGTGGATACACTAACCACTCGACCAACCAGGCCACCATAATATGCAGATCTGCCATAAATGCATGGTTGGAAGAAAAAGCAAAAATGTGTGAAGAAGCCAATAAAAAGAATAATAACAAGATCGTGCATAAAATTATAAAAGAATTAGCAAAAACATCTGAAAACAGACCATAAAAAAATGAAAGATAAAAATACTATTGAAACTGAAACAATTCAAGATTAAAAAAAAAAAATTGGAAAGAATACTACCAGATACTTTTCTGGATGGATCAATACTAGAAAAAGACAAATGAAGAGACAGAGAAGCACCATTTATAATAAAATAAGAAATTTTGAATGCAATAAACCAAATGAACTTGCCTAAATCACCTAATTATGATGACCTTCCTACTGAACTGTGGAAGGTCATCATAATTAGGTGATTAGGTCATCATAATTTCCTGCTTGAACCAAATACTATATGCTAGTGAAATTATAGATATAGACAAAACAGAAGACAGGCATCATAATACCAATTTTTAAAAAGAGATAAATGGAGGTGTGAAAATAATAGTACCATAACATTGCTCATTGATAGCTACAAAATATTCACATGCATTACACAAAATAGAATCCAGACTTTAATGAATAAGACAATAGGAGAAGACCAAGCATAAATTTTAGACATAACATAGACCATATTTTTACAGTTACAATTAATAGCCTGGCTGAAACATACTCTGCATACAACTTACTTATATGCTGCACTATTATTGACCTCAAACAAGCATTTGATTATATTGACAGGAACAAAATTATAAATATCTTAAAATCTATGATGTTAGATTCAGAAATACAAACCTTATTACAAATTATTATAAGGATACCAAAAAAGCACCTGTCAAATTTAATAAAATAAAAACAGACAAATTCAAAGTAGAAAAAGGAGTAATGTAGGGTTGCCTATGATAACAACAGTATTCTCTGTGGTGGTTATCAGCATGGGTTTGTTAAAGGAAGATCATGTTTTACTAACTTACTTATATACTATAACAATGTGACAAATATCTTGGACAGGAGAGATACATATACAGTGGTGTACTTAGATTTTGCAAAAACTTTAGATAGACTGTCACGTGACAAGCTGTTAAATAAATTGAAACAGATAGGATTGGATAACAGACTTCTGAGATGGATCAGTGTCTGGCTGATCACTGATGCAGTATCCTGAAAGAGAAAAATCACTAGTGGTGTACTGCAGGGATCAGTTTTGGGACCAGTGTTGTTTAATTTACATGTTAATGATATCGAGATGGGTTTATCTAGTGATATGCAGCTGTTTGCAGATGATGCAAAATTGGTAAGAGAAATGCAGAGTCAAACAGATGTTATGGCCTTACAGGAGGACTTGAATAGATTGCATGAATGGGCAGGTAAGTGGAACCATCAGTTCAGTGTTGCAAAGTGTAAGGGTTGAGATTTGGTAAGCAATGATGGGATGCAAAGTATACACTTGTGAGGAAATTTTAAAGGAAATAGAGAAAATGAGAGATATTGGAGTGATGGCGAACAAGGACCTGAAATTCAGAGGCCAAATTGCACAAGTTGTGAAGACATCACATCAGATAATGGTAATGATGCAGAGGAATCTGATATGCAGAAATAAAGAGATTAAGATGCCAGTGAATATAGCCTTGATCAGGCCTTATATGGATTACTGTGCACAGATTTGGTCACCGGGTTTTCATTGTGACAAAGATATGTTGGAAAGAGTCCAGAGAAGATTCACAAAGGTGGTCAATGGTCTTTGGAATGGAGTACGAGGACAGATTGAGAGAATGTAAGTTGCAAATCCTCATGAAAATAGGAGGAAAGGTGGGGGGGGGAGAAGGATATGATTGAGACATATAAGCTAGTCAGAGGATTGTTATCAGGTGTTGACATGGAAGAGATTTTTCATGGAACAGGAGAGAGAGAAAAAGAGGGTTAGAACAAGAAGCTATCACTGGAAACTGTATGAGGAGGGTGTGAGCAGAGGAGTGAGGGGAAGGTTCTTTGCATGGAGTATGGTTGGTGAGTGGAATGCATTGCCTGAGTGTGTTGTGAATGTAGATATATTGAATCAGTTTAAGGCACGGTTGGATGAGCATTGTATGTAATAGTGTGTACCTCCCACGATGAGTCTCTGACTCATGTAAGGCAGATGTTAATAATAATATACTCGAATAATTAAAGCAATTTACATATCTTTGCAGTTTCATTACTCACAACCTTGACAACACATGAACAGTAAAATACAGACTTAACAAAGGATGGTCTAATATGAATAAATGAAACAAAACATGAAAAGATAACAGCATTTCAAAAAACCTCACACTAAAATTATAAAACTATTTTTATACCTACAGCAATGTATGGAACTGAGACATGGACATGCAATCAGAGAGAAATAGCAAATCAGAGCATTTGAAATGAAATGCTTAAGAAAAATAAACAAACACACTGGTCAGAACACAAAACAAATGATCAAGTTAAATGCAAATTAAATTATAGAGAAGATATCATAGCTATCAGTATGCACTTAGGATTTAATCTTGGGGGGAGCTGAGTTGAATGGATAAAAATATTTTTAATGCAAATTCAATAAAATTCATTAGGTGATTATAAAAATGTATTTAAAGAATAAAATCCAGTTTTCTTTTCTTTTGACAAAACTCTTGAATTATTTCAGTCGTTGTTACATTAATCTCTCTGTGTGTGTATATAGCAAAGCCAGTCCGTTCAATTGTGATTATGTCATGGTAGATCTTAAATAGGTTTTTAAATGGATTAAGGCAGAAAATGACCTTTCACTAACACCTATTGTTACTGGAAGCATTGCAAATATTTTTAAGAAGTTATAGATATTAGAATATATCATTTTGTCACACTTCGAAACTGCATCAATGGCATTTCTGCATGGAGCTATTGCAAATGGTTTTTCAATTTTTTTATACCACAACTTGAGCTCAGGCAAACAGAGTAGGGCTCAATCTGTCTGAGCACTACTTTGTTCGCCTTGTGTTCACAGCGGCCATGATTCCTGAGAGCTATAGGGTATCCCCAAATTATGTGACCACTAATTCATAAATATTATAGAAATAAAAGACACAACACAACATAAATAAAAAATAAATTTTAATTAGGAAAAGATTTTTAGAAAATTTTCTAGTGTTTTATTTTCCTTTTTCTTGGGGAGGTGCCCCCCCACCCCCGGCATACCACTGATAGCTATAATTCTTAAACAGCAATTAAGATGTTTGGAAAATCTCCAGAGAATGTCCTCTCAGAGATTACCAAATATACAAATATAGTCTTGAATGGAATCACTGGATGAAGATGATCAAGAGGCAGACCAGAAGGAACTTAGCTACAGTTTTTGAAGAAAAGTCACAATTATCAAGCTTCACAGAGATGACAAATATGGCCAGATGGCAAAGATTTGTTCATAGGGGATTCAGTCTGTCATCTGATGGATGAGAAAGATAAAGAAGATCAAATGATAAGAAGGAATGTATTATTTGTGTATGAGAAGCATGATGAAAGGTTAGGTCATTCCAAAAATTAAAACGGTGTTACCAGGAATAATCAGGAAATGGATGGAAGTGCTGGTAACACTCATAATAGAAGTGACATGGAAGATCTTAGGCAAGAGTTAATGAAAATGAAGACTGAGATTAAATGTATGAAGCTGGAAATTGAACATTTAAAGAAGAGATTAACTGATTTAAATCAGAGGCAGGTTAATAGGAAAAAGCAAGTATCTAAAGATGTTAGGATGGCTTTATATGGTGATTCAATCATTAAAGGTGGTAAATAATAAGGTGCATAAGACATGTCTTCCAGGTGGTACAAGTAAATGAATATCAGATGCTTTGCATAAAAGGAAGAAAGGAATGGGTGCCAGAATTAGTAGTAGTGGTAGGCAGAAATGACTTGGATAGTGAGACAAAGAATGTGGAAAGGAATTTAAGAAGTCATTGCAGGAAGTGAAGGATAAAAGTGTCATTGGGAAAGTGATTAGTTTGTACCCAGATATGACAGTAGTGAACTTAGAAGGAGAGCAATTATACTCAATGACAAGATGGATGAATTGTGTCAGGCAAAGAGCATTCAGTTTATGAATACTCTTTACCTGACATGTATGGAATAAATTTAAAGGGAAGTTAGAATGGTTCAAAGCTGATGAAATGCATCGAAATGGGTTTGGTGATAAACATTTGGAGTAATTGTTGTTTACTAAGAGTACACAGGATTCATATGAAATTTGTATCACTAAAAAGTCAGAGAGAGAAGAAGAGGGATGTAAGGAAGTGATGCAGTGCAAAATGTTGTGATGATATGATGAATGAAAATCAGTCAGGATTAGGGGAAACAGGAATGGTCAGGATAGAGAGAGAGAGAGAGAGAGAGAGAGATGTACTATAGTAGAGAGAGTACAGAGTGACGGTGTTGGTGAAATGTCCTGAAAAAGTGGAGAATTGTTATGCTTGTATACTAATGTACAGAGTATGAATAATAAAGGAGCTGAGTTTGTAGCATTGATCAAATCAGTATGCCCAAAGATAATTGATATAAGTGAAACTTAGTTGACTGAGGATGATTTACTGTCAGGACTAGAAATGATAGGATACAGAAGTTTCTGAAAGGATAGAAAGATAAAGAGAAGAGGGAGAGAGAGTACTGTTAATAACAGCAGAGATGATTGTATCCTTCAAGAGTGAAAGTAAAAAAAAAAAAAAAAAAAAGTAGTAAATGTGAAGATTTTCAAGATATTTTGTGTGAAGTTGAGATCAATAGAACAGTATATCTAATAAGATGTTGTTATAGGCCAGAGAATGTGGAAAGCACTGACTATGAAATGTTTAGACAAATTAGTTGGACAAGTAAAAGGAAGATGATCCTAATGGGAGATTTTTGTTATAGGAATGTGGATTGGAAAGAAAAGATAGTGGATAAGGAGAGTTAATTTGTTGAGTTTCTGTGGAATAACTATCTAAAGCAGCATATGATGAAAGCAATACAAGGCTCATCAGTGTTAGATTTGGTGATATCCTCACAATATGTGGTTGTAAATGAGATGAGATGAGATCACGAGATTGGTTTGGAAGATATTCAAACACGAAAAAACTGTTATGAAGGTCTATATATGGAACTATCTTTATAGTGGGTGATTATGAGAAGCTTGGTAGTCAACTAGCATCAAAACATTGGTTGATGAATTGTGCAGAAAACATGTTGATAGTGCATGGGAAATGATATATTTTTTTTTTAAAGCAGTATCTGACACAAGCAATGCATAACTAAATACCAAGAGTTAAGCAAATAAACAGAGTAGGAATGAGATGGATGAACATGAACTCGAGCAAGTTCATGTCCATCCATCTCAAAAAGGTTGTTATGAAAGAGGCAAAAAACAGTTTATAGTAAACAGATGCATGAAGACTATAAACTACAGACAAGAAAAGTGTCAAGCATGGTTAAAAAGTAAAAAGTAGAATATGAGTGGAGATTGGCCAGTAAGGTCAAGCTAACAAGGGTGGGTAGATAGGAGGAAAAGAGGAGATATGATAGAGCCTTCAAGTTAATTAAGGGCTTCTATCAGTAAGAATTAGGAGAATTAAAGGTGAAAGAATCAGAGGTGTATCAAGTTTGCTTGGGTATGTATGAAGATTTTGAAGCTGTTTGGTGTGAAGTTGAGATCAATAGAATAGTATGTTTAATAGGATGTGATTATAAGCCAAGGAATGTGAAGACTATTGATCGTGAAATTTTTTTTTTTAATTGCTGAACAATTTATTTGGCAAAGTAAAAGGAAGACAATCCTAATAGCAGATTTTAATTAGTATAGTAACAAGGAGAGTGAATTTGTTAGCTTCTACAGGATAACTAACTAAAGCAGCATGTGATGGAAGCAACACAAGGTTCATCTGTGCTAGATTTGGTGATATCCTCATTCTCACAGGATGTAGTTGTAAATGAGGTATCAACTGCCACCTGTTGGTGAAGCTGATCATGAATTGCTGGCTTGGAAGGTAGTCAAATAGGAAACAGTTGTTATGAAGAAGGTCTATATGTAAAACTATAAGGTGGTTGTGATTATATGAAGCTCAGTCAACTAGCATCAATACAATGGTCGATGAATTGTGTATAAAAGATGTTGACAGTGCACATATCTAACACAAGCAATGCATAACTGCATACCAAGACTTAAGAAAATAAACAGAGTAGGAGCAAGATGGATGAACAGTGAAATCAAGCAAGCAGTGTTATCACAAAAGAAGTTGTTATGAAGAAGACAGTTTGTAGTGAACAGATGTATGAAGAATATAAACTGCAGACCAGGAAAGTGACGAGCATGGTTAAAAAGGAAAAAGTAGAGTATGAGAGGAGATTGGCCAGTCAGGTTAAAACTATTCCAAGGCAATTTTGACATTTTTTTTTCTGCCATAGCAGAAAAATTTCTGCTTTGGTAGAAATTTATGTGGCAAGCAAGAAAAAAAATAATTATGGGAGGTGGATAGTTACGGTAGCAGAGTAACCATAACAAATGCTATAGTGGAATTATTTAATGAACACTTCATTAATGTATATCATAATGGTATGAATCTTTCTATGCAACATGTAGAAGAGAGGCAAGAATTAGGACAATTAAAGGTGAAAGTATCAGAGGTGTATTGGGTGTTGCTTGGGTTAGATGTTTATAAGGCTGTGGGAATGGATGACACAACACCACATATTTTTAAAGAATGTGCAAAAGAGTTAGCCATGCCCTTGACCTGGTTATTTAATGAAAGTCTTGCAGTGGGGAAAGTTCCTAAGGATTGGAAAGAAGGCAAAATAATACCTCTCCACAAGCATGCTTTGAGAATAGAAGTTTCCAATTATAGACCGTTCTGTGTGTCTGCAGTTGTGATCAAAGTGTTAGAAAAATTGGTTAAAAATAAAAGAATTGAGTTGATGGGCATAAGATTCAATATGATGGTTAGCATGGGTTTGTGAAGAGTAGGTCTTGATTCGGCAATTTGTCTGCATTTTATAAGGAGAGAAATGTGTTGGATAAAGGAGTAAAATATATATATATACAAAAATTTAGTGATTTTCTCGAACTTGACAAATGCATTTGATAAATTATCAACATGAGAGATTGGTGTAAGCTTCAGAAGATGGGATTAGATAACAGACTGGTTAGATGGATTGAAGTTAACTTTCTGAAAGATATACCAGCAAGTTATGTGTGATTGACCAGTGTCTCAGAAAGGAACGGTGACCATTGTGTGCCTCAGGGCTCTGTTCTTGGGCCTCTACTATTTGAAGATATCCAGTCAATCGACTGGATATCTTCAAATGTTTGATGAGGTAAAATTATCAGGAGTATTGTTGATGTTAATTATCTATAGAAAGATATGAATAGCTGGACAGATGATTGGGGGGGGGGGGCATAGTTTTAATATTAATAAATGAAAGGTGTCACACTTTGGGACACAGAGATACAAGGCTATATACTGTATTGGTGGAGCAATACGATTCAGAATTTTTTTTTTTGGGGGGGGGGATGGTGGACAGTGGACTAAAGTTTCTCGGGCACATTGCAGCTGCTACAAACACTGCACATTGTATTGCCACTATGTTAAAAAGTACATTGACATGTAGAGATAAGGAAGTAGTGGTACCTCTGTATAAGGCATTGGTCTGACCACACATGGATTGTATTGCTCAGACTTGGTCACTGGCTTTCATTGTGATATGGAAACACTAGATAGTGTCCAAAGATGAATGGCCAAAGTGATATCTTGAAGATCTCTATCATGAGATCTTCAAGTTAGTAAAGGGATCCTATCAGATTAATACAGAAGGAATTATAAAAAGAGTGCATGCTAAGATGAGAAAAACAAGAAGCCTTCTCTGAAAGTTATAAAGATGTAGTGAAGAAGGATGTGAGGAGTAGATTTTTTATGTGGAGAGTTGTTGATGAGTGGAATGCATTCCTGGAGTGCATTATGCATGCAGAGAGTGTAAATAAGTTCAAATTTCATTATGATAGTTATGTCGCTGGTTGAGTGGGCCTCCCACGATGAGTCTGTTGACTCTATGGAGGTTACTGAAATAATAATAATAATATATCTCCATCATATCCTTCTCACCTCCTCCAGTTCATGAGGTGTTGCAAATTGCATTCTTCAGTCTGTCTTCATATTCAACATTTCTCTAAGACTAGATACTATCTTAGCAAATCTTGTCTAGACCTTCTCTAAGCCTTAGAAAGGGTCTAGAGAAGCCACATGGTTTCTCTGACTCTTTCTAATATATCCTCATCTCTATGAAACCCAAGTTACCAAATCTATGCATGATAATCCACATGATGCTTAATGAATACTCTATACAATGGAATCATAACCTCTTTATTTCTGCATGTCAAGCTCCTCTGCATAATTACCATAATCCAATGTTATGACTTCATAATTAGTGCAATGTAATCCCTAAACTTTAGGTCCTTTTTTGCCACAGCCATCATCACATTGTTGCTACAAATTTCAGAAACTTATACTTTGCATTGTTGCACTAACAGTACCTCTCACTTATCCACTCATACAATCTATCTAAATTCTCCTCTAAGGCCACAACATTTGCTTGATCCCTTATTGTTCTCCTCAATTTTGCTTCATCTGCAAACAACTGTTATGTCTCTAATTAAGCCTGTCTAGTATTATTAATATACGAGCTAAAGAATGATGCTCCAATACAGATCCCTGCAACACTCCTAGTGACTTTCCTCTTTTGTGATACCACGTCCCCACACATCTGGTAATCTGTCAAAAGCCTTGAGAAAATCTGTTGCCATGATATAAAGAGTGTCCCAAAATTCACACAAGATTTAAATTTAGCGCCATTTGTGCGGTAAAGTGTTGCCAACGAGAAAAAAAAGACAGCGTGACAGCTGACAGTTCAGGGTTATTAAAAATGGAGCGATACACGAAAGAACAACGCATTTTCATTGTTGAGCAATATTTTAAAAATAATGAAGGTTTGGCAGCTACAGTTCACAATTTTCATACAAAATATGGTCGGAATAGTGATTTAACTTCATCAACTGTGAAAAGATTAATTAAAAAATCAAGAAAACTGGATCAATTAGTGATCTTATACACCCTGGCCGTCCTTCAACAAGTCGTTCAACAGAAAACATCGAAGCAATTTGTGAGAGTGTTGCTGAGCATCCAGGAACATCAATTCGGCACCGTGGTCTTGAATTGGGCATTTCGAGAAGCTCTCTACAGCGTATTCTCATGAAAGATTTGCATCTTTATGCTTACAAAGTTCATTTGACTCAAGAACTGAAGCCTACTGACCACACACAGCAAAGAGAGTTCATTGAATGGATTATGGAACAACAAGTGGATGCTTATTTTTCAAACAAAATCATCTTCAGCGAAGAGGCTCATTTTCATCTTGATGGCTTCGTTAATCCACAAAATTGTCGCATTTGGGGTTCAGAAAATCCACGAGTGATTGTTGAGAAACAAATGCATCCACAACGTGTCGCTGTTTGGTGCGGATTTTGGGCTGGAGGCATCATCAGTCCATTCTTCGAAAATGCAGCTGGTAAGGCAATAACAGTTAATGGTGCTTGATATTGCGACATGATAATCCAGTTTTTTGTTCCTAAATTGCAAGATATGGATGTGGACGACATGTGGTTTCAACAAGACTGTGCCACATGCCATACAGCCCGAGAAACAATTCAATTACTGTATGAGTCATTTCCTGGTCGTGTAATTTCCCGTTTCGGTGATCAGAATTGGCCGCCCAGATCATGTGACTTAACGCTGTTGGACTTTTTTCTTTGGGGTTTTTTGAAGTCTAAGGTTTATGCCACCCATGCCTTGAAGGAGGAAATTGAACGCCGTATCAACGAAATTCAGCCACATTTATGCAAAACTGTCATGGAAAATTTTGACAAAAGAGTGCGTATGTGCCAGCAAAGCCGTGGAGGCCATTTACCTGATATGCTATTCCATGCTTAACCCTATACTGTATACTTTATGAATCAATAAGAAATTACAATTTTTAATTAAAAACCTGTGTTTTCTATCAAAATTACTTCTTGCATGAATTTTGGGACACCCTGTATATGCATCTTCCCTGTCCATTGTATTCATCACCTTATTTAGTATATCAGTAAACTGGTAAAGCATGACTTCCCATTAACAGACCCATACTGACCATCACTGAGAATATGGGTTATCAACTGAATCCTGTATCTCTCCAACACTTAACCACATATCGAGTTACACAAATTAATCTATAATTTGCACCACACAGGTTTGCCTTCTTTGCACTCCTTTCAAACTTGTCCTGTTCAACATTCTTGTTACATATGTGCACAATACTGGCACTGGCATTAACTCCCTGGAACTTAAGGAGAGTTAACAGCTTAAGATCTTCAGGATAGGTAATGGCATCAGCTAACACTCCTTAAGGGGATTAACTGGAGCTGTTAACTTATCTTAGGACATGCAGTGATATGCCATTAGGCTCTGTTGTCTTACTGACATCAATTTTACTTGACTCCTTGTATACCTCTTGCTCCTCACCAGCAGTTTGTTCTCTTCCATTACTTCTACATTCAAACTTCTCATGATCAGCATGATACGGATGGAATACCTTGCCTGTATCTTTTGCAGAATTTACCAGTTTATCATCTCAATTAACTTCTTGCTTCCCTTCTTTCTTCTTTTTTTTCTACTTGCCATTTATCAGAAGAACTCTCTAGGACTTTTCTTTGCTCGACTAGCTAATTTTTGCTCATGCTGCACTTTTATTGTCCTTTCCAAATGAGTCACCTGCTTGGCCTGCTCTTTGTACTCTTCATGCAACTGATTATTACAGTTATCCATCTTGTTCTTCTTATTATTATTATTCTGTGCCTTCTCCAAATTTCATGCTTAATCCCTTCATGCATCCATTTCCCAGAATAACATTCACTAGTTAATGCTATTAAATAGCTTAGTCAGTAGCCAAGCAGTATTTATCTCTTTTAAGTCTTTTAAGTTAGGAATGAGTGACCTCCCTTGATAAGTTCTTGGACTCCCTTTAGAATAATAAAGGCTGCTGTAATAAATTTAGTTTAATCCTTTATGTAAGTGTAAGCAAACAAAGTTTGCACCTGAAAGTATCTTCAGGGCTGGGGTAAGGTGGTACAACACCAAGCAACTCATTGCAAAGGTGGAGCAAACTCACAACACTCCTATCTCGGTATCTCCCATAATGCAAAACACATCTCCTTGTGGATATGTATCTATAATGTTATGCATTAAGGGAAGGGCCACTACCCAGACTAGTTTCGACCTTTATTGAGGTCTCTTCAGTGAGAGCTAGGCCCAAGTGGAGATACCAGTCCTTATAGTCCTTATATAAGGACTGGCTTAAAGGGGCAAAGCAAGAATGCTTTTCATCTTCCCCGTTATCTGTAGAGGACAGTGTAGGGATAAAGTGTTATTGAGCTATTAAAGCTCTGATCATGGCAGGAGGGTAACAGCAATAGCTGAGCCTCAGTTAGAACTTCATTAGTTACGGCATCGCCATCCATTACCCTCCAAGGGTATTAATTACCGATGTTTAAGTAAAGGTGAACTCTAAAAATTCGGACGATCACTAGACCACTCCATAGTGGCCGAAAGACCGTCCATATCTCAGCGTTGGTTCCACTTAGTGACAGGCATCCCCACCACCGAGCAGAACCGCCCATATTCTGAAGAAAAGCATTCACCGACAAAGCCCCTCACCGGGCCGTGCCGGAGAACACTTTCCCCGGAGACTCAAATTGCTCCCTTAAAGCAAAAACCTTAAGAGAGCGAACTCAAACTCTCGAATCTCTGTGCCCCAGGGGGTAACAGCAACAGCCGAGCCTCAGTTAAACTTCATAGGCTACAGCATTGTCATCCATTACCCTCCACGGGTATTAATCACTGCATCTCACAGTGGACCTCCCTCCCTAATCCATGGAGATACCAGGCAGAAGCATTAGCAAGGTCATCTCTACCTATAGGAGTTGCCAAACGGTGTGTCACCTTTTTATTAAATTACTCTGGATTTAGAGAAAGATGTTGAAAGTTTATTTTTCACTTGGAATAAGCTAAATAAATTTAGTTTAATCCTTTATCCAAGTGTGAGCAAACAAAGTTTGCACCTGAAAGTATCTTCAGGACTGGGGTAAGATGGTACAACACCAGGTGACTCATTGCAAAGGTGGAGCAAGCTAACATCACTCCTATCTCAGTATCTCCCAAAATGCAAAACACATCTCTGTGCGGATATGTATAATGTTATGCATTAAGGGAAGGATTATAGTCTAACCAAGTGAAAAATAACCTTTCAACATCTTTCTCTAAATCCAGAGTAATTTAATAAAAAGGTGGCACACACCGTTTGGCAACTCCTATAGGTAGATATGACCTTGTTAATGCTTCTGCCTGGTATCTCCACTTGGGCCTGGCTCCCACTGAAGAGACTTCAATAAAGGTTGACACTAGTCTAGGTAGTGGCCCTTCCCTTAATGCATAACATTATACATACATATCTGCAAGATGTCTTTTGCATTATGGGAGATACTGAGATAGGAGTAATGTTAGCTTGGTCCACCTTTGCAACGAGTTGCCCGGTATTGTACCACCTTACCCCATTCCTGAAGATACTTTCAGGTGCAAACTTTGTTTGCTCACACTTGGATAAAGGATTAAACTAAATTTATTATAGTCTAACCAAGTGAAAAATAAACTTTCAACAAAGGCTGCTGTACTAATGTAATATAATAATACTGCCACTTTCTTGAAACTTGCTGAATTTAGTTAATAAGTCTCTTCATTTGATTAAAAAATACACTTAGGTTGAAAACAAGAATATAATATCTTATTAACTGTAATATGTTTGCTAAATGTCATAGTGTTTGTTACAGAACAATCCTCAACCCTGCTGTTTCTGTAAATTCAGAATTTTAAATCCACAGCTGCTAGGAGTTGTAGTATACTTTTGCTATAATTTGTGGCTTTCATGGAGAAAATGATTTTTTAAAAAAGTGACTTTATGTCCACCTGACTGTTGCATGTCCTTGCTTCCTTATTCCTTTCCTCTCAAATATTTTATGAAATTCCGTATATGTCGGTGTATAGGACAATTGGCATATAAGACGAGGTCAAAATTTTAGGCTATTTTTAGGTTTCGAGCTTATGTCGGTTGTATAAGATGACTTGGGAGATTGTAAAACATGAGGAATATTCTATCAAGAAGTATTTGTGGAACAACAAGCTGAGTTATTATGACATGCTTAGGAAGAAGCTTAAATCTGTACCATGGCATAAAACACTGCAGGGTAAGAATGTTAGTAATGCATGGGATATAGTTAATATTATTATTATTATTATTGTTATTTCCCAAGACCTCATGGAGTCAAAGACTCATCTGAGAGGGCCTTTTATCACACACACATCTCATCATACCGTGTCTTAAACACACTCAAAATCCTTGCAGACACCACACTCTCAGGCAAGGCATTCAAATCATTCATAACTCTGCACGAAAAAACCTGCCTCTCACTCCCCTACTCACACCCTCTTTATAAAGTTTCCAGGGATGACCTCTGGTTCTGCCCTGATCTCCCACTATTCTATGTAGAACTTCTACACCATTGATCTTACAACAACCCCTTACCAACTTGTAGGTCTCTATCATATCTCCCCTCTTCCTTCTCTCCACCAGACTCTGCAAATTACATCTTCTCAATCATTCCTCATACTCAACATTCAAGAGATCAGAAACTACCTTAGTCAGTTGCCTTTGGACCCTTTCCAACATCTCTTCATCCTTCTGAAAACCCGGTGACCAAATCTGGGCACAGTACTCCATGTGTGGCCTAATCAAAGCCTTATACAATGGAACAAGAATCTCCCTACTTCTACACGTCAGTGTCCTCCCCATCATTCCCAAAAGTCTTTGTGTTGTCTTCACAATTTTGGCAATGTGTCCCCTAAATTTTAGATCCTTATCCACTATCACCCCCAGATCTCTTATTTCCTCTACCTCCAACAATATATTCTCACCAAGCATAAATTCTGCATCCATCTTTGTTTTCCAAATTTTTAAACCTTACATTTTGCAACATTGAACTCACATCCCCCATTTGCTTGCCCAATCACTCAATTTATTCAAGTCTTCTTGCAAGGCCACAACATCTTCACTACTCTTTGTGGTTCGTCCCAACTTTGCATCATCTGCAAACAACTGAATATCTCCATCCAAATCTTCACCAATATCATTAATATACGAGTTAAATAGTAATGGCCCTAAAACAGACCCCTGAGGCACTCCACTAGTGACTTTCCTTTTCCTGGATATCGCACCCCCCATACACAACTTGTTGATACCTATCAGATAGCCAGTCTCCAATCCAATTCACTAATCTAATATCCAACCCCAATCTGGTCTATCAATTTATCATGAGGTACTCTATCAAAAGCCTTTACAAAATCCAAGTATATTACTGTGTATCCTTCTCCTCTGTCCAAGGAAGCAGTCACTTTATTGTAATAAGTAAGTAGATTACTAAAACATGACCTCCCTTTAGCAAATCCATGCTGTCCATCAAAGATTATACCATTGTTGTCAACCCAACTCTGGATCCTAGTTCTCACAAGCTTCTCCAGCAACTTAACCACAACACCTGACAGAGAGATAGGCCTATAGTTTGATGCTTAAGTTCAATCATCTCCTTTATGAAGTGGCACAATCTTGCCCTCCTTCCACTCTTTAGGAACTTGGCCAAGTGCAGACTTGTATTAAAAAAATATGTCAAGGCAGGTGTCGACTCCCTGGCACATTCTTTCAGAATACGTGATGATATATTATCAAGTCCCACAGCCTTATTAACATCTAGTTTACTCCACTCCCCATACACCTCTTGCTCACCTACAGTCAGTCTCTCTTCACCCCATCATCAACTGCTCTCAATCTCTCCATGAAGTCCCATTCACAAGATTGAAAGATCTTTATGAACTGCTCATTAAGTATCTCCACCACACATTCTGCATCAACTGTCTTTATACCGTTTCCTCCAATCAATGTTATTCTTCCATAATCAATCTTTCTTTTGCTGGCTACATATCGAAAGAAATCTCTATGATTCTTTTTGGCTTCATTAGCTAACTGCTGTTCATACCTCTCTTTAGCTACTCTCACCAACCAAGTCACCCTCCTTGCCTGGTCTTTGTAGACCTCATGGAATTGGTTACTTCCACTTCTCTTATGCTGCCTCCACAATGCCCTTTTTCTCTGTATTGCATGCTTAATCTCTTTATTCATCCATCTCACACCTACCTTATTTAACCTTCTCACCCTTGGAATACATTTAGACATTGCATCTACTAACTAGTTTTTGAAAATCCCCCAAGCTGCATTGATCTCTTTTCCATCTAACTCCTCATTCCATGCTACACCCGCAAGCTGTCTAATGAACTCTTCATAATCACCCCCCCCCTTGTAGTTCCACATATACCCTTTGTTCACAGGGGTCCTTGTGCTGCTGGCAACCACCCAGGTAATCACCTCATGGTCACTTTCACCAATTGGTGGATGATTTGACACATCATTTATATTTCTATCCTCTGATGAGATGACCAAATCGAAGACCCTTAATCCTCATGTGCCCTCTGTTACATACTGTCTGAGGTAGTTTTCCCTCAAAAACTCAAGAAACTCATTTTCTTTACTTCCAGTTGCTATCTCTTCATTCCAGTCTATATTGCCATGATTAAAATCACCCGTAATGATCACCCTTTTCTTATTTGCTTGGCTTATTTGACTATACATTTCACTATCACCACGATCCACATTACCAGGTCTATAACAACATCCCACCAAGTATTTGATTCTATTCACCTCTATCTCACACCATACTGCCTCAAAACCCTGGCCCTATTTCCCTCTTGCATCTCTACCTTGTATGGACATAATTCTTTCTCTATCATCAATAGCATTCCCCCTCCCTTTTTACCCCTTCTATCCTCACGAAACATATTATATCCTTCCATCTCTATTCCTGTCAGAATGTCGTCCTCATCTAACCATGTCTCACTTATTCTGACAATCTTTGGGTGAACAGACGCAATTAGTGCAACCATCTCATCCGCCTTGTTTCTTATACTTCTGGCATTGGTATACAAACCCGACAGCTTATTTCTGGATCTACAGCTAGTTCCACTGATACCACTCACTCGATGTGATCTCTCCATGCCGAACTGGGGCCATTTCCCTTTCTGCTTCTTCATTTTAGAACCCTTTTCAATTTCATCTGTTTCCTTTTGATCCCTGGTCATTCCATTCCTTTCCTGTCTACACAGCTCTCACATCCTCTTGGAGCATCCTCCTTTCTCATGCTGTGTACCCCTATCCACCCTGAGCCTCCCCGTTTCCCTGCTCCTCTTGCACACCCGTTCTCTCATTTTCTATACTCATACCACTCACTTCCCCATTCATTTCCACTTCTTCAATCTCTCCTGTCTTACTCTTCTGCTCTTCCACATCACTCCCCTCTCAATCTGATTCATTCTCTCTACCTTCCAGCAGCAGTCTCTCCAAGCGACTCACACCATAACCACTCAAATGCAGTCCATCGCTCCCATACAGCTCACTTCGTCCCTCAAACTCATTCCACAGACAGATTAACAAACTGTATTCCCGTCTCCTCACAAATTTCAGCCAGCATATCATTCATAATCCTTGCTCTCCGCCTCATTTCACCACAATCATACCTAGGCTTCCACCTCATATCCAGTGCCTCAATCACTCTACTCATTTTACCACCTGGAAAACATACCTTGTGCATAATTGCCTTCTACACTCGCCCGTAATGTCCTAAATTATATATATATATACCCCTTTTGAGTTATGTTAGCCAATGTATTAAATATAAGGGACACTCCTAAACAAAAACAGGCTAAAATATAGCCGTTAATTATATTAATAGTGTTTTAGAGGAGTAGCATGGGAATTTCCCAGAAATTATACTTAATACCTTGTGCATTTTATCCTCTAGCACACCTTTAATAATGGAGTTGCCATACAACGCCACTCGTTCATCTTTCGTTAACTCTTTCATGCCATCATGATTTATTTTAATAGTTTTGACCTGAGTTCTCTTAATTTCATTCCGCATCCATTTCATTTCTTGCCTCATCCAATCCAATTCACTTTCCGAATCTCGTGACACATTCTCTCTATCATTAAATTTTTCTAACTTTCTAACTCTCAACCCCCTCTTCTCACTTTCCCTCTCATTCATCCTTCTTTGTTTCTGTACTTTTGGTCCAACATACGTCCAACTTTCACTATCATTCTTCTCACTTCACTCTCATTTATCTTTCTTTGTTTCTGTACTTTCGGACTAACATGCATTCAACTTTCACTATCATTCTTCTCACTTTTACTCTCATTCATCTTTCTTTGTTTCAGTACTTTCAGTCCAACATGCGTCCAACTTTCGCCATCATTCATTCTTATTTCGCTATCATTTATTCTTTCGATTTTTTTCACTTGCGATTTCTGCATCACGCCATTTCTACTTTCATTTGTTCTCTCAATTTCGTTTCTTTCCGCCACTCTCACCTCACTTTCGTCCCTTTTAACATCCATTACGGTTTTCAAATCGCTCTTTTTCTCTTTTCTTGATTTTTTAACATTTTTTCGCCTCTCTCTTTGTCACCATCCTTCTCTTTCAAACATGCACTCGTGACACAATCATTACTAACACTTTCTGTCATCAATTTCATATTTGCATTCATCAGTTCCTCATTCAGGTCACACTTCGCACACACCCTTCTTCCATCCGCGCGAAACATCCACAAATCATTTATGTAATCGAAGGAATACATATAACAGACCTCACACTTAACGAAATGACTGAAATCTAAATTAAAATCATGGAATGACAATGTCGCCGCCATTTTTTTTTTTTCCCCTGCAGGTTACTAGGTCTAATAATAACGATTTCGTAATTACGTTTAGGCAAGAAAAATCCCCCACACTAATAATACCGGAAGCGCACAACGTTCACAGCTGCTCCTACTCAAACAATTATGCATATATCGTGTTTTAGTAATCTACTTACTTATTACAATAAAGTGACTGCTTCCTTGGACAGAGGAGAAGGATACACAGTAATATACTTGGATTTCCCAAAAGCTTTTGATAGAGTACCTCATGATAAGTTGACAGTCAAACTAGAGCAGATGGGGTTGGATATTAGATTAGTGCATTGGATTGGAGACTGGCTATCTGATAGGTATCAACAAGTTGTGTATGGGGGTGCAATATCCAGGAAAAGGAAAGTCACTAGTGGCGTGCCTCAGGGATCTGTTTTAGGGCCATTACTATTTAACTTGTATATTAATGATATTGGCGAAGATTTGGATGGAGATATTCAGTTGTTTGCAGATGATGCAAAGTTGGGACAAACCATAAAGAGTAGTGAATATGTGGCCTTGCAAGAAGACTTGAATAAATTGAGTGATTGGGCAAGCAAATGGGGGATGTGAGTTCAATGTTGCAAAATGTAAGGTTTTAAAATTTGGAAAACAAAGATGGGATGCAGAATTTATGCTTGGTGAGAATATATTGTTGGAAGTAGAGGAAATAAGAGATCTGGGAGTGATAGTGGATAAGGATCTAAAATTTAGGGGACACATTGCCAAAATTGTGAAGACAACACAAAGACTTCTGGGAATGATGCGGAGGACACTGACATGTAGAAGTAGGGAGATTCTTGTTCCATTGTATAAGGCTTTGATTAGGCCACACATGAACTATTGTGCCCAGATTTGGTTATCTGGTTTTCAGAAGGATGAAGAGATGTTGGAAGGGTCCAAAGGCGACTGACTAAGGTAGTTTCTGACCTCTGGAATGTCGAGTATGAGGAAAGATTGAAAAGATGTAATTTGCAGAGTCTAGTGGAGAGAAGGTAGAGGGGAGATATGATAGAGACCTACAAGTTGGTAAGGGGTTGTTATAGGATCAATGGTGGAGAAGTTCTACAGAGAATAGTGGGAGATCAGGGGAGAACCAGAGGTCATCCCTGGAAACTGTATAAAGAGGATGTGAGTGAGAGGCAGGTTTTTTTCGTGTAGAGTTTTGAATGATTGGAATGCCTTGCCTGAGAGTGTGGTGTCTGCAAAGAGTTTGAATGTGTTTAAGACCCGGTATGATGAGATGTGTGTGAGATAAAAGGACCTCCTAGATGAGTCTTTGACTCCATGAGGTCTTGTTTAATAATAATAATAATAATAATAATAATATAATTAATTATTCCTAGAATAACTTATCTGAATCAGAAGCTCTTCTTAGATACGTCCACAGAGCTTACCTAGGGTAAGGAGGGTTAATCAGGTAGGATTAGATAAATGAGTAATATCATTATGTACAAGCTGCAGAAGAAGAAAATGATGTGGAGGGTATATAAAGAGAAAGGTGACTAGCAAACTCATGAACAGTACAAGGCTCAGGCAAAAAAAGGTGACCAGCATTGCAAGGAAAGCAAAATCAGATTATGAAAAGAACCTAGCCAAAGGAAATCCCAAAAAGTTCTTTTGTTATGTGGCAAGTAAGAGGAAGAATGTCTATGGAAGATTAACCTTAATGAGTGATGATGGTAATGAAGAGACTGAAGTATGATATAATATGTAAAATATGTTGAGTTATTGAGTGACCACTTGGCAAGAATATATCATCCTAGTGAGGTTATAACCTATGTGACAGACACTAATGTGGGAACAGAGGTGGATGAATTGGAGATTCTTAGGATATTGCACAATCTCAATGTAAATATAGCTGTGGGATTAGATAAAATATCAGCTTGGGTTTTGTAAGAATGTGCAAGGGAAATTACAATGCCTTTCGCTAAGCTGTTTAATTGAAAATTGAAAATTTAATTTAATTTGAAAAAAACATTCAAATGCCATTAAAATAACATGGATATTATTATAGTTATTATTTTGGTAACATCCATAGAGTCAGTAGACTCATTGTGGGAGGCCCCTCAACCAGCAACATGCCTATCATAACAAGCTTTGAAGTTATTCAAATAGATTGAAGCAGCTTATACCCTACCTGCATTCACAATGCTCTCTGGCAATGCATTCCACTCACTAACAACTCTCCACATAAAAAACCTACTCCTCACATCCTTCTTCACCACATCTTTATACAACTTCCACAGATGACCTCTTGTTCTTCCCATCTTAACATCCACCTTTTTTATAATTCCTTGTGTATTAATCTGATAGAATCCCTTAGTTAACTTGAAGATCTCTATCATATCTCTTCTTTTTTTACTATTCACCAAACTCTTCAATCCACATTCCCTCAAACTCTTCGTCTACACTCCAGAGTCCTGATATCACTTTAGTCATTCGTCTTTATAGTGTTTTCACATCACGATGAAAACTAGGTGACAAAATCTGAGCACAATAGTCCATGTGTGATCAGACCAGTGCCTTATATAGAGGTTCCACCACCACCTCCTTTTCTCTACATGTCAATGTACTTTTTTGTCATAGCAGCAATACAATAGATGTGCAGTCTTTGTAACACTTGCAGTGTGCCCTAGGAACTTTAGTCCACTTTCTACCATCACCCAAAGATAATGAATTTTATCCACTTTCTGAAGTAAAGTTCTGCCAATACAGTACCAATATGTAGTCTTATATATTTGTGCCCCCAAAGTGTAACACTTCTCATTAATAATATTAACACTACAGCTAAAAGTCTATCCATATCTTCCTATAGATAATTAACATTAACAATACTCCTGATAATTCTACCTACTTTGTATCATTAGCAAACATTTGAAGATCTCCAGTCAACCCACATGAAATATCATTAACAGATAAGTTAAACAGTAAAGGCTCAAGAACAGAGCCCTGAGGCACACCACTGGTCACCTTCTTTTTTGAGACACTGCTCCATCATACAAAACATGCTGGTATCTTTCAGAAAGCCTATTTTTCACTCCATCTAACCCAGTGGTTCCTAACCTTATCGAAGTCAGGGAACATTTTGATTATAAGAAAAATTTGGGGAACACCAAAAGCATTAGGGTCATAAAACTAACAATAAACATATGCATGGAATTGCCTTTTATAAAAATGGAACTTATTTTAATGCGATACTTGAGCTTGTCGGCTTTTGCAGATTTCAGCAATATCAGCTCTAATATGTGATGTAGCTACCCTCATCTCTTTGTCTATATTAGTAAGTCTTTCATGCTTTTTAGTTTTTATATGGGTTAATATTGAGAATCTGAGTTCACAGAAATATGATGTTGAAAACTGTAACAAAATTTTCAGTGCTCTTATGGACAGAGCTGGATATTCGGCTTGGATGAAAATAGAAAATTCCTGAAGAGTTATTTCAGAGAATTTCATTTTTAGAGTATGATCCGTTGACAAGGTAACTAATTGTTCTTCTTGTAACAAAAATTCACAACTTGATGTATTAACTGTGCCAAATAGATTTCGTATCAGTCCCCAGGATTTGAAGGGGATAAATTAACTGTGGAAGGGTACAAAGATGGTGTCGGGACTGTACAATGTTAGTTATGAGGATCGGCTGAGGGAGTGTGGACTGCAGAGTTTGGTGAATAGAAGGAGGGGGTGATATGATTGAGACTATTAAACTGTTGAGAGGTGGTTACAGGGTTGACACTTTGGAGTTCTTTCACTTGGTTGAACAGCAGGAAGGAGTCATGAGAAGGGGCCATCCCTGGAAGTTACGAAAGGAAACTGTGAGCAAGAGGGTGAGGAGTGGTTTCTTTGCATGGAAGGTGGTTGAACCATGGAATACATTGCCTGATGGAGTGGTGAGAGCGAGAACGACCAATGCATTTAAGGAGTGGTATGATAGACTTTGTGTTTCCTAGGAGGGACCTCCCTCGATGAGTCTTGATAGACTTGTGTTTCTTAGAAAGGACCTCCCACGATGAGTTTTTTGACTCCACGGAGGCCTGAATAATAATAATAATAACTGTGTGTATTTAAGGAAGGAAAGTAACTTGAAATCTTTTCTTCCAATATTGTTAATTGTTCTGTTATAATGGAAATAATTCCCTCGACATTTTTATCCAGAGTAGCCAATTACACTCAGAATTGTTCATGTAACATCTTTCACCGGCAGAACATTTGTAACCAGTTCGTGGAACACTGGTTAAGAACCACTGATCTAACTAATCTGCTATCTAATCCCATCTTCTGCAGCTTATACACTAATCTGTCATGTGATAATCTATCAAATGTTTTTCCAAAGCCCAAGAAAATCACTACATATGAATCTCCCTTATCGAATACATTCATCACATTATGAAGCATAACACCATGTGCCACCTGCTTACAGTGTTTTTGTATGTTAATTGCCAGTGTTCTCTGGCCATGGTGAAACACTTTTGATCTATTCATAGTAGTGAACAGCGCTGAAAGTGAGAAACATAGTAGTAGTAGTATGCATATTGGATGTATCCTAATTCAGCATCCTATCTCATCTCAGAAATGTTCTATTGGATTCAAATTAAGACTCTTTAGAATTGTTTTCTCTCAAACTGTAAACTTAGTTTTATTAGAGTGCAGAATTCATCATCATGAAGTCGAGCTCTGTGGAACTGCCAAAATGAAGTGGTTCCATAGCATCAAATTAGTCAATGTAAAATATATCATAAGGATTTTCAGCACTATCATTTGTAATAACTTTCCCCCCCCCCCAAAAAAAAAAAATTGTTTCTTAACTTCATTCCTAGATTATGCATGATGACAGTAGCATTCTTCAAGTTTGAATTTAACAAATATAGTCCCATAGGACATTTTTGTTTCCAGTGATCAGGAATCTAGCTAATGAAAATGATCAACTTTAATGTAACTTAATGCAGTAATATCAGATTCACTATATATTACAAAAGACTGTGTTAGAATGCTGACATCATTAAACTTCATGCAAATAAATGGAAACAAAAATTGAAAATTGAAAGGGAAAATGAAATAATCAGTGAATCACAGAATTAATAATCTGAAAAGCAGTCGACAGCAGATAAAATTTCAGCTGGCACAACACAAAACTTAAGTCTGTCTAAATGTTTTTTTTTTTTTTTTTTTTTCAGGAAAAAATATAACTGAAGAGTTATATTTTGTGGGGAATATAAACTATATTGATCTACCTTCACTACTGAATTCAGTTAAACTAATATCTGTATCATGGAGCTATTCACATTTGCTATATTTTATGCCAACATGCACTCCCCAGTCTCTTATCTTCAACATATTTAATTGCTAGAATTCAAACATGCTGTAAACATCATATATGACGAAATCTTGCAGATATTATGCAAAACGTACTCCTTAAATGGGGATGGGTTGGGTGATAACATATCAACAAACTGACTTACAGCATTACTAAGTATATTATACTTGACAAGAAATTATATTCATGTGTTCATTAATATTTTCCACAGAGTCTGACTCATCACAAATACATGATGAGTTGAACGTTATAACTTTACATGCCAGTACAACATCAGGACTTCACTATGGGGGGGGGGGGGGGGGGACAGATCAAAATAATGCCATCTGGAGACTAATTATTATTATTATTATTATTATTATTATTATTATTATTATTATTATTATTCAGGCCTCCAAGGAGTCAAAAGACTCATCGAGGGAGGTCCTTTCTAAGACAAAGTCTGTCAAGACTCATCGAGGGGAAGTCCCCCTCTGAGAAACACAAAGTTTATCATACCACTCCTTAAACCCACTGACCGTTCTCGCTCCCACCACTCCATCAGGCAATGCATTCCACGGCTCAACCACCCTCCACACAAAGAAACCACTCCTTACCCTCTTGCTCACAGTTTCCTTTCGTAACTTCCAGGGATGGCCTCTTGTCATCACTCCTTCCCGCTGATCAACCAAGCGAAAGAACTCCCCAGTGTCAACCCTGTAACCACCTCTCAACAGTTTAAAAGTCTCAATCATATCACCTCTCCTTCTTCTATCCACCAAACTCTGCAGTCCACATTCTCTCAGCCGATCCTCATAACTATCCTTGTACAGTCCTGTAACCATCTTTGTCATCCGTCTTTGTATCCTTTCCACGGTTAATTTATCCCCTTCAAATCCTGGGGACCAAATCTGAGAACAATAGTCCAAGTGTGGTCTGATCAGAGACTTATACAACGGAATGATAACCCTCTTATCTCTGCAGGTCAGTGTCCTTCTCATAATAGCAGCAATCCTCTGTGTTACCTTCACCACCTTTGCAATATGTCCCCTAAACTTCAGGTTTCTATCAATCATCAACCCCAGATCTCTTGTCTCCCCTACTTCCTCCAGTATAACTCCTCCCATAGAGTATGCAGCATCCCATCGATGTTTCCCAAACCTCAAGACCTTGCATTTTGCTGCATTAAACTGACACCCCCATTCATTTGCCCATCTATCTAGCTTATTTAAATCCTCTTGCAGGGATACCACATCTGCACTATTACTAATAATCCTTCCAAGCTTCGCATCATCCGCAAACAACTGAATATCCCCCTGCAATCCACTGGCTATGTCATTGATATAAAGGTTAAACAATATAGGTCCTAGTACTGAGCCCTGTGGTACCCCACTTGTAACCCTCTGCCTCCTGGAAACTGCTCCACCATACACAACTCTCTGATACCTATCAGACAGCCAATCCTGAATCCAGTTGAATAATCTGACATCCAGACCCATGTGCTGCAACTTAAATATCAGCTTATCATGTGGCACCCTGTCAAATGCCTTCGCCAAGTCTAAGAAAATTGCAGTATATGCCTTTCCCTCATCTAATGCTCTTGTAACTTTATTATAAAAGGCTAGCATATTGCTAAAACAAGAGCGTCCTTTCACAAATCCATGTTGATTCTCACAGATAACATTACCCTCATCTGCCCAATGCTGTACACGGTCTCTCACTACTTTCTCCAAGATCTTAACAACTACTGATGACACACAGACTGGCCTATAATTAGACACTTCCAGTCTGTTACCACCCTTATGCAATGGCACTATCTTACCTTCCTTCCATTCCCTGGGCACCTTTGCCAAAGCCAGACTTTCATTGAAAAGCCACGTTAAAGGTATTGTCAATTCCCTAGCACATTCTCTCAAAACTCGTGGCAAAATACCATCCAGTCCCAAAGCTTTACTGACATCCAGAGTACTCAGTATCTGAAACACACTCTCCTCCTGTACCTCCAGACCTCGTACCAGTCCTATCCCTCTAGCATTAAAACTGACTCCTCTAGGATGAAATACTCCAATAAAGTGTTCATTGAACAATTCCACTATGTCCTCTGCATCAGTCACTCTATTCCCATTTTTATCCCACAATATCATTCTTCCACAGTCATTTCTCCTCCTACTGGCCACATAGCTAAAAAATTCCCTAGGATTTTCTTTGGATCTTAGGGCCAATCTCCTCTCATATTCCAGTTTCGCTTTCCTTACCACACGAGTCACTCTTCTGGCCTGTGTCTTATATTCCTCATGCATCTCTTCACCTGTCTCCTTATATCTCTTCCATAGCCTCTTTTTCGCATGCAATTCCTGTTTAATATTGTTTGTCATCCACTTTACTCCAAATTGCGCCCTCTTCTTCACTCGTGGTATACAACTTACCATTGCTGATAACAAATATTCTTTCACAATTTCCCACGCACTGGTGATATCCCTGCCTTCCAATTCCTCCCTCCATGAAACTTCCCGAAGTTGACGTCTAAGACTATTATAATCACCTGCCTTATAATTCCACATAAGTTCCCGTCTCTTTGATACTCCTGCATGTCTATTCATTTTCCAAGTCAAAACCATATGGTCACTCTCTCCAACTGGTGGGAGAGACGTCAACTCAGTTATTATCAACTCTTCTGATGCTATAACCAAATCCAAAATTTTTGAACCTCTTGTTCCCTCTGTTACATGTTGCCTAAGACATTTGTCCCTCAAGAATTCTAGAAATTCCATTCCCCTATTGTTACATGCATCTTCCTCTCTCCAATTTATACTACTGAAGTTAAAATCTCCCATAACAATCATTCTTCTTGCACTTGCCAAACTTAGCTGTCTAAACATCTCCTGATCCCCATCCTCTGTGCTCCTGGGTCTGTAGCAACACCCCACTAAATATCCTGTCCTGCCTACCTCTACCTCACACCATACGCTCTCAAAATCATTTGTCTGACTACCTTCCAAATTCTCCACTCTTAGAGGACATAGGTCATTACTTATCATAAGCAGCACCCCACCACCACGCTTTCCCCTCCTATCCTGGCGAAAAATGCTATACCCAACGACTTCAATACCTGTTTTTATATCCCCTTCTGTCAACCACGTCTCAGTGATCGCAATAATTTTTGGCCAGGCTGATGCTATCTGCGCCACCAATTCCTCTCCCTTATTCCGGATACTCCTGGCATTAGTATACAGCATATAAATGCCATTGTTTCTATACCCAGCATTATCCCTTCTAGACTCCACTGGGCTCAGTCTTACCTGACATTGTCTCCCTTCTCCCAAGTATCCATTCCCACAAGAGGCCATCCCTGCTATCATCCTCCCTGGGACACACTGACTCGTTCAGAACAGCAATCTCTCCAGATGCCTACGTCCTTCCTCATTCAAATGCAAACGGTCTCTCGCAAACAACTCCTCTCTTTCCTCAAACGCACTCCAAGCATCCACATATACCAGTCCTCTCTTGTCACACATTCTCGCTATTATGCAATTCAATATCACCGCTCTTCTGCTCAGCTCATCATTATCATACCTAGGCAACACGCACACTATTTTTCCTCTCTCTGTCTTCTTCCGTACAGTCTCAAGCAAAAATCTCATATCTCTCGCTGCCCGACTTACATTACCACTCAAGTCATTCGTTCCTACCATCACAATCATCTCATCCACCCTTTCACTTCTCTTAATTGCCATAGCCACCCTTTCTATTGTTCCTCCTGGCAAACACTCCTCACGCATCCTATCCTGAACACCACGGATCATTGAGTCACAGTTAGAAAAATAACAGATTATGTGATAGAAAAACATAAGTTGGTGGTGGGAAAAGGGGGGGGATTTCCATATTAATACTGTTAAAAATGCAAGGGAATATATGGGCCTGCCTGTAAAATGAATAAGTGATTGAGTATATCTCTGCTTGAAAGAAATACATCGTAGAGCTAGTGTAATACATGCAGGTATGATATGGTTGTTGTAGGGATAACATAGTAACTTTCACAAGCATAGAGGTCTAAATGTTGCTAAACCAGTGAATATCATTATTATTCAGGATCTTCATTTAGTCAAAAGACTCATTGTGGGAAGACCATCTTAGGCATCACAAAGTCTCTCATATCACTCTTTAAAGTCATTCACCATCTGCTCTCTCCTCACCTTATCAGGCAGTGTATTCTATGATCCAACTATTCTCCAATCAAAAATGCCACTTCCTTTTGTAACTTCCAGGATGGCCTCCTTGTTCTGACATATGAAAAATCTCCCCATTGTTCCTGTAAATAACTCTCAAAAGTTTAAATGTTTCACCATTAGCATCCCTTTGTCTAATGCCTACCAAATTCTACAAACTGCAGAATTTGGTGGATGTAAGTGTCCTCACAACCAACATTGTACAGCCTTGATATAATTTTTGTTATCAACCACTATCCTCTCCAAATATACTATTCCCCTCAAATCCCAGTAATGATCTGAACACAGTAATCCAGATTTGGTATAATTATGGCTTTGTGCAATGAAATCATCACTTACTTTTATGTCTGCTGATCAGTGTCCTTCCAGCAATCACCACCTTTGCCCTATATCACTTAAACTTCATTTCGCCATCATCCCAAATCATCACCTTGCCCGCTCCTCTTCTGTAATGGAGTATATTACCTCCCATCAATGAATCCCAGATTTCAAGACCTTACATTTAGTCATATTAAACTGATATATCCATTAATTTTCCTACCTGTCTAGCTAATATAAATCTTCCTGTGCTACAATATCAGTTTAATGATAAAACTTTCAAGCTTCATATCATCTGCAAATATCTGAATACCTCCCTGCAATTCACTGATAGTATTGTTGACATAAATGTACCAAGTCTGTGAAACCTCCCTTTTCCTTATTATTGCTTTCCATACCATAGTTGTATAATACTCTGATCAGACCACACTTAAACTATTGTTCTCGGATCTGGTCCCCAGGATTTGAAAGGGATAAATTAACTGTGGAAAGGGTACAAAGGCAGATAACAAAGATGGTTTCAGGACTGTACAATGATAGTTATGAGGATCGGCTGAGGGAATGTGGGCTGCAGAGTTTGGTGGATAGAAGAAGGAGAGGTGATATGACTGAGACTTTTTAACTGTTGAGAGGTGGTTACAGGGTTGACACTGTGGATTTCTTTTGCTTGGTTGAACAGCGGGAAGGAGTGATGACAAGAGGCCATCCCTGGAAGTTACAAAAGAAAACTGTGAGCAAGAGGGTCAGGAGTGGTTTCTTTGCATGGAGGGTGGTTGAACCATGGGATGCATTGCCTGTTGGAGTGGTGAGAGTGAGAACAGTCAATGAGTTCAAGGAGTGGTATGATAGACTTTGTGTTTCTTGGGGGGGGGGGGGGGGCTATTCCCTCGTTGAGTCTTGATAGACTTTGTGTTTCTTAGAAAGGACCTCCCACAATGAGACTTTTGATTCCATGGAGGCCTGAATAATAATAATAATAATAAAAGATGTGTTGACAGTGCATGCATCTAACACAAGCAATGCATAACTGCATACCAAGACTTAAGAAAATAAACAGAGTAGGAGCAAGATGGATGAACAGTGAAATCAAGCAAGCAGTGTTATCACAAAAGAAGTTGTTATGAAGAAGGCAGAAGACAGTTTGTAGTGAACAGATGTATGAAGAATATAAACTGCAGACCAGAAAAGTGACAAGCATGGTTAAAAAGGAAAAAGTAGAATATGAGAGGAAATTGGTCAGTCAGATTAAAGCTAATCCAAAGCAATTTTTCTGCTATGTGGCAAGCAAGAGAAAAATAATTATGCCAGGTGGATAGTTATGGTAGCAGAGTAACCATAGCAAATGCTATAGTGGAATTATTTAATGAACACTTCATCAGTGTGTATCATAGTGGTATGAATGATTCTGTACAACATGTAGAAGAGAGGCAAGAATTAGGAGAATTAAAGGTGAAAGAATCAGAGGTGTATCGAGTGTTGCTTGTGTTAGATGTTAATAAGGCTGTGGGAATGGATGACATATCACCACATATTTTTAAAGAATGTGCAAAAGAGTTAGCCATGCCCTTGATCTGATTATCTAATGAAATTCTTGCAGTGGGGAAAGTTCCTAAGGATTGGAAAAAAGCCAAAATAATACCTCTATACAAGCATGGTTTGAGAACAGAAGTTTCCAATTTAAGACCGGTCTGTGTGTCTGCAGTTGTGATGAAAGTGTTGAAAAAAACTGAATAAAAATAGAATACAGGATTGAGTTGATGGACATAAGATTCAATATGATGGTCAGCATAGGTTTGTGAAGGACTGGTCTTGTTTTAGCAATCTCCTTATCTTTTATGATAAGGTGACGAATGTGTTGGATAAGGGAGAATCATATGCAGTGATATTATTGGACTTTGCAAAAAGCATTTGTTGGACTACCACATGATAAGTTGGCATACAAGAAGAGAACAGGAATGGATAGTATATTCGTTGGGATGGAGTGGAGATTGGCTATCTGAACAATAACAACAAGTTGTGAATGATGAAGCAGTCTCAGAAAAGGAAGGTGACCAGTGGTGTCTTCAGGTTTCTATTCTTGGGCACTTACTGTTTAATTTATGTGTTGTTTATGCAGAGCATTTGAAGGAGTGTGGATTACAAAGATTAGTGGATAGTTGAAAAAGAGGAGATAAGATAGAGAACTTCAAGTTAGTTAAGCGATTCTATCAGATTAATACAGAGGGAATTATAAAAAGAGTGGATGTTAAGATGGCAAAAACAAGAGGCCATCCTTGGAAGCTGTATAAAGATGTGGTGAAGAAGAGTGTGATGAGTAGATTTTTTAAGTTGGGGGTGGGGTGGTAGTGAGTGGAATGCATTGCCTGAGTATATACACATAAGCTGGACAGAATACATGTGTTAAAAGAATAATCTTGACAGTAAGCTGCAACATACGGATTTAGATGTCAAGTTAGTGAACTGGATTGGAAATTGGGTTCATAGATATATGAGGATTGAGTATTATGATTATTATTATTTAGGCCTCCATGGAGTCAAAAGACTCATCGTGGGAGGTCCTTTCTAAGAAACACAAGTCTATCAAGCCTCGTCGATGTTAGTGGTATGACTAACAGCATACCACTCCTTAAATGCATTGACCGTTCTCGCTTTCACCACTCTATCAGGCAATGCATTCCATGGTTCAACCACCATCCATGCAAAGAAACCACTCCTTGACCACTTTCTCACAGTTTCCTTTCATAACTTCCACGGATGGCCCCTTGTCATGACTCCTTCCTGCTGTTCAACCAAGAAAAAGAACTCCCCAGTGTCAACCCTGTAACCACCTCTCAACAGTTTAAGAGTCTCAATCATATCACCTCTCCTTCTATCCACCAAACTCTGCAGTCCACACTCCCCTTAATATATCCCCTTCAAATCCTGGGGACCAAATCTGAGAACAAGAGTCCAAGTGTGGTCTGATCAGGGTGTTATACAACGGAATGATAACTGTTTTATCTCTGCAGGTCAGTGTCCTTCTCATTATTGCAACAATCCTCTGTGTTACCTTCACCACCTTTGCAATATGTCCCCTAAATTTCAGGTTTCTATCAATCATCAATCCCAAATCTCTTGTCTCCCCTACTTCCTCCAGTATAATTCCTCCCATAGAGTATGCAGCGTCCCATCGATGTTTCCCAAACCTCAAGACCTTACATTTTGCTGAATTAAACCGACACCCCCATTCATTTGCCCATCTATCATGCTTATTCAAATCCTCTTGCAGGGCTGCCACATCTGCACCATTACTAATAACCCTTCTCAGCTTCTCATCATCTGCAAACAACTGAGTATCCCCTTGCAATCCACTGACAATGTCATTGATATAAATGTTAAACAATATAGGTCCCAGTACTGAGTCCTGTGGGATCCCACTTGTAACCCTCTGCTTCCTTGAAACTTCCCCACCATACACAACTCTCTGATACCTATCGGGACAGCAAATCCTGAATCCAGTTGACCAATCTGACATCCAGACCCATGTGCTGCAACTTAAATATCAGCTTATCATGTGACACCCTGTCAAATGCCTTCACTAAGTCTAAGAAAATGGCAGTATATGCCTTTCCCTCATCGAATGCTCTTGTAACTTTATCATAAAAGGCTAGCATATTGCTAAAACAAGAGCGCCCCTTCACAAATCCATGTTAACTCTCACAGATAACATTACCCTCATCTGCTTAATGCTGTATAGGTTCTTCGCTACTTTCTCCAAGAATTGACTAACTACTGATGACACACAAACTGGCCTATAATTAGACACTTCCAGTCTGCTACCACCCTTATGCAATGGCACTATCTTACCTTCCTTCCATTCCATGGGCACCTGTCCTGCAGCCAGACTTTCATTGAAAAGCCAAGTCAAAGGCACTGTCAGTTCCCTAGCACATTCTCTCAAAACTGTTGGTGAAATACCATCCAGTCCCACAGCTTTACTGACATCCAGAGTACTCAGTATTTGAAACACACTCTCCTCCTGTACCTCTAAACCTCAAACCTGCCCTATCCCTCTAGCATTAAAACTGACTCCTCCAGGATGAAATACTCCAATAAAGTGTTCATTGAACAATTCTACTATGTCCTCTGCATCAGTCACTCTATTCCCATTTTATCCCACAATATCATTCTTCCACAGTCTTTTCTCCTCATACTGGCCACATATCTAAAAAATTCCCTAGGATTTTCTTTGGATTTTATGGCTAATCTTCTCTCATATTCCAGTTTCATCTTCCTTACCATACTAGTCACTATTCTAGCCTTTGTCTTATACTCTTCATGCATCTTCTCTTCACCTGTCTCCTTATATCTCTTCCACAGCCTCTTTTTCGCACGTAATTCCTGTTTAATATTGTTTGTCATCCACTTTACTCCAAATTGTGGCCTCTTCTTCACTCGTCATTTACAACTTACCATTGCTGCTAACAAATATTCTTTCATAATTTCCCACACTAATGATATCCCGGCCTTCCAATTCCTCCTTCCATGAAACTTCCCCAAGTTGACCTCTTAGACTATTATAATCACCTGCCTTATAATTCCACATACGTTCCCGTCTCTTTGGTACTCCTGAATGTCTATTTATTTTCCCAGTCAAAACCATATGGTCACTCTCTCCAACTGGTAGGAGAGATGTCATCTTAGTTATTATGAACTCCTCTGATGCTATAACCAAAATCCAAAACTCTTGAGCCTCTTGTTCCCTCTATTACATGTTGCCTAAGACATTTCTCCCTGAAGAATTCTAGAAATTCCATTCTTTTATTGCTAAATGCATCTTCCTCTCCACAGTTTATACTACTCACATAACAATCATTCTTTTTGCACTTGCCAAACTCAACTGTCTAAACATTTCCTGGTCCCCACCCTCTGTGCTCCTGGGTCTGTAGCAACACCTCACTAAATATCCTGTCTTGCCCACCTCTACCTCACACCATATGCTTTCAAAATCATTAGTGCCACTGCCGACCTATGTCCTCTAAGAGTAAAGACTTTTCCAAAGTCTCCACTCTTAGAGGACATAGGTCGTCACTTATCATAAGCAGTACTCCACCACCACACTTTCCCTTCCTATCCTGCCAAAAAATGCTGTACCCAGCAACTTCTGTCAACCACGTGTCAGTGATCCCAATAATTTTTGGCCAGGCTGATGCTATCTGCGCCACGAATTCCTCTCCCTTATTCCAGATACTCCTGGCATTAGTATATAGCATATAAATGCTGTTGTTTCTATACCCAGCATTATCCCCTCTAGGCCCCACTGGGCTCAGTGTTACCTGATGTCCTCCCCCCCTTCTCCCAAGTACCCATTCGCACAAGAGGCCACACCTGCTACCATCCTTGCTGGGACACACTGACTTTTTCAGAATAGCAATCTCTCCAGATGCCTACGTCCTTCCTCATTCAAATGCAAGCAGTCTCTTGCATACAATTCCTCAAACACACTCCAAGCATCCACATGTTCCGATCCTCTCTTGTCACACATTCTAGCTATTATGTCATTTAATATTACTGCTCTTCTGCTCGGTTCGTTATTATCATACCTAGGCAACACACACACACTATCTTTCCTCTCTGTGTCTTCTTTCGTACCACCTCAAGCAAGAATCTCATATCTCTCGCTGCCCTATTTACACCACCACTCAAGTCATTTGTTCCCACCATCACAATCATCTCATCCACCCTTTCACCTCTCTTAACTGCCAAAGCCATCCTTTCTATTGTTCCTCCTGGCAAACACTCCTCACGCATCCTATCTTGAACACCACGGATCATTGAGTCCCCATACATCATACCTCATACCATTCCCTCTCTCCTATTGTTTCCATTTTCTCCTCTTCTTTCATTCCCATTACCTCTCTCTCATTCCTGCTCTCCTACTGTTTCTATTTTCTCCTCTTCTAGCGCTCCCATACCTTTCTCTCATTCCATCTCTCCTACTGTTTCCATTCTCTCCTCTTCTAGCATTCCCATACCTCTCTCTCATTCCCTCTCTTCTACTGTTTCCATTCTCTCATCTTCTAGCACTCCCATACCTCTCTCTCCTACTGTTTCCATTTTCTCCTCTTGTAGCACTCCCATACCTCTCTCCTATTTTTGTTCTCTCCATTTGCACATCCAATTCCATTCTCTCCTCTTTTATCATTCACAAATTTCTCTCCTCTCCTATCATTCCCAAAACTCTCTCTCTCTCCCCTGCTGCTCTGATTTGCCTTGCATTTTTCTCTTCCATTCTCCTAATCTCATCTTTCATACTTATCGTACTTCTCCCAAGACATTCCACCTCCTCTTTCAGCTGCTCTACCTCCCTCTGCAGGTCAATCACTCTAAATTGAAATTCACTCTCCCAAACAAAACCATCTCCTAAACTTTCACAGTCACTCACGCCTTCTACACTATCAACTATTATTTTCTCATTTACATTTTTTTTCTTCATTCTCTCCTATCCCGCTACTCATCTTCCTGTATTCATTTTCCATTCCTGGCGCAACAAAGTCAGTTATTGAGATATCTGCTGCATTTATTTCCTCCCACTGCCTGCACTTTAAACACACACGAACCCTCTCCTCTCTCTCTCTCTCACAAGCCAGATATCCAATTCGCAATACGCATACATGCCGCAAATACTGCATGCCACAAACTCTCTTATTATATTGCTTATAATAGAGTGCCTAAATGGTGGAGGACTTGGCGACACGCCATTTGTGATTGCAGCTGAATCTGCCATCATTCGTTACTGCTGAGGGACTACAAGCATAATCGTTAATTATTCAAAATAGTGTCAAAAATAAATGCTAAATAAGTATTAGGGAATATAAATAAATAAGAAAAGTATAAACAATTACAAGCAAAACAAAACATTAAGTACACTAAATAAATGAAATAAAACTAAATACAGTAATGAAAATTTAGCTTAGTCTTGTCTTCCACCGTTATGCATCCGCCCCGTCTTCTCGGTGAACAAAATACACAATATCACGACAGCACTAACTTCAAAAAACAACCACTATAGTACACTCATATTCCTGAGAAATAATTTAGCACTCAAAAACGTAAAAAAACGGACTATTCACTGGTTAAAAAATCACTTTCTTAAGCACAGCTCAAATTCACTGCCATGTGCTACGGCGACTTTTTGTACACAATTCATTGACCAATGTATTGATGCTAGTTGACTGAGCTTCATATAATCACAACCACCTTATAGTTTTACATATAGACCTTGTTCATACCAACTGTTTACTATTTGTCTGCCTTCCAAACCAACATTTCATGATCAGTTTCACCAACAGGCGGCAGTGTTGATACCTCATTTAAAACCACATCCTGTGAGAATGAGGATATCACCAAATCTAATACAGATGAACCTTGTGTTGCTTCCATCACATGCTGCTTTAGTTAGTTATCCTGTAGAAGCTAACAGGGTCCAAAGGCGACTGACTAAGGTAGTTTCTGATCTCTGGAATGTCGAGTATGAGGAAAGATGGAAAAGATGTAATTTGCAGAGTCTAGTGGAGAGAAGGAAGAGGGGAGATATGATAGAGACCTACAAGTTGGTAAGGGGTTGTTATAGGATCAATGGCGGAGAAGTTCTACAGAGAATAGTGGGAGATCAGGGGAGAACCAGAGGTCATCCCTGGAAACTGTATAAAGAGGGTGTGAGTAGGGGAGTGAGAGGCAGGTTTTTTTTGTGCAGAGTTGTGAGTGATTGGAATGCCTTGCCTGAGAGTGTGGTGTCTGCAAGGAGTTTGAATGTGTTTAAGACCCGGTATGATGAGATGTGTGTGAGATAAAAGGACCTCCTAGATGAGTCTTTGACTCCATGAGGTCTTGTTTAATAATAATAATAAAATTCACTCTCCTTGTTACTATACTAATTAAAATCTGCTATTAGAATTGTCTTCCTTTTACTTTGCCAACTAATTTATTGGGCAATTAAAAAAAAAAAATTTCACAATCAATAGTCTTCATATTCCCTGGCCTAGAACTGCATCCTATTAAATGTACTGTTCTACTGATCTCAACTTCACACCAAACAACTTCAAAATCTTCATACATACCTAAGTAACACTTGATACACCTCTGATTCTTTCACTTTTAATTCTCCTAATTCTTACTGATAGAAGCTCTTAACTAACTTGAAGATCTCTATCGTATCTCCTCTTTTCCTCCTATCCATCCAACCCTTGTAATCCACATTCTCTCAAATGCTCTGCATAATGAACACTCCTACTCCACCAATACAGTACATAGTAGCCTTATATCTCTATATCCCAAAGCCTATGTAATTTTACATTGCCAAACTGAAGCCTTTTGGCTCTTCTTTAGTAATTTCATCCATACTGCTATTTTATATTTCAACTTTTAAAAGAAACACTTCCTCTGCTACCATTAAGAATCCCTCCCCTCCCCCCTTCTTCATCTTCCTCTCCTTTCAGAAAATTCTATATCCTACCATTTCTAGTTCTGACAGTATATCATCCTCAGTCAACCAAATTTCACTTGTGCCACTTATCTTTGTGCATACTGATTCAATCAATGCCGCTTACTCTGTCCTTTTATTTCTGATACTCTGTATCAGAAATAATATAAGTATACAATCGTGACAATTCTGCATTCTTTGAAGTCATTCCATCAATACAATCACTCTACTCTCTCTCTCTCTCTCTCTCTCTCTCTCTTCATTCTGACCATCCTCATTTCCTTGATTCTGACTGATTTTCATTCATATTCTTATTTTTCTCACCATTTTGCACAGCATTACTTTGCCCTACTATAATCACTTTCTCACCTTTGTATCTATCCTCTTCCTATCCTTCCACAATCTGCTTCTCAACCTCTCTTTCTCTCTGCTTCTTAGCAGTACTGATTTTGTATGAACCCCATATACTCTTAGTTAACAATAGTCATTTCAAATAACCAACACCAAATCATTCAAATGCATTCCATCTGCTTTGAACCATTCTAACTTCTCTTCGAATTCATTCTATACATTCACAAATTAAACAGTCCCTGCCTGACACAATTCAGCCACCTTTCCATTCAGTATAATTGCTCTCCTTCTCAGTTCACTACTATCATATCTTGGCAACAAACTAACCACTTTCCCAATGACACTATTATCTTTCACTGACTACAACAATATCTTCAAATCTGTTTCCACATTCTTTGTCTCACTATCTAAGCCATTTGTGTCCACTACTACCTCTACTTCCGATGCTTGTTACTATAACTTCCTTTTATGCGAAGCATCTGATATTCGTCTTCTTGTATCCTCTGTAAAACACTGTGCACCTTATTTTTTACCATGCCTTTAATGATCGTGTCACCATAAAAAGCAACCCTTTCATCTTTAGATACTTGCTTTTTCTGATTAACTTCCTTGTTATTTTCATAAGTTATTCTCTTCTCTAATATTCAGTTTCCTCCTCCATACATTTAACTTGACTCTTCATTTTCATTTCCCCTTGCCTAAGGTCTTTCATGTCACTTCTATTATTGCTATCATAAGCTTCCATCTATTTGCTGATTATTACTAGTGACATTGTTCTCATTTTTTGAACACTCAAACCTTTCACATTACACTTCTCACATATTATAACATGTTCCTTTTTATTGTTCAATCTAACACTCCATAAATCTTTAACATTTCTGGACACATAAATGAAACAATTGTCTGATCTTATCCACTGAGAAAAGTCCAGGAAAAAACTCTATCTTCGAGTAGAGACCTTCTGTCCTGATGCCATACGCTTCTTTGTTGCCACTGCCACAATTTTTGTAATGTTAACTGGCACTTTCATGTTAATTAAACTCAGAGATACAATATTAAAATTGAAATAACATATAGAAACACACATCGGTCTGGTTTATCTTCTCCCCTTATTGTGTTGTTTTTGCATATGTTACTTACTGTAACACACACAATTACTGTATTCATTTCATTAAACCTAACTATGAGTATTTATTAAATGCAGTTTTATTATTATTATTATTATTATTATTATTATTATTATTCAGGCCTCCATATAGTCAAAAGACTCATCTGAGGTCCTTTCTAAGAAACAAGTCTATCAAGACTCATCGAGGGAGGGTCCCTCCTAGGAAACACAAAGTCTATCATACCACTCCTTAAATGCATTGACCGTTCTCACTCTCACCACTCCATCAGGCAATGCATTCCATGGTTCAACCACCCTGAATGCAAAGAAACCACTCCTCACCCTCTTGCTCACAGTTTCCTTTTGTAACTTCCAGGGATGGCCCTTTGTCATGACTCCTTCCCGCTGTTCAACCATGCGAAAGAATTCCTCAGTGTCAACCATGTAACCACCTCTCAACAGTTTAAAAGTCTCAGTCATATCACCCCTCCTTCTTCTATCCATCAAACTCTGCAGTCCACACTCCCTCAGCCAATCCTCATAACTAACATTGTACAGTCCAGACACCATCTTTGTTATCTGCCTTTGTACCCTTTCCACAGTTAATTTATCCCCTTCAAATCCTGGGGATCAGATCTGAGAACAGTAGTCTAAGTGTGGTCTGATCAGAGTCTTATACAATGGAATGATAACCATTCTATCTCTGCAGGTCAGTGTCCTTCTCATTATTGCAGCAATCCTCTGCATTACCTTCACTACCTTTGCAATATGTCCCCTAAATTTCAGGTTTCTATCAATTATCAAACCCAGATCTCTTGTCTCTCCTACTTCCTGCAGTTTAACTCCTTCCATATAGTATGCAGCATCCCATCAATGTGTCCCAAACCTCGAACTTACATTTTTCTGCATTAAACCGACATCCCCATTCGTTTGCGCATCTATCTAGCTTATTCAAATCCTCTTGCAGGGCTACCACATCTGCACTATTACTAATAACCCTTCCCAGCTTCGCATCATCCACATACAACCGAATATCCCCTTGCAATCCACGGACAATGTCATTGATATAAAGGTTAAACAATATAGGTCCCAGTACTGAGCCCTGTGGAACCCCACTTGTAACCTTCTGCCTCTTTGATATTACTCCACATACACAACTCTCTGATACCTATCGGACAGCCAATCCTGAATTCAGTTGACCAATCTGACATCCAGATCCATGTGCTGCAACTTGAATATGAGCTTATCGTGTGGCACTCTGTCAAATGCCTTTGCTAAGTCTAGGAAAATGGCAGTATATGCCTTTCCCTCATCTAATGCTTATAACTTTATCATAAAAGGCTAGCATATTGCTAAAACATGAGCGCCCCTTCACAAATCCATGTTGACTCTCACTGATGACATTACCCTCATCTGCCCAATGCTGTATATGGTCCCTCTCTAGTTTCTCCAAGATCTTACTAACTACTGATGACACACAAACTGGCCTATAATCAGACACTTCCAGTCTGCTACTGCCCTTATGTAATGGCACTATCTTACCTTCCTTCCATTCCATGGGCATTTTTCCCACAGCCAGACTTTCATTGAAAAGCCAGGTCAAGGGCACTGTCAGTTCTTTAGCACATTCTCTTTCCAAATGTTTTCATTTACTGTAGTCTCCAGTTAATGTGTAAGTGCTAAGGGGATGTTGTTAAGGGCAGCCATGCACCAGCATTATAATTTATGCTGATTGCAGTTTTTAGCTTGTTCTTCATGTCTAGAGCACAGCATTACTGATAATTGCAAAATAAAATATATAAAAGTAACATTCTAAGAAATTTTTCTTTCGTAACGTTAAAGGTAATCGCAAAATACTGCAAGTATTCTATTTTTAAAATTTGTAAGCAAAATAACTGGTTTTCAATATATAGGATTTTTCATCATCTTCATCATCATATGGACGTTTGTTTGCAGTAAAACACGACAGTAATAGGGAAATTGCCATAACTACTGTCAATGAACATACAATGTTATCTTACTAAAAAAATATAAACATTTGTCTCTAACAAAATTGCTAATTTAACATATATTCATTATTAAAAATTATGGAAACAACTACCATGTTATAGTAAAACTTCAGTTTAATATAAACCCCAAATAATTACCTGATGTTTTAATCTTCATATCAAGGTCATCATCATCATCTGGAATATATGCATATATACAAAGAATCAAGCTATGTTACAATCTGCATAGTACTAAAGTCACATTAATTTGGTCAGTTGTTAACACTACTGGCCTGACCTCTAGTGAAAAAATAAAAAATGAAAACCTTACTACATCAAAGCTAGTCATGTTATCTGTTTTGTTACAAATCATTAAGAGATATACTAAGCTAAAGAGCAACATGTTCTCACATAGTTACTCACAGATAAATTAGAGCAAAAACAATATAGATGATGACCATTAAAGGTTGAAATTATTGCTTAGAGTCCTAAAGTAAAGGTTTGCTGGAGAACCTGAAAGAACTTATGTGGGCCGAATGTATGCCATCCAAATTCTTGGGATTTTTATGCCACAATTATTGTTTAGATTGGGTTGATCAAAATTTTTACACTTCCTTGAATTTGCTTTCATAACAGGTTTTTGTATGATGTAAGAAACATGTACCTTTCCAATCAATTTAGTGTAGGGTATTGAGAACGTGATCCGAGAGGCCTGCTTCACTAAAATTGTTCACTTTAATGTGTTGTTTGTGTTCTTTTTTACGGATTAAAATTGTTTTTCCAGTTTCACCAATATAAAGTAACTAACAGGTACAATGGATTCGGTATACCCCATGATTGGCCAAAGGAGGGGGAGGGGATCCTTGGAGGAGTTGAATATGTTTTTTAATTTTATGGGTGGTTTAAAAGTAGCATTAAGATTTTAATTGTGTCGATTTCTATTTATTTTATTTGATAACCCTTCAATGTATACCAGCGGTCGTCAACCTTTTCAGGCTCGTGGACTACATTCAATTTTTATTTTTAATAATCGGGCTGCAGGAGTTTAATTAAGAGAAAATAGTAAGTGAAAAAAAATTTGAGTTATCATTTTTATTATTATTACAGTCTTAAAAAACACAGAAATATTTAAAGTATGAGATATGAAACAAGCATGAAAATGAAACTCAATGAAATATTATTATCATGCAAAAACAAAGTAATATAGATTATGCATCACAATATGTCTCTCTGCTATTTTTAGCAAGCATCGACAAAATTTTTGAATATTTTCTAATTAAAATGCGTTCTTTAATGTGCGCCAAAATCTCGGTTGTCGTCGGATGAAGTCGCCTTTGTTATCCCCACTCACGATGACTCACAAGGTTGACTCATACCAAGTTGCACGCGATATCAAGAAGTATAGGTATAAAATGATTTTTAATTTATTATTCATATTATAAAATGTATTATTTAAGTAATTCAACATACGGGCCACATGCCATGTAAGTATGGTCATCCTTTTATGGGCTGCCAAAAATGCACATTTGGGCTGCATTTGCCGACTCCTGATATATACAATAACTGGTTTTGCTGTAATCTATATTATTTGCATATTCTGAAGTTTTATAAAGAAATTTATTGATGGTATTTTTATTATAGCCATTGTTTATAAATGTATTGCTAATGATTTGTAATTCTTGTTTAAGAGCTTATTCATTAGAGCAAATTGTTATAGCTTTGTTGAGGGTGCTAACGAACCCAAGTTTTTGTGAAGGATGGTGGTAAGAGTTAGCATGTATGTATTGGCTGGTATATGTGCATGCTTGTGGTAAACAGTGAAGGATAGACTGCCTGAGGGAAGATGTGTGACTAGTGTATTCAGGAAAGAGAGTGAGTTTTAATTTTCAATTACAATGGTAAATTGTATGTGTCTGTGTTGTTTATTCAGATGGCTGAGGAAGGTGTTCAAAGTTTGGTGCTTATGTGGCCAGATAACAAACACATCATCAACATACCTAAGCAGATTGTACGTTTTTTTTTTTTTTTTTTAAATAAAAGAATCTAGAGCATGTTGCTCAAAAGCTTCCATGTTAAAGTTGACAATTGGGGGTGGGGGAGAGAATTGTAGTCAGCCCATGGCTATACTTTCTTTTTCGTACATAACAATTATTTTGCCAAACGAAGTAACTGGAATGTTGTACGTGGGTAAAGGTTCATAATATCAAGTGGAAAAGTTATGTTTCCATAATTTTTAATAACTATGTAGCCATGTAACTATGATAGAAAGGACTCTCATAATTTTATATAAAGTATATTATGGAAAATTATTGGTTTTTGAAGTAATTGTATAGTTCCTAAAGGCTTGAATGCCAGCATTTTGAGATCTGACTGACAGCTACATCTGCAATCCTGTATAGAACTGCCATATTTGAAAGTTCCCCTCCATACACTAATCAAGCTGATTCCTGTGGCATATAGTTTTACAGTGGAATTTGTGGCTTTTCCTGTGGATGCTGTCAACACACATCGTGTTAAGCCAGAGGTATGTTTAACTTTTAATTCACTCAATATTGTTTTAATAAGATGCAATTTTTTTTTATAAAAATTGTATATAGTGTATTAATCTAAGCAGAAAAGCATCTCCAAAAAAATGAGTTCCTTTGTTTCCTTAAATAAGGCATGCAAAGTATTACCAGCAAATTCTTTATTTGGCTGCATATGTTCATAGTAGTAGTGACATAGGATGTCACTACTACATAAGTCTTAATGTATTGCTTTCATTGTATTATATATATTTCATTGTAACGGCAGCACTCAACTGAGTAACTCAGTTGAGTGCTGTCATTTCAATTTGCAGTTTGCCATTTGTCATTACAATTTGTTATCATGTAAATGCAGATTATATGCTCAATTGTTTATTTATGTCAATCCCACACAGTCTCAAGACCTGTGACATGATATGACATGACATTTTGGGAGTGGGGAGGGGGGGGGTAATTGTGTGTATGCATGCAGGTGTGGGTGTGTACATGCAGGCAAGTTATTAGAGAGGAGACAGGAATCTATTGATATGTTTTTTGAAGAGTTAGAGGTTGTGTTCATTGAGAAAAATGGCATGGACAAGACTGTTCACAAGAACAGAGGTATGTGGAATGAAAGAAGAAGATAAGAAGTTGGTTAGGTGAGTTTGGAGCTCAACAGTATATGGATGACCAGCAGCTGCCCAAGTTTGTACATGATAAGAAAGAAGTGGAGGAATAGTGGCAGCCACTTCATTAGCACAACATCCATGAAAATACCCATAGAAAAGACATAATTCAGAAATAGCGTATCTCTGGAAAAGTGATTGGAAGATGTCAATCAACGAAAGGTCATCTATTAAGCAAATAGCTCTCTTCCAGATAAAATCTAGCATTTTAATGTTGGGTGGATTTGGGATTTATGAAATCTCAAACTGAGTAGAATTTATTTTATTTAATTGAGTAGAATTTATAAAATCCTATTGAGTAGAAGAGATATAGTGATTAGAATGAAGAATAAAACCAGCATTTTTGGAGACTGAAGGCTATAAACATGATGTGTTTTGTAAGGAAAGGCTGGCCAAGAAGAGAAAACTGATCTTAGTTGGTGAACAGAATTTTATCAAAAGTGAAGGAGAATGAGGCTGCAGCTTAAAATTTACTACATGATCTTCAGCCCACTTGAGAATGACTACAGAATCTGTGGTTATGTTGTCATTGAAAATCTTGAAACTCGGTTTATTTGAATGCTGTAGTGTTTTGTGAATGATGAAGAGGAATGGATTTCCTGTCGGCAAAGCTATGAATAGGACTGGATATCAGTGAGGAAAGATCTTTGTATAGAAGAAAGAGTTTAGGTGAAAGTACAGAGCCTTTGGTTTCTCAGGCATTTATGAAAAAATCAGATGAGAAGGAACCATCCACCATGACACAAGAGTGGAAGCCAGCAACCCATTCACAAAAGTTTGGAGGAGACCATATAAGATAATAACTTGGAAAGAAGGTTGCAATGCCAGACTCAATCAAATGGCTTGAAAATATCAAGAGCAACCACATGAGATACAAAGCGCATCCAGAAAGTAAGATCCAGTCAAGAATTGAAAAAAAAAAAAAAAACTGGTAGAGAAGAAAAAAAAAAGTTTTATTATATGCTAAAATACTTACATATATACTTTAGTTTTCTACTTAGTCGGCATTGACTATGTAGAAAAGTTTTGGTATTGTGGCACCAGCTTATTCATACCTCATCAAAAAAAGTCTGCCACCAATGAGTTCAATCACTGAGTCATGCTGTTCTTCAGTTCTTCATCTTCTTCAAAGCACTGAGATGGGAGCTACTGCTTCATATGCAGAAATAAGAGATAATCACTGAGCATGAGGTTTGGGGCTATTGAGTAGGTGCTTGAAAGTTCCCACCCAAACTTCTGAATTTGCTGAATTGCTTGTCTGAGTTTCTTCAACATTTTGCAATATGCATTTACATTAATCCTTATTCCCCACTGAAGAAAATCATTCAGCAAGATCCCTTTTGATCCCAGAAGACAGTGGTCTTTTTTTTTCTTTTTTTTTTTTGACCGATGGTGCCTTTTTGAATATTTTTTGCTTTCAGAGATGATGAATGGCACCACTAGATTGATTATTGTTTTGACTCAACATTTTTGTACGAAATCTACGTTTTGTCACCACTCACAGAAAAAGAAAAAAAAGTTCATCTCCTTCATTTTTGTAACACTCCAAAAATTTATGAGCTGATTTCACTCATTGCTGTTTATTTTCATCGGTCAGCATTTTTGGGACCCATCTGGAACAAAATTTCTTATACTCCAGCATTTCTATTGCAATTTCATGAATGACTGAGTATGAAATTTCCAGGAATTCAAAAGAATGTTCTGTAATTGTGAAACAACGATTCTCACGAATATTTGTGTTCACTCCTTCTATCAGATCATCTGTCACCATACTTGGCCGGTCACTGCACTCTTCATCGTGAACACTTGCACCCTTCTTTAAACAAACAACATTGCCTAAACTTATTGTCACTCATTAAGTTAAGCCTGTAAACCTTACACGGCTCAGTGAATTTCTGCAGCACTATTGTTTTCCACCAACAAAAACCATATCACAAATTCACAACTGGTGGGAGTTTCTAACACAGCACTCATAAATTATTCATAGACGACAACAAATGATAAACGGGTGAAAGTAGAATGGTCAACAGCTAGCTAATGATGTTGAAAGTTTATTTTTCACTTGGTTAGAGTATAATAAATATAGTTTAATCCTTTATCCAAGTGTGAGCAAACAAAGTTTGCACCTGAAAGTATCTTCAGGACTGGGGTAAGGTGGTACAACACCAGTGTTGTACCACCTTACCCCAGTCCTGAAGATACTTTCAGGCGCAAACTTTGTTTGCTCACACTTGGATAAAGGATTATTTTGTTTGCTCACACTTGGAGATTAAACTAAATTTATTATACTCTAACCAAGTGAAAAATAAACTTTCAACATCTTTCTCTAAATCCAGAGTAATTTATTAAAAAAGGGTGGCACACCATTTGGCAACTCCTATAGGTAGAGATGACCTGCGAATGCTTCTGCCTGGTATCTCAGCTTGGGCCTGGCTCCCACTGAAAAGACCTCAATAAAGGTCGAAACTAGTCTGGGTAGTGGCCCTTCCCTTAATGCATAACATTAGACATATCCGCAAGGAGATGTGTTTTGCATTATAGGAGATACTGAGACAGGAGTGTTGGTAGCTTGCTCCGCCTTTGCAACGAGTTGTCCTGGTGTTGTACCACCTTACCCCAGTCCTGAAGATACTTTCAGGCGCAAACTTTGTTTGCTCACACTTGGATAAAGGATTAAACTAAATTTATTATAGCTAGCTAATGAGTCACTCTATGCTACAACGTATGTGTAATCTCCCCCCCCCCCCCAACCTCCCATAACTTATTTGGCAGTAAATTGTGAATGGACCTTACTTTCTGGGGTACTTCAAATGTGTCCATGGTCTTGTCCAAAGAAGAATGTTTTCTGTAGAACAAGAATGGCAGAATCCATATGGTAATCACTAATTTACTGATAGATCTTTTCTAAATGGTGAAGAAGCTTGTTGTTAATAATTTTCCCCATCTTCTGAGAGTATTGAGGTAAGAGTAATGGAATGAAAAGTTGATCACTAACTTTCATTCACCTTTTCAGGCATATGCTGAATAAGTATGCTTTAATGTTGTTGGATAGATGCCAGTGGAATACCATCTGGGCCAGAGGACTTATTAGTATCAATGCTGCTGAGTATTTATCTGATGTCCTTCTGAATAAAAGATAGAGAAGGCATACTGTGGGTGTTTGTGGAACAAAAAGAGAGAGAGAGAGAGATTTGCCTTGCTCTTCTAAACAAAAGTTGGAAGAGAAAACATTTGTCTTGATGTCTGCCTTGTATTTAGAGGATATTGCCATTGTTTTATCAGGATGTGAGAGAGATAGAAACATAACAGGTTATAAGTTTTACTCAACTGCCTTGACAAGAGACTAGAAGGCTCAACTGTACTAAACAAGAAACAAGTTTAGTTCATTTCATCATCCATTACAAAGACTGCTTTAGATTTGTTGGCAATTTTTCGGACTTGTTACAGGCTGCAGTATAAGCTGAATGAGAAGCTGGAATTTTTAACTTGAGTTACTGAGTGTGTTTCGTTTCTGCTTGTACTGCTTTAGCACATTTGTTGGAAAACCAAGGTTGATTTGATTAATGCTCTGGGATTATGATTATGGAGTGGAGAATAAAGGCCCTCATCCCAGCAAGAATAATTTCAATTAAAATATCAGAGAAGAGAAAAGATGTTATCGCAGTTGGTACCATTGTATGTAATGCCAAGACTGGCTGATAGATGATCTGTGGAAAAAGAATTTGTGGAAACAGCCCAAACCACAGGAAGATAAGGTAAGGTTGACGTGCCTGGAAGAGGCTATATAACCTTGCACATGACTGCTAATGGCCCATGTTTATATTTTTTTTTCAAGTGCATAATATATTTACATGCTGAACTGCAAAGCTGGAAATTATGACCAATTCAGGAGAATACTATCTTTTGTCCCATGGTATCAGTTACTAAATGGAAAACATATCAGCAATGCATGGAAATTTTTAAAAAAGTGCTTAAATGAGGCAGCATCTGCCTAAAAGAGTTCAAAGAACAAACAGGTGGGAGTGAAATGGATGTACAACTTTATTAAGCAAGAAATCTGTAATAAGATGATGCAGAAGGAATATCATGAGGATAGGAGTGAGAGGCATTATGAAATATATAAAATGTAAGCCAGAAAGGTTAGCAATATTGTGCAGATAACTAAATTGGAGTTTGAAAAGAAATTGGCTATGCAGGCTAAAGGCAATCCAAAATAATTTTATTGTTATTATTATTATTACCCAAGACCCCATGTAGTCTTTGACTATATGGGGTCTTGGAGGTCCTTTTATCATACACACAGCTCATCATACCGTTTTAAACACACTCAAATTCCCTTCAGACACCACACTCTCAGGCAAGGCATTCCAATCATTAACAACTCTGCATGAAAAAAACCTGCTTCTCACTGCTCCTTATACAGCTTCCAGAGATGACCTCAGGTTCTCCCCTGATCTCCCACTGTTTTCTGTAGAACCTCTCCAGCATTGATCCTATAACAACCCCTTACTAACTTGTAGGTCTCTATCATATCTCCCCTCTTCCTCCTGTCCACTAGGCTCTGCAAGTTGCATCTCTCAATCTTTCCTCATACACAACATTCTAGAGGTTAGAAACTAGCTTAATCAGTCGCCTTTGGACCTTTCCAACATCTCTTTGTCCTTCTGAAAACCAGGTGACCGAATCTGGACACAGTAGTCCATGTATGGCCTAATCAAAGCCTTATACAACGGAACAAGAATCTCCCTACTTCTACAAATCAGTGTCCTCCACATCATTCCCAGAAGCCTTTGTGTTGTCTTCACAAATTTGGCTATGTGTCCCATAAATTTCAGATCCTTATCCACTATCACCCCCAGATCTCTTATTTCCTCCATCTCCGACAAGATATCCTCACCAGGCAAAAATTCTGCATCCCATTTTTGTTTTCCAAATTTTAAAACCTTACATTTTGTAACATTGAACTCACACCCTATTCCTGTGCCCATTCACTCAATTTATTCAAGTCTCTTGTAAGGCCACAACGTCTTCTCTACTCTTCATGGTTCGTCCCAACTTTGCATTATCTGCAAACAACTGAATATCTCCATCCAAATCTTCATCAGTATCATTAATATACAAATTAAACAGCAATGGCCCTAAAACAGACCCCTGAGTCACACCACTAGTAACTTTCCTTTTCCTGGATATCGCCCCTCATACACAACTTGTTGATACCTATCAGATAGCCAGTCTCCAATGCAATGCACCAATCTGATATCCTACCTCATCCGCTGTAGTCTGACTATCAACTTATTATGCGGTAGTCTATCAAAAGCCTTTGCGAAATCTAAGTATATTACTGTGTATCCTTCTCCTCTGTCCATGGAAGCAGTCACCTTATTGTAATAAGTAAGTAGATTACTAAAACATGACCTCCATTTAGCAAATCCATGCTGTCCATAAAAGATAATACTATTGTTGTCAATCCAATTCTGGGTCCTAGTTCTCACAAGCTTCTCCAACAACTTAATTACAACACCTGACATACACACAGGTGTTGTAAAGTATTGCTGTAAACCCATTACCTTTATCCAACTCAGCTGTTACTGCATTATAAAATGTGAGCAAGTTACTGAGACATGAACATGAGCTGAGATTTAGATTAAACAATATGGTCAAGGGCACTGGCATATCTCTCGCAGCTTCACATAAAACTCGATCTGGTATACCATCCAATCCTACAACTATATTCACATTAAGGTTCTGTAATATACTATACTGCTTCATTTCATTTATCTCAGTTCCCATATAAATCTTTGTATCTCTCGATCCTGATATCACCACCTAGATGATACAAAGTGTTCACTTAGTAATTCTAATATTTTGACTGATTCAGTTACCTTCCTACCATCAGCATTCATTAAAATCATTCTACCATATACATTCTTTCTTTTACCTATAGCATATTAAAAGAACCATTTGGGATTATCTTAAACCTGCATTGCTAACTTCCTTTCATACTCTACTTTTTGCCTTTCTTACCACACTAGTTATCCTTCTGACCTGTGCCTTGTACTGCTGTTCATGTGTCTGCGGGTAACCTTTCTCCTTAAATTCCCTCTACAATTGTTTCTATTGTTTTGCAGTTCCAGCTAAATGATGATATTCATACATTTAACTCTCACTTGATTTCCTCTCCTGAATCTAGGTATGCAGTCTGCCATTACCTCCTTCAAACACTTCTTTACCACTTCCCATGCACTATCAACATCCAGCCCTTACAGTTTTGCATGCCAAGGAACCAATCCAAGCAATCTTATAAGCTTGTCATACTTACTAGCCTTGTAATTCCATGTATACCCTGTCTTGAGAGCCTCTGTAACTCAGTCAGTATAGATGAAGCCCTTTGGTAGGAAAGACCTGGGTTCGATTCCCGTCAGTGACGTGAGGAACCTTTATCTGGCCTCTTCTGACTAAAGGTGAGTTAGCCGATTTCATGAGGTGGAGGATTTTTTCTCCCAGAAACGCGGGTTTTCTGTCCCTCAAAACAGGCATACCAGCCAGTAGAACACATGCAATTTACAGACAAGAATACTTAAGGCATAGGGATAACCGCCTTATCCTCATATTACGGTTAGGAAAATCTAAGATTACTTGGAAGGCTGTGGGCACTTAAATGCCTGTTAAACCCACTGATGAATGAATTAATGAATACCATGTCTTAACTGAAAATTCTGCATATTTAGCCACCTCCGAGGTCAAGACCCAATGATTATTCTCACCAATTGGTGGCAATGTGTTCATATTCGCTATAGACAAATTCTCAGATTCAATTACTAGATTGAGTACTCTCGAACACTTGGTATATTCCATCACATGCTGTCTCAGGTAATTATCCCTTAGTAACTGCATAAATTCCATTTCCTTCCTCCTTTGTGTCCTCTCCTCCTTCCAATCTATGTTCCCATAGTCAAAATTTCCCATAATAATTACCTGTCCTCCACTCGTTGAGTCTATTGTGTTTCATCGTATAAGGTCTAGATCAGGCCTCATATGGATTATTGTCCACAGTTTGTGGAGACCCAAACTGTGCACAATAGACCTAGTCTAACTAACCAACCACACACACACACACACACACACACACAAAACCTATCATATCTCTCCTTAAACTCATTCACCATTAGGGAACTAACTGATTGCGGCAATTTGTTCCACTCGTTCACCATTCTCCATGCAAAAAACTAGTCTGCACATTCTTACTATCTACCCTCTTACACAATGGGTAAGAGGGTAGATAGTAATAATAGTTTCTATTTGCCATATATTGAAAAATTTCCCCTGTATCAATCCCATAAAACCTTTTCATATTTTACAACCCTTTATCATGTCACCTCCCTTCTGCCAATCAATCAAACCCTACAGCCCACACACTTTCAAACCATTCTCATGGGGGGGGGGGGGGGCATTCAACGGATCTTTTTTAATTTTTAGTAATTTTTCATAGAATGGGAGAAGGGAGTTAGAACAAGGGAACATCCCCGGAAACTGTATAATGAGAGTGTGAGCAGGGGCATAAGGAGTAGGTTCTTTGCATGTGGAGTGGTGGATGGAATGCATTTCCTTACATTGTGATGAATGTTGATACATTGAATGAGTTTAAAGCACAGTTTGATTGGCTTTGTGCGTAACAGTGTGTACTTATTTTGAATGTGATGTCTTTAACCCCATGGAGGTCTGGTGTTAATAATAATGGTTTTAGTGATATGACACTCTTATGAATCAACAAGCAATACATGATGTTTTGTGATCTGTTTATTTATGGCATCATTTCTCACCTGTTGTGTTTTAGTGTTTCACTGTGAATTATAAACTGTTTATAACTATTATTTTATTTTATTATTGTTAATAATGAGATAAAATTCAGAGTAAAGGTACTGTTGCTTCAAGTGAAAAGAAAATGTGTAAACTTATTACATTCAATATTAAGATTAAAATTATTACATTTTGAAAAATTATGGAGACAACTACCGTGTTATAGAGTAAAACTTTAGTTGAATATAAATCAAAATCAACTCTCGATGTTTCGATCTTCATATCAAGGTCATCCTCTGGAGCATACACAATATATACAGAGAAACAAGCTGCACTACAATCTACATGATTTGCTTAAGTTACTGACCAACCGTTACTACAATTATTGGCCTGACCTCTGGTGAAAAAAAAAAAAAAAAAAACCTTTACTACGTGAAAGCTAAAGTCTTATTATTATTATTATTATTATTATTATTATTATTATTATTATTATCTATAGGTTACAAAACTAAGAGTTGGGTTGGAGAGCAACAAGTTTATATATATATATATATATATATATATATATATATATATATATATATATATATCCTTCTTCCTTTCCAGGCTTATGGGCCAAGTGGCCTGTTCCGGACTCAATTCCATCTTTTTAAGGGTCTATGTATATATATATATATATATATATATATATATTAAAAAAAAAAAGAAGTGATTATACATATAAATTTCAACCGATTGGTATGGAATAGTTTCCTAAGTCCTAAAGTATGCTAGATACTAAGTGGGCTGAATATGTGCCATCCAAAGGGTGGTTAATCAGAATTTCACAGGCATCTTTAAATTTTCTTGCATACCAGGTTTTTGTATGATGTAAAGAGCAGGTACTTTTCCAATCAATTTGGTATGGTGTGTTGAGAGCGTGATCTGAGAGGCCTGCTTCACCAAAATTGTTATATTTATTGTGTCTTTTGTGTTTTTTTTTTTACGTATAGGGATTGTACGTCCAGTTTCAGCAATATAAGGTAAGTTACAGGTAGTTGATGTAATAAACTCCAGGATGTGCCAATGGGAGGAGAGGATCCTAAAGTACACAAACAAAACATTCCGCTTTGTTCGATAGTTGAAGGAATAGACAGCCGTAATTACCACCTAGCCAAGAAATTAGTGTTAACATTCAAGGAGTTGGTAGGTCATTCCCCCTCCTATATAAAGAAACACACAGCACTTTATAAACAAAATTAAAAACATAACACTCGATAAAGATGACTTATTAGTTAGTTTTGACATTTCTGCCCTTTTCACAAATGTCCCAATCAGTGACATAATTCTTCTCCTATGGAACAAATTTCCACCCGACATTACGGCCTTCTTTGTCCACGTACTACGTTCCAGTTACTTCATGTGGCAAAATAAATTTTATACAAAAAGAAGGTACAGCCATGGGCTCACCACTATCCCTGCCAATTGCTAACTTTTATATGGAAGCTTTTGAGCAAAGTGCTCTCGATTCCTTTACTCTAAAACCTACAGTGTGGCTTAGATACATTGACGATGTTTTCGTTATCTGGCCACATGGTCAACAAACATTAAACACATTCCTTAGCCACCTGAACAAACAACATGAACGCATACAATTTACTATCGAAATTGAAAATCAGAACTCGCTCCTGTTCCTGGAGTAGTCTATCCTCCACAGTTTACTGCAAACCGACACATACTGGCCAATATATACATGCTAACTCATATCACCACCTATCGCAAAAATTTGGAGTCATTAACACCCTTAAAAATAGAGCTATAATAATTTGCTCTAATCAACAAGCTCTTACACAAGAATTAAAAATTATTAGCAACACATTTACAAATAATGTAATTTGTGCTGCGGACATGATTTGAAGAGCTCCTGATTCAGATAAGTTTTACTATTACTATTACTATTATTACGGGCAACTCCAGGGAGTCATTAGACTCATCAAGGGAGGCCCCAAATCATATTCATCACAACTATCTGACATTCATACAGTATCTATCATACCTCGCCTTAAACTCATTCACTGTCACAGCATCCACTACAGACTCAGGGAGTGCATTCCACTCATTCACTACTCTAAAAGTAAAGAACCCAGCTCTAACACCTTTACTAACCACACTTTTGCCCAGTTTCCATGGATGTCCCCTAGTCCTCCCACAACCAGCCCTGTTCTCAAAAATATCTTCTGAATTAATTTTATAGAAACCCTTCAGTAATTTGAATGTCTCAATCATATCTCCCCTCCTCCACCTATCAACCAATTTTTGCAACCCACAAATCCTCAACCTGTTCGCATACGGTTCATTCCACAGACCTGCTATCATCTTGGTCACTCGCCTCTGGATCCTCTCCACCTCCTCCCCATCAAGAAGAAACCTAGGTGACCAAATCTGAGCACAATTTACTAGGAATAATTAAGTATATATGCGTAATTGTTTGAGTAAGAGCAGCTGTAAACGTTGTACACTACCAGTATTATTAGTGTGGGATTTTTTTTCTTGCCTAAACTAAATTACGAAATCGTTATTATTAGACCTAGTAACCTGCAGAGAGAAAAAAAAATGGCGGCGACATTGTCATTCCATGATTTGAATTTAGATTTCAGTCGTTTTGTTAAGTGTGAGGTCTATTATATGTATTCCTTTGATTACATAAATGATTTGTGGATGTTTAGTGCGGATGGAAGAAGGGTGTGTGCGAAGTGTGACCTGAACGAGAAACTAATGAATGCGAATATGAAATTGATGACAGAAAGTGCTAGTACCGATTGTGTCGCGAGTGCACGTTTGAAAGAAAAGGATGGTGAGAAAGATAGCCGAAAAAATGTTAAAAAATCAGGAAAAAAGAAAAAGAGCGATTTGACAACTGTAACGGATGTTATGAAAGTGAGGCGGAAAGAAACGAAATTGAGAGAACGAATGAAAGTATAAATTGCGTGATGCAGAAATCGCAAGTAAAAAAAATCGAAAGAATAAATAATAGCGAAAAAAGAATGAATGATGGCGAAAGTTCAACGCATGTTGGACCGAAAGTACTGAAACAAAGAAAGATGAATGATAGCGAAAAAAGTTGGATACATGTTAGTCCGAAAGTACGGAAACAAAGAAAGATAAATGAGAGTGAAAGTGAGAAGAATGATAGTGAAAGTTGGACCGAAAGTATGGAAACAAAGAAGGATGAATGAGAGGGGAAGTGAGAAGAGGGGGTCGAGAGTTAGAAAATTAGAAAGATTTAATGATAGAGAGAATGTGTCGCGAGGTTCGGAAGGGGAATTGGATTGGATGAGGCATGAAATGAAATGGATGCGGAATGAAATTAAGAGAATTCAGGTCAAAACTATTAAAATAAATCATGATGGCATGAAAGAGTTAACGAAAGATGAGCGAGTGGCGTTGTAGAGGATAAAATCCACAAGGTATGTTTTCCAGGCGGTAAAATGAGTAGAGTGATTGAGGCATTGAATATGAGAAGGGAGCGAGCAAAAGAGTTAATTGTATTAATTGGTACAAATGATTCGAGAGAGAACAAAGAGCATGTCAAAATGAATGTCAGGAGACTGCTTGGAAAGATAAAAGAGAATAGTGTGACAGAAAGGGTTGTGAGTGTGTTGCCTAGGTATCATTGTGGTGAAATGAGGCGGAGAGCAAGGATTATGAATGATATTCTGGCTGAAATGTGCGAGAAGATGGAAGTACAGTTTGTTAATGTGTGGAATGAGTTTGAGGGACGAAGTGAGCTGTATGGGTGCGATGGACTGCATTTGAGTGGTTATGGTGTGAGTCGCTTGGAGAGACTGCTGCTGGAAGGTAGAGAAGTGAATAGAGAGAATGAATCAGATCGAGAGGAGAGTGATGTGGAAGAGCAGGAGAGTAAGACAGGAGAGATTGAAGAAGTGGAAATGAATGGGGAAGTGAGTGGCATGAGTATAGAAAATGAGAGAATGAGTGTGTAAGAGGAGCAGGGAAACGGGGAGGCTCACGGTGGACAGTGGTACACAGCGTGAAAAAGGTGGATACTCCAAGAGGAGGTGAGAGCATGTGTAGGCAGGAAAGTAATGGGATGACCAGGGATCAAGAGGAAACAGATGTTATTGCAAAGGGTTCTAAAATGAAGAGGCAGAAAGGGAAATGGCCCCAGTCCAGTATGGAGAGATCACATCGAATGAATGGTATCAGGGGAACTAGCTGTAGATCCAGGAATGAATTGTTGTGTTTGTATACCAATGTTAGAAGTATAAGAAACAAGGCGGATGAAATGGTTGCACTAATTGCGTCTGTGCACCCAGAGATTGTTGGAATAAGTGAGACATGGTTAGATGAGGACGACATCTTGCCAGGAATAGAGATGGAAAGGTATGATGTGTTTCGTGAGGATAGAAGGGATAAAAAGGGAGGGGGAGTGCTATTGATGATAGAGAAAGAATTATGTCCATACAAGGTAGAGATGCAAGAGGGAAATAGGGCCAGTGGTTTTGAGGCAGTATGGTGTGAGATAGAGGTAAATAGAATCAAATGCTTGGTGGGATGTTTTTATAGACCTGGTAATGTGGATGGTGGTGATAGTGAAATGTATAGTCAAATAAGCCAAGCAAATAAGAAAAGGGTGATCATTATGGGTGATTTTAATTATGGCAATATAGACTGGAATGAAGAGATAGGGATGGAAGTAAAGAAAATGAGTTTCTTGAGTTTTTGAGGAATAACTACCTCAGACAGTATGTAACAGAGGGCACACGAGGATTAAGGGTCTTGGATTTGGTCATCTCATCGGAGGATGTAATTATAAATGAGGTGTCAAATCATCCACCAATTGGTTAAAGTGACCATGAGGTGATTACCTGGGTGTTGCCAGCAGTGCAAGAACCTCTGTGAAAAAATGGTATATGTGGAACTACGGGGGGTGGGGGGTGATTATGAAGAGTTCATTAGACAGCTTGCGGGTGTAGCATGGAATGAGGAGTTAGATGGAAAAGAGATCAATGCAGCTTGGGGGATTTTCAAAAACTATTTAGTAGATGCAATGTCTAAATGTATACCACGGATGAGAAGGTTAAATAAGGTAGGTGTGAGATGGATGAATAGAGAGATTAAGCATGCAATACAGAAAAAAAGGGCATTGTGGAGGCAGCATAAGAGAAGTGGAAGTAACCAATTTCATGAGGTCTACAAAGACCAGGCAAGGAGGGTGACTTGGTTGGTGAGAGAAGCTAAAGAGAGGTATGAACAGCAGTTAGCTAATGAAGCCAAAAAGAATCCTAGGGAGTTCTTTTGATATGTAGCCAGCAAAAGAAAGAATGATTATGGAAGGATGACATTGATTGGAGGAAATGGTATAAAGACAGCTGTTACGGAATGTGTGGTGGAGATACTTAATGAGCAGTTCATAAAGATCTTTCAATCTTGTGAGTGTGACTTCATGGAGAGATTAAGAGCAGCTGATGATGGGGAGGAGAGACTGACTGTAAGTGAGCAAGAGGTGTTTGGGGAATTGAGTAAACTAGATGTAAATAAGGCTGTGGGACTTGATAATATATCATCGCATATTCTGAAGGAGTGTGCCAGAGAGTTGACACCTGCCTTGACATATTTTTTTAATACGAGTCTTGCACTTGGTCAAGTTCCTAAAGAGTGGAAGGAGGGCAAGATTGTGCCACTTCATAAAGGAGGTGATCGAACTCAAGCATCAAACTATAGGCCTATCTGTGTGTCAGGTGTTGTGGTTAAGTTGTTGGAGAAGCTTGTGAGAACTAGGATCCAGAGTTGGGTTGACAACAGTGGTATAATCTTTGATGGACAGCATGGATTTGCTAAAGGGAGGTCATGTTTTAGTAATCTACTTACTTATTACAATAAAGTGACTGCTTCCTTGGACAGAGGAGAAGGATACACAGTAATATACTTGGATTTCATAAAGGCTTTTGATAGAGTACCTCATGATAAGTTGACAGAGCAGATGGGGTTGGATATTAGATTAGTACATTGGATTGGAGACTGGCTATCTGATAGGTATCAACAAGTTGTGTATGAGGGTGCAATATCCAGGAAAAGGAAAGTCACTTGTGGAGTGCCTCAGGGATCTGTTTTAGGGCCATTACTATTTAACTTGTATATTAATGATATTGCCAAAGATTTGGATGGAGATATTCAGTTGTTTGCAGATGATGCAAAGTTGGGACGAACCATAAAGAGTAGTGAAGATGTTGTGGCCTTGCAAGAAGACTTGAATAAATTGAGTGATTGGGCAAGCAAATGGGGATGTGAGTTCAATGTTGCAAAATGTGAGGTTTTAAAATTTGGAAAACAAAGATGGGATGCAGAATTTATGCTTGGTGAGAATATATTGTTGGAAGTAGAGGAAATAAGAGATCTGGAGGTGATAGTGGATAAGGATCTAAAATTTAAGGGACACATCGCCAAAATTGTGAAGACAACACAATAGACTTCTGGGAATGATGCGGAGGACACTGACGTGTAGAAGTAGGAAGATACTTGTTCCATTGTATAAGGCTTTGATTAGGCCACGCATGGACTATTGTGCCCAGATTTGGTCACCGGGTTTTCAGAAGGATGGAAAGAGTCCAAAGGCGACTGACTAAGGTAGTTTCTGACCTCTGGAATGTTGAGTATGAGGAAAGATTGAAAAGATGTAATTTGCAGAGTCTCGTGGAGAGAAGGAAGAGGGGAGATGTGATAGAGACCTACAAGTTGGTAAGGGGTTGTTATAGGATCAATGGTGGAGAAGTTCTACAGAGAATAGTGGGCGATCAGGAGAGAACCAGAGATCATCCCTGGAAACTGTATAAAGAGGGTGTGAGTAAAGGAGTGGCAAGTTTTTTTCGTGCAGAGTTGTGAGTGATTGGAATGCCTTGCCTGAGTGTGTGGTGTCTGCAAGGAGTTTGAATGAGTTTAAGACACGGTATGATGAGATGTCTGTGAGATAAAAGGATCTCCTAGATGAGTCTTTGACTCCATGAGGTCTTGTTTAATAATAATAATAATAATAATAATAATAATAATAATGGATTTAACAAAAATACTATTAATAAAGTTCTTCATAAAAATTCATCCAAAAAGAATATAGATTACAGTACAATCATAGCCATCCCATACATTAAAGGGTTATCAGAAAAAATCAATAGAATCCTACACTATTATAATCTGACCACCTATAAAATTAAAAAACATATTCAACTCCTCTAAGGATCCTCTCCTTCCATTGGAACATCCTACTGCACCTGTAACTTACCTTATATTGTAAGTACAATCCCTATACATAAAAAAGAACACAAAAGACACATTAAATATAACAATTTTGGTGAAGCAAGCCTCTCAGATCACGCTCTCAATACCCTACACCAAATTGATTGGAAAAGTACCTGCTCTTTACATCATACTAAAAACCTGGTATGAAAGAAAATTTAAACAAGACTCTGAAATTCTGATTAACCACTCTAATCTCAACAATAATGGTGTCATAAAAATTCCAAGAATTTGGATGGCACATATTCAGCCCACTTAGTATCTAGTATTGTACTATTCCATATCAATTGGTTGAAATTTATATGTATAATCACCTTGTTTTTTTTTTAATATATATATATATAAACTTCTTGCTCTCCAGCTCAACTCTTAGTTTTGTAACCTAATAGATAATAATAATAATAATAAGACTCTAGTTTTGATGTAGTAAAGTTTTTTTTTTTTTTTTTTTTGCCAGAGGTCAGGCCAATAATTGTAGTAATGGTTGGTCAGTAACTTTAGCAAACCATGTAGATTGTAGTGCAGCTTGTTTCTCTGTATATATTGTGTATGCTCCAGAGGATGACCTTGATATGAAGATCAAAACGTCAAGTGTTGATTTTGGTTTATATTCAACTAAAGTTTTACTCTATAACACGGTAGTTGTCTCTGTAATTTTTCAAAATGTATTCTGATCACCATGTAAGCATGAAAGAAAGGATTAAAATTATTAAATTTAATGACGGTGTATGGAACACTATTATAGGCTAAACCTACCTTGCACTACTGTTGTTATAGTTGTTAAAATAAAGATTAAGTGAAAGTGGTCACTAGTTAATGCCTAACTAAATCACTTATGGAATTGACAACGTCTGTAAATGGGACAGTCTTAATGCCAACATGGAAAAACTTGTAACGGTGTAGACTGATAACCAAACTAGTTGGCATGTTCCCTTAAGCCAAGCTATTCAGAGTAACTTTTACATTTGTGAAAATTATTCTTTTTTTTTTCATTTTTTTTTTTGTCTGCTTAAAAATGTTTTAAACCATCACATGCAGTGAGTCACTATATGACAGTAGTCTGGAACCTAACTTGCACTCTGTACTCTTGCTGTACTCTGCAAGGAACAATATTGGATTATCTAAAACGAGGTCATGTTTTAGTAGTCTGCTCATATTTTATAACAATGTTACAGCTGAGTTGCATAAAGGGAATGAGTACACTATGATACCTTTGAATTCTGATAAGATACTAGCTGAAAGGCTGTCGCATAAATTGGAGAATATAATCATCATCATTATCATCAAATTCCTGACATATATCCTCAAGTGGTTTACAGGATATTATGATGTAAGTACTACATGAAGTACTTACATCATTACTAAATTCCTATCAACAATTTTCCTCCAAATCAATCTGTTATCTGTCAAGACTCCAACATTATCAGATCTTATATTTCTGTCTTCTAAGACAGTTTTTACTGTATCAATATCCGCCTATATCTTTTTCGTTTTTATCCTCATTTTTAATATGATATTGCCATTGATGCCATCTGTTCAAGCCCCTAATCGTTCTCAGGACTCTCATATCTGTGGTCTCTAGTCTTTGGCCAAGTGTTTCATTTCTAACCCAGCTCTCAGATCTATAAGTTAAAATTGGTTTGAACACTGTCTTGTACAGGGCTAATTTAGTGTTTTGACTAATTTCTCTCTTATTCCATGTAAATTTATTCAGTTAGCTTCTTACCGTTCAGTTATCTATAAATGGGACAATCTTAATGCCGAAATGGAAAAACTTTTACTGGCTTTGTTGATTCTGTTGTCTATATTCATATATAATTTACCATCTTCACTAAAAATTGTGCCTAAGTAGCTGAAATGTTTTATTTGTTCTGTAGGTTCTCCCTTCACAATGTAGTTGATATTTTCAATGTTTCTGAATATTTTCATTGTTTTTTTCTTGTTACTGTTGATTTTCATACCAAATTGATTACAGCCGGGTTGTAATATAAACTCTGGACTTGGATAAGTTGACAGTTAATTCATAGGTATCAAAAAATGGTATCTTGAGCCCCAGGAATCAGTCCTTGGGCTATTGTTGCTCGGTCCATCCATTAATTACATTAATGTATAGATTAGGACAGATCTAACAGGAAATGTTTGATTTTTTGCTAATGATGCAAAGATAGGTAGGAAAATCAGGGATGCTACTGGTATCCAGTACTATTTTATAGAATAATTTGTATAGCTGGAAATTTGGGCAAATGATAATAGCTGTGATTTCAATGTTAGTAAGTGTAAAGTTAGGCATGTAGGCATGCGAGATTTTCAATAGCATGGTATATTATAGGGTTATGCTACAAGAAACTGATGAGGCTAGGGATCTTGGAGTTATAGTAGGAATTTGAAACTCAAAGGTCACATAGCAAAAATTTCGAATACCACTCAGAAGATAATTATGATGCTGAAATGAGCCTTGACATGTAAGAATTAGAAAGTCATTTTGCCTATTTACAATATGTTGATAAGATTGCACCTGGATTACTCTGTGCAAATTCGGTCTTCTTGGTTCCAAAAGTATAGAGAAGCTGTGGAAAGGTGAATGAAGAGTTACGAAGATTATTTTTTGTAACTACCTACAAAGAATATATTTGTAATATAATCTTATTATTATTATTATTATTATTATTTGACACCTCCAGGGAGTCCAAAGACTCATCGAGGGAGAGTGTGCCAACAGCATCGAACGATTGACCCCTTCCAACTACTAACCGCGCTCAAACTTACTTAACTGAGCCATTAGTAGCAGAGGCTCTACCAATCGACCAACCTTTGCCGTCTTGTAATATAATCTCACATATCAGGATTATGGAATGTAGATTATGAGAGTAGATGCGTGTGGACTACAGACTGGTTAACAGGAGAAGGAAAACTGATATGATACAGGTCTATAAACTTCTGAATGGCTGTTATAGGATATCATTGGATGAGTGTATCTAGTGTGAATGAGTTTAACACGTTCGCTGCCAACTACGAGTATACTCGTAGTGGCTAAACCTGCATCACAAGCCAGCTACGAGTATACTCGTAGGACGCTTACCGCCGGGAACGAGATTATTGTAGTGACCTTGAAGAAGTGAAAATCCTTGGCTTGTGGGGCTAGCATCAACACTGTGTATTCTCATAGACTGTATATGCTCTGTACAAGCCAACTACGAGTATACTCATAGGACGTTTACCTCCGGTAACGAGATTATCGTACTGATCTTGAAGAAGTAAAACTGCTCGGCGTAGGGGAATAGACCATGCCAAAGTAGCGTGGCAGCGAACGTGTTAACAGAAGATATGGCAGCTGGTTTGGGTGATGTATAGCCTCCCTTGATGAGTCTTGGACTCCATGGAGATCTTGGGTAATAATAATAATACATAACATAAATGAGTAATGAGTTTTATTTTATACTTAGTGTAACTGCTTCAGAGAAATTTGAAATGTTGCAGAAAGTCATCATCATCAGGAACAGTCCATCTCCTTACCCAGAGGTAAGACAAAACACATCACTCGCCAAATATAGGTCCATCCATCACTCAGGAGCATGATGATTACCTTTGACTGCACATGTCTCGCATTAGCTTACATGGTTAGTTGAGTGGAAAATATCTTTACTATCCAATCAGCAGACTATAGATCCATATTTCATTCTCTTTAGCATAGATATCTTTGCTCTTTAGATGTTAGCATCTTGTTTGCCGATGTAATGGGAATCATTCTTTTTATTGAATGCCTAAAGTGATTCACTTAAAAACAAATTTATTTCTATGTTTGTCTCTAGATAGATTACAGCCTTCCATATATGTGTGTGTGGGGGGGGGATGCTCTATTCACAAAAAAAAAAGAAAAAAAAAGGGAAGATATTTGCTGAAAACAGCCAGGAAAATTGGTATATGTAATAGCCTGTTTGTTTCATTGAAAGAGTTTTGAGGTGTGTCTGTGTGTTTAGGTGCACATTGATTTACACAAACACTGGATAACAATTTTTGGGTAAGAACAACATGACCACATTTTCATTCTCTAAGACTTCTTTTTCTTTTCTTCAAAATGAAATTGCAGCTCTAAGGATGGGATTTAAAGATATTTCAGCAATCTTGACCAAATCGTAGATAGTGCTGAAAATAGTCTCAAGAAATCAGATTACAACTGCTTTTGTTCCCTACTTGAAGTGAACAACACCATTCTGTAACTAAACTACACCCAATTCTCCATTTACACGGTAGATTGGTTCCAGAAAAAATTCATGTAAACGAAAACCGCGTAAAAAAAGAATACAGTGCATATAAAAAAATAAAAGAATGGTTTCAGATGTGAAAACTTGATATGAGTAATAAGTTATTTTCAAAAACACACACACACACACACACACACACACACACACACACACACACACACACACACACACACATATATATATATATATATACTGTATATAATAAAACAGAAATTCGAAAAGGTCCAAATACACCTGTGCATATGGTTATTAGTTAAATTTTATTCACTGTCACTTTCTGACAGTAGCTGCATTCTTTTGTGTGAGACTGGAATTAAATCGCTTGAAACACTTTGGCCATCCTGCAATGGCGAAACATTTTCTTCAGTAAAAGGAACTAAATTATCACTAATTTCCAATAATTCTAAAGATTCTGATTTTTTTTTTTTTTTTTACCACGAACTTTGTAATTAATCGTTGAAATCCAGTTTTGACTAGATCTTTGTATAATTCTTCATATTGCACCATACAAGACTTCAGTTCACATTTAAACTGTTCAGGTCGTTCGGTAATTGGATCATGTGTAAGAAAATCACTTTGCACTTTTACTAGTCATTTGAAGCCCTTCTTTAATTAATCCTGCACTGAGAATATCTTCATCATCATCACCATTTTTCTCTTTTTCATAAAAACATGACATATCACTGGAAATCAACCTTAGATAGCTTTTTACCTCAGTAAAGAATAACAGCAACATAAAGTATTTTTATTATTATTATTATTATTATTATTATTATTATTTCCCAAGACCTCATGGAATCAAAGACTCATCTGGGAGGTCCTTTTATCACACACACACATCTCATCATAAATGTCTTAAACACACTCAAACTCCTTGCAGACACCACACTCTCAGGCAAGGCATTCCAATCATTCACAACCCTGCACAGAAAAACCTGCCTCTCACTCCCCTACTCACACCCTCTTTATACAGTTTCCAGGGACGACCTCTGGTTCTCCCCTGATCTCCCACTATTCTCTGTAGAACTTCTCCACCATTGATCTTATAACAACCCCTTACCAACTTGTAGGTCTCTATCATATCTCCCCTCTTCCTTCTCTCCACCAGACTCTGCAACTTACATCTTCTCAATCTTTCCTCATACTCAACATTCCAGAGGTCAGAAACTACCTTAGTCAGTCTCCTTTGGACCCTTTCCAACATCTCTTCATCCTTCTGAAAACCCGGTGACCAAATCTGGGCACAATAGTCCATGCGTGGCCTAATCAAAGCCTTATACAATGGAACAAGAATCTCCCTACTTCTACACGTCAGTGTCCTCCGCATCATTCCCAGAAGTCTTTGTGTTGTCTTCACAATGTTGGCGATGTGTCCCCTAAATTTTAGATTCTTATCCACTATCACCCCCAGATCTCTTGTTTCCTCTATCTCCAACAGTATATTCTCACCAAGCATAAATTCTGCATCCCATCTTTGTTTTCCAAATTTTAAAACCTTACATTTTGCAACATTGAACTCACATCCCCATTTGCTTGCCCAATCACTCAATTTATTCAAGTCTTCTTGCAAGGCCACAACATCTTCACTATTCTTTATGGTTCGTCCCAACTTTGCATCATCTGCAAACAACTGAATATCTCCATCTAAATCTTCGCCAAATTATCGTTTTTTTTTTAATTTTCTGAGGAGAATTAGGGAATGAATATTGTCTTCAGTAGCAGAATTACATGAAAACTGAAAAATCACAAAGGGATTTGACATTATTATCATTACCCTCTTAGACATATTCAGAAATATGTCTAAGTTTGGTTCAAGACTGTATGGAATAAATGATGGGGTATGAAATCTTACACACAATCAATAATGTATAGCATAGTAAATCTAAGAGAGTAGAGTCACCTAAACACATTCAGAACTAGCAAAAGTTTTTCATTATTATTCTTATTACCCTAAGACCTCATGGAATCACAGACTCATTTAGGGGATTCCTGTTGTCATACCCATGCCTTAAACACATTCAGATTCTCTGCAGATGCTACACTCTCAGGTAACACATTCCAATCATTCACAACTCTCCATGCAAAAAAAACATTCTTCTCACTCCCCTGCTCGTACAATCCTTATACAGCTTCCAGGAATGGCCTCTTGTTCTCAGCCAATTTCCTATCATTTTATGAAAACCCTCTTCATAATTAATCCTATAACAACTAGTTACCCACTAGTATGTCTCTATAATATTCGAGGTATGATGATGATATTTGCGAGGTAGTACCTGATAGCTGTGAGAGTGGCGTTGAAAGAGAGAATGAAGTTAAACATACAAAACTATTGAATGAATCATCCGAGAATAAAAATGATGACACTGATGCAATGAGTGAAATAGCACTATTACGCGGAGCGATACATAGAGCAAATCAGCAGCTGGAGCGTTGGCAAAAATCTTTAACAAGCGTACCGACTAATAATCGGCACAAGTATGATAGAAAAAATAAGGGTATGAAAGTGAGTGTAAACAAAATGAAAGAGCATGTGTTGTATGGGGATTCCTTAGTAAGAGGTGTGTTAATTGAGAGTTTAACAAAATTGTACCAACCCGGTGCGAACGTAAAGAATGTAAGCAAGTCAATTAGAATGCAAAAATAGCGGGTGAAAAAATTGATAGTGGTAGCGGGTACAAATGATTTGAAAGGAAACAAAAAGGCTATGAGTGAGGATGTGAAGGAATTGCTTGAGGTAGCAAAAGAAAAGAGTGAGAGAGTTGGGATGGTGAGTCTGTTGCCACGGTATGACAGTGAAGAGTATAGAAGGAGGGCCATAATTGCCAATGACTTTATGCATGAATTATGTTTGATGAGTGGTGTGGAATTTGTGGATGTGTGGAATGAGTTTGATGGGCGAAAGGAGTTATATAAAATGGATGGTTTACATTTGAATGGATTTGGTGTATGGAGACTTGAAAAGGTGTTGTCGAATGTAGTAGTGGAAGTGAATGTACAGAACCAGGGAAACTAGAGTTATTAAGGGGGGGGGAGTAGCTATGCAGATTTTAGGGAGACAGTTGCGTGTGTGAATGTGTGTAATATGCCCAAGCGAGGAAAGACCACGAATCAGAATGGGATAGTTAGTATAAGGCATCAAAATAGGGATGGGACAAATCGGCTTCTACAATTCATGTATACAAATGCCAGAAGTATTAGGAACAAGAGTGAAGAATTTTTGGCCTTGGTTGGCACTTCCAGACCTCAGGTTATTGGCATTAGTGAAACATGGTTGACAGAAGATGACACAGCTAGTGGGATCGAATGTGAGGGGTATGGTGTGTTCAGGAGAGACAGGAAGAATAAAATGGGGGGAGGTGTGTTATTGATGATAGAGGAACTGCAGGATAGAGAAAAGAGCACATTTGAGGCTATTTGGTGTGAGATTGAAACTAGCGGAACAAAATATACAGTTGAGTGTTGCTATAGACCAGGTGATGGAATAGATGGTGGAGATAGTATGCATAAGCAAATAGAAGAAATGAGTGGAAGGAGGGTAATTATTTTGGGAGATTTCAACTATGGTAACATTGATTGGAAGGAGGAGAGGACACATGGGAAGAAGGAATTTGATTTTATGCGGTTATTATGGGATAACTATCTGCGACAGCATGTAATGAAAGAGTGCTTGACCTGGTAATTGCATCTGAGAATTTGGCTGTAACTAATATGACCATGTTGCCACCAATTGGTGAGAGAGTGATCATTGGATCTTGACTTAGGAGGTGGCTAAAGGTGTGGAATTTACAATTAAGACAGGATACATGTGGAATTATCGGGATGGTAAGTATGACAAGCTTAGGTGATTGATTGGTACAGTGCCATGGCATGTACAACTGCAAGGGCTAGAAGTTGACAGTGCATGGGAGGCAGTTAAAAAGTGTTTGCATGAAGCAATGGCTGACTGTATACCTAGAGTGTCCGAATAATAAATCAAGTAGGAGTTAAATGGATGAATAACACCATTAAGCTTGAGCTGCAAAAAAAAGAAACAACTATGGAGGGAATTTAAGGAGAAAGGTGACCGGCAGGCACATGAACGGTATAAAGCCCAGTCCAGAAGGGTAACGAGTGTGGTAAGAAAAGCAAAAAAGATTACGAAAAAACATTGGCTGCAGGCTAAAGAGAATCCTAAACAGTTTTTTCGATATATTGCAAGTAAAAGAAAAAATGTATATGGCAGAATGATTTTAAAGAATGCCAATGGTAGGGAGGTAACCGAATCAGTTGATATAGTTGAATTACTGAGCGAGCACTTTGCAAGAGTATATCATCCAGGTGGTGACATTGCAGAAATGAATGAATCAATAGATTATACGGGAATTGTGGTGAATGAGATGAAGGTGAGTAGTCTATTGCAAAACCTCAATGTCAATACATCTGTGGGATTGGATGGTATACCAGCTCGTGTCGTACATGAAGAATTGTCAGTACACTTAACCATTTTGTTTAATCTGAGTCTCGGGTCTGAGTTAGTCCCGAGAGGGTGGAAAGAGGAGAAAATAGTTCCACTGCATAAAGGAGGTTCCAAGAATACTGTTGTAAATTACCGACCGATTATCATATCAGGAATCGTTGTCAAGGTCTTGGAGAAACTAGTCAAGAGAAAAATACAGGATTGGATAGATGAAAATGAGATACTGTATGGGGGACAACATGGTTTTGTGAAGGGTAGATCATGCCTCAGTAACTTGGTCATGTTTTATAACACAGTGACGGCTGAACTGGATAAGGGTAATGGGTTTACAGTGATTCTACTGGACCTTGCTAATGCCTTTGACAGGATACCACATGGAACTCTAATCTAATCAGTAAACTGGAGCAAATGGGGATGGATAGGAGGGTGGTTGATGGAGAGATACCAGAGAGTGGTTTATTCAGGAGTGGAGTCCAAAAGATGGCCTGTGACTAGTGGTGTGCCACAGTGTTCTGTTCTTGGACCACTACTCTTCAATTTGTTCATTAACGATATAGGAAAGGATCTGAGAGGAAATGTTCACTTGTTTGCTGATGATGCAAAGTTAGGTAGAGCAATTGTGAGTGCTCAGGATGTCAAAATTTTGCAGGATGATTTGGATAGTTTGGAGGACTGGGCTAGGGAAAATGGATGTCAATTTAATGTGGCAAAGTGTAAGATTATGCATTTTGGAGTGAAATGATTAGCAGCAGTATATCACATTAGTGGAACAGTACTCCAGGAGATTGATGAGGCCAGGGATTTGGGAGTGTTGTTGGATAGGGAGTTGAAGTTTAGGGGGCACATTGCAAAAATGGCTAAATCAGCTCATCAAATCACTTGATTACTGAAAAATACTTTAACAAGCAGAGATAAACAAGTTATTGTTACTCTATACCGAGCCCTGATAAGACCCCATCTGGGCTACTGTGCCCAAATATGGGTGCCAGGGTTTCTTCTTGATGGGGAGGAGGTGGAGAGGATCCAGAGATGAGTGACCAAGATGGTGGAAGGTCTGTGGAATGAACCTTATGAGAACAGATTGAAGATTTGGGGGTTGCAAAAATTGGTTGATAGGAGGAAAAGGGGTGATATGATTGAGTCATTCAAATTACTGAAGGGTTTCTATAAGATTAATCCAGAAGATATTTTTGAGAATAGGTCTGGTGGTGGGAGGACTAGGGGCCATACATGGAACCTGGGCAAGAATGTGATTAACAAGGGTGTTAGAGCTAGGTTTTTTACTTGGAGAGCGGTAAATGAGTGGAATGAGCTGCCAGAGTCTGTTGTGGGTGCTATGACCATGAATGAGTTCAAGGCGAGGTATGATAGATACTGTGTGAATGTCGAATAGTTGTTCTTGACAAGATTGTTAGGGCCTCCCTCGATGATTCTGTCGACTCTTTGGAGTTTCCCGAAATAATAATAATATTACCCCTCTTCCTCCTATCACTAGACTCTGCAAATTGCATTGTCTCAACCTTTCTTCATTTTCAACATTCCAGAGATCAGAAACTATTTTAGTCAGTTGCCTCTGGATCATTCTCCAACATCTCTTCATCCTACTGAAAACCAGTGACCAAATTTGTGCACAGTAGTCCATATATGACCTAATCAGTGCCTCATACAATGGAACCAGAATCTCTATACTTCTACAAGTCCATGTTGTTGTGTTAGAAAAAGGGCTGACTCACTATTCGTAAGCCATTTTGTTTCCAACCCCACACAGAGACAATGAAGACCTAAGGATAAGGACATGCTTATACTTCCAAGGACAGGGCTAAGGGAGTATTTTATATATATTCACTCAAAGGTATATCAACTTGACTGAGATTATTAACACTGAGTAAGCTAAGGAATTCTGTGTTTAAAATTAATATTATTTCTGTAAAGTAAGCAAAGGAAAACTGTGTTACAGGACCAAACTTGTTGTTATTTAATGTGCTTAAGAGATCTGTGTTTTAGAACCATGTTAGAATAGTTCAGAGTTAGGGTGACCAATCGGCCGTAGCAAAGAATATGACGTAATCAACGAGAGAGGGCACTCGGAAGGCAAATATAAGGCGCCGCGCGAGACTGAAACGCTCGCTTGTTTTCTGTTCCTGCATTCCCGTCCAAATCCTGGATAGCTGAGGAAGCTTGTTGCCAGTGCCCAGCAACAATCTCCTGGTTGCTGTTGTACTGAGTCGAATAAAGCCTAAGGAATGAAGTCAGAATTTCAGTAAATAGCCATTGGTGAACCACGGCAATGTAAAGTCAGCGAAGGGCAACCTTCAAAAAAGTATAAGTAAGTTGCAGAGGCCATAGAGACATGTGGCTAGGAAATACGGAAGTCTTGCCATATCGGAAGTGAAAGTGTGGGCGAAGTCACAGAAACTCCATGAAAAAAAGACAAGATGGTAATGTACAACCTTTTCATACATATTATAGAATTGTAAACGTAAAGAGGAATAGGAGACAAGGATTTGAGGAGCTCCACACATTAACTTACCCATAGTGCCTTAAATGACTATTTGGACTAATTGTCTGTGTCAAGTAAGCTAGTGCCATTCCAAGCTTGTGCCAATAAGGGAACCTAACCTTTGAACTGTTTGTCTGGAAGAAACTAGTTGCTGTAGTGTTAGATATTAGCCTGATTACCACTAAAAATGTGGGGGATAGAGATTTTGCAGAACTAGAATTTGTTTTCCATGTTACAATATAAATTAGAATGAGTTTGATATACCATGTATAAAGTTTATATCTAATTGTGCTTGGAAAGTGAGCATTGAGTATAACTCTGTATGGATAAGTTGAGTCTGAGCTTAATAATATGACAGAGATATAGGATTTGTATTACTTAAACATAGAGATTGAAATTTTGGATATCTTAACATAAAGGGAGGCGGGGAGTGCAGACTCTCAATTTAACTCAAAGAAGGTAACTTAGCATTGAAATTATTACTTAAAGTGTATCCGTGTTTGCGTTTTAATAAATGTATTCTTTTATACCAAATTTCATGAGTTCTGTTGTACTGAAACTTAATTACCACTTATAAAACTTTTCGGACCTGTGTGAGTGAAGGGGGAAGCAATTCTTGTAAGAAAGAAAAGGGGGGGACCACGACTGCACATCACGTGATCCCTAATAAATTAATGTTATTTATTTGAGTATATCATTATTTAGTTGCCAGCTGGCGCAATCATTCAAAAAAAATATAAATTTGTCAGCAATAAAATAACTGATATGCATGAGAGATAAATAAGGCATAGATAAGAGTAAAAGAAAAAGAGACACGACACGGAGACATAATAATGTCCTTTGCATCATTACTAAAATTTGTTGTTGTCCTCACAATTTTGGCAATGTGTCCTCCAAATTTTTATCCACCATCACCCCAAGATCTATTTCCTTCACCTCCAACAATATATCCTCACTAAGAGCAAATTGTACATCTGATCTTTGTTTTCCAAATTTTGAAATCTTACATTTTGCAATATTGTACTGGCATCCCCACTCCCATTCCCATTCACTCAGTCTATTTGAGTCTTCAAGGCCACAAAATCTACTCTACTCCTCATGTCACTTTGTATTATCTACAAACCACTGAATGTGATCATTCAAATCTTCCACAATAACATTAATGTACAGGTTAAACAGCAATGGCCCTAAAACAGACCCCCAACTACTGTTTCTCTTCTGGGATATTGCTCCCTCATACATGACTTGCTGATACCTATCAGATAGCCAATCTCTAAGCCAGTGCACTAGTTCTAATATCTAACCCTATTCGCTCTAGGTTGACTATTAGCTTATCACACGTTAATCAATCAAAAGCTTTTGAAAAGTGTAGGTATACTACTGTGTATCCATCTCTCACATCCAATGCTGCTGCTGTCACCTTATTATAATAAATAAGTAGATTACTAAAACATGACTTCCCTTTAGGAAATCCATGCTGTCCATCAAAGATAACACTACTGTTGTCAACCCAATTCTGGATCCAAATTCTCACCAGCCTCTCCAACACTTCAACCACAACACCTGACACACACAGATTCACCTATCATTTGATGCTTGAATTCTGTCACCTCCTTTATGAAGAGATGCAATTTTGCCTTCCTTCCACTGTTAATGTTACGATGACAAGAAAAGAGCCACGTAAGATCAAATTGTAGGCAGATTAATACAGTTAATAGTCCTCTTAAAGAATAAATAGTTCAATTCTGATAGTATTGAGATCCTGCTCAAATTTTATAAATTAATTTTATGTCCAGTCATTAAAACCAGTCATCATAGAAAATGAAACACTATAAGACAAAATAGTATTGCAATATCGAAACACAATTTTCTGAGTACAGTTCAAAACATAATGCCAGAATACATTATGTGCTCAGAAAACACAAACTAGTAGTGTGTTTTCTGAGCACAGTTCAAAATACTGTAAAGCCAGAATGCATTCCTTTGGCAGATATAAGGTTGGTCGATTGGTAGAGCCTCTGCTACTAATGGCTCGTAAAAAGTTAAGTAAATTTGCGAGCGATTAGTAGTTGAAAGGGGAATCAATAATTCGATGCTGTTGGCACACTCTCCCTCGATGAGTCTTTGGACTCCCTGGAGGTGTCACATAATAATAATAATAATAAATTGTATGCAACATAGTTATGTGATTTACCAAACCTGCTACAGCAGATAATACCAGATTAACTAGTCAGATAGCAGAACTTTGCTTCCTGTTTGGTAAATGAAAATCACTTCAAATGATCATTTGAGCATATAAATTTATTTAAAATCAAAAAAATGTTTCTATAGATATGGAAATTAAAGAAACAAAATTAAAATCTTATGCAAATAATCTAAAATAAAGGGGGGGGAGATAATAAATTGCCACTTTGATGTTTTTGTCTCTTCCTCCAGATCCCAGGACATCTAGATGACAGGTTTAAGGGTTATCCGAGCACATCGGACATTTATTATCATTAGTAAAGTCTGAAAAGCTCTCAATGCTGATTACAAATTTTAAAACTCAACAGTGTCGTATTTTTGGTAACTCATCTTAAATTAATGTCTTGTTATTTAATAATCGTATCTTATTTTATTCGTTGTTTTCTGTAATTTTGCAACTTGTTAACATTTCACTTTGTTAGTTACTTAAGACCATACCATACCATACCATACCCCTCGATGAGTCTTTGAACTCCTTAGAGGTGTCACATAATAATAATATACCATTTCATTTCACATATCTGACAGAACAGTTTATTTTGTTGTGCCAATTTTATTTTGATTAGTACAGAAGCCATAAAATTAAAGGATTTTTATTTGTATAATTGTTCCAAAATATAAATTCTGGATATGTAATCATTTAATTACATTCCATATTTTTCATTCCTCTTTTTCTGCCATACATTATTTCTACATTTCTTGTCTTATTTGCATGTAGTCCTTTCTTTTATTTTTAGTTTCTGTCAGTATTTTCAATTGCACAAAATTTCAGTTCTAAATTTAATAAAAAGAGTAAGTGCATTCCTTAAATAAATGCATAACTTAGTAAATCTAAGTTGCTATATATATTTGCAAATAAAATTAAGTATGCTGTTATTTTTATGAAATATTTTGAAATCAATGATGAAAGAAAAAATTGTGAAACAATTGAAAATTGCATTATACAGTATTTTGCTACACTACAAACATGTGATCTTTCAAGTAATTCTTCATTTTATATTGCATTAAGAACTTATGGCTTTGCTCAGATGGATTTGTGCATCTATAAATTTTGCTTTTCATTAATTGTTCATATCAAACTTAAATTCTCAGGGAGATGTAGATTTCATTTACTATAGTTGAATGCCAATGTAAACTATTTTGAGGTGTGTTATTATTTATTTTTTCTTCATAATCTGAAGATTGTACAGTCAGTTGAACGCACGCCTTTCTAGTCTCTTTCTGTATAACATGCAAGCCTTTTTAATTCTTGCTAAATATTTTTGGATCAGTTCCTTTAATGATTTTGAGGAGTATTTTTGTTATTTCATATCATTTGCGATATATTTAATTTTAGTTATTATCCTTGTCAGGATAACAAGACTTTTTTTTTTATCAATAGTAAAATTCTCCGTATACAAAAAGAATTTGAAGAGCTAGTTGATAATGTTTATCAACAAATACACGGACTGAGGAAATTTTGTGGTTGTTAAAATTGTCACTATCCATAAAATCATAAATTTTTACACAGTACTCATTCCAAGGTGGGAAGTTTATATATTATTCTCAGGGGAAAATTAGATTAGAACCAGATTAGATTAGAAAAGAAAAGGAAAATAGTGTCGTTGATAATTATTTCCCTTTTTAAAATGTTTAAACAATTTTTAAACTGTTGAGAAGTGGTTACAAGGTTGACACAGGGGAGTTCTTTCGCTTGGTTAAACAGCGGGAAGGAGTAATGAAAAGAGACCATCCCTGGAAGTTGTAAAAGGAAACTGTTTGCAAGAGGGTGAGGAGTGGTTTCTTTGCATGGAGGGTTGTTGAACCATGGAATGCATTGCCTGATGGAGCGGTGAGAGCAAGAACGGTCAATGAGTTTAAAGAGTGGTATGATAGACTTTGTGTTTCTCAGGTGGGACCTCCCCTCGATGAATCTTGATAGACTTTGTGTTTCTTAGGAAGGATCTCCCATAATGAGTCTTTTGACTCCATGGAGGCCTGAATAATAATAATAATAATTTTCTTCCTTTGGTATTATAATACTCAATATTTTATTTTATAATAATTAAAAGCTTTTGAAAGGAATTCTGATGTTACTAATTTCATTCATTTATTCTGGTTGTTTCTCTAAAAATATAATAAAAAAGAAGTTAACTTCAGCAATTAGCTAATCTTTTTCCTACTAGAATAGTGGAAGAAAAAAGAAAAAGTCTGTCACTGAGAGCTCAGTGACCATGCACATTTCTGTGTCATCAAATACTTAATATGGGATATTATGGGATACTAAGGCAATTTTTTAAAAATTTTTAATTACATCATAAGAAGACATCTTAGTTCAGTCATATACAATATTAATGAATTTTCACCTCTCACTCTTGATTTTGCATACTTGATTTCTTACTTTCACTTCAAAATAATAATAATCACGAGTAACAAAACTGGTTCAATATCTCAAAATTATCCTTAATCACTTAATCATAAAATTATCCTTAAATTCTCCATTATTTATTATGTGACTTCACCTAACATAGCTGTTTACTGATTAAATATGACCAGGTTAATTTTAGTCATAGTGCAAAAGTTGGAAGAATACTAAAAGACAAGTATTAAAATTGGAATTATTCCTTTGAAAAAAATACTTTAAAAAGCAACTATTTTTTATTCCACTTGTCAATTGTAATTGGGCAAAAACTGTCTAGTGTTAAATGACTTTTCTAGCTGTTTGACAAAATGTACTTAAAGTGTTCTTAATAAGCACTGTGTTTCTTATATGCAGTATAAATTTCATATATATGTAATTCTCTTAAGATTTGTATTTGCTTATTATTTATATTTTCATGAAAAATAAATAAAATAAAGTGATTTCAATTCTGTTGCACTGTTATTTTATTAACTAATCAAGAATGCACATTTGCAGAGTATATATCCAAAACCACTTTGTGGTTCTCTCTTCTCCTCTATTTGTGTTTTTTAAATTTCTAAATTTTTAAAATCTTTTTAACCACTTTTACATATTATGGATGAAATATTCAAATATTTTTTATTTGGTTATTTATACTATAAATGAAAGATTCAAAAAAATTATATTCTTGGTTTAATCCTTTATTCAAGTGTAAGCAAAACAGAGTTGGCAGTGAAGTATCTTCGCAACTGGACTGCTTCTATATATAGAGAGACCAACGACTTTACATCAATTGCCTTAGTATTCCATAATGCAAAGCACACACATCCTTTCAGATGTGTATAATGCTGTACATTACAAGAAGGTCCACTGCCTAAACCTTTATTGAGGTTCCATCAATGGAGACAGACCCTTAGAAGCAGTGGCGGCCTGTACATAAGCAATGCGACACTGCAGCACCCCCAAGGAAAAAATGAAAAAAATTAAATTTTGTTTGTGTTTATAAATAATAACAATGCTTACAACATTATATAAATGCAATACAACATGTTAAAGGTTACAGCTTATGTTTCGACATTGATGGAATAGTTACTAATCGGAATTGTTCTATTAACACTTTAGATTATGAAACAAATGCACTGCGATCTAACGCCGATATTCGTTTGCGCTTGTCATTGCATGTTACGTCATTCCCACACTGCTCAAATGGCAGTGTATCTTTAGTATGCATATACGCATTATTTGTGAGATATGAAACGTTTATTATTGGTGTGTGTGCGTGGTGACCTATTTTTTGTAAATGTTATTTTATTTTGTTAAAACAACATATAATTATTTATTTATTATAGATACAAGGCTGAATTATGACGAGTGTCACTGTTGAACATATGAAAAGGATTATATTTTTTCATTTGTTTCGTGTAACGGTAATTGCGATCTAACGCCGATATTCGTTTGTGCTTGCACGTTACTTCATACGATACACTGCCATTTGGGCAGTGTATTATATGCTTACGCACGTTATTTCTGTGAGATATGAAACATTTATTATTGGTGCGTGTTCGTGGTGAGGATGAAATATTTTTTTAATATGTTAATTTATTTATTAATAAATTCGTTACTGATTAGAAAAAAAAAGGTTTTTTTTTGTTTTTTTTTTGTACATGCAGCACTTAAAATTTTCACCGGCCGCCACTTCTCAGAAGATACCAAGGTTGATGTAATGCAGAAGTCATATATATCCCATATGCATAGTATTATACACATTGGAAATAGTGTGTGTTTTGCATTATGGGATACTAAAGCAAATTTAGTGAAGTTATTAGCCTCTATATGCAAGTAATCCAGTCGTGAAGATGCTTCACATGTAAACATGTGAAGCATCTTCGCTTTGCTTTCGCTTGAATAAAGGATTAAACCAAGAATATTATTATTATTATGTGACACCTCCAGGGAGTCCAAAGACTCATCGAGGGAGAGTGTGCCAACAGCATCGAACGATTTAACCTCTTCCTAAACTACTAACTGCGCTCAAACTTGCTTAACTTTTTGTGTGAGCCATTAGTATATACTTTTTCGGAATCTTTAATTTATAGTATAACCAAGTGTAAAAACTTTCAACATCTATATATATATATATATATATAAGAGCCTGTGTAGCTCAGTGGATGTGGCGTTTGCATACCACCGTGCTTGGCCGCACGAAGGAAGACTAGTCGGCGACTAGAGGAAATTTTTCTAAGCCTTTTTTCGACCGGTTCCCGAGTTAGTCGATCTCTGGCACGGGCAAGCAGGTTTTTCCTCCCGGAAACTCGGGTTTTTCCTCCTGTAAACTCAAGAAAATCGACCGTAGAACCCACATTATTTCAGACATTAAATATGTTGTGTTAGGGTTAGGGACCACGAGATGGCGGCACATTTGAGCCGTCTCTCTTCACTGTGTACTGCTTAATTAGTGATAGCTTTGGGCCATCTGTCTCTGATTGGGTACCAGTGGAGATTGAACTGCCCACTCAGTCTCCAAAAGTTAGATAGGGCTAAATGGCCTCGCCTACTCCCGTATATACGGGAATAAAAAGGCGTTAGCTGATTTACATATATATATATATATAATCTGGGATTTTGGCTACAATTCCAGTTATGGTGAACTATTCTGGACTCCCTGGAGGTGTTACATGCCATCTCCAGGGAGTCTAAAGAATCATCAAGGGGGGGCACTTACTCCACAACTTCCCCAACCACAATGAACCATAACTACACCAACAGCATCTACCACCACCACCACTAGTATTTTCACAGACAATCACAAACACCCATGCCCACGGCAGGATGCAAACCTGTAGCCCTTTGGCTGGAGAGCTGTTACACTAACCACTTGGCCAGCTATATAAGTACTTTGGTTTTTATTTATTTATTTATTTTATTTTATTTTACTCTACTGGTACTAGTGGTCGTTTTGTCCCCACTAGCATTTGAAAGTAAATATTAAGATTGCTGGTGGTGCAGTTAATACCTGTATTACGGGATTATTTTTGATTGTATCAAGGCGGCCATTTTATAGTAGCTCAAATATAGCATTTGCTGGTGGTGGTGCAAAATTGTTTCTACATCATGGGATTATTTAATTTTCAGTCTTATAACTGAAAGGGCTTTTTTTTTTCCTCTTACAATCAAACACAGAGGTTTTAGTCCACCCTACCCCCGAGATAATGGTACCAATTACTTCATGGATGCGAACTCTAGGAATTGAAATTCCAGGATGTGAAGAAAGCGAGACATTCAACTAAGGGTTTAAAAGAGAGTTGGGGCTAGTAAGATTTATTCTTTCATCCTACGATGGAGGGAAATATTCAATTATAGGTAAAAATGTAGAAACAAATTAATAAAACTATTACAGGATTTTACATTTGAAGGTAGCACAGTAATTCCTGTAATGGTGGGAAGCCAGGCTAAGCAGTAAAAATCGAGAGATTTCAATGGAATATACTGTATAGACTATATAGAGAACAGTAATGAAATTCTTATCCAGATATTTTGGTAATGGGGTAAAATCAGTAACATACGAAAGGGTATATCAGGTGAAGATTCAAACTGGTTTTCTGGCGAAGTCATCTTCACAATGGATATGGAGATACTCATACCAAAATTTTGTCAACATCGGTATACAATTCTTATGGTGTACTATCCTGGAGTACAGAGGCAGTACCTGCGTTGTGGTTCACTTGGATGGTAACTACCCCAAAGGTAAATGTTTCAAGTGGAGATCTTATATATTGCTAGTGTCTCAAACCCTGTCAGAACTTTATTGAAAAAGTGATAGAATCAATAAGAGCACCGTTCAAATTGGAGAGTCATAAAGGAGAATTCCCGGATTCCAATTCAGTTTACTAAAGATGGCGTTTTCAAATTTTGCTTCATTTAGTTGAATAAAGCTCTACTAGAGGGCGTGAGAAAAAAGATCATTTTTACTGTTCAGTAGAAAACGTATTCAGTCGGTGGGTGTGTAAATACCTTTAAGACAGAATGTCTTTTAATATTTTGCTATAAATCATCTCACTAAGTATTAATTTATCTAAATTATTTCGAGACATTACAACTAAATTTTTAAATTCAATCGTTTTTATATAAAGAGTGATACACTGCTTTCCAAATTATTAAGTTAAAATTAACAAAACTGCATAAAACGCTATCCAATGGATTGGTTGACTTTCGTTATTATTTATATAAGACATTCAGGACTTCCGATGAGTCAACAAGATTCATCGCTGTGAATCTCGTGAGACGCCATGAAGTTTATCGCTTCATTCAACCTCATTTAACCTTGTATTTTTGGTAATCCATTCCATTTCCGTGCAGAGCTCACTCCTTCCAGCATGGCCCTCACATCCTGAAGCTGGCCCCCAGGCCAGGATTTTTGGCGGGCCCCTACCTGTCGCTCAGGCTAAGGACAGCGCATTGCTATACAGTCTACAGAGTTTAGGATCAATTAGTTTAAATGATAACACAAAAGTAATATTTATTTAAAAAACTACTAGCATCTACATAATACAAACTAATAATAATATTCACAATTACTTCAAAGTATATTTTCTAGTTTTTGTTGACTCAAATTTATCAATAATGTCAGTAAAATCAACTCGTTTAGCCAAATCATTTTCGATGTACAAAATTGCTAGGTGATTAAGTCGTTCTTGGCTACTTATAAATCTTTTGGAATTTTTGAAAGCTAATAGTTTGTACTATCTCTTGTTGCATGTTGTTTGAGATTACTCTGTGCTAAGTACTAGGGTCATCATATTTTATATCAGATTTTTCAACAGGGCCTGCAACTGAAGCATCTGTCACTGTTGAAAATATGAAAAGAATTATATTTTTTCAATTATTGTTACATGAAACAAATGCACTGCGATCTAACGCCGATATTCGTTTGCACTTGTCGTTGCTATTGATACGAAACTTTTATTATTGGTGTTTGTTCGTGGTGAGGATGAAATATTTTTAATAAAGCAATTTTTAATACGTAAATTTATTTATTAATAAATTCGTTACTGATTAGGAAAATTTTTTTTTTTTTTTTTTTTTTTATGTATATGAAGCACCCCCACTTAAAATTTCCACTGTCCACCACTGGTTTGTACTTTGAATCAGACATTGGGATTTCATTTATTTTAACTAGAACGTCTTTGCTTGCTTGAGAGCAATTTATTTAAATATTTTTAATATCTCAAATTTGTATGATCTGAAAAGAAATAATAATTAAATTTGTTTCATACAAAAAAAAATCATAACTAAAAAAGCTTTATATTTTATTTTACTTACTAACTAGCAAAATTTTAATTCGAATAAGACAAATTCTTCTCAATGCAGAAAATTTTCAGTTTCTTGAGATCAACTGTCAGTTTCTTAACCAACTAAAACTATCAAATAAAACTTTCTCTTTTACGAATAAAATAAAATTCTCTCAGCATCCATAGTATATTTACATAGGCAGCAGTAGGGTAGTGTGTTGGTAATTTATATATATATATATATAAATATGAAAAGAATTATATTTTTTCAATTATTGTTACATGAAACAATATATATATATATATATGTATGTGAAAAGTTTTTTACCTTGGGGATAATATATATTAAGGATACCAAGTAATTTTCTAAACTTGGTTTTTTTACTCCTCCCAAGTAAGCAAAACAGTTAAGTTTGCACCTGAACGTAGTTCAAGTCTAAAAGGTAGTGCAATACCAGGTTTTACTCCTTCTCCCAAGTTTGCTTACTTGGGAGAAGGAGTAAAAAAACCAAGTTTATAAAATTACTTGGTATCCTTAATATATATATTATCCCCAAGGTAAAAAGCTTTTCACATCTTTATCTCATCCAGTTTCTTATTCAAAGTTAAAGCACCTTGTAGCAACTTGTATAGGTAAAGTTGATAAGGCTCTGTGTTACTAAAAACCTTGGTATTTCAGTGTCTAGCTACTCACTGAGGAGACCTCAAAATAGGTTGAAACCGGTCTGGGTAGTAACCCCCCCCCCCACCCATAATGTATAACAGTATACATCTCTTAGTGAGATGTGTTTTACATTATGGGAAATACTAAGAATAGTGATCAGAGCTTAACCACCTTTACAATGAGTTGCCCTGGTGTTGCACCACCTTTAGACTTGAACTACGTTCAGGCACAAACTTAACTGTTTTGCTTACTTGAGAGGAGTAATTAAGGATACCAAGTAATTTTCTAGACTTGGTTTTTTTACTCCTCCCAAGTAAGCAAAACAGTTAAGTTTGCACCAAGTTTATAAAATTCTTGGTATCCCATATATATATGTAAATAAGTTTTTTTTACCTTGGGAATAATGTATATTAGGGTTACCGGTCTGGGTAGTGACTTCTCCTCAATGTAAGGCAGTATTACATCTACTAGGAGCTGTGTTTTACATTATGAGACAATATCAAGGATACTGAGGGAGCTTGCTCCCTCAGTATTTTATTAAAATTATATTTTATTAAAATCATAATTTTATTAAAATTATCGTATACATTTTTATTTTTTATATAATTGTACGATTTGTTTTTCTGATTCCGAAAATATTTATCACAGTATAAAGTAAAAATATGAGTAATTTCTTTTAGGTTTTTACCTAATTATGCAAGTAAGTTTAGTTATTTAGCGAACTTTACATTTTTCATTAAGTGCATCGTTTAATATATTGCTATAGAAATATTTTTTGTATATTTGTGATATATTTTTTTATTAAAATTATCGTATACATTTTTATTTTTTATATAACTGTACGATTTGTTTTTCTGATTCCGAAAATATTTATCACAGTATAAAGTAAAAATATGAGTAATTTCTTTTAGGTTTCTTTTCATATCCTTTTAATTTAAAATTTTTCCTGCTTGCAAAGAAATGAATACTGGCATGGGAAATTAAAAACAAAATACCACGGTATGAAGCTAGCGATAAAACATAAAAATCAAAAATGGGGGAATCTTGATTTATGCGAAATTCTGCAGATGGTGGCTGAATTATGGTATTAATACGATAAAATAATATAGGTAATTATATAATTATAAAACACATTGCATGTTTGTTACAGCTTGAGATATTTCTAAGAATAAGAGATATTTTTTCGTTTTTTTTTATTATTTTCATTTATTTATTTTTTTTTAAGAGAAGAGTACACCTCTCAAATTTTAATATAATTTGAAATTATATTACGGAAAGTTTACGGAAAGAACTACGGAATGAGTCCTTTTTAGGACTTCCAGGGTAACAAATGGCAATGTTGTAGCCAATGAAGATTTAACTGAGGCTCGACTATTGCCGTTACCCAGCCATGACTAGAGCTACTTAGCTCAATAACACTCCATCCACACAGATTTACTTCATTCAGATGACGGGATAAAGAGTCAAGGACTCAGTCCATCGCCCAGTTCTTATAAGAACTATAAGAAAGAACTACGGAAAGTTTAAAAAATTAGGTGTTGGTTTGCCTTTTGCGAATTCTGATTTAGACAATGGAATTCTGATTCGACATCATGGACGTACTCAGTGAATTCGGAGATGCAATTTGATTGATATATAGAGGTAAGACTGATTTAATTACAATTTAGGAATTGGAGTGATTTCTGAAAAGAAAATACATCATTGGATTTTAACGGTAGCAATCGCAAAAAAGTTGACTTGTGGAAAACTTTTCCAGTTGCATTCGATACAAAGGAGTGCATTTTGATTGAGATTCACTCAGCGAAAAGTAAGATTTCGCTATTAATTCTCAGTTTTAGTAATTGACCAACCCCGAATCAAAACCTACTAGACGTAATTATGACTGACATAGACACCGACGCCCTGATAGAAACACTACACAAAGGTCTGGCGCTAAGCCTACTCAAAAAATTGCTAAAAAAATTTGAAGTGGAATGGCCAGGTTACTTGAACCTGTACTCCACAACGAGAGATGATAAGGAAAGCGAGGATACTGCTAATACAGAGGAAATTTTGGATTTGGTGGTCTCAAATCCCCCAGGATCAAGGAGAGACCCACCCGCGGAGAAAACGCAAAAAACAGACGACAGAACCACCCACAGATGAAGGTATGGAGGAAGACGGACACAACTCTGACCCTCCTGCCTCCACTAAAGAGAAATTGCCTCCAATTATCTTAAGAGAAAAGAATAGGTGGACAGAACTAAGGGCCAATATGACTAGTCTACAGATAGCATACACTACAGCAAAGAATTTAGACGATGGTATCAAAATCCAACCCGCCACTACAATGGACTACCGCAGACTCACAAAAGAGAGCTAGACAATAAAGATGTGCAATACCACACCTTCACCCTTGACTCCGAGAGGAGCCTGAAGGTGGTTCTCCGTGGAGTATCAGAGCACATACATACAGAAGACATAGCCGCCGATCTCTGCTACCAAGATCTACCACTCATCAAGGTCAGCAGAATGACCAGAGCAGACAAAAATCCAATGCTACTTGTCTTAGTAGAGATCCACCAGGCATATAAAAACATATATGACCTAACTTCAATTTGTGGGCTAAAAATCAGCCCAGAACCACTAAGAAAAAGCACCTCATCAGGACAGTGCCACAGGTGCCAAAAGTATAGTCATGCCCAGAGATTATGTAAAGCAGAATACAAGTGCTTGAAATGTGGGGAGAGCCACCCCACATATACCTGCACCAAGCCAAAATCCACCCCGGCTAAATGTGTAAACTGCAGGGGCCCACATCCCGCAAACTACAAAGGATGTATACAACACCCAAAAAACAGACTATCTGCTCACTCTACTAATCTACAAAAACCAGTAGCTCCAACTCCTCAACCCTCCAGAGGTCGACAAAACACGATACAAAACCAACTGCCGCAACCAGAAGCCCCGAATGAAGCAAACCTCAATCGGCAGACAAAGTCCTAAGCAGATGTAGTCTGCTCAACAAAGACCACTCAGGAGCAATACAACCCAAATTTAGCAGCCGTCATCACAAACTCCCTTGCAAATATGCTGCAAGACTTCAGCAAATCTAACCCCACGTCGGACTCCAGAAAAAGATTTCTACAAGAAACCCAATCCAGCCTAGCAGCTCTCATAAATGCATAAAAATAAAAGCACTCCAGTTTCCCTACAGATCATCGCTTGGAACGCGAACGGACTTAGAAACAAGATTCTGGAACTCCAAGAGTTTACACTAAGATACAACCCAGACATCATCTCAATAAATGAATCCCACTTAAGACCAGCAGACAACCCTAAAGTTAGAGGATACCTCTAACTTTAGGGTTGTCATCTCCATAGAAATGACAGAATAAAGTACAGAATGGAGGCACCGCCCTTTTCATAAAAAACCACATCGATCACTACTCTGTAACCAGCCCCTCAACTAAAAATCTAGAGCTCACAGGAATAGTAGTACCCACTACCTCAGCTGGGAAACTAACACTTCATGCAATTTACAACCCTCCATCAAAGAATCTACTACATCTGATCTCAGATCTAGATGCCGTCCTAGGAAATAAAGATCAAGTCATCATTGCCGGTGATCTAAACGCGAAACACCTGGCATGGAACAGTAAAACCACCAACAGAAATGGCTACACACTCTTCAGCTACTCCAGTTCAAATTATGCAGTGGTGGCAGGCCCTGCAGAACCAACACATCATAGTACGTATGGCACAGCTGACATACTTGACATTGCTATATTACAAAATATTAAGCTAGAGTATAGTCTAGACTCTTTAAACGAGCTGACATCCGATCACAATCCAATCCTGCTCCAGCTAGGAAAGCAAGAACAACTGCTGCCTTCTCCCCACTCCTTCATCTCATGGAAAAAACTAACAGAAGTACTATCAGAACACATTGGACCTGTCCCTCACATCAGATCCATAAAACAGATTGAAAATGCTGTCAGAAGCCTGATTCAGCTGATCAACACAGCCATAAAGGTTGTCACCTCTACCAAAGCTACTCTTAAGCCAAAACGACTACCAGAAGACATCATGGATTTAATTAGAAACAAAAACAAAGCAAGGAAAAGGTACTATAACACCCGTGCACCACAGGACAAAAAATCCTCAATAAACTGAACAATGAAGTTAGAGAAGCACTTAAAGCTCACAGGAACGAAACATGGGAAGCCAAACTAGCCTCTATATCACCCAGCGAACACTCCATCTGGAACATATTAAGAAGTCTCAGAAACAAAAACAAATCTCTTCCCCCACTCAAGTCAGACATGGGACCAGTACACACGGACGCAGAAAAAGCTGAAGAAATAGCAAAGAACCTAGAAAAACAGTGTAGCCCTACATATGACAACTTGGACTTCAAGCATGTGTATAAAATCCACCTCCATGTCAGACATGCACTGAAAGTCACCGATACCTGCAACAACATACCTCCAATCACCTCACCAGCGGAAATCTATGAGGTTCTAAAGAAGCTAAAGAATAAAAAACCCCTAGCCCAGATGGCATATCAAATAGAATAATTAAACTGCTGCCCCATATATCTCACCACCATAATCAACGCCATGTTCCGATTTAACTATTTCCCCAGCTATTGGAAAGTCACAGATGTGGTCCCAGTGCATAAACCAGGTAAAGATCCACACCTGCCTGAAAGCTATCGACCCATCAGCCTAATCACAAACTTAGGCAAAATTGCCGAAAAAATCATCCTCTCTAAACTCCAAGCCTCAGTAAATGAGTTAAATATCCTTCAAAAGGAACAATTTGGCTTTAGACAACATCACAGTACTACTTAACAAATTCATAGGATAATTGAGTACATCACCACCGGTTACAATTGGCACCAGCACACTGCAGCAGTCTTCCTTGACATAGCGAAAGCTTTTGACAAGATATGGCACTTGGGATTACTAGACAAACTCATTTCAGCAGGCATACCATCAAGTATCGTTCATCTAATTAAATCTTACCTCCAGGACAGACACATACAAGTAAAAATCAATGGTACAGTTTCAAGTCAGCGACGGATCTCTGCGGGAGTTCCCCAAGGTTCCCTACTGGCACCGATCTTATTCTCGATATATATATATATATATATATATATATAGCAGACATCCCACACAACCCAATGTCATCCATCTTAGCACTTTATGCGGATGACACAGCAGTACTTGCCAGATCTCTACGACCACATCTTATCACTAAAAAATTGCAAGAAAACCTGCTACAACTAGAACAATGGTTCTCCAAATGGAGATTACAAGTGAATCCCCAAAAGAGTGTTGCGATACTTTTCACCAGAAGATTGGCAACTCCCATGGGGGACCTTTATCTATTCAACACCAAAATCCCCTGGCAAACAGAAACAAAATATCTTGGAGTAATTCTAGACAAAAGATTAACGTTCAACCCACACATCAAATCCTTATGCGCGAAAGCATCTAAAACCATTGCACAACTTTACCCTCTAATAAACAGAAAAAGCAAACTAAATTCCAGAATCAAAGTGCTCCTCTACCTGCTGACGATCCGCCCCATGGTGACATATGCATCTCCAGCCTGGAGCCACACATCCAACACCAACATCCTCAGGCTACAGAAAGTGCAAAATAGGTGTTTGCGCATGATATTGGATGCACCGTGGTTTGTAAGGAACGTCCAACTGCATAGAGATACAAACATCCCTTACATCTACTCCTTCTTACTAACTACAACAGAAAAATTCTTCTCAAAGATCTCTACACACCCCAACGATCCAGTCAAACAGGCAGCAAACTATGATGAAACTGACCTCTTCAAATACAAGAGGTCAAAAGCCATCCTGGATACTTGCAACAATGACTAATCTCCGTGCCCCCCAAGGGCGAGCTCACAGCTCATAAATCTTTCCTTCAATTCATCCTCCCTATCAGACAACGGGGAATAAAAGCATCTTGCTTCACCCTTCTGGCCAATGATGTTATGTTGTGTTATGTTAAAAAATGAACTTTAAATTAAATTCAAAATCACATTAGAAACCATTAATTGTAAATTAAATATATTATTTTATTTATATTTCTAGACATCCGGACAAGATCCGTGGTTTAAATAAGCTTTCAATAATATAATGACATTTTTGTAAAAGATTAGATTTGGTAAAATGACACTGAGCGCAAACGAAGTTTGAGATAATCCCTCGTGTAAAACACAGGCACAGGTCAGTTTTTTTTTTTTTTTAGTTGTAAAATTTTATATTAAAATAACGTCATTTGTATATGTAAAACTGAATTTATTTATTTTGTAGTTGGTTACATGCTTTGGTGTTATTTTTCGTAAAATGAAGAGTACAAGTTTGCTACATACATGCAGATGACTTGATTATTACGCTACACCTTCATCATTCACATATTACAAATTCCACCATCCACACTGCACAGTATATCGCCCACCAATACAGTACATAATCCGTAATTCACATACTACTACACTACGCCATCTACCGTCCAGTAATAATATAAAATTTCGACTGTTAATTGCATGTGTTGAAAGGCAAGGTTTGCACGTATGTGGATGAAAAACTCGAGTGTTGTGAGAAAAATCCCTGCTGTCGTCCTATGAGATCGACTTGCGTGCCTTCAATTGAAAGCATCCATATAAAGATTCCTTTCGATGGATAGGAATCTTTATGGAAAAAAAGCATTTAGAAAAAGTTACTCGTTTTTTACACTGTAAAAAAAAGAGAGCGTATTTTTTCCATTTTTCATTTCATTTTGTCATCATTTTCTGCAGTAGCGCATATTTATTTATTTATTATTCCACGGTTACTTACATGATAACGTTATTAAGCTGGTGATGCAAAAAAAAAATAAAAAATAAATAAAAATGTGTAGAGGGTTAATAAGGAGAAGAGCGACCAGCCAGCTCACGAGCAGAGTAAAAGTCAGATAATAAAACTTAACCAGTGTGCTAGGAAAACAAAATTACTTTAAGAGAAGAACCTAGCCAAGCAAGTTAAAGGAAATCTCAGAGATCTTTCGCTGTGTGGCAAGTAAAAAAGAATGAATATGGAAATACTTGCTAAAATTATATTTTAAGGGGTCTAAGGTAGCGAAGAGTCAGAAGTGGGTGACGACTTCACTGAGTCACCACTTTGCAAAAGTCTGACGTCCAAGTGAGGATATTTCAGTCTGATGTTGAAGAACTGATATAAGAATGTAGGTTGATGAATCAGAAGTACTTAGGATACTGCAGAATCGCAATGAAAATACCATTGAGATTGAATGATATTTGCAATTAGATTCAACTGAGATTCCCATTCAAATGGGAATTGAGATTGAATGGGATATCGGATCACATACGACGAGAATGTTCAAAAGAATTATCAGCGCCTCAATCTAAGTTATTTAACTTAAGTCTCAGCACTAGTAAGTCCTAAGGAAGTACAAATTAGTTCCTTTTCATAAAGGAAGCACCAATCACCATCTCTGAATGGGTGGTAAGATTATTGGAAAAGTAGTTCAATGACAGAATTTAGGAATCGGTAGATAAGAATATGATACTGTAGCAGTACGACTTTGGGAAGGGTCGATCATGCCTTAGTAATTTATTATTATTATTATTATTATTATTATTATTATTATTATTATCATGGCTGGGTAAGATAAAGAGAATTGCTACCCGATGATATTGGTAGATTTAGGCAAAGGAGTTTGAATACCACATGAAATTCGGTTACACAAATTGGCAATGGATAAGAAACTGATGATATTGAGGAACAGAATCCATGAGAAAGCGGCTAACCAGCAACGTTCTGCAGGGCTGATTCTGCAAAATTGGATGGCATGATAATTAATCAAGGCGATGTAGACAGTTGCAGGATGATTTAAATGGGCTGGCGCTATAGGGACAAAAGATAATGAATGCCACTTTAATGTGGAAAATTAGATTGTTATGCATTTTGGAATAAAGAGATTATAAGCTGTACTACATTCATGGAAATATATACTCCAGAAAATTGATGAAACTAGGAGTTGTAGATGTTGGTGGAGAGAGAGCTGAAGTTCAGAGGGCGTATTGCTGAGGTGTCCAAAGCTGCTCACAGAATTATTCAGTTATTGAACATAGGAAAAGAATGGAAAGAATATATTATCTTCAGAGAAGACTGAAAGAACAAGAGGAGGAAGGAGCTTTTGCTAACAAGAGGGGATAAATTGAAGCGAAAAAAGAGTAGAACATCGGGGGGGGGGAACTGCAATGCAGAGGGAAGTTCGTTAATCCGTCTTCTGTGTGTGTGTGACAGAGAGAGAGAGAGGCAAAAAGGACGATATATTCAGCTCATCATGCTAATATGCCAGTGAATATTAGCATAATGGCTTTACGCTTCGCAACCATATGCCTGGGGAAAGAGTGTTTTAGGTTCGATTCCCGTCGACGACGCGAGGAGCTTAAGGATCTTCCTCAGCCATAGCCAAGTTAGCCGGTCTTTGGCGTGACAGCAGGGTTTTTTCCGCAAGTTTATATGGGGTTTTTCATTCCACAAGCAACAAATCCTGCCCCGTGAACACACACACACACACACACACACACACACACACACACACACACACACACACGGATTACAGTCGTAATCCATGTGTGTGTTCACGTTCCCAGCCATAGGCCCGATTTGTCAGCTATGCCGGTCCCGAGCCCGGATAAAACTTGGGGAAAATTTAGATAGTGCTGTACCTTCCCGTAAAAGGAACTCACGGCCGTTGTATCATCATACGAAACTAATTAACTAACTGAAAGAGCTCTGGTTTTATAGTAGAAAGTTATATATTTTTACCAGTAAAAATGTTAGAAAGGAATTTCTTCCTGAAATTGTGATAGCACCTAATGAGAAATAATTCAAAGTGTACAGCTGATTTCTTTTATTTGATGAAGAAACCATAAACAATAATATGATATCCATACAAATAAGAATTAACATTTTCAAAAAGTTTTAAACTAAATTGTAAATAAATTTAAAATAAAGAATAATTTAAAAGATTAATTTTTTTTTAAAATTTTGTTATATATATCGTACACCTGTTTTGAAATTGAAAAGGTATTTTATAACCATCTGTATAAAAGAATTGATTTCTCTATGCCCGTGTGGTGGCCGGGATAAGAATAGCCCCAATGTAGCTCATGCATGTCGTACGAGGCGACTAAAATGAATGGGTATACCCTGGGAGGGTAATGGATGGCAATGCTGTAGCCAATGAAGTTCTAACTGAGGCTCGGCTATTCCTGTTACCTTCTTGCTATGATCAGAGCTTTATAGTTCAATAACACCTTATCCTTACACTGTCCTCTACAGATAACGGGGAAATTGAAAAGCATTCTTGCTTCGCCCTTTTAAGCCAGTCCTTATATTATATATAATGATTTCTCTGTTCTACAGCCAAAAGGCCGCTGGTATTTCTCCCATTTAGATCTTTCATTACTTGAATCTTATTGTCTCTCAGGTTGTCATTTAATTTATAAATCGAAATATAAAATGAAATATAATTTCATTATACATTTCGTAAAGTAAAGCAAGCAATATTAAATCAATGAGTGACAAACTGAATATTCAGATTAATATATTAGCTAATATCCATTCCAAAGGAGGGGGAATGGGATGATAAAGTTCTAAAGATGAAGACCAGCAATACCTTTCAATCAAGATTAGAAAATTCTAGAAAAAATAAAAAATAAATAAAGCGAGATGCTTTGAGGAAGAATTCGTGTAAAGGCGACTCGTGAAGATAATTTGGAGCGAGAAAAATTCACTTTCTAATGAAAAGAAAAATAAAGCTAAAGGTCTATCGATAAAAATAAATAGAAGGTACTAATTCGAATTAAGATAAATTTAAAACAAAGATGAAAATGACAGCGTTTTTGTGTATTTCTAATTCTAATTTTGACAGTAGTTTTGCATGATTATCGCAAATCACTACTTTCCGAAACGATTTACAGTTTCGCCATCTAGTGACGAGAAAAAACAGAAGTAGCGGAGTTATTTTGATTAGCTTTGGAAATAGAAATGCAAACTTTTGAGTACAATTATTACAGTTTAACAATTATTGTATAAGCGTTAAATCTGTTATAGTATTGAAATTATTACGCGAATATATAAAAAAAAAAATCATCTAACGCCTTTTTATTCCCGTATACGGGGAGTAGGCGAGGCCATTTAGCCCTATCTAACTTTTGGAGACTGAGTGGGCAGTTCAATCTCCACTGGTACCAATCAGAGATAGATGGCCCAAGGCTATCACTAATTAAGCGTTACGCAGTGAAGAGAGACGGCTCAAATGTGCCGCCATCTCGTGGTCCCTAACCCTAACACAATATATTTAATGTCTGGAATAATGTGGTTTCTACGGTCGATTTTCTTGAGTTTACGGGACGAAAAACCCGAGTTTCCGGGAGGAAAAACCCGCTTGCCCGTGCCAGAGATCGACTAATTCGGGAACCGGTCGAAAAAAGGCTTAGAAAAATTTCCTCTAGTCGCCGACTAGACTCGAAACCAAGTCTTCCTTCGTACGGCCAAGCGCCGTGGTATGTAAACACCACATCCACTGAGCTATATATATTAAATATATAATATAATGAAATCTATAATGAATATTTTCTTCTTCTTCCTAACATGGAATATAGGCCATGTGGCCTGTTCCGGTCTCATGCCATCTCTTTCTTGGTCTTCTGATTCTTCTTTTTCCACTTATTTTGTATCTGTATAATATTATGTATAATAAAATGGTAGTCTGCTGTTGTCCATTCGATTTAAATGTTCTAGCCATTTTTGTTTATACTGTCTTATGTAGTAATTAATTGGTTTGATTATTAGTGATTGTAAGATTTCTTCATTTGTTTTGCGGTCCCACTTGGTATATCCAGCTGTTTTTCTGAGGAACTTCATTTCTGCTGTTTGAATTCGTTTTTCATCTTTCCTTTTCATGGTCCATGTTTCGCTTCCGTATAGTAGAGTTGGTTTTGACAAGACATTATATAGTCTGGTTCTAGTGTGTTTTTGTACCAGGGATGGCTTAAATATACTATTTATTATGCCATTTACTTTGACAAAGTTTGATATTTTAATGAATATTTAATGAATATTTTCAAATATATAATTTTCTCAGGACATAGAATATCGAGGATTGTAATCAAAATCACTTAAATTTCTCATTTTATTCCATTTTTAGATAATCCACAGTACTGGTCCTTCACCGTTTTTTAGGATCCACTCTTTGCTGTAATATTTAGCATAATCTCTAATATGTACTCGCGCATATGTTCCTTTTAATCTTTCCAATCAAGTGTATCATTGCAAAAGTAATTGCTTATTACAAAGATAATAAGCCGAAAGGCTATTTTACCGGCGAATTTATTAATTAAGAGGGAGATGTTAAATCCCGTTTTATTTTATAGCCGGGTACAAAACTCGGGTCGAAATCCATCGACATCCATAGAGTTTCAATGCCGAAAAAACTATCGGCGGAACCAAGTGTAAATGATCACTTGGGTAGTACAACACCAGGGCAACTCCATGCAAAGGTGGGGCAAGATCCGTCACTAACTTTAATATTCTCTCATAATGTAAAACCCAGCTCCTAAGAGATGGATTTAAATTGACCTTTGCATGGAGTTGCCCTGGTGTTGTACTACCCAAGTGATCATTTACACTTGGTTCCGCCGATAGTTTTTTCGGCATTGAAACTCTATGGATGTCGATGGATTTCGACCCGAGTTTCGTACCCGGCTATAAAATGAAACAGGATTTAACATCTCCCTCTTAATTAGTAATTGTGTATTTTTCACGTAATGGCCACAACAGTGAGAACTGATGCAATAATACCTTCAGATTCTCTACTCTCAAATTACTAATTCAAATAAGTTCGTTACCGTTAACAGAGACAAAGAAACACTTTGAAATAATAATAATAATAATAATAATAATAATAATAATAATAATAATAATAATAATAATAAAAATACAATTTTTAACCTACCAGATAAGTTAGCTATAAAGATTTGTTGCTGTGGATATTTCCATTTCCTGGTCCAGAATAGATATGATTTTTGAATTGTAAAGCATCAGTCTCCGAGTGTCGCTTGAAGGTCTGCATATTATTGACAGAACTAGAAGAATGAAATCTGTTTAAGCGGATATTAAATCCAACATTATTTCAAAGCCGAATATATAAAAACTATAAGAGTTTCGTATGAAATTGACCAGAAAGCTTACGGGAATACACTCGCTGATATTTACGAATTGTCCTAGCCGGACCTTATAGAAGAGATGACCAAGTGTCCGTATATTCCCCTCCTATTGTTCTATTTTGAAAAGATTTCACTGGCCTAAAACAGCTCTTTCAAATTGGTTCGTTTTTGTCAAAGATCAGACTGAAACATTAAGAGAGCAAAGACTCTCAGTACTAAGGGGAAAAAAAGTTTTTTGGGGGAGTTAGACCGAGTCCTTGACTCTTTATCCCTTCATCTGATTGAAGCAAATGTGTGGATGAGGTGTTATTGATCTAAAAGCTCTAGTCATGGCGGGGTAACGGCAATAGCCGAGCGTCAGTCATAACTTTATTGGATACAGCATTGCCATCCGTTACCCTAAAAGAGGATCCCCCTTTTGTAATCGGAGAGGTGTATTTTTTGTAAGCGAACTCTCGGTCGGTGGTAAAAGTATTTGCTAAATTAAAAAAAGAGCCAAAAGACTTCACTTCGGCAATGCAAATTTATGCAAATTAAGCGGATATTAAATCCAGTATTAGTTTAAAGCCGAATATATAGAAACTATAAAGGTTTCGTATGAAATTTGCCCAGAAAGCTTACGGGAATACACCTGCCGATATTTACGAGTTGCCTTATTATTTTAGTATCTATACAGATATAAAAGATGAAAGCTTGGCGATGTTGCGAGATGAAAACAGCGATTTTATATCTGGGGAGATGTAGGAAATGTAAACAGTGAATTTTTGCAATGATTTCTATAGATGTTATTGAATATTTAATAATAAAAAAAAAAAAAATCAGCTAACGCCTTTTTATTCCCGTATACGGGAGTAGGCGAGGCCATTTAGCCCTGTCTAACTTTTGGAGACTGAGTGGGCAGTTCAATCTCCACTGGTACCAATCAGAGATAGATGGCCCAAGGCTATCACTAATTAAGCGGTACTCAGTGAAGAGAGACGGCTCAAATGTGCCGCCATCTCGTGGTCCCTAACCCTAACACAATATATTTAATGTCTGAAATAATGTGGGTTCTACGGTCGATTTTCTTGAGTTTATAGGACGAAAAACCCGAGTTTCCGGGAGGAAAAACCTGCTTGCCCGTGCCAGAGATCGACTAACTCGGGAACCGGTCGAAAAAAGGCTTAGAAAAATTTCCTCTAGTCGCCGACTAGACTCGAAGCCAAGACTTCCTTCGTGCGGCCAAGCGCCGTGGTTGGCAAACGCCACATCCACTGAGCTACACAGGCTCTCTTTTTTTATTCCCGTATACGGGAGTAGGCGAGGCCATTTAGCCCTATCTAACTTTTGGAGACTGAGTGGGCAGTTCAATCTCCACTGTTTTTTTTTTTTTTTTTTTTTTTTTTTTTTTTTTAATAAAAACAGTGTACACTAAATCTCTTCCTCATATTTTAAAAACTTTTTTCAATATATCCATAAGAAAATCTGTAACCTTAATATTCTGTCAAAATCTTATAATATTTCTTAAATATAATATGGAAATATGTGCTTATTTTGATTTTTTTAAAAATACGTTTCATTTTATTCAATAAAAATTTAACTAATAACCGTTTTTCTGAATATTATATTATATTTCGATGTATAACATATATATAATATTATATTATATTTCGATGTATTAAATATATATAATATATATAATATAATATATTATATTATATATATTTCGGTAATACATGGATAGTATCGATCATACTATTACAGTTTGTATACGACAGGCTAACAAGAACTGCGCTAGAAATCTTACATAACAAGAAATGCGTAATAGACGAATATATCACGTTATTTACGATATTATTATTATTATTATTATTATTATTATTATTATTATTATTATTATTATTATTATTATGAACTGAACAGACAACAAAACACCGGTGAGTCTTATAATTTGAGTTCCGTTAATTTATTACTAGAAAAAGGTTTAGAAAATATAAAAGCCAGCTTGGTAGATCTTGTCCAAGAACTATTTGATAAACAGAATAAAGAAATAACAAAAAAAAATTAGCGAATATGAAGAGTTTGTTAAATTTAATAATTCAAAAGTCGAAGAAGTCTTACAAACGGTAAAAGACATTAAAACCAGCATTAACGCATTAACTGAGAGGCAGCACAAATTGATAAAAGACACATCGGAACTCCGTCAAGAATTTAATTCCCTGAAACAACAATACGAAGTTTTAAACCAACAACAACATAAAGAAGACCTTGTCATAAACGGTCTTCCAGAAACCGAATCCACAGAAAATCTCAGAGACGTAGTTCTAAAGTTAGGCCATGCAATTGACATCCCCTTACAGCATAATGATATTCAGACCATAAATCGGTTTCCCAGGAAGAACAGAAAACAAGGTTCGCCACGACCGGCACCAGTCATAGTTCGTCTGACAAGCAAGGCTACCAGAGACAATCTCATAAAAGCCAGCAGACTGAAAAAACCAGTAGTCAAGGATTTAAATGCATCGCAAGACAATACACCAATCTTTCTATCTGAGTATTTAACACCTTTCAATCAGAATCTTTTGTACCAAGCAAGAAAGGAAAAAACAGAAAAAAAGTATCAATTTTTATGGATCAAAGACGGCAAAATATTCTTGAGAAAGTCACAGACTTCAAAGTCTATACAAATAAAAAGCTCGGAAGATATAGACAAGTTGCCAGAGTGAAACAAAAGACTCTAACTTAGTTCAATAAGAAGATCTCAACACAACAAAAATGAATGTGAACCATCAGATAGATGTAATTACACCAGAATACATCAGTAATTGTACTTTCGAATCTCTTGATGCATGGAAACAAAACACAGTACAAGCGAGAGGTCTCACAATCTTGCATATTAACATCAGAAGCATCCGAAAACATTGGTTATTATTACAGGCTTATCTGAGGAATTACACTGATATTATTGATATATTGATTCTTACAGAAGTATCCATAACTAATGACGAAGCGACTGCTTTCCAAATTCCAGGCTTCCAACAACATAGATTATGCCGCCAAACAAGAAGAGGGGGTGGAATACTAATATTTATGAAACAAAAATTAATAGCAAAAGAAATGGCCTATCAGTTTGAGCATGCTGAAACCCTCTGCCTCGAAATCATTAATACCACGAATACACAGCATCCCATAATACTAAAAGCTGTTTACAGGCCACCAAACCTAAACATGATAAAATTCTTACACGAACTCAATTGCTGGCTTTCAAGCCAAGAAATATGCTCAATCGAACACCTAATGATAATTGGCGACATAAACATAAATATTGCAAATGAAAACAAGAACAACACTGTACAATACCTAGACACACTATCCATGTACAATCTAATACCAACAATAACATCATGTACTAGTATTCGGAAATATTATCACTGCCTCCTGTCTAGACCATATAAACGTCCGAGCATCACCAAATAGTTACACTGCATCTGTCATAAAGTGCAAAGTAGCAGACCATTACTTCACCGCTCTAAACCTGCACACCAAGACAATACCCATGCAATGTCCCACAGAAGAAAAACGACAGAAAACAATAATAGACGAAGAAATAGTCAACCACGAAATAAGAAAAACAGACTGGGAATACCTGGCATCAGATTCAGCAGATATCTTATACAACAACATTAAACTCACACTGGAGGAAATATATAAGAAAGCTACAAAGAAAGTCCGAATTCGATCAGAAACAGCACAAAATCCTTGGATAACACAAAACTTAATCCTAGAAATACACAGAAAGGACGCTTTATGGAAAGAATTAAAGCGATATCCAAATAACACAACTTTAAAAACTGAATATAAGATAACAAGGAATCGCCTTACAACACAAATCAGAAATGCAAAAAGAAGCTACTACAGAGACAAACTAACCTCTGCACAAAACAACATGAAACAAACCTCGCATCTGATCAATGAGATGCTAGATTCTGTTCCCAACACCACCGCCTCCGAAACCATAAAACACAGCTTCATGAAAGACGCAAAACCTATCCAACAACTAGCAAATGACTTTAACCAATACTTTGCAGACTCCATCCAAGAACTTCACAGAAATATTCCCCCAATCACAAAACGAGACCCTCCACTTGGACTGCGATCAAAACAAACATTATGGTTCCCAACCATAAAAGAAGCAGAACTTCTCTCAGCAATACATCAAATCAAACCAAACAAAGGCCCAGGAATAGATGGTATCAGACCTAAAGATATAAAGCAACATGCAACTAGTTTAAGTCCTATCCTACTAAAACTAATAAATAAAATATTTAAAACTAATAAATAAAATATTTAAAATATTTAATACAAACAAGGAAAAAGAAATTTAATCAGCAATTACAGACCCATAGCAACATTACCGATTATCAATCAAATTATGGAGCGGATCATACTGAAGAAACTCACAGCATACACTGAGATCTTTAATATTATCCCCAAAACACAATATGGTTTTCAGAAAAATAAGGGAACAACAGCTCTCTTGGAAGACTTTACAGACGTAATTAATACCGCCTTAGACAAAAACAAAATAGCCATGGTAGTCTTTATAGATCTAACCAAAGCACTCGATACACTTACACATCAAACCTTGTTAGAAAAGCTGAGGCATGTTGGAACAGACGGGCCTCTTCACAGGTGGTTTACAAACTACCTCCAAAATAGAAAGCATATCACACGTATCGGATCAAACCGAAGCAGAGAGCTACCAGTAACCTGTGGAGTGCCACAGGGAGCTGTACTCTCCCCAACTCTATTCAACATTTACACGCACGATATTAATCAGTTACCACTCAAAGGTAAGATATTCCAGTACGCAGACGATACAGCAATAATATCCATCCATAATAACGCAAGCACAGCCCAAACAAATATGCAACATGATATAAATCTGATCATAGACTGGCTCACGAAAAACTCCATACACTTAAACTCAGAAAAGACAAAATTAATGATATTCAGAAATCCACTGACTCGACCAGTTGATAAATATATAACCATCCAACATCCACTTTCCAACACAAAAAACACACAGAACAGCAAAACCACTACAATCACTCAGGTAGAAACAATACGATACCTCGGAATTTACCTCGATGCAGATATGAACTGGAATAGCCATATAAAGCATCTACACAACAAACTCCGAACGATAAGTGGCAAACTCTACAGGTTAAAAGACATAGTTCCCATACGCCTAAAAACACTAATATACAAAGCACTATGCCAAAATATACTAAGATACGCTATAACAACGTATGCTTTCTGTGCACCCTACAAATTAAATAGATTAATGTCGCTACAGTACAAAATGACAAAACTGATCTTTTGGGAACAAAGAAAAAAGAGAGAACAAAGTAGAACACAAAATACTGACAGCAAAACATTTATGTCACTATGCAGCCTTGCTAAAACATTATTTCGATGCCAACTACAGGACAGTTAGAAATACACACCGTATAACAAGACCTCAGACTACTAATTATATCACATATAAATACAATAATCACTACGGAAAGGCCACGCGAAACTTCTACATCCCAGACATGATAAACAAATTACCTTTTGAATACAGAAACTTTACAAACTACAATAGCCTGAAAAGAGCTCTAAGGACATACTACGAACAAGAAACACGCACCCAAAATACAATACAAACTTAATGAAACACAATATATTCGTTCAGGTTTCCAGTTCAGCGACGCATCAGTACATTCCAATTTATTGTGGGGGGGGGGGTGCGCACGAATTTCTCAATCATAGATTCCGTAGCATCCAAACACAGCAAAAAAAAAAAAAAAAAAAATACATAATAACCAACTGGTGTCATCCTCAGATAAGCTTACATTTAAGCTTCGAGGATGAAAGGGAAAAAAAATTAGTTCTCATCCAAGATGTATCATATGTAACGAAATGCATGTAATGTACGTATCACAAGAAAACCAATGTATGTAATGTATGTAAACCAATGTACGTAATGTAAATATCACATGTAAACAAATGTAAAGTAATGTATCATATGTAAACAAATGAATGTAATGTATATAATAACTGTAACAAATGTATGCAATGTAATAAAAAAAAATATTATCTTAAAAGTAAATCATGAGTTTACACCGTATGTTTGTTAAATTAAGGACACATAATATTCAGATTGCATATGTGTAAAAACTGTTGTATAATCACACCTTTTCAAACTTGAAAAAAAAAAAATAGTAAACCACAACATGTAATATTATACAACTTATGTAACTCTGAACAATATAATTGTAAATTATTATTATGATTGTTACATAAAAAAAAAACTGTTATCATCATTACAATTTAAATCTCATTATATGTAGCACAAAGTGCTGAACCGTGTAAAATAATATACTGAATAGATGATTATTGTACATATGTAAATATTTGAAAGAACAATAAAAAAAATAATTATTATTAAGAGACATCCAGAGAGTCAGAGACTCATCGAGGAAGGCCATATACTACACACACACACACACACACACACACACACACTAGCTATCATACTTATTCTTGAATTCATTCACACTGCTTGCACTCACAGCATCCAATGGCAATCCATTCCAATCACGCACCACCCTCTGAGAGAAAAATCTGGCCCTTACACCCCTTCTTGGCAGCCTTCATTCTCAGCTTCCAAAGATATCCTCTCGTCCTTTCCCAACCCTCCATAAATTGAAAAATCCCATCAATTGAAATCCTGTATGACTCTTTCAGCAGTTTGTAAGTCTCAATCATATCACTCCTCTTTCTCCTGTTTTCTAGTGTCTGCAATCTACAAATTCTCAAACTGTCTTCATAATCAGTATTCCACAATCCTTATCTCATTTTTAACACTCGCCTTTGTACTCTCTCCAATTTATCAGACGCAGGTCTGGTTTCCGATGTGATTCTGTTATTTTGGATGTTATTTTGCCTCTTTACAAGGCCTTGTAAAGAGGCAAAATAACATCCTCATCTTTACATGGGAACGTTCGTTTGAGCATTGCAATTATCTTTTGAGTTGTATTTGCAATCTTTGCCACATGGTCCCTGAACTTCAACTTCCTATCTATTAACACTCCAAGATCCCTAGCCTCATCGGTTTCTTCTAGCCTAATCCCACCAATATAATACGACATTGGATAGGTAATCATGCCGAAGTGAATGACTTTATATTTACGGACATTGAACTGACACCCATTTTCCCATGTCCACAATTCCAGCTTATTCAAATCATTCTGCAAGGACTGCATATCAGCAGCATTCATGATTACCCTGCCTATCTTTGCATCATCAGGAAATAATCTGATCTTTGATCTGATCCTTGTGGTACACCACTTGTTACCTTAAACCTTGCAGACTCAAATCCCCCGTATACCACTTTTTGATATCTGTCAGTCAGCCATCCTCTTATCCGTGCTAATATTGTATAACCCAAACCCATTTTCTCCAATTTATGCAGCAGTCTGTCATGTTGTATTCTGTCAAAAGCCTTAGCAAAAATCCAAAAGTGTCATAGTGTATCCATTCCCCTTGTCTAGTTCAATGGGAACATTGTCATAGAATGTGAGCAAGTTGCTAAAATATGACCTTCCCTTAGTAAATCCATGTTGTTCATTGCAAAGTAGAGATTCACTGTCAACCCATTTCTGAATGCAGGCCCTAACTAATTTTTCTAAAATCTTCACCACCACTCCTGAGATACTAATTGGTGGTTAGTTTGATACATCGGTCTTTGCACCACCCTTATGCAATGGAATTACTATACATTCCTTCTATTCCTGTAGAATGTTCCCTGTTCTGAGACTCATATTAAACATCCTGGTCAAAGGAGTGATCAATTTAGCTGAACACTATTTTAGCACATGCTGATATTCCATCAGTCCCTATTGCTGAATTCTTATTCAGTTTGTACAACAGCTCTAATACCTCGGCCTCACACACCTGCGTTTCTTCATCTAGTGAAGAGGTAACAGGGAGCTCAATATTGCGTTCACTAGGTTGATAGCTTTTAACGAAATGGGCACTCATTAACTGAACAACCTCTTCTGCATCAGTAACCCTCACTCCATCTGGATTTAGAAGAGTTATTCTTTCATATTCTTTCTTTCTTTTACTTGCAGCATATCGATAGAATTCTCGTGGGTTGTCTTGCGCACGCAGAGCCAGTTTCTTTTCATAAGCAGACTTTGCTTTCCGTACAACAGTTGACTATTCTAGCTTGCTGCTTATAACGTTCATAACGTTCATCCTTACGCAAACGGTATTCCTTCAGCATCATCCTTTTCTTACGAATCTCTTGCTTAATAAGATTACACGTACATTTCATTATATTTTCATTTCGTCAAATATTCATTCATTACATTTGCTTTCCAGCATGTTTGAATAGATGATAATGCGATTGAAGCTGTACTAGAAATATAACTCGTAGATAATACCAAAAGAAGTTTAGCACAGTATTTTGAGTGGACAAATAATTTGAAAATCCTTCTGTAGAGATCCAGCCTGTACCTTTGAAAGCCACATCAGGTCTCCTTCAAGATGAATGGTAATCTCACGGTATGCATTAAAAATTGTCAGCAACCTAAAAGAGTTCACAGATCCGTGCGTTGGAGAATTTGAATCCACTTCCTGCTTATTATGAAGCTGGCTCGAAATCCATTCTGCCAATCAGAACGTAATTCTGAAAAATGAAATCATTTAATGAGGTGTCTCCTTACACATATATAAAAATATATATAAGTGTATTTTTTTCCTGGTTTGCGTGTACAAACGATTACACGAGCCACGCTCATCCACTTCATGTGCGCGCTTTAATCTTTTTAAACGGGTGAGGTTTGGACAGGACGTGTTTTTATTTGCATTTGAGAGAAATTCGTTTTTTTTTTGTTTTTTTTTGAGTAATTTCTTTCCAATTTTCGATCTCGCTATAATATGTGTGCAGTGCCTGTTCCAGCTCTTCGTAGATGCTTCGATTTCTGTCGTCGAATGTCAGCCTGTTGACCATGTCAGGTATGCGGAAGCTTCGGTTGTGATTATGGTACTCATATGTTACGCAATTCTTTCACTGTGGTTTTGTTATTTGATATATTGTTATACTATCGATCTTTGTTAAACGTTCTTTTATGCATGAAGTAACATTGGATTGAATTTTAGTTCTGTTAATTATAATTCCATCAGTTATTTTTTCCTAGTCCAAGAAATAAATGCCGAAGATTCTACAGGAGAAGTTCTGCAGTCACGATTTCGTACGAAATGCTGACGTCAGAACTTCTCCTGTAGAATGAAAAGAGATCATTGAAGATGCAACAAGACCTCGAAGAGAAGGACCATTTTCTACAGAAAAATACGTAATGTGGTTGTACTTGTGCATGGATATTGCTGATTAATAAATCACAGGAGGAAAGTGTTATTATATTCCCTTTATTAACATTTCTTACAATTTATGAAAATATACAGAAATTTGGAACAGATCAGGGAATTGCTTGAAATATTCAAAAATTTTGAAGGTCCTCTATCGCTTCCTATTCCTCTAGAAGATGAACGTATCTGCATATCATTGGCGGGAGGCCAAGTTTGTAGATTCCTTCAGGAAGCTGAAAGTTTTCGTACAAGACACTTCTAATGACGCATCGGCATTGATGGGTCAGTCTTGATGGCATCAAACATCGTTCTTTGATCATCGGAATCCATTCGTCCAAGAGGTCAAGAATATCCACAAAGCCGGTGTTCTCGAGATCGGCAACATAGGGAGTTCCACGTGTTCTACGAAATGCTGATAATACGATTTTTAGGTTCATCTGGATTGTGACGTTAAGAAGTAATTGAATTTTCGAGGCAGTATTCTTGAGATCACTTTTTACATCATCGTCGTTGATAGGCGATTCAATATCAGAATCATCCAAATATATGAGATCATAAAAAGATTGAAGTTCGTTATGCAGATGATTCTGTATGTTGATGTACAAATGAGGGCGAGTAAACTTCGTTTCGTTTAAGTGATATCCAAGGGTGAGCATGAGATGCAACAATTCAACACAACAGCATCCTAATCCTAACACAGGAGTCAAATCTAGTTTGTAACAACAAAGAACATCAATGAGCCGCTTACCGAATCCGAATTCCAACCTATTTGCATTGGCAGCACGATGGAAATAAGCTAAAGGGGATTCCCATTCTGATCTCCTCTCCGGAACTGCTTTTCCAGGCAATAACCACAATGAATTGATCTGCCTGGTGTAGAACAGTATCTGATTTGCAAGCCCTTCTAAACGATCACAACGGTACAAACACATCAGAACATCTCCAGCCAGTTTCATGTCATCAATCTTCTTCCAAAAGCACACCTTAGCCGTGGTGTAAATCAAACTTTGCACTACAGCATCGTCGAAATCTGTACCAGTTTCGTTCTTCCACTTGTTGTACAGATCCACAATGGTTCGGATGAGGTGTAGTTCTCTCTGTTGATTTTCATCTTCCTGTTGAGTATTTATCAGATCTTCGACGGCCAAATAAAAGCTGTTGAGTACATTAATCGCCATAGTCCCGTGATTTGGTAGCTGATCTATTTGAAATGCAAGGAAAAATGGTCGGTACTTAGCTCTGTCATATTTCCAGTAAATGTATTCTTGCGTCTGCTTTGTCGCTGTCCGTTACTGTTGGCTGGAAAGTAATAAATAATTGTGACCTTGTTATTGTTCTTCATTTAATTGTTTCATTTTGTTAATCCTCTGCTTTGATTTCTGATTTGATTATATCAAATCAGAAATTTGATATAATCAAATTTGATTTTATTAAAGATTTATAGCAAAGAATTTGATTATATCAAATTTATTATTTTGCAAAATAATAAACTATTTAAGGCTTTTTCTCATTTCTTATAAATAAATCTCACAAAGTGTTAATTTAATACCATAAAAAATTCCTTACCTACACCAATTCAGTTTTCAATAAATATATTCGTCAGTACGTCAAACCAGTATTCAGTTACTGTTGGCTAATCTGTTTCTGTAATGATGGTCAAGAGAGTGACCACACTCAGAGAAATGAACGTTCAGTGATCAAAATACAGTACATTTTTCTTTACGTTTTGGTGTTGGTGATCTTCCAAAGTCAAAGTCATTGATCTCTTGAGTTTATTTTGTATATTCAGAAGCCATGAGATTTCCGATCTCGAGTTAGCCCTTGCAGCTTAAGATTGTTTAGCACTTTCGTTCTGTTATTATTCCTCCCACAATTTAGAATGCACATTGGCGGTACTAATAAAGATTAATACTAATCTTTCTTCTTCTTTTTTTTTGCACTGGCGGACAACAGCAGTATTTCGAGAATCGTACTTCTCCTGGAATTCTTAGTTTTTTATTGCGGTAAAGAATAACTTATTGTTTCAAGGCTTGAGGGGATTAATGGTTGTCTTAATCGAATTTCTCCCAGTATATTTGTTGCAGCTTGGTTTTCAGTATTAGTTCTTTTTCAATGTAGTTTCTCCGATGAGCGCACGTATACTATAGTAGTAGCTTTGGGGAATGTCTTCCTTGTTTCCTTTGTAATTAAATATTCCAAATTTCAACAAGAAAAATCACAGTAGTGATTGTAATATATATTTGCTCAGTCGAGTAGAGAAAAAGAGAAAGGCTTTTCTTAATAATTCTAACGATGTTTGTTAGAGATTGGTACCGTAGCACAGGGATCGAAGCCGCATCCCTTGGTGGTGGGAAACTAGAAGAATTGTATTTATACTTCTTGTTATATTTATTATTCTCTTTTATAATTATTTTTCTGATATAGTTGGTAAGGGATTTCTCTTTAACACCCTTATATTACTTGTCCATTTTAAGAATGGCTCAAAGAATAGTAAGAAGAGAAGTGGACTGAATGGAAAACCTTGTTGGACCTCATTCTCTAAGCAGATGTGATTAATTAAATGCCCATTGAACAACGGACATGTTTCGGCAGCTTCTTAAATGTTTTAATATTTTGTCTGCACAGATTGCGATGTGAGTGTTCATGTGCTATGGTATAAAATCTCTTTTTCTAAAGTATCTTATGAGGGTTGCTGAGGAAAATTGTATGATATATTGAATTAGGAGAATCTTTGATTGTAAGATAAATTTAGATTTTGCATATTTCTGGCTGAACAAAATATCACTTACGACCTTTCGAAGCAGAGAGGTTAACATCTGACTGTAAGGAAATATATAAATCACTGAGCAGGAAAATATCTTCTTCCTGTACCCCCACCCTAAAATTGAATCTCATTTTATGTTAGTAAGTAGAGAAGTGATTATGTACATTTTTATTTCGATAATGTTGTGAAAGGCTCATCCGTAAAGACATCACCAAATGTCCGTGGGGGTGGGGGGGGGGGGGGGTGGGGGGGGGGGGGGGTGGGGGGGGGGGGGGGTGGGGGGGGGGGGGGGTGGGGGGGGGGGGGGGTGGGGGGGGGGGGGGGTGGGGGGGGGGGGGGGTGGGGGGGGGGGGGGGTGGGGGGGGGGGGGGGTGGGGGGGGGGGGGGGTGGGGGGGGGGGGGGGTGGGGGGGGGGGGGGGTGGGGGGGGGGGGGGGTGGGGGGGGGGGGGGGTGGGGGGGGGGGGGGGTGGGGGGGGGGGGGGGTGGGGGGGGGGGGGGGTGGGGGGGGGGGGGGGTGGGGGGGGGGGGGGGTGGGGGGGGGGGGGGGTGGGGGGGGGGGGGGGTGGGGGGGGGGGGGGGTGGGGGGGGGGGGGGGTGGGGGGGGGGGGGGGTGGGGGGGGGGGGGGGTGGGGGGGGGGGGGGGTGGGGGGGGGGGGGGGTGGGGGGGGGGGGGGGTGGGGGGGGGGGGGGGTGGGGGGGGGGGGGGGTGGGGGGGGGGGGGGAATTATTTTCTCTTTTATGGTATATATATTAATGGCTGCCAGTCCACTAACTAGAGTTACTATAACGGTCTGATTGATCGAGGGACTAAAGTAACCGTTGTCCCTGCAACATATTTTGGGTTCAAATAAATGTAGACAGTAATGTTTGTAATTAATTATCTGAGATCACTTCTTTAGTTCTTTATCTGTTTTCATTGTGATGTTTTAAGGATTTTATAAGTTAGAGAAATACGTAAAGATAAAAAACTGAACAATCTACTCAACGAACCCTCATGTCATATTTTTGTATTCAATATTAAAATGTCAATAGTTGTGGTTCAAAATTTCGTCTCCTGTTATGTGTTATGTTGGTAGGGGTCAATAAACTTGACCTCTGTACTTTCTATAAGTTCAGTTGTCACTGGGACAACTCAGTTGATCCTATAATTTGTCAGCAATGTTCTAATGTATGTGTGAGAGAGAGAGAGAGAGAGAGAGAGAGAGAGAGAGAGAGAGAGAGAGAGAGAGAGAGAGAGAGAGAGAGAAACAGGATGGAAAAGATAACAAATAATACGTTCCTGCTCTCTTAGAAATGGTATTACATCTGTTAAAAACTTGTGTTTGTCTGATAGGTTTAGTGAAAAAAATCTACTTGCTTTTCGGCGCGAAGAAAGAAAAAGGTCCTTTAAATAAAAGTCTCTGTAATGGTTCCACACATCCTAAATACGTTTCAAATTCAGGTATTTCTAATCCAAATGTGTTGACAAATAACAATGTATCAATGCCTGGATGAAGGCAACAGTGAGGCTAAGAATTTGTGGATTACTATTTGGCGTGGACTTATATAAGCAGTTCTCCTCAGTCATGTCAAAAGATATCAGTCATTAAATAACCATTTGGCACTCGAATAACACAGAATATTAATTACTAATATTTATTTCGAGATACCTGTTTTTTCGTTCAAATCTATTTATTTGTTATAATATCATTAAGTTGATTTTCTTTTTAAAATTTCATACATTTGGGTTTTTTTTTTGCAATGAAGAAAGGTTCATTGCACTTAACAAAACAACAATATAAAACAACAAAATAAGATATTCAGATTTTAAGAAGCGATGCAGAATTGGATAGAATAATAGCAACGAGTTCTATTGTGGTGCCTCTTTAAGGGATGTGGATTAATTTTGCTGCTTGTTAGGGAGGATATAGAAACCAATAAATACTCGTAGTTGGCACATCACGAAGAGCAGTTTTAACATGCGATTATTCCATGTAATATATGGAATAGATATGGACTGTTTCCTCTTTCCCGGAAATCCAGAGATGAGCAACTAATATTATGTCAGGCTTGTGGACTGTTCAGTATAAAAATAGAATGGTGGAGCATCGATTGCAGAGTTTCAGTAAGAGGAATGAGAAATGACTGTAACTTGCAAGTTAGTGAAAATAGTTTGTTTTCTAGGATATCGGCGAAGGAAAAAAGAGAGTTCATTCTCAGAAGGAGTTATATGGATGATGTATGCAAGGAAGCTCAAAACTGCGTGGAAAATAATAAATAAGTGAAATACTCGAACGTTGCTGAACAACAGCAAGTGATGGTTGGGAACTTCTAGAGATAACTATAGGGGCTCGAATAATATTAAATAATAATAATGTATAACTGAAGAAGAATTTAAAAATTAGTATATCTTATGTTACATAAATAAATAATTTCAAATAATTCTTAGTGCACAGAAATGACAGTATTCAATGCACCTGCGTTTGACAGAAGATCAGATGCAGATTTAAGTCCCTTCTAGTGTTGAAGTGCTGGACTCTATTGGGCATAGAAACACTCAGTCTAGGAACTGAGTCTGATTTCGTGCCAAAATAAATAATTATGTTTAAATTACTTTATATTAAAATAATCCAAATAATATTATACTTACAGTCGATCTTCCGACTTGCTGTTCTTTTTCCCAAAGATCCTGTAGGGTATAAGAAGTATGATTTAGACTATTTTTGAGGAGCACACATACATTACACTGCTTTATATCTGTAATTGTATATTATTTTAATTATAAATATTAACTGCGGTTGCATCCGTAGTCAGCCTGTTACCGAACAGTATCGATTAGAGAAGTTTACGTCCTTTGCAAGATGATACAATTATTTAAATAATATCCTTCAAATAAATGGGTGATTGGTTAAATTATCTGTGGATTTGACTCCTAAATGGATGTGGAACTTTCGTGAATGTCTTGAAATGGGAGATGAATTTCTCCGTCCGGTGTGAGACAAGCACCCTGTTTATTAGAAGCCGGATGCTGCTAAAAAAATTCACTCGAAGATCTTTACGTTTTAGTTATCTAACTCATAGTTCACACAACGTACTAATACGAGTATATCATACGCTAAGAGACTTTCCCCCCTTGTGGTGTGATAAATTATGAGTATTCAATAAAAGCTACACTTTTTCCTCTTCTTCTTCTTATGTAGTTTGTGGGAGGAAAAAACCTGCTGCCTCCAGGACTACCAGTGAGACTTCATCGGAAAAGTCCTTACGAAGTTATTAGCGTACTAGATGGGATGCGAACTAACACGTTTTCGCTCTTTTCATTATTCATGTTATGAGATTCCATTACATTTTACACCACCAAACGTGTTCTGAAACCCAGCATCCCGTCGATTGCAAAGCGTGGAAGCCATCTACTTGGCCAGAAAATTCAGTGAACTAAGAACTATACACCATCGAGTATACGTAGTTACGATCTAATTATATGAAAGGGAAAAAAAAAAAAAAGAGCCAATCAAAAATTTTCGTTCATGGCTTTTGTCTTTTCGCGGAAGTCTAGTCTCTATAAATGAAGTAAAACATTTTTTTGAGAAAACATATGGATATGTTGATCATAATGTTGACATGACAACCACAGATTTAGCTATATAATTGGTTAGCCGCAAAACACGTCCTACAACTTACAAATCTCATATCCTTAAAAGGAAAACGCGCGTGCAGTTTATATCTGCAGCATTATTTATACTTCTTCCGATCGCCTTATTTTGCATTCACATCAGCCGCTTTCATCGGCATAATTGGGCAAGTGTATCTCGCAAGCAAATCACAGGTTGCGAGTTCGAATCCCGACCTGGAAATGAATGCTTTTGATTACTTTTAAGAGGAATATGAATTTTATCAGCAGTTGTGAGACCATTATTCCACTCTTGGAGTACCTTGAAATGGTTGTAGATTTGATCTCGAGAGCAGTTTTTTCTCAAATGACGTGCCGCCTAATTTTGATAGTAATAAAATATTTTCGTCCTAATTACATGGAACGTTTCCCTATTTACAGAGTTATATTTGTATAAAAAAGTATGTATCGCACATTGTTTGCTGAAGCTTAACGATATAAACTGAAAAATTTGGCTTCCTGTTGGGTAGAAATATCCGGACAGTTCTAGACATTCTGTTTCAATTCCGTTGCCAATTGCCACCACTTATGCGAGTCAGGATTTTCTAGCCTTACTTGAATTAAGACTAAATTCAGATACTAACGTCGATCAGTTTAATCAGTGGACCATGAATTAGGAATGTGTTTATCAAATATTCCTCCACGAATGAAGATCTGTGCCTCCGAGCAGGTTCCCACTTCACATTGAACACAAGACATTTGCATAATAAAGCTAAAGTCTCTCTCTCTCTCTCTCTCTCTCTCTCTCTCTCTCTCTCTCTCTCTCTCTCTCTCTCTCACATAATTTTACATTCCTGTGCAAAACTGCAAAATATTATTACATTTCCGGTTAACTGCACGAGAGCACAGTATTAAGAACACAGATATGCGGCGACAGAAATTTGCATTGCCAAGTGTGCTACACTCTGAAAAAGAATGGGAATCCTTGTTCGAGAGAGAGAGAGAGAGAGATGGGGGGGGTTAAGTAAACAAATAATCAAATTATATGAAATATATAAAAAATCTTTACTACTTACGATACTAATGTTCTATACAACTTTACCGGGAGATGTCGCATAAACAAAACAATAAAATAATAATAATAATAATTTCTAAATCCGAATTGGGAAATTTGAAACAACAGCCAGAAGCGGTAGCGTCTGAAATTCCTGCAACGATGCCTATATTAGTTTGCTCTTGTCATTGCACGTTACGTCATCCCCAATAACTGCTCAAACGGCAGTGTATTTTTAGTATGCTCACGCGCCTTATTTCTGTGAGATATGAAACGGTTATTTTTGATGCGTGTGCGTGGTGAACTATTTTTTGTAAATCTTATTTTATTTTGTTAAAATAACCTATAATTATTTATTTATTATAGATACAAGGCTGAATTATAACGAGTGTCACTGTTGAAAATATGAAAAGAATTATATTTTTTCAATTATCGTTACACGAAACAAATGCACTGCGATCTAACGCCGATATTCGTTTGCACTTATCATTGCTATTAATACGAAACTTTTATTATTGGTGTTTGTTCGTGGTGAGGATGAAATATTTTTAATAAAGCAATTTTTAATATGTAAATTTATTTATTAATAAATTCGTTACTGATTAGGGAATAAAAGTTATAGGTTGACAATTTGTGCTTGTAAAAAGGCCTCATGAATATTTACTTGTCAGACGGGATTCAGACCCAAGGTTTTCGAGTCAAATAGCACCGTCGCTATTGACTGCGAATGTATGAATAGTGAGTAGTGATGAATACTGAAACCATTCCCTTCCAATTCATTTGTTCTGCTTTTGTTTGTAACTTAAATACGAACGTGCTTAATAATGTCATTAATGAAAATAATTTCAGCGTGTTAACCGGTATGGTGGCGACACTTCTGAAGCATCTGTCTTGGAGAGTTGGCAAGTTTTGAGAAATATTCTAAGCTGCAGAAAGAATTCTCAGTTGATTACGTTGATAGATATCTGTCCTTATAGATCTTCACTGATATTCAAGCGGAAAACGATATACGTAAATCGTTAATATTTCGAAAATATTATAAATATCGTACATATACTTACTTTTGCAAGAAACTAGTTCTCTCCTTCATTTGCTTCTTCACCCTGTTGAAATATTAACATATCGAAGTTATAAACACACACACAGCATATATTTCTGTTCTGCTTTAATGTTTGTTTATGTTTATCATAAAGAGAAAAATGAAGAAGAAAAAATTTTGATAATTTTTCCATTGATAAGACGTTACGTATTCATATTGGTGTTTTGAAATCATTTTTAATTGTAAAAATAAAACGGTGTCTTTCCTGAAATGTCAAAAACAATTAGTATCGATTTTTATCTAATATGTTTTTTCATTAATTTTTAATCAGATAAGATTAATTATATATATATGAAGGTTTCGTAAAAACAATGCTGACCAGAGAGTTTACAAAAGGTTAAGAAACCTTATCAAAATGGACCAATCAAAGACGAATTTATATGGACGCTTGGCAAGCGCTCATGTCTTCTATGTGGTGCTGGCTGGAGCAACTCGTGAATATATTCCCGTTCTCTGTTCTCTGTTCAAAATTTCTGTTCAACTTTTTTTTAAGAAACTTTCATAGTTTTTAAATTCGGCTTTGAATTAATGCTCGATTCAATATCCACTTTACTTATATAATTTTGTATCGCCGAAATGAAGTCTTTTGGCTCTTTATTTTAGTATACATATCTTTAGTATTTAGGACAGCACATTAAGAAATATAACCATGCTTATATATTTTCCTATTTAAGATTTAGATTATTGTTATTATTATTAGTAGTAGATCTGAAGGGCTAACATTGGTGAGTACGGGAATGGCAAACCCGAGATACCCGAGTTAGAGTTGATCTTACTTCCTACAATAATACACTTGATATATCATATATCTGGACTGGTCTTCTATTCTTCTTTCCTCTACTTCTCTTTTACTTACTCTTACTTCTTTCTCCTTCCCCCGCAGTGCTATTAGAGCAATTCGAGGGGGGAGGTTAATTCTTTCCTCTTACACTGTAGTTTCCACTATCTACTAAAAAAAAAAAAGCAAGCCTAATTGCTTTAAGATTGCAGCCCCACCATTAGGATACCTATCACGACGCTAGTAACTTGACATAGGGAAACACACGTGACTTTCAAGTCACGTGTGTTTCCCTATGTCAAGTTACTATGTCATATATCAATGGAGGTCACATACTACACACACACACCAGCTATCATACTTACTCTTGAATTCATTCACACTGCTTGCACTCACAACATCCAATATCAATCCATTCCAATCACGCACCACCCTGTGGAAGCAAAATATAGCCTTCACCCGCTTCTTAGCGACATTCATTCTTAGCTTCCAAGGATTCCCTCTTATCCTTTCCTCACCCTCCATACATTGAAAAATTCCATCAACTGAATTCCTGTATGATCCTTTCAGAAATTTGTAAGTCTCAATCATATAACCCCTCTTTCTCCTGTTTGTTAGTGTGTGCAGTCTACAAATTCTCAATCTGTCGTCACGATTCAGTCACTATTTCAACTATATCAGAATCACAATGGAAACCAGTAGACCAAACCTGTGTACAATATTCCAAGTGAGGTCTTATGAAGACCTTGCAAAAATAAAAATTATATCCTTATCTTTACATCTGAGCGTTCGTTTCAGCATTCAATTATCCATTGATTGCATTTGCAAGCGTTGCTACATGGCCCCTGAACTTCAACTTCCTATCTACTAACGCTCCAAGATCCCTAGCCTCATCAGTTTCTTGTTGCATAATCGTACCACTATAATGCGATATTATATATCTAATCACGCTGAAGTAAATGACTACATTTCCTGACATTAAAATGACATCTATTTTACCATGCCCACAATTCCAGCCTATTCAAATCATTCTGCAAGTAACACATATCAGCAGATCACTTCATTACCCTCCCATTTTTGCATCATCGTCAAGTAGCTGTATGTCGCTTGTCAAATCCTTCTCAATATTATTAACGTACATAGCCTGAATATCAGTGGACCAAGAATGTAAGGAAGTTGCTAAAACATGACCTTCCTTAGTAAACCCATCTTGCTCATTGCAATGTAGAGATTCACTGTCAACCCATTTCTGAATGCGAGTTATAACCAATTTTTCCAAAATCTTCGTCACCATTCCTGAGATACTCTCTGATCGATAGTTGGATACATCGGTCTTTGCCCCTCATTCTGCAACGGAATTACCATGCATGCATTTTTTCCGTCCTGCGGTTTCTTCCCTGTTCTGAGATTCATATTAAATAGCCTGATCAAAGGAACAGCCAGTTCATCTGAACACTCTTTTAGCACAAGTGCTGATATCCCATTAGTCCCTATTGCTGAATTCTTATCCAGTTGTGCATCAGCTCCAATACTTCGTCCTCATAAACCTGAGTTTCTTCATCTAGTGAAGTGTTAACAGTGAGATCAATGTTACGTACACCAGGTTAAAGGCTTTTAAGAAAACAAGCACTCTTTCTTTCTTTCTTTTTTTCTTTCTTTCTTTTACTTGCACCACATGAATAATATTCTCGTGGGATGTCTTTAGCACGTAGAGCGAGTTTTTTTTTTTTTTCATAGTCAAACTTTGCTTTACGTACAACAGTTGTGACTATAGAGCCTGCTGCTTATAATTTTCATAACGGAGATCATCATTATGCACACGGTATTTCTTCCACATCTTATTAAGCAAGAGATTGTTACGAATCTCTTGCTTAATAAAATTACACATCCATTTGACTCGTACCCTATTTATTCTTCGAACACTCGGGACACATTCTAATATCGCATCATTTAAGTATTGTTTAAATGCTTCCCACTATCACTGTCGATATTCTTCCCCATCCAGCAACCGATCCCATTCCACTGGTCATAATGTCCTGCTTAGTCGCTTCCCAAGTGAGTACCACATGATCACTGTTACCAATCGGAGACAGATAGTTACATCTTTAACTGAAACGCCCTCTGACACTATAATCAAATCTAATACTCTTTGACCTCGAGTTCGTTTGGTCACATGCTACTTGGGGTAGTTGTCCTTCAACAGCTCAATAAATTCATTTTCATTCTTCTCATTCTATAGCAATCCAATCAATACTTGAAGAATTCAAGTCTTCCATTATGATTACTCTTTTCGCGCTCATCTTTTCTATTTGGTGGTGCATTTCTTCATCACTAGCAACTGATCCACCAAGTCTGTAACAACCCCCATTATCCAATTGATTCTTTTAGATTCCACCTCCCACCAGATAGTTTCAAAATCCTCCACATGAAAAACTGTTAATAGTAGCACTACAATCATAGGACTAAACTCTAACTGGATTCAAGTCATCCGATATCATTCTGATTGTGATTCTGATTTGTCTAAATATGTTTATTGACTGCACAAATGGACACGAACGCGCATTCATTAATAAATGTTTGTTAATATGCTACCAGGAAGACATCATGGCCGACACTGAATCAGCGTCAACATGTACTTATCTGAAACAAATTGTTAGTGTGTATCGTGTGCTTTGCTTTCTTCTAACGGACCAATCTGTTTTGAATCTGTTATGAATCAGATACAATTAGTATTAGATTTCATCATATCTTTTCCTCTTTACTCAGCTATCTAAATTTTATATTTGATTCATTTGTATTAGTTTGTACATATTATATTATATTATACTTTATTTCCCGGCACCTATTATTTTTTTAAATTATATCTAAAATGAATAGAAACAAGGGATATCAAATGAAACATCTATGCTTATTTCAAAGCCGAATAAATAGAAAAACTTTGAAATTTTCTAAAATTTGACCAGAGAGCTTTGAGAATACCATCTTCGGCAATAAAGTTGCCTTAGCTTGCACTACTTAAAGGTCGAGAGCGCTGCTCAAGAGCCAGCACATTCTTCTTTTATTAGTGCATTTTTGAGGTTTCTCTGGCCTGACAGCTGTTTCGAACTGGTTGGTTCTCATCAGACAGGGCGGAAACCTTAAAATCACAAAAACTATCATTCTGTATGAAAGCAATTCATTGTCAGAGAGTTGTATTTACCATAAGTGAACTCTCTCGGTCGGTGTGTAATTGTAATTATCAAAAAAAGCAGAAGCAAGATCGCCAAAATGAAATGTTTGCCTCTCATCTTTCATAATAACTAAACTAATTACTAAAATAAGGCCAAAGTAAGCATTTATGAAAGGATGTGATATGCCCATTTTCATTTCCTATTCAGATTGAAAATCTCCTGAGAGCTTACGAGAATTTAAACTTCGACATGTCATTTGACTTCCTTTGCAATATTTAAAACAGAAACTCGGACCACAAGCCCATAGATTTGCTCTTTATTAGTGGATAGAAGATTCATTGGTCTGAGAGCTGTTTCGAAAATTTTAGTTCTCATCAGAGTAGCTGCGGAAACTTTAAGCGGGCAAATTCTCTATCTACCGCTAGCAATCAACTCATGTCATGTTATGTTACAAAGTATACTTTTCATAAAAGAACTGTCGGTATATAAGAGAGTGAAAGGTTCTTTCCCTCTTATGGTTTCTGCCTGGTCTCTGATGAGAACCAAGTAGTTTGAAAGAACTGTGAGGACAGAGAAAGATAAAAACACTAATTACTTCTTTCTTCATCCTTTGTTTCCATAGGCATAATACTCAATGTTAAAATTCAGATATTTATCAATAATAATAATTTAGTTATCCCAAAAAATGTATTTTTTTGGGATAACTGAATATAAGAATATATAAATATAAGAATATTTAATTCTAAAAATTGAAAATAGATTAGAGCCAGTATACGAGGATGCGACGTGTGAGGTGGCGTCTCACTCGCCATATCCTTCAGGCAGGAAGAATGAGTGAGGATTGAAAATATATATTAAATATTTCAAAATCTTTGTCATAATTTGTACTCACATTTTTGTCGCATCCTCTCCTTCTTCGGTTCCTGTCGCATCCTCTCCTTTGATTTTTGTTTCATCGTCGTCTTCTTCCATTCTTCTTCCATTTTTGTAGTATGAGAATCTTTATAATCTTCTTCTATATTCAAATCCATTTCCTATGTAGAATGGTTATGATTATTAAGAATTAAATTCACTTCAAGTAATAAAATTACGTAGTTTAAATTAACTTAGAGTAATCTAAATTAGCTTTAAAGTATCATACCTTTTATAAGCAATATACTTACAAAAAAATATGAAGAACCAGATTGATGAGGAAAGGTCAATTCGGTGTTATCGTTTGTGTGCCCACGTCGCTAGGGACGATATCATTTTTTCTGATAAAACCCAGAAACTTGGGTTTCTCCTCCTACAAAACAGACAGTCTGCCAATTCTCCGAATTATCATAAGCAGACTATGCAAATGATGTTCGATTATTTCTTAATGACCAAATTACAAGGCAAATTGCTTAATTTGTGATGTCGATCTGTAGTCAGGATCAATAGCCTTCTATGAATAAACAATTTGGCCAAAATCCAAATGGCTCATTCATAATCATGGGCGTATGCAGAGGGGAGCAAACGGGGCACTTCCCCCACCCCCAGAATCTACTTGTAAACAAAAACCCAAACAATTAAATACTTAAATAAAAAATTATTGATATAATTATTTGTCTCCAAGCTTTGGCCCCCACCCTGTAAAATTTTATGGGGACGCCCATGTTCATAACCGATTATTCATAATAGATAAGGGACGATGATCAATTGAATTCGATCAGCGTTTAGAAATTGCTGATTAATCATTACTAGAAAAGAACTAAAGGCCCGAAAATAAAATGAATCAAATATTTTGACTCCTATTTCAAATAATTTCTTTACCACCCTCTTCGATTATCTAAATTACACTATACCATTCCGTTCTCTTAGCCTTGAACTTTACTATTTTAATAACATCCTTCGAGCTACCTTCCAATCTATTTTCAATATACGAATGATGTGATTATATCTGCATTATCTTTCCTATTGGCAGGCTTTCTAGATATCGGAGGATACTCTCATAAAGAAAAAATAGGTTAAAAAAAGAAGCCTTGCTACAAATCCTCCTCAGTTACCACTATTTTTCGCATCAGATGTACACACTGATTAAAAAACGAATCAGGGAAAGAACAAAAAGAAGAAGAAAACTCAAAACCAAACTCCAGTATAACAACAAGGAGTAGCGTTTCCTAAGATAATAATAAATTCCCTGTTCATTAATAAATATAATAAACAATAAAAGTAAATAGGAGCATCTATAGCTTATTGTAACGACGAAACCATTTGGTTAGAAAGAAGTCGGTTCGAATCCCGTCTAGGCTGCGAGGAATGCTGATCAAGTCTTTTCAAATGAAATTAGGCTAGTCGGTTAACGTTATACAGAAGTTGCAGTTTTTTTTTACCCAGAAACTCTGGTTTTTCATCACGTAAACCAGCTTCGTGAACACACATCTCTACCGACATAAGTGCTACGTTGTCGTTCGCCAAGTTATATTATCACTGCATTATGTGTGAAGCTCTTCAAATTAAGAAAACAAACGTCCAGGATTTGATGGGATCAGACCTAAGTTTATCAGTCAAGTGACAGGCTGAATTACAGTACTACGCATTATATTTTTTATTAGACCCAAAGATATTAAAACGCACACACCTCTAAACTAGAAGCAATCATACTAAAATTATTAAATAAAACATTTAAAATTGGAGATATACCGAACATGTTATAGACCACAATAATCACAACAGTATACACATAAGGAAAAAGAAATTCAGTTAGCAAGTGCAGACCCTTAGCTACGCTACCACTCATCAACCGGATTAGAGAGCGATTTCTTAACAAAATCGGCACATAGCTTACATATACAGAAACAAATTCATATCATCAAAAAACAGAAGTTGTCGGAAGAGGAATGAAAAATATCTCTTTCTTGGAAGACCTTAATAACTGATTAGCGCTCTTTAAATTAATAAAAACAGTTGTTTTTGCTGACCTGTCTGATACACATCAGTCCGCTATCCCCCCCCCCCCCCCCTTGGAAACAAATAACACAGCTATGATATCCGCCATACTAACCATTCATGCTATTCATTTATAGTTTGTAATAGCGAAGGAACGCGTTAAATATGTTTTTAACTCCTCCACATTTTCATAACCAATTAATGATTAATTCCCCCCCCTCTCTCTCTCTCTCTCCAGCATGCTAAAAAAGAAAGGGGGAAAAATTTTGTATTTTATATATTTTATCAATAAGCTAACATTTTATAGTAATATAGTAGAATTTGTGATGTACTTACACGCTTTATAAATAAAGATTTTTGTTGAGCTATTTGACACTGACTTGCTATCAGGAGGCCTTCACTCAAAAGCGAAGAATTAGAGGTTTCATCGTGTGTATATTGCCAGTTTAATTGTGACGTCACAAAGTTTGTGAAATGTGGACTTTGAATGCCAAAAAATCGTTAATTGTTCACAGCATTTATGCTTAACTAACAAAGATAAACTATCAATTTCGCTTCCTATATGAAAATAAATAAATAAATAAATATCCAAATATTATAAATTCAAAAAAAAAAAAACTCATTGGTAGTCGTTCTTTTGTATTCATGCGAATTCAAATCGATTGATCTCAAATTTTGCAGTTTTCTAAGATTAAATATGTGCATGTGTGAGAGATTAAATTTGTTATTGGAAAAAAATGTGTAGATTTTTCGCTATATTACGATATAATATGCAAACAAAATTGGCATTTTTTTTTGATTTTGAAGAAAATAAAAAATAAGCTATGAGATAAGTGCTATTAATAAGAAACCATTCCATTCATCTAAAACTTTTTTTGTTAACAAAAACTGGAAATATACGGACGACAAAGCTTCTGATTCTTCGCTTTTTTGATTAAGACTAACCAAAACATTAGCCTAACGTGCAAGTACAAAAAGAATAAGTATCACTCTCAGTGACTTATATATCCTTATAAGGACTGGTTTAAAGGGGCGAAGCAACAATGCTTTTCATCTTCCCCGTTATCTGTAGAGGACAATGTAAGGATAAGGTATTAATGAGCTATTAAAGCTCTGATCATTGCAGGAGGGTAAAAGCAATGGCCGAGCCTCAGTTAGAACTTTAGTGGCTACAGCATTGCCATCCATTATCCTCCAAGGGTATTAATCACCGCATCTCACGGTCTCCTTGTCCTACACTCTCAATATGCGGAGTAATTAATTTATATCGCAATTTATATGCTAGAATTCAGGTGTATGAAATAATATTTTAAATAAAATTTTTATTTATTTATAAATTGAAATTAAAATATTAAAATATATTATTTTATATCATTTAAATATTTTTATATCCATATTTTACAAAATGATAGCAATGTTGATTTATAAATAAATTGGAATTAATAATTGATTTTGTTTTATTCAAAAATGGTGTATTATAATCAAATTCTACATTTCAAAAGGCGAAGTTCCTTTCTTTCATTCTTTTTTTAATTATCAATTATAGTATTATAGTTTACAAGAAATCCTATACTTGTTTTCATTTGTATTTATATTCTGATATTCAAATAGGAATCAAAACACGCCAATTAAATTGGAAAGGTAGTATTTGTTGTACATATAACAAGGGCGCATTTTACATTCTATTTTGAACGACACGCTTGCGCGTGCGCGCTGCTGTTATCAATTATGAAAAGCGAAAATCATAAGTACTGTACAAGCGTCGACGTATCTTAGTAATAAAAGCTCGAAAAGCTATCGAATATGCGATTTTTTACACAACGATATAAGATTATATCGCGTTGTGTTATTACAGGGTCATTGTCACAGACAAAATCAATGATTTATTAAATCTTTTAGTTGGCACGATTTCATTACTATCATAAAGACAGCCTGTCATATTTTGTTGAACAGCAGTATGCAGTATAATAATGAAATATGGAGTATAAAAATATCCATTAAAAACAAATGAACATGACATCTATCTAGTACTCCATATTTACTTACCAATATATTATCGTGGGCTAATATATTGGGAAATAAATTAGCAAGGCATTTGCATTTAATGCCTTTAAACTCTTAATCTAACCTAAATAGGAGAATGATATCCATCCTAAATTCGAATAGATTAAAGAGAAAAATATATTTGCTACCAGAAAATCTCTCTCTCTCTCTCTCTCTCTCTCTCTCTCTGTATGTGTGTGTGTGTGGCAATTTCGTTATTTTCCTTGAATTTTCTGAACATAGCAATTATAGTGGACGAGTGGCGTTTCTTCCATAGTACAGGAAAACATTCGTAGGTAGTATGATAGACCAATCCGGATTTGTGTTTTTCATTCTTTTCCACATCTGTAACAAGATTTGGAATCGAAATCTTAAATACTACCTCAGCCATACCCTATTTCAAAATTGAGTTAAATACAAAACGATCATCAAGATCCTCCAGTCCTTCACCCCCCCCCCCCACCCTACAGTGATAAATAAACCAGGGAGATGTAAATCCACTGTTCATGCAGCAACTGTTATTTAAGAGAAAAAGGTGATGAAGAATTTAAATGAAATGTTTCGAAAAAGTGTTTCTCTCAATAGAAGGGTGTTGCATTTAAAGTGTTTTTTGTTATTTAACTCAGCAGGAAGGTTATATTTCACTGCTGAACTTTGTATATTATTTACAGTACAGTAACGAGGGTATGAAGCGCCTGTGGCAAGTGTCTAACTTGCGACCCCCCCAACCCAAAAATGACAAAAATTTTGAAAAATTTAAATGCAACAAGTTAAGTTTTATTAAACGCAATATGTTAAATACTTACTATTAACCCCATCAAAATGAGTTGAAATGTGTTGCAAAATTTGTGTGTCTAAAGCGTCGTATTGCCGAAATTTAAAAATGCAATATAAAAAAGCGGACTTTTATATCTATTTATTTATTTTTATTTTTTTCGTTTTACGCCCCAAACCTAGTTGCGCCCGTGGCGGGCGCCTCTTTCGCCACGCCCTCGTTACGGCACTGATTATTTATGCTGTGTAATTGTTACACGCATTGTAACCCGGATGAGCTAATGCTCTTGGGTTATACATAGGATATCATTGTTTTATCATTTTGGAAGAAAATTTAAATGAATGGTATGTAATGAAATAATATGCAAATGATAATGTAATGAATTAATGTGATGATATGTAATGATAACTCAATAATAAATAAATAAATAATTGCAGAGTTGACACAAGCAACTCGGATATGCACACAACAACGTAATGTATCCGAGTATACACTATCTACCAATAATTGTCAGGGCATCCTTGTTATTTGAAGTTTTGGAACACTCCAGGTTTGTTAATAATATAATGGAGACAGGAAAGTAATCAATTATTTTTAATAGGTAATTTTTAGCCATTTGTTTTTTCTTAAATAACACAAATTATTAAATTTGATTTTTATTTAAATATTAGCATTACTTTTCTATTGAAAAAAATCTTTTTTTTTTAAATTTATATTATTATTTTTTTAATATGGCGGACTTTAAAGTTGAAGAGCACCATTTACGTCGCTGTATGCTGTTTTTGTTTCACCAAGGAAAGAATGCTACTGAGGCTACCAAAATAATTTGTTCAACTTATGGAGACGTATTGAAGGTTAACAAATGTCAGTGATGGTTTAGGAGATTTGTAGAAAAAAAATTTTGATCTCTCTGATCGTCCTCGATCTGGAAGAATAATAAACGCAAAAAATAGTGGCTTTCTCCAAAATCAAACTCCATTTCCAACACCTAAAGATGGACTTCATCCACAAAAGGTTCTGCTGTGCGTTTGGTGGGATGGAATTATTCATTACGAACTCATGGAACAAGGTAAGGCTATCACGGCAGCCATCTACTGTAAACAATTAGAGCGACTACATCAAGCATTGTTAATCAAACGTCCTGCGCTTGTCAATCGAAAAGGGGTTAGCCGATCTCATACGGAGGTAACAGGGTTTTTTCTCCCGGAAACTCGGGTTTTTCATCCCGCATACAGACAAATCGTTCCTTCAGAACACACGCAATTTACAGACAAAAAATACTAGTTGTGGTAGTGGTGGACGGTACATGGCGTTGATGGAGATGATTCGCAGTAGAGGTTCGGTGTAGTGGTTGAGACAGTTGTAGGTGTCCTCCCCGCGATGAGTCTTCGGACTCCTTGGAGGTGTCACGAATAATAATAATAATAATGCAAAACCACATTCTGCAAGAATGACTCAAGAAAAAATTAGGCAGTTAGGATGGGAACTTCTACCACATCCTCCATATTTGCCGGATATTGCCCCTAGTGACTATTACTTATTCAGGTCCTTAGAACACTGCATAAGAAATATAATCTTTCGCTCACAAGATGATGTCCAAAGGATATCATTTTTTTTTTTTTTGGCTCCAAAGAAAAAACTCTTTTCAAAAAAGGAATTCTAAACTTAGTAGATCGTTGGAATAAGGTTATAATTAACGATGGCGATTATGGAATTGAATAATGTTATTTAATAAAATTTATATTAAAAATGTAGTTCGAAAAATTTATTACTTTCCGGTCCCCCTTATACCTAAAATAGTGCTTTATTTTTTGATGTATCATAAATCAACTTATGATTAATTGTTGAGTTCTGTGTAAAAAAAAAAAAATTGTATACAAGCATTACTCATCCGTAGGTAACATTTTACTGTAAAGCGATTTTCATTTGTTTTTCATTTCCTGTTCGTTTTATTCACACTTTATTCAAAAAAAACTTTTTTGGAAAGGCGCCCGAACATTAATCGCACACACAAGAAAAACACTAGGTGCCGGCGCTGTGCATATATATATATATATATATAAGGGACGAAGAACTATTTTATAAAATATTCAAAGCCTTTGAAACGATAATTTCTATCGATTTCTTTTTGTAATGAATTTATGAACACTTTACGTAATCGGATGCAATTCTTATTAACTGACCGACATAAATTAAAAAGCCAAGAAATTAACTTTAGTATCTAGATCATTGGAGGGGGGGGGGGCTTATCGCTTTGATTCTTGTCGCCGATTGGAAGAACTATTCTAGACTTGTGTGCTTGCGTTTTATTCCCAATAGTAACCCTACCAGGAAGTAATTTATTCCTACATGTTCCATTGCATACACTCCTTATATTACATGTAGCTTACAAGTACTAATTCACATTTATATTTTTGCTGTGGCGAATTCTCCATGCTTGCTATGCAAGCTCATTAATTGAGAAAGAAGTAATATTTATTTGTAAATAAATGCATGAATTTATAAGCATTCCATTTAGGCTTTTATTTTTGTAGACAGAAGACGTTTTAAGCTTGCGAGGCAATAATTGAGCTTTGCGTTGTGTATCGAAGGCCAACGCTAGTCAAGCTACCTTGGCTTGGTCGGTTGTGGGAGCATCCAGGTCCTCGCTTCAGCACTGTGATTTCATGCGGGCGCAAAGCCATTTCCGCTCCCTCCACATCATCTCACCATGTTGCTTAAAAACAGGCCATACGCAGTCAAAGTAGATCTAGCCAGTGAGCTGTCATCTCACCCTGTTGCTTAAACACAGGCCATACGCAGTCAAAGTAGATCTAGCCAGTGAGCTGTCATCTCACCCTGTTGCTTAAACACAGGCCATACGCAGTCAAAGTAGATCTAGCCAGTGAGCTTCAGCCAGCCTTTACAAGTGTGCATGTTGCTTCGGAAAATTAAGTTACAACCAACTTTTTATGACGATGTTATTGACCAGTTCATAAAGAACTATACGGTAGAATTTGTATTCAAGTAGCTAAATTGAAAACAGATAAAATATCATTTGTAAAATAAATGTTGTATTTGTATGATTAAATGTACATAAATTTCTAAATACAGGTAACCCTCGTATAACGCGGTCTAAAATTGTAGTAACCCTTATTGAACGCGGTACTTATACAACACAGTTCCGATAAAAACACGGTCTACAAATTGTAATCTTTTCATATGTTTTTCACAGTGGGACTTAAAAAATCAAATTTTATCTTCTTTAAATTTGTGTCTGCTTTTCCCCCCTATGTAATTATAAGTAGCGAATGTATATTAGAGGAAACACCCTTTAGCACGCATGTACCTCAATTGTTTACCGTATAAAATTTATTGTTGAAAATTGTCCTCGTTTCTGCCAGGAAAGTGCATTAAAAATCATAAACGCGTTCATCTCAAGTTGCGCACTTTATTTTCTGGTTAGTTACATACAATAGGTAATGTTTGCTTTTTGTGTAAAAAATTATTTTTATTTTAATGGACACAAATTGCAACGAAAGGGAAAAACAACATTGAAAACAAAATTAATTTCTCTCGAAGAAAAATATTCAAAATCTTGGATCGGTTGAAAAATGGAGAAAAATTATTATTATTATTATTACGGGCAACTCCAGGGAGTCATTAGACTCATCGAGGGAGGCCCCAAATCATTTTCATCACAACTATTCGACATTCATACAGTATCTATCATACCTCGCCTTAAACTCATTCACTGTCACAGCATCCACCACAGACTCAGGGAGCGCATTCCACTCATTCACTACTCTAAAAGTAAAGAACCCAGCTCTAACACCTTTACTAACCACACTTTTGCCCAGTTTCCATGGATGTCCCCTAGTCCTCCCACAACCAGCCCTGTTCTCAAAAATATCTTCTGAATTAATTTTATAGAAACCCTTCAGTAATTTGAATGTCTCAATCATATCTCCCCTCCTCCGCCTATCAACCAATTTTTGCAACCCACAAATCCTCAACCTGTTCTCATACGGTTCATTCCACAGACCTGCTATCATCTTGGTCACTCGCCTCTGGATCCTCTCCACCTCCTCCCCATCAAGAAGAAACCTAGGTGACCAAATCTGAGCACAGTAGTCGAGATGAGGTCTTATCAAGGCTTGCTACAGAGGAACAATAACCTGCTTGTCAACGTATTCTTCAGCAACCAAGTGATTTGATGAGCTGATTTGGCCACTTTTGCAATGTGTCCCCTAAATTTCAATTCCTTATCCACCAACACTCCTAAATCTCGTGCCTCATCAATTTCCTGGAGCACGGTTCCACCAATGCAGTAAACTGCCGCCAATCTTTTCACCCCAAAATGCATAACCTTACATTTTGCCACATTAAATTGACATCCATTCTCCCTAGCCCAGACCTCCAATCTATCCAAATCATCCTGCAAAATTTTGACGTCATCTGCATTCACTATTGCCCTACCCAACTTCGCATCATCCGCAAACAAATGAACTGTTCCTCTCAGATCCTTTCCTATATCATTTATGAACAAATTAAACAGCAGTGGTCCAAGAACAGATCCTTGTGGTACACCACTAGTCACAGGCCGTCTTGTGGACTCTACTCCTGAGTAAACCACTCTCTGATATCTCTCTGTCAACCACCCTCCTATCCATCTCACCAACCCTATGTCCATTCCCATATGCTGCAATTTACTGATTAGAATTCCATGTGGTATCCTGTCAAAGGCCTTAGCAAAGTCCAGCAGAATCACTGTAAACCCATTACCCTTATCCAGTTCAGCCGTCACTGTGTTATAATACGTTTTTGTAAGGACTTTGAATTTAAATGAATCAACAATTCGAACAATCAAACAAAATTAATATAAAATCCGAGAAAGTGTTTATTGCTGGGTCAACGATACGTGCAAAGCGCCGTTGCTCGCGTAAGCGATATTGTAATGGAAAAATGGAGAAATCTGTAATGAATTCGATAGATTGCACCTCAAAAGAAAATTCCTATCGATGGAAATCTTATTAAACAAAAAAACTCTCAAAGTTTATAAACATTTATAGTGCTGATCAGGTGTTCAATGCGGATGAATCTGGATTATATTGGAAAAAACTGAAAAACGCAACTATATTTCGAAAAATGAAAGATCAGCTCCTGGATTCAAAGTTTCCAAAGATAGAATTACTCCACTGTTTTGTAGTAATGCATCAGGTGATTACATGACAAAACCAGTGTTTATTAACCAATCCTCAAATTCTCGTGCTATGAAAGATTAAAATATGCACTATTTTTGCCTAAAACATTTATGCATTATGTGCATAAATGGACACAAATTGCAACGATTTGTTTTCTTAACTTACATGAATTACTGAATTAAATATATATATATATTTTTGTTGGATATGTCATTGTTGTTTATATAATTAAAAAAAAAAAAAAAGATTTCGGAACATAACCCTACTTTTCTATGTGATCTGAGACTCGTATAACGCGATTTATAACGCGGCATTTCTGCGGAACTTAACATCCGCGTACAGAGTTTTAAATGGTCAGTAATTCATTATTCCGCTAATCAGACTTCAATCACACCTCTCATTCCCTGAATGATAACAAGAGCAAGCGTGAATTTCAAGACCAGCATTCGCCCCTGTATTTTTGTATCAATATTCAAAATTCATAATCAATATTTTCTTTAAAGCTCTAGCAGAAAGATTTATCCGATATATACAATTAAGGAAAGTACCTACTGAATGGAAAACATCAAAACCATAATTCTTCATAAAAAAGTAATAAAGAAGACATCAGTAACTACAGACCCATCTGTCTTTATGCACACACACATAAAATGTTCGCTAGAGTCATCCTAAACAGAATAGAAACCTCCATCAACGAAAATAGCTGTAAAGAACAGGCCAGTTTCAAAACAGGCTTTTTGACAATACATCACATTCAAACTATTACTCAGCTAACAGAATGATGCAGAGAATACCAGATTCCGCTTTGTCTTCTTTTTATAGATTTTAAAAAGGCATTTGGCACTGTTGAACATAACGCAGTATTCCAATCTTTAATAGAACAAGGTGTAGAAAAAGCATACATCCAACTCATAAAAGATATCTACAAAGAAGGCACAACAAGTCATCCTTTTCAATCACCCGATTAATATTAAGTAGAGGAGTACAGCAGGGGATGTCTTATCACCTAATCTCTTCACATCTACTCTGAACAGCATCATTCGAAAAACTGACATGAAAGGTGGAATGAACATTGATGGTGAAATGTTAAATATCCTATTATTCGGGGATGGTGTGATATTAATATCTCACTCACCCAAACTCTTAGAAGCAACGCTGAAAAACATAAGCCAAAATTACCAAATAATTGGATTGGAAATACATCCGGACAAAACAAGATGGATGAAAAACAAATACTGTAAAGATTATACAATCACTCTAGAATCCCATACCATCGAAAAAGTTGAAGATTACATCTACCTAGGTCCAGTCCATAAAAATGAATAATGACATATCAAATGAAATAGCAAGGAGAAAAAGAGCTGCTTGGATAGCATTCAAAAAAATAAAATCAACAATTACCAACCAAAACATAAAGAAATAAGAGCCCATCTTCTCAATAGTCATATCTTACTAACATTAACTTATAGCAGTGAAACATGGAATACAACTTTAAAAGGGCAAAGCTTAATAACAACTCAATGTGCAATAGAAAGAAGAATGTACAATGTAAATAAACACAGACCACGTAAGACACACCAAAATCAGGAAGAAGTCTGGACTCAAAGATGTAATAAAAGTAATCTACAACAGCAAAAGATGGGCAGGACATCTCGCCAGAATGAGAGACAACAGATGGACAGTCAGAGTAACAAACCATAACAAGAAGACCAGCCTTAAGGTGGGAAGACCCAATGATTAAGAAAGTCGGAAGAAAATGGAGAAGTCCTGACTGAAATCACAGGTCCATCAAGGTAATCAAAATTCCTATTTTTACATCTATATATACATATTCCGACCTTTACATCCATTTATATATATACATATATTAACACTATATAATTTATATATAATATACATATACTTATTCATATTTAAGAATTTAGGGACACAAAACACACATGTTGAACCAGTAACTTATGTTAAATTACAACTGGAAGTTGATCTTATTGGCAAATTTCATTACTTCTGTGTAATGCTTCTGGATAAGTATCGGTTTTGACACAGCCCACTTGTCTCCAGAAGTGATGACATGTTGTATTAGTGGCATCAAGATGGAATCCAGTAGCTGACAGTCGTAAAGTGGTCAACAGTCTATTGAAGGTGAAGACAGCTAGTGCAGGATAGCGATTCCAGGATATGGAATCTGTGTAAGTAGTGTCTTAGTTTTCCATGTCCCAATAGTAGCGCGGTTAAACCTGCAGAACAAAACAGAAACAACCAAGAACTCTTTGGTTGTTTATGTTTTCCATTCTTCTTCTTCTTCCCACAAGTTTAGGCTTCTTTCTTCTGCAAGTGTTTTTATAGCAGATTCTGAATACTTCTGGTAACTTGTTTATAGTCGCTGCTTTAGCCAGCTGATTTGCTCTCTCATTGACTGCTAGCTCCCAGTATGCGCTTTCACCAAACAGAACTTGATTCCAATCAAACTAGAGTGAGATTCCAAACCAGATTTCTTGTCTGTTCTATTAATGCCATATGGGGAGCTTAAGGATCAAAGCTGTATAACTCTGATGTGACCTCCACATAGCATTTAATGGAATGCAGAGAACCAACAAGGGCTTCTGACCTAATGTCCAATCTTCACCTTCTCGTGGTGCACCCTGTTGGGTATCTACCTGTATACTGAATGAACGAGGATGGGCTGGCAATTTGGGATTGAGCTGACCAAATTGTATTTTTATTGGCTTAAACCAATATAGATAGAAACTGGTACAACATGACAAAATTTCATGCCGGCTGGGGCATCGTCCGGTTAAACAAGGCCCATGTTGTTTTCGCCAGGCAACCAGGGCGAACAGCAAAAAGCCAGCTACTGGAACAAATCTGAAAGAACACCCCAATTCAACATCACCATAAGAAGCCTGAATAGCAAAGAAATGAAGCGAGCTTAAGAATTAGATAAGTACCAGATCGACATAATAGGGGTGACTGAAACAAAAAAGACAAAAACTTGTGAGATCTTTCTGAGCAATAAATACAAAATATTATACTCAGGAAATGACAATCAAGGAAAACAAGGAGTATCCATAGTATTCAACACAAAATACGAGGCTAATCTTCTTGAATGGCAGGCAGTCTCAAGTAGATTGATGTGGGCAAATATCAGAATGGGGAATTGGACAATGCAACTTATTTTTGCCTATGGTCCCACAGAAGGTTCTACTAAGGTAGAAGAGAAGGAATTATTTGAGGCTATAGAGAAAGCTGCGGACACAATGAAAAAGGAAAAATTGGTCCTTGTTGGGGATCTAAATAGCAGAGTAGGAAATGGTTGTCAGACATGCAAAAATATTTTGGGAAAATTTAGAGAAAAGAGCAAAGCTAATAATAATGGCAAATACCTGTTGGATTTCTGCAGACATGGACTGGTTATTACTAACATTTTCGAACATAAAAATGTGCACAAATTCACATGGAGAGAAGAGACAAGGAATAAGAAAAGTCTCATTGACTATGTTATTGTTGATAGTGATGTTTTCTCAATGGTGCAGGACACCAGAGTGTACAGAGGATTTGAAATTGGAAGCGATCATACTTGTCAAGATGAAATTGAATTTCATATTGAAAAGAATAACATGTAAGAAAGCTTTAAAGTGAATAAAAGTTGAGCAACTCTCAGATGTGAACTGTAGACTAAAATACACAAAGATTATTGAAGAAAAAATGAAAGAGTTTGAGAACAGGAATCAAACCTTGCAGATTGAATGGCAAGTATTGAAGAAATCCCTGATTGATTCAGACATAGAGGCATGTGGTGAGGTTGTCTGCAAGGATAGAAAAATCAGAACTCCATGGTGGACACAGGAAGCTAAAGAGGCAGTGAAGGAAAAGAAGAAAGCAAAAGTTCCTTGCAAATAAGTCAGCTTTTGCTCTTAGAGTATACAGAGACAAATGTAAGAAAGCAAAACACTATGTAAAACTAGCTAAACAAAAGTCATGGGAGGACTTTGGCAAGAACATAGAAAATAAATATCAAGAAGGTGATAAGATATTCTGGAGGTTGTTGAAGAAGCTTAGAAATGGAGGAAAGAGTGCTGTAAAAGATGTTAGAGATGATAAAGGTGACATGAAAATAGGAGAAAAAGATATCCTTGAAGTATGGAGTAATTACTTCGAAAAATTGCTAAATGAAACAAGTAGTGATAGCACAGTGGTAAAAAAACACTCAACAGGCATACAATCAGGAATACATATCCATACTTGAAGTAGAAAAAGCCACCAAAGGCTTGAAATGTGGAAAGGCAGCAGGAGTAAATGATATTCGACCCGAAATGCTGAAATATGGTGGTATAAAAGTCTTACACTGGCTGCACTGCATAGTTCAGAAAGCTTGGACAGAGTGACGAATTCCCGATGATTGGAGTAGAGCTCTAATAGTATCCATATATATATAAAAAGGGAAATAAAACTGAATGTGAGAATTACAGAGGTATTTCCCTACTGAGTGTTCCAGGCAAGATCTATGTAAGTATACTTGAGAAACGGTTGTGAAGAATTGTGGAAGAAAAGCTTGGTGAAGAACAAGCTGGATTCAGGCCAAATAAAGGCTGTCAGGATCAGATCTTCACTTTAGGACAAATAGCTGAGAAAGCATGGGAATATAACAAAGATCTGTATTTAAGTTTAGTCGATCTGGAAAAAAACATATGACAAGGTGCCAAGAGAGAAGATATTCAATACCCTACAGTTATATGGTATCAATGGGGCATTATATCAAGCAATACTTAGTCTTTATTTCAGTTGTAAGTCAGCAGTTAGAATTGAAAGAAGTACAGGAAGATGGTTTAATGTTAAATCTGGTGTGAGACAAGGATGTACATTATCCCCTCTGTTATTCATTATCTATATGGATCAAATTATGAAGGAAAGTGGTATTAAATGTGATATCAGAATTGGAGATGTTAATGTCTTTGCTTTATGCGGACGATGTTATACTTCTAAGTAAATCCGCTGCAAGTCTGCAAGATTCTCTGACTAAATTGAATAACTGTTGTTATAGAAATGGTATGAAGGTCAGCATTAAAAAGACAAAGACAATGAAAATAGGTAGAATTGTTGAAAATGTCAACTGCGTTGTGAACAGGGAACCTGTGGAACAAATAAAACATTTCAGCTACTTAGGCATGATTTTTAGTGAAGATGGTAAATTAAATATAGAAATAGACAACAGAATCAACAAAGCTGGTATGGTAGGCAGTCAATTGCATAAATTCATATGGATAACAGAGAAATGTTGGAACACTAAATTAGCTGTATACAAGACAGTGTTCAAACCAGTTTTAACTTATGGATCTGAGAGCTGGGACAGAAGTAAAACACTTGGCCAAAGACTAGAGACCACAGATATGAGAGTCCTGAGAAAGATTAGAGGTGTGAACAGATGGCATCAATAGCAATATCATATTAAAACCGAGGATATTAGGAAAGACCTTGACATTGTCAGCATCCAGGAATTCCTTTAGCAGAGCTAATCTCAAGTGGTATGGTCACTTAAACAGAATGGGCGAGGAAAGATTAGCAAAACACGTGTTCTCTGCCAGGTTGGCAGCAAAACGACCCAGAGGATGACCGAGATATAGGTGGATTGATACGACACAAAGTGCCTTAGACGATAGAAATATAAGATCTGATAATGTAGGAATCTTGACAAGTAACAGACTGATTTGGAGGAAAATTGTTGATATGAAGTTAGTAATGATGTAAATTTTTCCATGTAATACTATCATATCCTGTACACCCCTTGAGGGTACATGACGATGGTGATCAGGAATTTGACGATGATGGTTGTTCTGGTTTATTATGCTGTCTATCTATAGTACTTCTACTGTCACTGTAAATAGTCGAGGTGTTTTGATGAGAGGTGTTGCTGGATTTTTGATGCTGGAAATATGCAAGTGAATGAACTATATAAGTAAGTCGTTTTGCTTGGTTGTTGGAACAGAGAGGATGCTGTCTAGAACAGTGTTCTTGTATAATGGACTGCCTATCATATGCAACGAAAGAACAACCGACATTCCCTGCGGTTTTGCTTCTGTCAGTGTGTGTGTGTGTGTGTGTGTGTATATATATATATATATATGGAATTCGTCACTTTCAGAGCTTTTCTTCTCCTTAATATATGTTTTCTTTGATGGGTAAGGCTACCTACTGTAGTGAAACAGCTGTTCATAGCAATTTGATCAATGTTCTGAGTTTCATTATACCTTCGGTAAGTGACTTCATATATAAGAGAATTCTTGTATTTTCAGGCAGATCAGTGTTAGAGCTGTAATAATGCAAGTCACCTCGAAAGATATTGTCCTGTATCCTTTACTTATATGTAGGCTATAAGACGTTAAACTACGTTTACCTTTTGCCAATTTTTCTTTGATTTTAGTGACTGTTTCCAGGCAGTTGCAGCATAAGATATCTATAGGTGCAGCGTTCATAGGCCTAATCGCAACTTAATCCTTACCGACTTTGCTAGGTTTATTTACAATGTCAACATATGAGATGTGCTTGTTGAAGGTAAAATTTTCATCTGTTATTATTCCTGTGTGTTTGTGTGTAACTGTCTTCTGAATCCCTGTCTCCCCTGATGTACTTCTACTCTTGTTAGCTTTAATTCCTATCATTACGAGGGGGCATCTTTGGAAGCTGAGAATGAAGGCTGTAAGAAGGGGGGTGAGGACTAATTTTTCTCGTAGGGTGTGCGTGATTGGAATGGATTGCCATTGGATGTTGTGAGTGCAAACAGTGTAAATGAATTCAAGAATAAGTATGATAGCTGGTGTGTGAGTGTAGTATGTGGCCTCCCTGAATGAGTCTCTGACTCCCTGGATGTCTCTCTTAATAATAATTAGCAGCCCCTCCCCTATTCTGGTTCCTTCTATTCCTCTCTGAAGCCACTATAATCACTGGAATCAACAGTTTCAAGGTTCTAGAGAATGCTACTTACTATTTCTATGGTAGGGAAATAGTACATAAGCCAAATACCGACCAATATTCCATGATAATGGGTGATGAATTAAACTACCTTTTCTGTTCAGATGGGCAAATGTTTGTGTGCCAGATGCCTAGTGTAATGATATTGAGCTGTTGTAGTGCTTGAATAAATGAAAGCTATCAGACATGCAATATTCTGGATAATATAATGCAGTGCTTCCTGAGAAGTTTATAAATGGATCTTGCTCTTCCTCAAGGTCTTTTTTTTTCCCCTATGCTGGCATCAAAACCCTGTTTTGCTAACCTTTCCATTCTATTTAAATGACCATACCACACTTGAAATTAGCTCCTCACATATTCCTGAATGCTAAAAATGTCAAGTCCATCCCTAATATCTTCATTTTTAACATCATTCTAACACTGATGCGATATGTTCACTCCCCCTAGCTTTCCTCAAAACTCAATATCTGTGATCTCCAATCTTTAGGTTGGCCAAGTGATAAACATAGCCATTCTACCCAACAAGCTGCAGGTTCAAATCCCATCATAGGAATGGATGTCTGTGTGTGTGTGTGTGGATGGAGGGGGGGGGGGTAAATTTCATTTCCTGGTGCAAGACCACAGCCCTGTTTGGAGTTGTGCAGTAGCTTGAAACAGTTGAAGGTTTGGTCTCTATACTAAGATGCCCAGACTATGTAAAAAATATGATAACTAATAATTAAGGAATTGACAGCATACACTAGAAATATCAATTAAAAAGAACTTTAATAAATACTTTCCGATATTTCAGCAACGTCACTTTGCCATCTTTTTGGGAATTAAAATAAAGAACAAGTGTACGCAAGTGCTACATAACAGCAAATGAGAAACGAAGCGAGGAAGCTACCGTTTTCCTAAAGTCCTGTTGGTGCCCCCTGGTGGGCTATATTGGTGGTTATTGTCCTTTGGGCTGAAGTTCTGATATATGTTTCCCAAATTTGGAAAACATATATCATAAGAACTTCAGCCCAAAGGACAATAACTACCAATATAGCCCGGCAGCGGGCACCAACAGGACTTTAGGAAAATGGTAGCTTCCTTGCTTCGTTTCTCATTTGCTGTTATGTAGCACTTGTTCTTTATTTTAAGTTCCCAAGAAGATGGCAACGCGTGACGTTGCCAAAATATCAGAAAGTATTTATTAAAGTTCTACAAATATAAATTAAATATAAATTTAATTTATATTTCTAGTGTATGCTGTCAATTCCTTAATTATTAGTTATGTTTAACCAGCGTATAAGCCTTTCAACTCAAAATAAACTCATAATTACGGCATATGAGCCGTTTCAAGAATATTTTTCCTGTTGTTGAAGTTTTAAATTATTTCTCCATGTATTTTTAAAGTTATCATTTTTAACTTTTAACATTTTTAATGTTTCCCACTTATTCTTTTATGGTTGGTGAGTTCTCTTCTTAGGTTTTTAAAACAATTTATCCATATAATGTTTCAAATTATCAGGTTTATGAAGTGCTGCTATTCCCCATAAATATAATTTCAAGGTATGCTTTTCAAAATGTATCATCTATTGCTGATGTAATGCAACTTAATGCAAGTTTTATAATAGTTGTAATCACTAAATCAAAGAGCAAACCAGTCAGATCAAAACTTAGGGGTACTCCTAAACAAAATAAGCATACTGTTATATTGATTTGATATTAGAGGAGCTTGATGAAAAAATTCAGTAATAATATATGATACTTTGAAAATTTTTTTTTCTTTTCTCTGTATTCTCTCAGAGTACATGCTGACTTGTTTGCTAGGAACTTTCAAAGCTTTCTTCTTTTTTTACAACCATCTTTAATTTCCTATCATTTTTATCATAAGGTCTGATTTTTTTTCTTCTGTCCTAGTAGGCAATTTTATCACATGGTTCTCTGGTTTAATAAATGTTTTCTTCAGTCTGCCAATATTAAGCTCCTGTTTTCAAATCCATTTTTCCTGAATAATTCAGTATATTTGAATCTACATTTGATTTCTGAAAGCTGATTCCTTTTAAATCTTTCTTAAACACTTTTCAATATGATATTCAATTTCATTCTGCTGAAGAAGACATCACTAGTTAGTTTTAAGCAAATGAAATTGGATATCCTATTGAATAGAATGCACCAGAAAGTTAAAAAAGTCAGATTTCAGAGTAAATCCAAACATACAAATATTATTGAATAAAGACTAAAGAGTTTGAAAGCAAGAGCCAAATCAAAGTATACCAAATTTTATATTTCCACCGGTTTTGCATTTATGTCTATTGATGTAATACTGAATGTTGAAGTCTAGGCACTTAGCTAAATCCTGAATGAAAATATCTTTGTTTTACAAGTTAATAAATAGTATACTTTTGTAGTGATGGGATAATTTCCATCTGAAATTTGTGTATAAGTGTAGTCTAGTATAACCAAAGAGTGACAAATATTAAATCAATACCTTTCATCTAGAAGAGTAATCTGACGTACTTTTCATTTGTGCTATACGCTTTCTGACAACACTATGCTTTAAAATGTATTCAAATATCTTTCAAGTATTACTCATAAAATATCTGCTGAAGGCATATTTAGCAAGATCACTTCCCAAAAATTGGGAAAGTTGGAAGCAGTCATTTTTACTACATAACCTTACTGAATATACCTCACTAGTTTAGTTTTTGTGTGTGGTGTCTGCTACAAAATTATTAATATCATTATTTATTATTATTACTTTGAATTTGAATGGTATGCAGCTCAAGTTCTTCCCTTGCTTATTACATCTCATATTTATAGCATGTACTTTTCTCATTTTCAAATTGTTATTCTGTTCTTTTTTTTAGCCACACAATTATAATGTTCATCAGATACGAGTGAAAATTCTGTAATAATAAAATTTTATATAAGTTTACTGTTATTTAATTATGATCATAATTCGTATAGGCATTTCTACATAAGTTTAAAATATTTAAAACAGCATGACAAACTAAATAACTTATTCCCAGCATTAGTATGCATCTTGTTAAAATTAATTTAATGTAGAAGTATGATCTTCATTTCTTGGAAAGGAATGAAGATGCATTCTTTTAATTCTTATATGACTGCTAGAATCAATTCATTGCTCACAAAGTTAATCAAAATAATCAAAATTTTATTTATTTGATCTGGTTCCTGCAATAAGTTATTTGATACACTTATTATATTTGTATGTTACCTGAACAAAGGAAATTAACATTATCTATCTTCATTACCTCTGTTTGCAAGTTCTCACATGCAGTCAACTCCTAATTATCTTAAATGATGATGATTAATGGTAGAATCTTAAAAAAATAAATGCTAGATACAGATATGATGCTGACATTGAAACTGCGACAAACCTTGACTCAATATGTTAATTTCTTCAATTAACACAAAAAACACAAGGAAATAAGTAATAATATTTATTTAAAACCATATAATTCGACCTGAATATTACAGGCCATCACCAGTACCAAGGCAATGATAGTTATTTACAAGCCACAATGTGAACAATGGATTGATTTGAAAAAGTAAGAATCATGTGATTATACATAAAACAATGCAATGGTATAACTAAGGAAACACTACATTAGTAAATATCCTGTATTAAAAAAAAAAAAAGAAAAAAAAAGAAGAAAAAAACTTCAGTGACATGTGATTAAAATAAACCTGTCCCATATCTTAGAGTCATTCTGATTCAAGTTTGAATGGTGAAGTAAGGTTTCAGCATGTTCTTTAAATGAATGTTCACATTTATACTGACACAGATGAAATAAGCATGTTTCAGATCATGCAATATTGTGGGTCTGAATAGTGTGAGCACATTGTAATAAAATTTTTACTATTCCAGTTCTGTGATGGATGGTGAACCAATTGCTGTCAAATGTAGCATCCAGTGAAAGTTGACTTTTGATAAATAAGTGGAGGTAATTAATTTACTTGATGGTGAGTGGAGGAATAGAACACCTAAAAAGGATAATTAATTACTTCCATTTATCAAAAGCTGACTTTCACTGGAAACTACATTCACCTATTACAGAAGACTGGAATTATAAAGACTTTATTACAACATGCTCACACTAATTGTTCCATGCCTCAACAATCATAGCAAGAACTCTAAACATCAAATGATATATGAAACTCAATGGCTTCTCAAAATAAAGGACCACACATACACACCAGCTTTTTAATTCCTATAATCCCAGCTCAAATAACAAGGAAAAGTATATTGAGTTTCAGTCCTTTACATTTCTGGTATCTCAGAACCCATTTCCAGAATTCTTAAGAAATATACAATTTGGGGGTTACTTTTCTTCTTCCTATCAACAAATTATCAGCATGGTTTCCATCTTCGAAAGATGAATGTTCTCATCTGGCTCTTGCTGGTATATACCAAGTTCCTTGTGACTGTCATCATTCTTACTTCAGACAAACCGGATGCTCAGTAGAAAAGAGAATACATGAACAACAATCTTATATAGCAACAGGAAATCTGGCTTGGAAAGCATGGAATAGATACAGACCACAATATTCTATGGTCTGAAACACACTTACTTCATCAGTGTCGGTATAAATTTAAATGTTTAAATAAAGTGCTGAGGCCTTACTTCACCATCCAAACTTAAAATTTGAATGATGACTAATCTCTCTAATTATGGGAAAGTCCTATTTTAATCACACATCACTGAATTTTTTTTAAAAAATACAGGTAATGAATAATTATTTATTCATTAATATTAATAATTAATCACTTCCATTTATTGAAAGCCAACTTTCACTGTAAGCTACATTCACCTATCACAGAAGATTGGAATTATAAAAACTTCATTACAACATGCTCACACTAATTGTTCCATGCCTCAACAATTACAGCAAACATAGCAATGTTTTCTCAGAAAACATTGCATTGTTTTATGTATAGCATCACACAGCTTTTACTTTTTCAAATCAATCCATTGTTTGCATTATACTTTTTAATTGACTATCACTGCCAATAATGATTGCCTGTAATACATGACTTTAAATAAATATTATATTATATTATTTCCTTGTGTTTCTCATATTAATTAAAAAAACCTCTCATGGCACAAGTATCTCTTAAAAAATAACAGATATTAATACATCCCTCCATAATTAATGTAATAAAAAGTAGATTATTATAGTAATAAAAATAACTAATACTGGGTTTATTAATCATAAGGATATGATACTACTAATCACCTACTAGTTTTGCCATGTAAACTAGTGGCTTCATCTGGGTTTAGATGAACATACAAATATAAATAAACAACAAACTTTGATTATGAATCAATACATTACTAAGAAAATATCGAATGCATAGGAATTGTTACACAAGTACAATAGAAACATGTGGAGCGTGGATGCTGCCACATGATCAGCATCAGTCATTGTTCAGCAGGTGCATCCCATTTTTAGCAGTTTTGTGGTCGAAAATAACATACTTATCATAGATTTAACAACATACATTCAAACAGCAACATTACATATACTGCAACACCAAGCATTAAAAGGGCCAGTATGTTTGTGTAACCATAATAGTAACTATTTTAGAAACTAAATACAATATCAACTATGAATATAAAATGATTAATGTAACAAAGTTACAATGATATTAGCAGTGTAATCTGAACCCAGGCAAGACAAAGTGGCACAGATGAAAGATATTCCCTGAATTAGTGTATGTCTTTACTAACTTCAGTAGGATGTGCATTAGAACATAGATAATATGCTCAAAGTGGTTCAAGAGATTACTTAAGGGTGAAAGCAGCAGACTCAATAATTGAGAAAAAACTTCCACAAAATTGAGAACCAACCAAGGATTCTGACCTAATGTCTAAGCCTCGCCTTCTAATGGTGTACTCCAGTGGCAGGTATCCACAAAGATAATAAATAAGAATATTCTAGAAACATGGGACTCGCTAAACAAAACTATTCTGCATTGGAGTAAACCAAAAAAAAAAAAAAAACTGATGAAATGTCATACAGGTAAAGACACACTACCCAGAAAAAGAAGGTCCAGCTATTTTTATCAGAGAACTGGTATGAACAGTGAAAAATAAGCTGCAGAAAAACTATATAATAATAACTGTTATATTTAGACAGCAGCAATCAGGAAAGGGAAAAATCTATAGCATTCCATAATCAACACAGAGATAAATTTCTTCAATGGCATGCCATTTCAAGTAGTATTGTGGACAATTTTTAAATAAGAAACTGTATGATGAGTTTTTTTTTGTGCTTATGGAACCACAGACATTTCTATTCAAAAAGAAGTGGAGGTTTTTTAAGACTATTTTTCAAGCTGAAAAAGAAAAAGCTGATTTGTGTTGGATACCTAAAGAGCAAAACAAGAAAATGAATAAGAAACATATTTTAGGAAAACTTGGAGAAAAGGAAAAGACAATAATAATGGTAAGTGCACTGGATTTCTGTTGATGACATGGACTAATCATTATTAATATCACATTCCAACATTAAAAAATGAGCAGAATTCACATAGAGAGAAGATAGGAAACACCTTGAAGATCCAGTGGCAAACTTATTCAATGAGCATGTTGTGAAGTTATTTGCAAGGATAAAAATCCAACAATGGACTTCAAGAAGACTAAGAGGCAAAGAAAAAAAAGCATACTAGAAATTCACAAGTAGTCAGCAGCTTTCCATAAAGAAAGAGAGAGAGAGAGAAAAATGTAAGCCAGCTAAACTGTATGCAAATTAGCTAACAAAATTTGTATATTGAAAAAAGTTCAGAAGTGGAGGAAAAAAAGTATTTTAAAGTGAATTTGAGATAATAGAGTTATCATAAAAACTAAGCATATTTTGTATGTCTGAAGTAATGACTTTGAAAGGTTGTTAAATGATAATGACAGAAGAAGAATATATATCAATACATGAAGTAGATAAAGCTATCAAAAATCTGAAGGGTGAAAAGGCAAGCTGTAGTATATGATAAACAAAAATTCTCACGTATGAAGTATAAAAATTTTAAAATTTCTACACTGCATAATTCAGAAGGTTGAATTGCAAGTGACTGGAGTTGAGTTCTCATATTACTCATATGTAAAAAGAGAAATAAAACTGTATGTGAGAATTATAGATTTTCCGTGCCAAGGATATGCATTTAAGTTTTGCAGATCTGGTAAAGGTATACACCTTTGCTACATACTCTATGGGAGGTTATACTGGAGGAAGTAAGGGAGACAAGAGATCTGGGGTTGATGATTGATAGAAACCTGAAATTTAGGAAACATATTGCAATTGCTGCAATAATGAGAAGAACACTGACCTGCAGAGATAAAGGAGTTATCATTCTGTTGTATAAGACTCTGATCAGACCACACTTGGACTATTGTTCTCAGATCTGGTCTCCAGGATTTGACGGGGATAAATTAACTGTGGAAAGGGTACAGAGGCAGATAACAAAGATGGTTTCAGGACTGTACTATGTTGGTTATGAGGATTGGCTGAGGGAGTGTGGACTGCAGAGTTTGGTGGATAGAAAAAGAGGTGATATGGTTGAGACTTTTAAACTGTTGAAAGGTGGTTACAGGGTTGACACTGGGGAGTTCTTTCACTTGGTTGAACAGTGGGAAGGAGTGATGACAATAGGTCATCCCTGGAAGTTGCGAAAGGAAACCGTGAGCAAGAGGGTGAGGAGTGGTTTCTTTGGATGGAGGGTGGTTGAAACATGGAATGCATTGCTTGATGTAGTGGTGAGAGCGAGAACAGTCAATGAGTTTAAGGAGTGGTATGATAGACTGTGTTTCTTAGGGGGAGACCTCCCCTCAATGAGTTGATAGACTTTCTGGGGGGGGGGGGGGAGAGGACCTCCCACGATGAGTCTTTTGACTCCATGGAGGCCTGGATGATAATAATAATAATAATAATAATATCCTCATACATATATCCCCATGGGGATATACTGTTCCATTTTGGAACTTATACAGAACAATCCACAGTCCAAGTTCTAAGTCAGCAGTTAGAAATGAGAATGTACAAGAAAATAATCTGATGTTAAATCATTTATAAGACAAGGGTGCAGACATGTCCACTCTTAATTACTTATGGATCACATAATGAAGTGGCATTAAACTCAACATCAGGAATGTTAAACTCAGCTCTTCGTGGTGATGATGTTATATTCCTAAATAAATTCACACTACAAGTCTTCGGGATTCTTTAACTGAACTAAGTAACTACTGTAACAATTTTAGAATGGAAATCAGCAATAAAAACTACAGAAATAGATAGGAACAAAGAAAATATCAACTCTTTCAGTGTGAAGAATCTGCAGAATAGTAAAATGTCAGCTATTTAAGTGCAGTTTTCATGGAAGAAATCTATTTCCACATATGAATAAAGGCAACAGAATAAACAAAGATAGGTATGGTGGGGAGCCAGATGGATAAAATTATATGGAGTAAGAAATTAGCCAAAACAATAACTAGCAGTATATATGAATATTCAAGCCAGTTATCACTTATGGATGAGACATGGATAAGAAATAAAACAGTTGATCAAAGACACGAATTCTGATAAAAATGAGAACTGAACACATGATATCAATGGCAGAATCATATGAAAAATGAAGCTGTTAGAAATGAACTTAGCAAAGTTCCTTTATAAGAAAAGCTAACAAAATAAATCTTTGATGCCAGGAAAAAAAACAAAACAAAAACGAAAAAAAACAAGCTCAAGATCTAGGTAGATTGATGAATGAGAAGACAAATATTATTATTATTATTCATGCCTCCATGGAGTCAAAAGACTCATCGTGAGAGGTCCTTTCTAAGAAACACAAGTCTATCAAGATTGCTAATATACAATTACATTATCAAACAACAGACTAATCTGCAGGAAAAATTGCTGATAAGTAGTAGTAAGAATGCAAACTAAATCATGTAATACTATCATAGTATCCTGTATACTCTTGAGGATACATATTACAAATTTGATAATAAAATAGTTGAACTCAGAAGTTAATGGAAGACTGAGTGGAATGAGTTGAGGATAGCTCTCAAACAAAACACTGATAATAGCGCTGATAATCTAACTTAAATTGACAGATAGTGGGATACATTTGTCATACAAGTAGGCATTTAATATACATATATTTATAATAAAAGGAATCAAGTATTGAAAAAGAGAATAATTTCCTAATCAATTAAGCCAGTTTATAGACTTAACCAATGTTTCTCCAATTTTTTTCAAAATGATTATACAGTTACATTCATGAGAATAATTTTACATATGAACTTACTGCATTTATAGCATTACATAAAACTTGTTAGACAATAAATTCAACTGGCATGGTCAATGATAATATATGCTAACATGAGCATTGCTAGTTCTTAGTATTGCAATCAAATGTTGTTAAACATTACATTCACTGTTAAGCAAAAAGGATAATGTTTGCAACTTTTATAGGTATACAAAAAATGTTATAATCTGAAAAAAAAACTATGAAGTAGGAGCTGCCATATATAATAGTGTCTCCACAATGTTGACAATAGTGATGCTGCCTCTTGGTTGAAAAAAATGATCCAGTGAATATTATATAGACACAAGGAATATTTATAAGAACTTTTTAAAAACCAAGTCATTGATAGCCAATTATCCTTCAGTGTATGTATGTTGCACATTAACATACAATTACATTATCAAGAACAGGAAATATGCTGTTATCAAAATACTAACGATCATCCCTGTTCTTAATGCAATGTACTTATTTCATTTTTTGAACACACTGAATATAGACAATCAACTCTCACTATAGGAAACACCATTATAACTCACTCAAAAGAGTGAATTATATTGGTTTAAAGTGATAAGTAACAGTTATACAAGTACAATACTATTCTAAAGAAAATTCATTATTGTGAACATTCATTTTTATTGTATCCATTATGATAAGCTATTTTTATGGTTCCTACCAATTTGGTACAGTGGCAGTCGATTATTCCAAATGTTTCAAATAGCAATCTACACCCTTAACACATGTTCAAATAACTAGATGCAACATCACATCTATTTCAAACAAACAAAATATATATGAAGCGTCTGATAGTTGTCTATGTATACAGGGTGTTTCAGGAGGAATAGTACATATTTTGGTAGGTGGTAGTATCGATTATTCTGAGTAAAAAGGTTCATATGAACAGGTGCCCAATTGTCAATGGATACAGAGATATAGATGTTTGAAACTGGCACATACAGCTTCAATGTGCACACAGCTCTCTGAATCAGATGTAACCAAGAAGCAGTTATAACCTGATGCAATTTCATGTTTGAAGTGTTGTTAAGAATGCTACACATCTTTACACATGCTAAATATGTCATTCACTGTTTTTGTAACGGAAGTGCTGTTGCTGATTGTAGAGAATACCATTGATGGTTTCCTAACTGCACAGTACTGGATTCAAGATTGTTTACTAGTGTTTACAACAAACTACATGAGACTGGTACTGTTCTCAGCAGTCATATTTCATGAAAATGAACAAAATGTAGATGAAATAGAACACTCTGTATAAAAGTCTTACAGTGGCTGCACTGCATAGTTCAGAAGGCCTGGACAGAGGGACGAATTCCTGATGATTGGAGTAGAGCTCTAATAGTATCCATATATAAAAAGGGAAATAAAACTGAATGTGAGAATTACAGAGGTATTTCTCTACTGAATGTTCCTGGTAAGATATATGCAAGTATACTTGAGAAACGGTTGAGAAGAATTGCGGAAGAAAAGCTTGGTGAAGAACAAGCTGGATTCAGGTCAAATAGAGGCTATCAGGTCCAGATATTCTCTTTACAACAAAATAGTGGAGAAATTGGGAATATAACAATACTCTGTATTTAAGTTTTGTAGATTTGGAAAAGGCATATGACAAGAGATAAGCTATTCTATATGCTACAGTTATATGGTGTGAATGGGGCATTATATCAAGCAATACTTAGTCTTTATTTGAGTTGTAAGTCAGCAGTTAGATTTGAAGGAAGTACAGAAAGATGGTTTAATGTTAAATCTGGCGTGAGACAAGGATGTACATTATCTCCTCTGTTATTTGTTATCTGTATGGATCACATTATGAAGGAAAGTGGTATTAAATATGATATCAAAAATTGGAGATGTTAATGTCAGCTCTTTGCTTTATGCAGACGATATTATACTTCTAAATAAATCCGCTACAAGATTCTCTGACTAAATTGAATAACTGTTGTAGTAGATATGGTATGAAGGTCAGCAATAAAAAGACAAAGACAATGAAAATAGGCAGAATCATTGAGAATGTCAACTGTGTTGTGAATGGAGAACCTGCGAAACAAGTAAACATTTCAGCTACTTAGGCATGATTTTTAGTGAAGATGGTAAATTAAATATAGAAATAGACAACAGAATCAACAAAGCTGGTATGGTAGGAAGTCAAATGAATAAATTCATATGGAATAAGAGAGAAATTAGTCAGAACACTAAATTAGCTGTATACAAGACAGTGTTCAAACAAGTTTTAACTTATGGATCTGAGAGCTGGGTCAGAAGTAAAACACTTGACCAAAGACTAGAGACCGCAGATATGAGAGTCCTGAGAAAGATTAGAGGCGTGAACAGATGGCATCAATGGCAATATCATATTAAAAATGAGGATATTAGGAAAGAACTTGCATTGTCAGCATCCAGGAATGCGTTAGCAGAGCTAATCTCAGGTGGTATGGTCACTTTAACAGAATGGGCGAGGAAAGATTAGCAAAACAAGTGTTCTCTACCAGGTTGGCAGCGAAACGACCCAGAGGAAGACCAAGATATAGGTGGATTGATACGGTACAAAGTGCCTTAGATGTTAGAAATATAAGATTTCAGAATGTTGGAGTCTTGACAAATAGAATGTAGCCTTACTACAACAGATGGAGAATTTCTGCACGCATCAGTGTTCCACATACAAGAGTATGGTGAACACTACGTGTGCAAGGTTTGTATCCATTTCACATACAGTGGGTGCAACACCTTCTCCCAGGAGATGAAGGCAGTTGGATCAGAATTTTGTCAGTGGGTAAATGCTAATCACTGATTAATTCCATTAATACCATTTGCCAATGAAGGTACTTTCAAACACAATGGTATTAACAGTCATAACTGGCATTGGTGGTGTGATGAAAATTCACATACCATTGTAGAAACAAATTTCAAACATCACTTTTCTGTAAATGTATGGTGCAGTGTGATCAGCAATCACTTGATTGGTCCTGTTATGTTACCAAATCATCTTACAGGACCCATTTATGTAATTTCTGCAAAATGAACTTCCATTGCTACTGGAGAATTTTCCATTGGCTACAAGGATTGGTATGTTCTTTCAGCACAATGAAGCTCCTGCACATACAGCCATCAGGTGACAATATCTAAATCAATCTTTCCCTGCACAATGGATTGGCCACCAACATCTCCAGACCTCACTCTCTTAGATTTTTGGTTTACAGGGATGGATGAAAAGTGAAGTATACAAAGAAAAGGTATATACAAGAGATGAATTGATTGCTCGTATTATGGATAATGCTGCCCTCATAAAAGAATGTCAAGACAACCTCGGAAAAACATGTACTATTACTACAAGAGTTGCAAAGGGCAATGAGGTTGACAGTGAAATTTTTGAACATTATGGACTGTAAATGACAGTATTTGTCAATTATTTGTGCTTTTTTATCATTCAAACAGTCAATAAGAGCAATACAATACATCAACATATCACTACAATGGTTAGTAAACATATCAACATATGTCTCCACTACATAAAGGATGTAGCTGGATCTAAATTGAAATTAGGATAACTGAACTCACTCTCCAGATTACCTGTATATTTTCAGAATTTAAATAGTTACTTTAAAAACAACCCTGAAATATCCATTTCTTGCTTTGTATTTGGACATGTTGTTTGTGATGTTTTCAGTATATTATTTATGTGAATTCTGTACATATGCAACTTTTAAGTCAAATATATTTGTGTTTAAATACTAATCTTTTGTTAATGTGCAGAGACATGGTTGTGGACCCAAAAATAAGTCATTTATCATTCTTTAATGCCTTGCATAATAGTTTTTTACGTGCCATTTTCAAACATCACTGCATTCACTGGCAATTGGACACATGTTTATATGAACTTTTTTTTACTCAGAATAATCAGTACTATCACCCACAAAATATTTACTATTCCTCCTGAAACACTGTGTGTGTGTGATGTGCAAACTTTTTTTTAAAATAAAATTTCAAAAATTATGTTCATTTAGTAAACACAAGATTATAGTACTTATTAAATTAATAACTTTTAGGTGACATGCAAAAGATTCTAAAAATGCATAAATGCTTCCATACCTAATATTATATCTGAACTAGAAAACAATCCATTTCTTTAATAACACTTATTTAATGATATCAGTTGTATGCAGTACAATACATCAACATATGTCTCCACAACATAAAGGATGTAGCTGGATCTAAATTGAAATTAGGATAACTGAACTCACTCTCCAGATTACCTATATATTTTCAGAATTTAAATAGTTACTTTAAAAACAACCCTGAAATATCCATTTCTTGCTTTGTATTTGGACATGTTGTTTGTGATGTTTTCAGTATATTATTTATGTGAAATTCTGTACATATGCAACTTTTAAGTCAAATATATTTGTGTTTAAATACTAATCTTTTGTTAATGTGCAGAGACATGGTTGTGGGCACAAAAATTGATAAGCTAGATGGGCAACCATTTCCAATGAATTTTAAATTCAATTCTATACAATGATATTTAACCCCAAAACATATAGAGTGAATTTTTTATAGCTTAATTTCAACATTATGAATGGTTTCAAACCTATGCAGTAATGAACATCTGTACAATGAATATTATCACATATTACAAAAATTTACACTTCTTAAGAGAAAATTACAGTGCCATCACAGTTTTGTAGCTGATTCTGTACTAACTATACCTTCTTGTTTGAGTCTCTTCAACATTGGCCTATAGATTCCTTCTGACATTGGAACAACCATTCCTTTTGTCTGGATCTCACCTGAAAATTACACAACAAGCATTATAAATATCTAATTTTGTTATTTTTAATGAACTTTCTATACTTAAACAAGAGTAGAAAATGATATATGAATCAATGTCATGGATTAGAAACTAACCTGCTAAATTAACAGAATATGATTAGACTATCATGATCTGTGCCTAGACCCACAGTATCATTATTATCATGCAGTCTCCTTTAGGGAATTAAGGACATCAAGTGCAGTGTCCCGCAGTGCCTAATATCTGTCATATCTTTTTAAAAGCATTCACAAGGGATGCTTTTAAGAATTTTTTTATTTTTTATATTCTAACATTGGAACAACCATTCTTTTTGTCTGGATCTCACCTGAAAATTACACAACAACAAGCATTTGGCAATTTTTGAACCTTTACTCAGTTAAGTCAAGGTTCAAACATTTTGCTACATTGTCTTTTTTTGTTGTTGTTTTTTTGTATTCATTTGCAATATAAAGTTTTCAAATGAAATGTTAAGACAAAAAGAAACTTCAATATATTGGCAAATGGCTCAATATATAATATATGAATGCCTAGGAGCAGACAACCAGTGACAAGCAATAAATGAAAGATTATGAAAAACTAAAGAACTATAATTCATATACATGCACTGATACTTTACTAATCACTCCTCTTCACTAGAGAAATGTGGATGACATTTCCTCCTCACCCTCCAAGTGCAGATTTTGTGTTATGCAATAGCCACTGATGCTATTCAGTTCTGTATCAGAACTATTATCTACATGACCAACAATTTTGATTCACCTGTGTGGTGCAACATTATGCTTGAAGAAGCATTACCATTATACATGTGATAATAATGATGGCATGATGGCATAAAGAAAATAGAAACATTCCAAACAAAGAACACAAGGGAAAACATTTTTTTCTAAGGATGAACTTTTAATAAGAAAATCTCTTCTTCATATATATCTTACCTGCTTACTTAAAGGGTGCTTAAGGATCAAGGCTGGATAACCGGGGTAAAGACCTCCACAAGGGCTTGTGGGCAATGGTGAATCGACTAGAGCTTCTGACCTTATTTCCAATCTTCACATTCTCATAGTGCACCCTGTTGGGTATCTACCTGGATACTGAACAAACAAGAATGGACTGACAATTTAAGCCAAATTGTCAGTCCATCCTTGGATTTAGCCAACCAAATTGTATTCTTATTGGCTTAAACCATAACTCAAAATGATGGTAAAACATGATGAAATTTCATGCTGGCTGGGGTGTTGCCTGGTTGAACAAGATTCCCATTGTTTTTGTAAGGGAACAAGGCTAAACAGTGAAAACGTCAACTACTGGAACAAAACACAACTCAAAATCAGCAGAGATCAAGATTGGAACCATCAACATAAGAAGCATCAATGGTAAAGAAATGGAACTACTAGCAGAATAATTGGATTAGTATCAGATCAACAGAATAGGTGTTACTGAAACAAAGAAGACAAAACAGGTGAGATCTTTCTAAGCAACAAATACAAGATAATGTTATATTCAGGCAATAACAACACCTGGGAAAAGAAGGAGTAGCTATAATATTGAACACTAAATATGAGGATAATCTTCTTGAATGGCAGGTAATAGCAGGTAGAGGGATGTGAACTAATATCTAAATGAGGAACTCGATAATAATTACTTATTTGTGTTTATGGTCCCACAGAAGGTTCTGCTATGGAATAAATGGAGGAATTTTTCGAGGCAGCTAACACAATGAAAGAGAAAAAGTTGGTGCTTGTTAAAGATCTAAACAGCAGAATAGGAAATGATTACCACACATAAGAATCTTTTGGGAAAATTTAGAGAAAAGAGCAAAGCTAATAATAATGGTAACTACCTGCTAGATTTCTAGTCAGGACATGGATGAGTTAATACTAACACCGTGTTTCAATATAAATAAGGGGGGGTCTGAAAAAGTTCTTGGCCTAACAATGAAAAAAAAAAACGAATTTATAATTTCAAAATTATTTTTATTTTTCAGCACAATCTCCCTTAAGACTAATACATTTATTTCAGCGATGCTTCAACGCTATTATCCTGTCCCTGTAATGGTTCTCAGTAAGATCTGCAAAATACTCCTCTACAGCTGCAATCACTTATTGATTTGAAGAAAAACCCTGATAAGTGAGAAAGAGTTTTGTTTTGGAAAGAGATAGAAATCAGAGAGCGAGCCAAATCTGGTGATTAGGGTGAATGTTCCAACAATTCGTAGTGCAGATCCCTTAATTTTCCCATTGCCAAAAGATCTTTGTGGGCAGGTGCGTTGTCCTGATGAAAGATGATTTTTTCCCCCTGAAAACTGGGTCTTTTCTCACAAAGTTTTTCATCTAGTCTGGTTAAAAGATTGGAATAATATTCTCCAGTTATTGTTTTACCTTTTTCAAGATAATTAATAAACAAAATGCCTTTAGCATTCCAAAACACCGATGCCATGACCTTTCCTGCTGATGGAACCGACTTTGTCTTCTTTGGCGCTGAACAACCAGCTTCAGCCACTGTTTTGACTGCTGTTTGGATTCTGGTGTAATGGTGAATCCAAGTCTCATCCAGAGTAATAAATCGATGCACAGAACTGTTCAGAGATTTTCATGTAAGTACATTTTTGATCTGCTGTGAGCAAGCGCAACACTCATCTGGCGCAAAGCTTTTTCATTTGCAATTCTTCATGCAAAATATATCCTACACATTCTTTTGAAATACCTATAGTCTCAGCAATTTCATGCACTTTGACTTGCTAGTCATCCAATACCAAAATGTACACTTCATCAATGATTTCTGTTGTTGTTACACTTTTTGGACGTCCTTCACGTGGATCATTTTCAAGGTTGGTACAGCCACATTTAAACTCAGCAGCCCATTTCTTAATTGTCGAAAATGAAGAAGAAGAGTGCACATAAACTTTTACTAACTTTGAATGAATTTCTGTAGGCATTAAGCCTTCTTTTACAAAGAATTTTATAACCACACGATACTCAATTTTATCCATTCCAAGGGATACAGACAACACTTTTGCTTCAGACAACTGTATAAAACGAACTACCTGATAGAATGACTTGCAATTTCACATGGATGCTTATGACAGATGTACCAACTTTAGAAAAAAAAAAAATCATGCCGATAGTGTTGCCATCTATGGTCGCAGCTGAGAACTTTACAGACCAACCTCGTACGTGTAAAAATTCATATGGAGAGAAGATGCAAGGAATAACAAAAGTCTCATTGACTACTCAGACGTGAACTATAGAACCAAATACACAAGCATTATTATGATCAAATGATCAAAGCTAATTACCACCAAGCAATTAGCTTCGATCATATAAACTGTTTGTAATCCGTATATGGGAATGGCAAACAATATGTCAAAAAAGTATGAGCTGGTTTAGCAACTGCAAGCCTCATTTCCCATAATTCCAAAAGGACTGGGAATCCAGAATAACGAAACATCGACATTAAAGGTCATTTTGTAGAGCGGGTGTAACACTTCACACAGCCCTGGATGTGATTATAAACAGGAGAAAAGAAAGAATCTGCCTGAGTCTGTCTAAATTACACACTTTTGGTAGCTATTTTCTTTTTATATGCAAAAGTAGAATCTCAATAGCATGTAGATCTGCTGTATAATTACTGCAAGCAGGTGGGATCTGGTTACTATGTGTTCGCTGGGCATCTACAGATGCCGTATGGTCACTCCAATGCTCGATGATGTTCCACACTAGGTCTCGCCATGTAGTCCTGTTGTTTGCCCTTCTGGCAGCCTCAACTCTCTGAAGATCAGTCACACCACACACACCATCCATCCATCTCATTGATGGTCTACCCCTGCCTCTTTTTCCAGGAACTTTACCTTCTATTACTGTTCTGAGAAGTCCTCCTTCCATCCTTTCTATTTGTCCAAAATATTTTAACTTTCTTCTGTCAATATCCTTAAGGAGCCTTAAAGTTCTACTAATCTTTTCTAACACCCATTCATTTGTATGCCTTTCAGTGTATGATATCCTCAGCAGCCTTCTGTAACAACACATCTCAAAAGCAGATATCCTTTTCTTATCCGACTTCTTTAGGATCTGGTTGGAGATAGAAATTATTATTATTATTAAGAGAGACCCACAGGGGGAGTAAGGAAATCATTGAGGGAGATAACATGCTACATGCATCAGCTATAATACTCATTCTTGAATTCATTCACATTGCTTGAACACACAACATCCAATGGCAATCAATTCCAATCATGCATCACCCTATGAAAGAAAAATCTAGACCTCACCCCTTCTTAGCTTCCAGGGATGCCCCTCTTGTCCCTTTCCCCATCTTCCCTTCTACCAAGCTCCCAGACGTGCTCTCCGCTTTATTCACAAGCGAAGGGTCCAAATTAAGGTATTTTATCATCTGAAATCCTGTATGTCCCTTTCAGAAGTTTGCAAGTCTCGATCATCTCTGTTTCTTTTGTCTGCATTCTAAAAATTCTCAATCTGTCTTCATAATCAGCATCCCATAATTCTGATAACATTTTAAAACTCTCCTTTGCACTCGCTCTACCGTATCAAAATCACAATCACAATGGAAACCAGGAGACCAGAACTGTGCACAATAGTCCAAATGAGATCTTATCAAGGCCTTGTAAAGAAGCAAAATGACATCCTTATCTTTACATATGAAAGTTTGTTTCAGCATTGCAATTATCTTTTGAGTTGTATTTGTAATCTTCGCTACATGGCCCCTGAACTTCAACTTGCTATCCACTAACACTCCAAGATCCCTAGCCTTCCAATATAATATAACATTGGATATCTAATCACACCAAAGTGCATGACTTGACATTTGCTGACATCCATTTTCCCATGCTCACAATTCCACTATTCAAATCATTCTACAAGTACTGCTTATCAATTTGAGAGAATTCCTTCCCAAAATTATTAATGTACAGATTGAATAACAGTGGACCAAGGACCGATCCTTGTGATAAACCACTAGTTACCTTAAATCTTGCAGACTCGCATCCTTGTATACCACTTTTTGATATCTGTCAGTCAGCCACCCCCTCATCCATGCTAATATTTTATAATCCAAACCCACATTCTCCAATTTATGCAACAGTCTTCCATGCTGTATTCCATCAAAAGCCTCAGAAAAAAATCCAAAGTATCATGGTGTATCCATTCCTCTTGCCTAGCATCTAATGTCCGGAAACAAAGCACCACAGCCAACAGAGATATCTGATCTTCAACTGTCAGTATAGATAGGCAAGAAATTAGAGTGGGTTGCCCTGTGTGTATTAAACAATTGTAGGCACACAGATCATGGAGTATGAGACTTCTGTAGTTGACTGAATGGGAGATTGAAAGATAAATTGCAAACCTGCTATGCAGCAATGATGTTTGGTGTAGCCAATGTTGTCAATACTCATGCCAGCAGCTTGCATAGTGTCTTTAACATGCATACCAAAAGAATGTATGGCAGTCTGACATATGTGACATCCAGCTTCACAATGCAGAGAAAAGAAATTAGTCCACATAAGATGCTCTGGAAGAGATAACTGTCAATTTGAATGTTTGTGTAATCTAAGTGATACGACCAGTTCATTTGCCTTAACGTAAAGACTTTTGGGTAGGAGATGTGCAAAAAAGCAAGGAAGAATAACCTGCAAATTATAAATGAAAATTAACCTAAAAATTATTATTAATTATTCTTGCTTCAGGAATGTATCTCTTATACAAATTTCTAAACTGAACAAATGGTTCAAAGTTGAACAACATCTACAAAACTCACATCATGTATTGGAGAGACTGCAGAACCACAGACTTCAGACTCAAAATCAAGCTTTGAACACATATGCACAAAATAAAGACAAAGCAATGAAGACTGACCCACATCCCATTAAGTACAAGATATAGTGTGAAGGTGCTGAAAACCCGAACCAATTACTAAAAGTAGTGGTGCACCCAGAGGAGGAGGCCAAGGGGCCTTGACCCCCAAAGAAAAAGAAAAAACACACTAGAAAATTTTCCAAAAATCTTTTCCTAATTAAAATTCATTTTTTAAATTTATGTTGTGTCATGTCTTCTATTTCTATACCACTTATGAATTAGCGATCATTGCAGATGCTCAGTCATATGTCGTATGTGATGCGTAGTGCGTATTCTCAAATTATCTACCCCCCCCCCAGACTAAATCCTGAGTGCACTACTGACTAAGAGCCCATGTACACAGGATCAACTGTTTGCTGAGGTTGTCATTCAATTACCCTCATGTTACAAGGATGACAGTAAATTGTGAAGTCATCAACATACCGAACATTGCCTACAGTGGGAGGAAGCTGATCAGTGATTGAGTTAATTATGATATCAAAAAGTATCCCACTTAAGATAGAGCACTGAGGAAACATCCTGTTTTTGATGATATGACTGAGATAATATACTTCCCACTCTGACTTGGAAAGCTCACCTGGGCAGAAAGTTTATTAAAACTTTTAAATGTCCATTAAGAATACAGGAAGTTGTCCTCTGAGATCTATGTTATAGAGGTCTTAATATGCCATATCTTCAGGCTCTGTCAAAGAACACTGAATCCAGATGTTCTTGCTTCAGGAACACAAGTCTTATACAAATTCCTAAACTGAACAAATGGTTCAAAGTTGAACAATATCTACAAAACCAACATCATGTATTGGAGAGAAGGTTACTGCTTTCTAAACACCTGAGAAGTCTGTTATTAACCATTTTTTCTAAGATCTTACAAAGGCAACTGTTCAGAGCAATAGGTCAATAATTATTTGCTTGCGTTGGATCCTTTCCTGGTTTTGGTATAGCAATGACAGTTGACTTATGCCAAGAATCCAGAAACTTCTGCAAGTATTCTCTTGTATATTAAGAGAAGGAGATCCATAGAAGATGGAGGATATTTTATCATTTAATGGATGTCATCACAACTTACTGCACTAGGGTGAGATAGTAAAAGTCTTTTAGTTCCTCTTTAACAGACAGCTGACTGTCTGAAATGAGCCTGTTAGTAGAAAAATTTATCTGCTGTTTTTGTCTTGTTGCTCTTTCAATATTTAAAATTCAGGAGGATATGAAGCTGTTGCTGAGATTCTAGAAAAAGTTTCTCCCCAAGTGTCTGCAATAGCTCTGGGATCAATAACAACACATTCATTACGGTCTAAGGTAGACAAACGGTGTATTTTGTAGCTACCTTTTCATTTTCGAAATTTCATCCCATATAATTTTGGCACAAATTGTTTGATTAATCATTGATGTAAATGGGATCTCAGATTGTTTCTGACTATTTGCACATAATTTGCTTTGGCTCAAGCATGCTCAACAGGTATTAAGTTTGATGTGATGGGGTACCTACAAAATATACACAATGTGTTTTGATTTTCTTAGACCCATTTCACTCTAGGTCCCACTATGGCTTTGCATGGAATGGAAATTGAGATGATGCTTTTCGAAATGAGGCTGATGTTGCCTAGACAATGTAGCCTGTTACATACTTTACTGTTTCATTGATATGTGTTTGAATGAATGATTTAGATAGGATGTTAGTTTAATATGGTAAAGTGTAAAGTTATACATTCAGGGTGAAAAAATTACCAGCTGTGCACCACATTGATGGAACTTACTCCAGGAAATTGACGAAGCCAGGAATTTGGGCAGGATGTTAAAGTTTAGAAGACATACTGAAAAAGTGGCAATGACAGCTCAACAGATTATTTAGCTACTGAAGAACAGTCTGACAAGCAGGTTAGTATACTTCTTTATATAGCCTTGGTAAGATCCCATCTTGAATACTGTGTTCAGATCTGGTCACCTGGGTATTTTAGGGGATGAGGAGATGAGGAGGAAGTGGAGAAGATCCAGAGGCAAGTGACTAAGATCTATGGAATGAACTTTATGAGCACAGGTTGAAGATTTGTGGGTTACAGAAATTTGTTGACAAACAGAAAAGGGATGATATGATTGAGACATACACATTACTGAAGTCTTTACAAGATTAATACAGAGGAAATTTTACAGGACAGGTCTGGTGGTGGTAGAACTAGGCACCATCCTTGTAAACTGGGCAAGAACGTAGTTAGCAGAGGTGGACTAGATTTTTTGCTTGGAGAGTGACAAATGAGTGAAATAGGTTGCCAGAGTATGTTGTGGGTGCCATGACTGTGAATAAATTCTAAGCAAAGTATCACAGATACTATGTTTTTAAAGATTTTTTTTGTTTGGCAATAGAGTTCATGATGGAAAGTAATGACTGTGCTTGGGAGTGGAATGCCAGATATCAAAGTAGGAATGCCGGATATCAAAGTAGTGCAAGATTACCAGGATTTCCCTTTCTGGATGTCCATGAGTCACACCACAATGCAAACATAGCAGACCATTGGATCCCAGTGAATGGTGGTCTGGAAGAAAAGAGGAAGAATGAAAAGAGCCAGCAGTATCATTGAGAGGTCTCCTCCACCACAAGCAGGTGTGTGGAAGGAGAGGGGGAGGGAGGGAAACAGGCAAGAGATCAAATTCTGTCCATCAAGAAAGAGATGCATGCATAGTGGTAGATGAACAATAAAATTAATCCTTTCTTAACTAATCAAGCAGGTGTAGACACTGTTGTTTAGCTTGACACACAAAAAAAAAAAAAAAGAAACTATTATCTGATATTTACTCAAGATATTATTAAATTAATTCTTTGCTTTTTCTAATATGATTCTTCTATTTCTCAAATGCTTCATAGATGCAAATATACGTGATTTTTCATCATTATCGTCATCAAATTCCTGATGACGTATCCTTTGGAGGTTGGGGGAGATACAGGATATTATGATAGTACTATACTGGTTCCAAAACCTAAGGATGAACATCATTTATGAAGATAACAACTACAAATTCAGATGAATCAACTTGTGATAATTTGTTCAACTGATGATTTCAAGTAGAAAACAGGTACACATTCATTTCAAATCACACACAAAGGGATCACATTATGGCACTCAACAGGATAAAAGGCTGTGCTAAGCGAATTTTTTTGAAGGAAGCTTTTATCATGAAGGAATAAAGTTGCAAACTTGGATGTCTTGCAATGTCTCAAAGACATCATCTAGATGATTTCATGCGTGGAAAAATTATTGCCAGAAGAGTGTGTGGAATCTGGATAGCTTGTATCCAGACATTTGCTAAGAGGTTGTCCTCGCTCTACCATGGAACATGAAGACCGATTTTTTGGTTACAGCAGCAAAATGTAATTGATGCACCATGGCAGATCAGCTTGCAAGTCAGCTCCATTCAAGCACAGGTACACAGATATCTTGACAAACTGTGGCAAGATGAGTAGGCCTATACACCTGAAGGCTTGCAAGGCTGTGCCCCTTTATTCAGTGCTCATTGCAGAGCACATTTTCAGTGGTGTTATATCCATAAAAATTGGACAAGACACCAAGGGCTAATGAACTCTTTACAGATGAGAATCGTTTTAGTCTTTCCTCTGACTCTAGACAACACTTGATTTCGCATAAAAGTGGAACTGCTTGCCTTGTGAGAATGTTCTTGAAAGGGATAGATATGGCAGAGCTACGGTCATGATGTTGGAAGACTTAATGGACACACAAGGCAACAAGTGCTGGAAAAAGAGACCATGACTGATGATCGATATTGCAATAAAGGTCTTCAAACGTCATGTTGTTGCTTCCTGTTGCTATAGGCAAAAAATTAATTTTTATGCCTGACAATGCCACACCACATCATACATGAGCAGTGGAGATACTTCTGGAGACTGCAGATGCTAATTGAATTGAGTAGCCAGCACACTCCTCAGCACTCAAACCAATAGAACACATTTGGGACATAACAGGGAAACGCATTGCTGCTAAAAAATTCCTATTAAGAAAACAAACTCCTTATCCTTGCTCTGAAGGAGGAGGAGCAGGCCAGTTTGCCCTAAGAACTCTTTGTGCTAAGCATGGCACAACAACACTGTGAGAGATGCATCACAGTTTGGGGATAGACATTTTCCATACTAAAAATGTCTCTTTGCATACTTTTCTGTGAGCATTGTACATTAATTCCTTAACTACGTCCTTAGGAAATTTGTAAATTTTGCCAAAAACATATTGTAATTTAATTTGAATGAAATTCATAACACATTTTTTGTGTAATATAATTTCATATACAGGTTTAAGATTTAACAAGGTTTAAGGTAACAAGTGGTGTACCACAAGGATCAGTGCTTGGTCCATTGTTATTCAATCTATACATTAATGACGTTGGGAAAGATCTTACATGTGACATACAGTTATCTGTTGATGCAAAGATAACTAGGATAATCAGGAATGCGGCTCATATACAGTACTTCCAGAATGGTTTGAACAGGCTGGAATTGTGGGCATGGTAAAATGGATGTCAATTCAATGTCAGTAAATGTAAAGTTATTCACTTCAGTGTGATTAGATATCCAATGTTGTATTATATTGGTGGGATTAGGTTAGAAGAAAATGAAAAGATAATTGGAATGCTGAAACAAACATTCACTTGTAAAGATAAGATGTCATTTTGCCTCTTTACAAGGCTATGATAAGACCTCACTTGGACTATTGTGAGTAGGTGTGGTCTCCTGGTTTCCATTGTGAATCTGATATATATATTGGAGAGAGTGCAAAGGAGAGTGTTAAAAACGATATCAGGATTGTGGAATACTGATTATGAAGACAGATTGAGAATTTGTAGACTGCAGACAGACACCAGTAAACAGGAGGAAGAGGGATGATATGATTGAGACTTACAAACTTCTGAAAGGATCATACAGGATTTCAAATGAAGGAATTTTTCAATTTATGGAGGGTGGGGAAAGGACAAGAGGACATCCTTGGAAGCTGAGAATGAAGACTGCTAAGAATGGGAGGTGAGGGCTAGATATTTCTCTCAGAGGGTGGTGCGTGATTGGAATGGATTGTAATTGGATGTTGCGAGTGCAAACAGTGTGAACAGATTCAAGAATAAGTATGATAGCTGGTGTGTAGTATGTGGTCTCTTTCGATGATCTCTGACTCCCTGGAGGTCTCTCTTAATAATAAAGTTTAGTTCATCCTTAGCTTTTGGACACTAGTGTATATGAAAAGTTACATCATTAATATTGTCTGATTTTTCATATTGCATATTATTAATGATAGCAATAATACAATCAATTCTCACTATAATAAAGAAAAAAAAATAGTGTTAGAATGTTACTGGTGGAAGTTCTTCTAGAATAGCATACTATGATAATTTAACCAGGACTTAAGTAGTTTATTTTTATTACAGTGCAAGTTACTATAATAATGTTTTATATATCAAATGTACAGTGATTTAAAAATAAGTAAAGATAACAGTTATATTTCTAGACAAGCATACTAAATATAGTAATGATGCTGTTACACACATTATTATTGTTTTTTTAACACTTAACTAATTATTAATAATAATCTCACTATTTTTTTTAATATCAAAAACTTACCGTCTAAAACCATTCTTGTGGCAATAGCAGCAGGATATCCAACTGTTTTGGCCATTGCAGAATAGCCATTTGGATCACCATACACTACCAAATTGATATGCCTAATTTCCTGTAATAAAATGTGAGAATTTAGAGTTATATTATAAACTGAATTGAAAGATGTGTTAATATAAAGAAAACTTCAACATGAGAATTGTTGATATTAACATTAATTTTCTTTGAGTTACATTCCAAAAACCTTTGCATCATTTTCATTCTATGACTGTAAAAACTTGTGTAAATGGAATAAAAATAATGCATTCAGGAAATGAGAAGAGGGAAAGAAAACAGTTACATGGAAAGCTCAATAGACTAACATATGAGAATAGCATCAAAAAATAAGATTTGGTGTAATTCTGAAATAACGTATAGCACTTCACAAAGTGTTATACCTTAATTCACAGAGTTATACCCTTTTTGTATAAATACTTGATATAAAGTAGAAAGTGTTTTTCACTTGGTCATAAATTAAATCAAGTATATGCAAACAAAATTTGCACAAAAAGTATCTTCAAGACTAGGCCACTTGAATATAAAGGCTAATGACTTCACATTAATTGTCTTAGCATCTCACAATGCAAAGCACACATCCTTTAAGGTGAGTGTAATGCTGTGTATTATGGGAAGGGCCACTACAACACTAGTTAGTTTTGAACTTTATTGAGCTACTCTTCAGGTACATGGAGGGGGGGGGGCACACCTCTCTCTCTTGAAAAACTCTGAACTTAATGATCATTTTAAATCACATTAAATAACCCCAAAGGTTCACTATTAAACTCATCACTCCTGACCTGAATTGTTGCAGGACAGAAAATTCAGTGGTGGGTCCACTTTATGATAGGCAAAAACCTGCTACTGAATAAAACCACTATTCCCTAGGAAGCAAGACCCAGAAGAGATACTAAAGTTAAATTTACCATCATTCTGGCTACTTCACTTGGAAAGATACTATTTATAAACAGACTAAGGTGTGCAGCTATGGGCTCTCCCTCTCTTTCTAGCCAATTATTATACGAAGCATTTTGTAAATGCATGTTCTTGATACTGCTATTATCAAGTCCTTCTAATGGTACCCTTTCTTTCTCAGTTTATAGAAAACCTACCCATACAGCTAGATGCATACACAACCCCCCCCACCCCTCCTTTAAACAACATGACATTATCAAAACCCTTGTCAATAGAGCCTTCAAGCTCTGTTCTAATGAGGCTGAACTTTTTCTGCTTTATTTGCAAGACTTTCCTGTGCAATGGCTACAATGCCAAAAAAAGATCAAATTAATTGTTCCTCCCATTCCTCTCACCATGCTGACTATAGTAATACTATCATTGTTCCTTATATCTGAGGAACATTAGAAAAAATAGTCAGAACTCTAAACAAGTACAATCTCTGCAGGGCATTCAAACCTTATCTAAAGCTGGTTATCCTCATCCATTCTCCCAAGGATCCTCTACCTTCCTCTTTCAGTTAAGTTCCTTGTTCTGCAATTTATCTTATTATGGACAAACTGGGAGATCTGCTAACATCTGCCTAGAAAAAACATAAAAAATACATCTGTTGGCATAAGTATAATCAGTCAGGGCTTGAGAACTAATCATTGGATACCTTTCACAGTATCAAATGAAAAAACTACACCACAAAAAATACACATTTTTTTAGAATTAGCAGCAGATTTAAACACCCTAATCTTAATAAATACAAATGAATTAAACTTCCTAAGATTTGGGAAACTTTAATTCTCAGGCTTATGAATTAAGGTCCAACACAGCTAAGGCTAGCCAACAGCACCCACAGAGGGTGCTGTCCCTATTTATAGGACTTTGGCTTTCAGTCTAGTATTTTCCTCTTATTGTTTGTGCAAATTTGTGTGTTTTTGCAATTTTAATATTATTTCCCTGACTATGACTCAGTGACAGATGAAATATAGGAGTGATTAAACATGTGCTGTTTTTATTCCATTAAAGCTCATAATGAATGCAGGAGCCATATTTTCCAAATACACATACTAAAAAAGGTTAATGCTTTATTATTAAAATATTCTGTATAAGAGCTAGTTGTAGAGTTTTATCATGGGTTAAACTAAACTTGCCAAGAAATTATATTCTTCTTTAATCCTTTATTCAAGTGTAGGCAAAGAGAATTTGCATATGAAGTATCTTCACAACTAGGCTACTTATATAGAGAGGCTACTTGGAAATATATGACTTCTGCATTACTTCAACCTTGGTATGTGTCTGGCTCCCACTACCAAGATCTCAGGTTGAAACCAGTCTGGGTAGTTGGTCCTACCCATAATGCATAACATACACACTTGAAAGGATGTGTGCATTGCATGGTGTTATACTAAGACAATTAATGTGAATCATTAGCCTAGTCATGAAGTTACATGCAAACTTTGTTTCTTACATTTCGATCAAGATTAAACAGGTGCCAGGAGAGTAACATGGAACTTTTTCTGGTCTTCATTGATTTGGAAAAGGGCTCTGACAGAGTGTCCCAAGAAAAGAGATATGGAGAAGCATGAGAAAGAAAATGATTCCAGAAACATACTAGGCATATATGATATTAGTAAAACAAGGGTGAGATGTGGAGCAGGAATCTGAGGCATTCCCAGCCAGGGTTCATCAAGGGTCAGCTTTGGGCCCTTTCTTATTTGTCATGTTCCTGGATCTGTTGAAAGAGACAGTAAGAACTGAATCACTCTGAACAATGTTTGTGTGGTGATCTGCACAAAGTCTGAGCAGGAAGCAGCTTGAGTAATGGAGGAAGACCTTGGACAGAAATGAGTGGAGGAGGTTGATCTGCTGCAGTGATCCTACTTGAAGGGGAGAAAGAAGCTTTATATTAAACAAGAATATAAATTCTTGTAAGTTTAATTTAATCTGATGAACTATTAACTATTCAGGAATTATCCTAAACATCATGTCAGCTCAAAATTTGAGCATTATATTAGATGTAAATTATAGTGTTTTATATAAATAATCATTGCAGAATTTTTCCAGCTTGTTTAATAATTCATAAATTTATAGTAAATCCAATAATAATTATAGTTACACTTAATGCCCTTATTTTAAGAAATGATGAGTAAAGCTTTTTACATCCAAGTAAAGGGCTTAAAAATAAGGAGACTGACCAGAATCAGTCAATACTACTGACATCAGGTTTTGCCAAGATATTTCATCTTTAACCATCATAATGGCCTTGACATGCTTATAATTTGTAATTACATGGATGTGAAGTGCCAACTTATGGATATTATAGAAAAGAATATGAACCATATATTTTTGATATACATGCTTCATATCTAATATTGTACATTTTTACCCGTGTATGGAAAAACTGATGACCAAAAAATGTATCGAATTGAACACTGCAAGGACCTCATTAAAACTGCTTGTAAGGATTCAAACTTCCTTGAAATGATCGTTACTGGTGACAAAACATGGTGTTTTGAGTATGAGCCTGAAATAAAACGCAGGGCTGAGTGGAGATCACTAGAAGAGGGGCATCTGAAAAAAAGTTGATTGGAGGTCAAAAGTAAAGACCATGCTGATTTGTTTCTACGATTCCAAGGGCATTATCCACAAAGAATTCAATCCACCTGGCCAAACACTCAATGGTGAGTTTTATCTCAAAGTTTTGAAGCGATTGGTAGCAAGAATTTGTCACGTATGGCATGAATATCATGATGCCTGACCGTTCGTCGAAACACACTGTTACTCTTGGCACTATAACTCGGCTTCTAATGAAACAAATGTCATAAACAGTTGACACCACACTAATGAAGGTTGCTGCTTTTGACAACAAAAAGATACAACAGGTGGCACCACTAGTTTCTTCTATTTTCGAAAAGTTCGGTTTCTTTTTGGACAAAGGATGTAAACTCTTTGAAAGACTTATTTATATTAGAATAAACTCCACTATTTTTAAATATGTTCCAATAGAACAACCTAGCTTCAGACCAAATCGTGACCAGTTCTCTCTCTAGTAACTCACATAGAAGCTGGTTTTCAAAAAAAGGTGTAAAAACACCAGCAGCGTTTATTGATTTGTCAGAAGCTTTCGACACCATCTGGAGACAAGGCCTTCTATATGAATTATATAAAATTATCCCATGTACAACAATAGTCCATATTATTAACAATATGCTAAGAGATAGAAGATTTATAATGGCTATAGGTAATAAAACTAGCAGCGAAAGGAAGTTAAATAATGGATTATCACAGGAATCTGTTTTATCTCCCTTATTATTCAATCTGTACATATCTGATCTTCCCGTCACTACATAAAGGAAATTTTGTTATGCCGACTATATAGCAATAACTGTACAGCATAAATGCATAAGTCATACAGAAGAAATTCCAAAAGCAGACTTAACTATACTGGATGAATATTTTAATAGATGAAGACTCTGTTATAAGAGCAAAACAGTAATATCTTGTTTTCATCTAAATAATAACTTGGAAAATGTGGAACTAAAAATTGAATTGAACAATACTATACTTCCATATAATAAATTCCCTAGGTACTCGGGAGTCACACTTGACCATTCCCTCACTCTCAGGCAACATCTTTCAAACTTGGCATACAAACTAAGGACACATAATAATATTCTACAGAGACTCTGTGGAACTACCTGGGGTTCAAGAGGTCTTCAGCAACAGCCCTTGATTTGGTATTCTCAAGTGCTGAATATTGTGCTCCTGTGTGGCTAAATAGCCCTCACACAAGGATTATCAATTCTCAATTGAATAATAATACCTTAAGATTAATTACAGGTTCTATTAGATTGAGTCTAATATATTGGTTACCTCTTTTAGCAGGCATTATCCCTACAGAACTATGTAGATTGAATTCTTTAGTCAGTGAATTTCAAAAAATTGTTGGTAATCCAAACCTACCTATTCATCAGGATCTCCCAACTCTTAATGTCAAAAGATTGAAATCTCGCCATCCATCACTATGAGCAGCAGAAGAACTAGTGCTAAACAATTTAAATCCTTTATCAAAGTGGGAGGAAATATGGAAGGAAAAATTCGAAAGAAACATTTGCATAATATCTTTAAAGGTGATCAAATCATTATAGGATCGGATCTACCTTGCAAAACCAGGACAGTACTAAATAGGATTTGGACAAACCATAGCCTATGTGGAGATACTCTCCATAAATGGAACAGACAATCATCTCCAGAACTGTGGTGCTCCATGATAGACTATGCAACATATTGTAAAAGAATGCACCTTCCGTGCTTATCAGAATGATAAGCACGGAATGGAATGACTTTTTACAAGCAGCTCCTGAAGCTGTGACCTGGATTACGAACTTAGATCTGAATTTATAATGATATATATATGTTTTTTTTTCCTTATTATAACATATTAAGACTTTTACTTTTATTTATTTTATTTTTATTTTCCAACTCCTTGGATTAGATCTATGTTTTCCTTCAAAGTTTTTAACTTAAAATATTTTAAATTCTTCAATCCTGTTAATATATAATGACATCATGATTCTCTTTTTTAAGATCATGTTTTTGCCATGAGCTATGTATGTATGTATGTATGTATGTAAGTAATGAAAAAATTAAATAGCAGTAGTCCAAGAGCAGAACCCTGCAGCACACCATTAATCACAGACCTTCTTTTGGACTATACTCCTGAATAAACTACTCTATGATATCTCTCCAACCACTCTCCTATCCATCTCACCAACCCTATATGGTATCCTATCAAAGGTATTAGCAAAGTCCAGATTATCACTGTAAACCCATTACCCTTATCCAATTCAACTCATTGTATTATAAAACATCTACTGTTCACAAAACTTGGAGGAAAGACTAAAATGATTCATCTGCAAAGAGTACATTAGCCCACTGGAGTCTTGTCCAAATTTTATGGATACAACAGCATAATGAAAATGTGCTCTATGAAGAGCTGTAGATAAAGGGACACAGACTACAGTCGCAAATGTCTTGCCACAGTTTGTCAAGATATGTGCATACCTGTTCTTGAAAGGAGCTGACTTGTAAGCTGACCTGCCATGGTACATCAATTATGTTTTGCTGTTATAATCAAAAATCTGTCTTCATGCTCCATGTTAGAGCAAGGTTGCAATCTTCAGAAATAGCATTTGTCCTTAGATTTTGGAGACTAGTGGATTTGATCCATATGCCATTTAGGTGGTTAAAAAGCATGAATTCTAAATTTAATGTTATGTGTAGCAGTAATATATTATTACTTTATTATTATTATTAATATTATTATGCAGCAAACTATATAAAAATCAGCTAAATAATACTGCAACAGAAGTAATCAAAAGAATTAAAAGAAATCTCTCCACCAGCAGAGATCTTTGAAAATTACATCTTGGAAGAGGAGGTGAATAAGGCTATAAAGCATCTCAAGAACAACAAGAGTCCTGGAGATGACAACATAATAGGCAAGATGCTATAATATGGGGGAGAATCAATTGTAAAAGAAATGCATAACCTATGTAATGAAATATGGAGATCAGGGTATGTCCCTGAAGAGTGGAAAAAATTAGTCTTGGTTGATCTTCATAAGAAAGGCAGTGCTTTAGCATGCACCAATTACAGAACTATTGCATTAATGAGTCATCTTGGCAAAGTACTGATGAAAATACTAATAGAATGCCTGAAGGGTGATATGGAGACACATCTTCCTGATGAGCAAGCCGGATTTCAAAAAGATCGAAGTACAGTGCAACAAATACTCGCACTAAGACCAACAGCAGAGAAAGTTTGAAGAAAGAACAAAAAGATATACTACTGTTTTGTGCATTTCCAAAAAGCATTTGATAATATTGACCAAAATATAACATGGGCTGTCTTCTTGAAATCCGATGGTATGGACCAGGGACGGCTCGTGCATAGGCACTGCATAATTGCAGCATCCCCAATTTTTCTCGATATACAAATATATTTATTAATTTATTTATATTTGCTTGTAATATTTAATTTTATCATCAACAATCCTATACAATTCTCTTATTTTGTATAAAATATAATAAAAATCCATCTTGTAGCACTTAGGAGGGTGAAGGACAGTAGCAGCACTGTGTTTACCACAGTGTCATATTGTTAAGTGCGCAAACATATGCACGTCATAGTGAGATGTGAGCTATTAGCTTAATGCGGCATTGTCCGTCGCGCAGTTCCACTGTTGTTTATATGCAGTTTGTGCCAGTAGTAGAGTGTTCGTAGTACTTATTGTGTTTACTCTGGCTCTTTAAATATTTGGACATTACAATTTAAAGACAACATTTGTTATAGTAATTTTGAAGTAATTTTGAATTATACTAAACTGTATCATTTTAGCGATAATAAACAACGTTTTTTCATGAAACAAAACAAGAAGAATATATTTTATTTTTAAGTAATTTTGAATTATACCAAACTGTATCATTTTATCAATAATAAACAATAGTTTTTCATGTTTAATTTTTTTTTTAATTTTTACCATAATTTTGATAATTTATCCAATACACTGTATACACTGTACTTACAGTGTGGATGTATATTTCAAAAGTTGTAGCACCCCACAATTTCAAGCCACGAGCTGCCACTGGTGTGGACAATTAATTGATCTGCCTGAAAAGATATAAACAGCCAAGCACAAGCAAAAATCAAGATAGCAGGTGCAACTGGAGATTGGTTTGCCACTAGTCAAGGCACAAAACAAGGGTACCCAATATCACCAATCATCTTCATCACACATCTGGGACAAACAATAGATAAGATTAAAGAAGAAGGTGGAGGCATTTCAATAAATGGTATGAGAATAAACTACCTCTGCTTTGCAGATGACATTGCCCTGATTGAAGAAGACACAGCAAGGCTGGAACAGACATTGCAAACACTATACACAGAAGGAAAAAGATATGGACTAAATGCCAACTTTGAAAAAACTAAAACAATGATGTTTGGACAACAGGAGTTAAGTTACTGAACATAGTTAATATAGACAAATTTCAACTGGAAAATGTGGAATATATCTTGGATGCCACATGACGCATGATTTGGACCCCAAAAAAAGAGACAAAAATTAGAATAGCCATGGACAAATATGGAAGAGACTAGCTATAAAGAAGCAAACTAAACTACGCATTGTAGAAACCTGTATCTTCAGCAGCATGTTCTATGGATGTGAGGCCAGGGTACTCCCTGAGAGAATCTGAAAGGAGGATATTAGCATTTTAGAGGAAGTGCTATAGAAAGATCTTGAGAATAAGCTGGATCCAGAAAGTGAGGGAAATCTACAGACGAATATAACCAAAAGAAAACCTGATCCAGAAAATAATAAAGGAAACTACATCTTTTTGGCCATATATGTAGAATGAACGATGAGAGGAAAATAAAAATGCTGCTGTTTGGGATGATTGAAAGAAAGAACAAAAAAGGATACAAAACAGAGAATGGGGCGATGACATTATCAAATGATGCAGAAACTTTATAAACAAACTGCGTCATCTTGCTCAAAATAGAATGCAATGGAAGAACCATATCAGGATGGCATCAGACACCTATGGGCATTGGACCCATGGTTGTTGATGATTATTATTATTTGACACCTCCAGGGAGTTAAAAGACTCATCGAGGGAGGGCACCTGCTCTACAACTGTCTCCACCACTCAATCCACCAACTGACTGCAACTACACCAATGCGATCTACTGCCAACCACCACTGCTACTATTTCCACAGACAATCACAAACATCTCCATGCCCACGGTGGGATTCGAACCCGCAGCCCTTTGGCTGGAGAGAGGATACGCTAACCACTTGGCCAGCCTGGCTGGCCATATAGATTACATGAATAGAAAATTAATTTATAGCACTTTATTTAATTACTTTACTCACTTCATTTTAAAATCGAAATTCATTATTAAAATGTATTGTGAAATAATTTTTCCACAAGAGGGAAGAACATTTGATAACATTTAGAAGTGATAACAACAATTCACAGATTGACTACAAGAAAACATCTTAAGGAAGTAACAAATTGTAAGGTAATCCCAACAGATCAAGTGGTGCAGCAATAGCAGCTGTTGTGCGCAGACTTTAAAATAAGGTCGAAAATAAGAACCTTTGGAAGCAATGGGATGAGGGAAATTAAGTGGTTTAGCTTAAAAGAAGAGAGTGTGTGAGGAATTGTTTTAAGGAGAGGGTGCTAGAAAGGATTTTGAATGGACTAGAAAGTGTACAAGATTAGTGGAGACATAATTCAAAAGCAATTCTGAGCTGTGAAATCGAGGTGCTTGATGAAACATCTGGAAAGATTAGAGAGCAGAAGGAGGGTTGGTAATGGTGGTGGAATAATAATGTACAAGAAGCAGTGATGGCTAAGAGGAAGGCAAAGCAGAAGTGGGTGAGGATAGAGAGGAATGCACAGAGAGAAAAAGCGAGAAGGCAAGAGAGTTGTTGCACAGGTGAAGGCCATAACATATCAAGATCTTTATGATCAATTAGAAACAAAGGAAGGACAGAGAAAAATTTATCGATTGACAAAATGTAGAAATAAGGCATCAAAGGACATCTTACATGTGAGACAGATCACAGACTCTGGAAGAAGAATATTAAGGAAAGATGTGGATATAAGAAACAAATGGAGAATATACTTTGAAGGGCTTATGAATGAGGAAAATGCAAGCACTCACAGAGAAGATGGGCAGCTTTATAAGAGGATGGTGCAGAACATCAGTAGAGTGAAAGTAAAGGAGGCCATAAAGAAGATGAATGGAGTATCGGGAAAATATACATGAGTGGAGGGAGGGGGGAAGTACTCTTGTCCACATCTACTAGGGTAAAAGACTAAGAATTACAGAGGAATAAAGTTGATGTACCACACAATGAAAATCCTAGAAAGGGTTCTTGGTGGAAAACTGAGGAAGGAGGTGGAGATTGCAAAGGAGAAATTTGGCTTCATGCCTGGTCGATCGACAACAGATGCTATATTTTGGTTACGGCAGATGATGGAAAAGTTTCAAGAAAGACAACAGGAACTACATCTGGTGTTTATTCATCTGGAGAAAGCGTATGATAGAGTGGCAAGGCAAGTTTGGAGGTGTCTGAGGGAGAAGAAGGTACTGGAGAAGTATGTCAGGTTAGTGCAGATGTACAGAAATATGAAGACAAGCGTTTGGATCTGTCTGGGAGAGACAGAAAGTTTTCAAGTGACAGTTGGCTTGCATCAATGGTCAGCATTAAGTCTGTTCCTGTTTAATATTGTGATGAGGGTGGTGACGGAGGAAGTGAGACGTTCCTTGGACAATGTTGTATGCTGATGACATTGTGTAGAATCGAGAAGAAGTGGCAGCTAAACTGGAAAGGTGGAGGAACGTACTGGAAGAGAGAGGTATAAGACTGAGCAAAAGTAAGACAAATCTGGAGCTGGAAGGAAATGTCATCAGGAAGGTTAGGGACTTTAAATACTTAGGTTCAACAGTGAAAGAGGATGGAGAGGCTGAGAAGGAAGTGGGATGCAGGATATATGTGGGATGGAGGAACTAGAGAGAGAGAGAGAGAGAGAGAGAGATGGCTGGAGTGCTATGCAATAAGAAGAGTTGATCAATCTAAAAGGCAAAATTTACAAGACAGTAATGAGATCAGCCGTGACGTATGCTACGGAAACTGTGGCAATGAGGAAAAATAACATCAGCAGGATGGAGGTAGCGGAGATGAGAATGCTTAGGTGGATGTGTAGTGTGACCAGAAAGGATTGTCAGAGAAATGACTATGTCAGGGGAATGGTGAAGGTTACAAACTTAGGAGCGAAGATACAGGAGCAAGGTTGAGATGGTTTGGTCATGTGATGATGGGGGGGGGGGGATGAGTATGTGGGAAGAAAGGTCATGCAGATGGATGTGCAGGGAAGGAGGAAGCACGGGCAGCCAAAGAAGAGATGGAAGGAGTTGGTGGAGGAGGACTTGAGGATGAAGAACTTGGACGTCTGGTTACAGCCCAAGAAAGGAGGATGAGAACAGTGACCCTACTTAAGTGGGACCTGCAGAAGAAGAAGATTATTAAAATGTATAAAAAGAGTATCAAGGATTAAACATGCCAGCTATCCATTTCTTAAACAAAATTCATTTTGGCAAAACTTCTGTGCAGAATTTCATAATCTTTTCTTTTGAGTTCTGATCATGGGCTATAAATATCCCAAGCACACTATATACATATATATCCATTTCTTAAACAAAATTCATTTTGACAAAACTTCTGTGCAGAATTTCATAATCTTTTTTTTTGAGTTCTAATTATAGGCTATAAATATCCCAAGCACACTTTATATAATATCAACACATCATGCATATGAGTTGTGAATTCACCGAAGATTTCAATAAGCAATTAAATGTTGTATGTTGTAAAAATGCTTTTTTATGAGAGATATTCTTACTGTGTCATGTGTACCATTTTTTAAAAATTAATTTACATTGACAAAATTAACTAAGCCTGGTAACATTATTTTACCAGGCTTAGTTTCAAACTACAGAAACCAAAGAATGAACAATTCTACAGCTTTTAAACTATATACTTTGTCAAAGCTTAAAAACTTAACTTAAGAAATGCATAATAGTATTACCTTAGTTCTAGGCTAAAAGGATGAGGAGGCCTATTTCAAATAGCTAAGATATCAATATTACCACAAGCAATATGGGCATTTTAATGAGAATAAAAAAAAAAAATCCAGTCTACTTCATGATGCAATGAAATCAAAAACTGTTATCTCTCTATTAGACTAAGCTAACTCACCTTTCATTTGAGAATATACGAATCAAGTTGTTGCTACAGAGGTTTAAGTTTGGTTGGAATATGGATGAGGAAACTATGTAAGATAAGTGTCCTTTAAATGTATGTTATTGGGGTGAAAAATTCTGATATCTCCCTTTATCCACATGGCTTATCTTGAACTGAAAAAATGCTTATAATGGTTCTTTGCATCCTCAAATGGAAAATAAACAATTGCCTTTTTTTTTTTTTTTAAACATTTTATCATTATACCGTACACAAATATCAATTTAAGACTTGCTTAGCAAAAATGAAAGTAATGTTTAATACTATATTACAAGCATTGGTAAATTAGTCTGAGTAGTCCCCCCCCAAATAACAACACAAAGAATGCATATGTACCTTTTTAGTGTCAGGCCACTGGATTTCAATATCATGTCTCATGATGATAACATCTCTTTCTCCTGATTCTGAAAAATAAAAGTTTTCTAAACTTTAACATTTGAAGTTATAATATTTTAAAATTCCAAAGAAAAAATTCAAATAAATCTTAGATTAAGAGACTGAAGGTTATTTGCAGATGGTACAATGCTAAGAGTCATTAGAAGAATAGTACTGATGAAGTGCCTCTTCAGGAACTTCGAACAGGGAGAAAAGACAGACAAAAGAGTGGAAATACCATGTTAGCAAAGTTAAGTATGAGATTCTGATTTGGAGAATTTAGAGATGGGAGGCTATGTATTCTATAATTGTGACATTATTAGAAGAAATGAAGGAGGCAAGTGATGACAGACAGGAAGTTAAAATTCGGAGAACAATGAAAAGATAGTAGTACATCCTTACTCTACTAATTTTCAGAACAGGGTACAAACAGTGGATAATAAAGCTTGATCAGTTGGTTGGTTGATTTAAGGTTTACTGATGCAAGGACAGCAATATGCATGGTAATTATTAAGCATTTTATAAGGCAAAAAAATATGGTAATTCTTTGTAAAAAGTTAAAAACATCTGATGGTGTGTATATGGCTTTGCCAGATAAGTAAAAATTTCCTTCCTCTATCTTGTGTGAAGTATCACTCCAACTGAATATGACGAATGATAAGATGAACATTACATTTTTCACACAAAAGTGGATCAAGCCCTCAGTAGACAAGATGACTGTGACCTACATGGAGCTTAGCAAGAATAACTTTCTTTTTTCTATTTCTACATTGACTAGACTTCCAATGCTTAATATCATGCAATTTGTTTATCAGCGCTTCCTGCCATATGACTGCCACTGAGAAATTAGCTTTAATCTTTTAAAATGTCTATAGACTCTCCAGGGAACTGTCAAATAGTACATGGAAAAAGTATGAGCTGATCTAGCAGCTGCATCTGCAGTATCATTTCCCTTAATTCCAATATGGCTAGGAATCTAGCCCAAACATAGAAATTTAATTGAAAGTTTATTTTTCACTTGGTTAGACTATAATAAATTTAGTTTAATCCTTTTTCCAAGTGTGAGCAAACGAAGTTTGCACCTGAAAGTATCTTCAGGACTGGGGTAAGGTGGTACAACACCAGGACAACTCGTTGCAAAGGTGGAGCAAGCTAACAGCACTCCTATCTCAGTATCTCCCATAATACAAAACACATCTCCTTGCAGATATGTATAATGTTATGCATTAAGGGAAGGGCCACTACCAGACTACGTTCGACCTTTATTGAGGTCTCTTCAGTGGGAGCCAGGCCCAAGTGGAGATACCAAACGATAGCAAAGTTGCCAAACGGTGTCACACCGTTTGGCAACTCCTATAGGTAGAGATGACCTTGCTAATGCTTCTGCCTGGTATCTCCACTTGGGCCTGGCTCCCACTGAAGAGACTTCAATAAAGGTCGAAAGTAGTCTGGGTAGTGGCCCTTCGCTTAATGCATAACATTATACATATCCGCAAGGAGATGTGTTTTGCATTATGGGAGATACTGAGATAGGAGTGATATTAGCTTGCTCCACCTTTGCAACGAGTTGCTGGTGTTGTACCACCTTACCCCAGTCCTGAAGATACTTTCAGGCACAAACTTTGTTTGCTCACTTGGATAAAGGATTAAACTAAATTTATTAAAGAAATTTAGGGTCTTCATTTTGTACAACAGTTGTATGTAATACCTCACAAGACACTGGATGTAGATTATACATAGGAGAGAATATGGCCTGTAAAGAACTCAAAGAGTGTGTATAAATTACACACCACTCATAGCAATTTTCTTTGGATAATGAAGATAATGGATGGTGGAACAAACCAGAGGAAATTTGAGAGAATATAATGTGCAGTGTTTCGTATATTGGAATGAGAGAACCAGATGTAATTAGTTTGAATTATGTCAAAGCAACTATAGCTATGAAATGAGTAAACAGGCATACCCATGTCATGCACCATCTTAGGTTCCAGACCACTGCTGTAAAGCAAATTTTGCCATATAGTGAATCAGTCTCCCCCCCCCCAACTGTAGATGCATGGAATAGTTTAATAATATTTGTAAATGATGTAAATAAAACATTTAGTTATGTCAGATTTAGAATAATTTTTGCAAACAAAAACATTTCTCTCAATAGCTAGCTTGGTTTAAATGAACACACCAATCAGTTTGGTCATCAATCTATATCACTAAAAGTTTTTCCCATTTTGGCAATAAGACTGTCATGTTTATGGATAACTGTAGTATCAACTAATGTAGTACCTTTAATTATCTTAGCTTTGTTCTTTAACAATTGCAACAACAGTAGTGTAGGTAAGCTCGGTCTGTGGCCTATTTCAGTGTTCAATATACTATCATCAACAAATTTAATAATTTTAATCTTAGCATGTGTAATGTAAAGAAAGAATTAACCAGGAATCAGTAATAGAAAAAAATTTGAAATATAAACATAAATGGAACATGTTGAAGAATGAAAACAGAAAGATTACCAAAACAAACCTTATATTACAAACTATTAGGAAAAAGAAAACCAGGACGTTGAATCTTTTAAGAGATTCCACGATGACTTCTAAGGCCAGAACAGGCCACTCTGGGCCTAAATTTCTTTGATAGGCATGATGATGATGTGTAATGCAATAGGTTTATGGGTTTCCTTTTCACTGGAAGCAGCACTCTTTTCAATGTCTGCCATTATTAACAACAATAAAATTAAATATGAGTGAATGCAGCACTATAGAAATGGGCACTGGTCATAATTGAAAAGTGCCTCAGAAGCTGATTGTAGTAAAGCAAAGCATCATAAGGTGAGATATTACTGTATCTAAATGCACATCTTTTCTAAAAAGTTTGTTTTTTTGAACAGGAATACCAACAGAAGAATAGATCACATACAATGAGTATCAACTTTAATGAAGTGCTGTGATAATAAAATCTAAGTGCAAGGAAAAAATGGAAGGCCAGGCCAACAAAGAATATGCAAGTGGAAGATAAGTACTTAATATACTGTTTTATTTTTTCTTTCTTTATTTTTCTTTAGCATGTAATAAAAGTGCACTAGCTGTGGTGCTCTGCACATGCACATGTGTCGGAACAACAGAAAGTACTGTGCATTTTTTGAAGTCAAAGAATGGCATACCATGTAGATAGTCTTTATGTAAAGAAAAGAAAGAAATGCCCATTATGGCAGATGATCATATTGTGATGTAAGTAATTCAAATATGGTGTTTAATATCTTCTTACTAATTCTGTAATGGACTGTGTTATGTACTGTAAATCTTATCCCCAGGCCTATGTACTTGGTGTTTTACCATGATATGCATTTGAAACTTAAGATTTATTTTAGCATTTAAAATGAATCAGATCAAGAAATGGCCAATATTTTATTATCAAAGTGTGTGTGCATGTGTGAGAGAGAAATTCAATATAAACAAACCACTTCAACAACTATATAAAATGACTTTTACTCTCTCTCACACACACATTCAAATTATTGGATTGTCATTTTCTAATATCAGTTAATTTTGTCCTTATAGACATTCTATAACAGTCAATTAATAAATCAAGAAATGAAATTATCTATAGTTCAAGAGAAAATGATTAATCTTATCTCAGCTTCTAAATATATGCTTTCTTAAGAAATCTTAATCTGTTGACTTTTTCCAAGAGAAACAGAAAATAGCAACAGCAAATGTTCCTTCATGGTCATACATAATGAACAATGACAATCTATACCGTCACTTTTCATTATGGATTACTGAAAAAATATTCAGTCCCTGATTACATATTAATGATTTCTTTCACAGGTTATAACTGTATAAAGATGAATGGGTAAAATAAAAATAATTAATAATAATAAAACAATTTCCTTGGGACATTTGTGCCTTTCTAATTGGCAACTGTCAGATCCATAAATTATTATCTGACATCTGCATTGTGGGGGGGTACTCTCCTCCACCACACACAACTCATTGTTTCTCCTGCTTAATCCTTCAACTATAAACAACTGAACTACCATCAACAAACAATTTCAACTATGATCACCACTAACATCATTTCTGTCTGTAAATTGGGTGTATTCTTTTGACTGATTTGTCTATATGCGGGATGAAAAACTGAGTTTCCAGATCATTATATGTTCACTGGGCATCCACAGATGCCATATGGTCACTCCAATGCTCAGCAATATGCCACACCAGACCTCGCCATGTAGTCCTGTTGTATGCTTTTCTGGAGGCTTCGGTAGAACTCTAGAAAAGTCCTACTGATCTTTTCTAACACCCATTCATTTGTACACCTTTCAGTATATCCTCTAAACATCACATCTCAAAAGCAGCTATCCTTTTTTTTTATCTGACTTCTTTAGGCTCCAAGTCTCACATCCATAAGTTGCTATTGGAAAAACAACTGCATCGAAAATCCTCAACTTTGTTCCCATGGAAATAGGTCTCTCCCTCCAGATTTTAGACAAGTATCTGATTGTTGTTTTAGCCATTCCTAATCTTCTCCTGATGTTTTCTGAACAGCAATTCTTCACATTAATAATGGATCTCAGGTACTCCAACTTGCTGACTACCTCAATGCTCTCCGTTAAGGTGCACTTGTTTCTCAAGAGCTTCCCTGTTTGAATTTCCTTTGAGAACCACAATCTTTGTCTTGCTAGGATTGAGTTGAAGTCCTCTGTTAACTAATCTAGTTAACTTTATCAAGAATTTACAGCAGAAAAGGGGGGGGGGATATGCTACCTCTGTGTGAAATACATTAAATGGTTCTCTTTTCAATTGGTAACCACAAAGGTTCAGATCACATTTACCACTCAAGTTAAATTAGTTCATCCATAGGAACTCTCAAAATATCAAACACAGAAAACCAATATTATTACAATGAGACACCTCCAGGGAATCCACAGACTCATCAAGAGAGGGCACCTACTCTACATCTCTCTCTCTCTTTCTACCACTCAATCCACCAACCACAACTACACCAACGACATCTACCGTTCATCACCACCACTAGTATTTATAGAGACGATCACAAACATCCATGCCTACAACGGGATTTGAACCCACAGCCTTCTGGCTGGAGAGTGGATATGCTAACCACCTAATAGGCCAACAAGACTGGCTATTACTTCCTTGTATATATTTCTCTTAAGAGAATTCTTGGCATATGAGATGTTCTTCTCATATCACAATATATCATAGTCATCATTTTCCACCGCTGCAACTCCATGAGTAACATCATGACTTGTAGGCTTCTATAGATTATATTAAATTACTGCATTTATCAGTAGCACAAACAAAACTAAACTTCTTTCACTTGATGCTTAATATAACTGTAATTTAATATAATCTATAGAAGCCTACAAGTATGTTAGTTCTAATGATATAAGAGGTTATGCATGTTCTATTGATTTTGCTTCCTGCTGCCATTAAATGTAACAAGGGATTTACTGTAAGGTATGGTTAGACTTATGGTATCACTAGTTTTCTATCAATAATGAAACCATAAATACTGCAGCTTCATATAATATTTACAATGGACTACTGTTCCAAAAAGATTGCCTAAAATTTTATAACAATGACAGTTATATAAAAATTTCTTTTTCTAATTACAATTAATTTTACTAACAATAGTCTGTCCAGGAAATGACAATCAAGGAAAAGAAGGAGTAGCCATAGTATTCAACACAAAACACGAGGCTAATCTTCTTGAATGGCAGGCAGTCTCAAGTACAGTGATGAGGGCTAATATCAGAATGGGGAATTGGACAATGAGACTTATTTGGGCCTATGGTCCCACAGAATGTTCTACTAAGGAGAAGTGGAGGAATTTTTTTGAGGCTTTAGAAAAAGCAACTGACACAATGAAAAAGGAAAAGTTCGTCCTTGTTGGGGATCTAAATAGCAGAGTAGGAAATGATTGTCAGACATACAAAAATATTTTGGGAAAATTTGGACAAAAGAGCAAAGCTAATAATAATAATGGCAAATACCTGTTGGATTTCTGCTCAGGACATGGACTGGTTATTACTAACACCATGTTCCAACATAAAAATGTGCACAAAATCACATGGAGAGAAGAGGCAAGGAATAAGAAAAGTCTCATTGACTATGTTATTGATGATAGTGATGTCTTCTCCCTGGTGCAGGACACCAGAGGGTACAGAGGATTTGAAATTGGAAGTGATCACTATTTAGTCTTCAGCAGGATAAAATTGAATTTCATATTGAAAAGAATAACATGTAAGAAAGTTTTAAAGTAATGAGCAGCTTTCAGATGTGAACTGTAGACTAAAATACACAAAATATTATTGAAGAAAAAATGAAAGAGTTTGAGAACAGGAACCAAACCTTGGAGATTCAGTGGCAAGCCTTGAAGAAAACCCTGATTGATTCAGCGAGAGAGGCATGTGGTGAGGATGTCTGCAAGGATAGAAGAATTAGAACTCCATTGTGGACACAGGAAGTTAAAGAGGCAGTGAAGGAAAAGAAGAAAGCATATCAAAAGTTCCTGGCAAATAAGTCAGCTGTTGCTCTTAGAGTGTACAGAGACAAATGTAAGAAAGCTAAACACTGCATAAAACTAGCTAAACAAAAGTCATGGGAGGACTTTGGCAAGAACATAGAAAATAAATATCAAGAAGGTGGTAAGATATTCTAGAGATTGTTGAAGAACCTTAGAAATGGAGGAAAGATGCTGTTAAAGGAGTTAGAGATATGACATGAAAACAGGAGAAAAAGATATCCTTGAAGTATGGAGTAATTACTTCGAAAAATTGCTAAATGAAACAAGTAGTGATAGCACAGTGGTAAAAAACACTCAACAGGCATGCAGTCAGGAATACATATCCATACTTGAAGTAGAAAAAGCCATCAAAGGCTTGAAATGTGGAAAGGCAGCAGGAGTAGATGATATTCTACCAGAAATGCTGAAGTATGGTGGTATAAAAGTCTTACAGTGGCTGCATTGCATAGTTCAGAAAGCCTGGACAGAGGGACAAATTCTCGATGATTGGAGTAGAGCTCTAATAGTATCCATATATAAAAAGGGAAATAAAACTGAATGTGGGAATTACAGAGGTATTTCCCTGCTGAGTTCTTGGCAAGATCTATGCAAGTATACTTGAGAAACGGTTGAGAAGAATTGTGGAAGAAAAGCTTGGTGAAGAAGCTGGATTCAGGCCAAATAGAGGCTGTCAGGATCAGATCTTCACTTTACGCAAAATAGTTGAGAAAGCATGGGAATATAATAAAGATCTCAATTTGAGTTTTCTAGATCTGGAAAAGGCATATGACAAGGTGCCAAGAGAAAAGCTATTCAATACGATACAGTTATATGGTGTCGATGGAGTATTATATCAAGCAATACTTAGTCTTTATTTGAGTTGTAAGTCAGCAGTTAGAATTGAAGGAAGTACAGGGTGATGGTTTAATGTTAAATCTGGTATCAGACAAGAATATACATTATCCCCTCTGTTTTTCATTATCTATATGGATCACATTATGAAGGAAAGTGGTATTAAACATGATATCAGAATTGGAGATGTTAATATCAGCTCTTTGCTTTATGCAGGCAATGTTATACTTCTAAATAAATCCACTACAAGTTTGTGAGATTCCCTGACTAAATCGAATAACTGTTGTAATGGATGTGGTATGAAGGTCAGCATTAAAAAGACAAAGACAATGAAAATAGGTAGAATTGTTGAAAATGTTAACTGTATTGTGGAACAAGTAATACATTCCAACTACTTAGGCACGATTTTTAGTGAAGATGGTAAATTAAATATGGAAATAGACAACAGAATCAACAAAGCCGGTATGGTAGGAAGTCAACTGAATAAATTCATATGGAATAAGAGAGAAATTAGTCGGAGCACTAAATTAGCTGTACACAAGACTGTGTTCAAACCAGTTTTAACTTATGGATCTGAGAGCTGGGTCAGAAGTAAAACACTTGATCAAAGACTAGAGACCACAGATATGAGAGTCCTGAGAAAGATTAGAGGCGTGAACAGATGGTATCAATGGCAATATCATATTAAAAATGAGGATATTAAGAAAGAACTCGACATTGCCAGCATCCAGGAATGTGTTAGCAGAGCTAATCTCAGGTGGTATGGTCACTTAAACAGAATGGGTGAGGAAAGATTAGCAAAACAAATGTTCTCTGTTCTCTGCCAGGTTGGCAGGAAAATGACCCAGAGGAAGACCAAGATATAGGTGGATTGATACGGTACAAAGTGCCTTGGACGATAGAAATATAAGATCTGATAATGTTGGAGTCTTGACAAGTAACAGACTGACTTCGAGGAAAATTGTAGATAGGAAGTTAGTAATGATGTAAATTTTTCATGTGGTACTATCATATCCTGTACACCTTGAGGGTAGATGTTAGGAATTTGATGATGATTGTCTGTCCATAGACAAATTATGTAAAAACGTTGAAATAAATTTAGATGTCATCACAATGGAACAATTACAGCCAGGCAAAAAATTCAACCAATGAGAACATTTCTGATAATACAATGCTTGCAGAATGATTTGAATAAGCTGGAATTGTGGATATGTGAAGATTGCTGACACTTCAAATTTTAGTAAATATAAAGTTATGCACTTTTATGCAATGAGATATTGAATGATATGTTATGTTGGTGGAATTATTCTAGACGAAACTGACCAGCCTAGGGATACTAGAATGTTAGTAGATAAGAAGAAGTTGAAGTTCAGGGACTACATAGCAAAAATTGCAACTTCAACTCAGAGGAAAATTACATTGCTGAAATAAATATTGGCATGTAAGGACAAAGAAGTAATTTCCTCGTTACAAAGTTTTAATATGATCTCATCTGATTTACTGTGTGTAGTAATCAGATGAGATCACTGACTCATTAAGGAAGGTAAATTCAATCACACTATCTACACTCACCTCCAAATGCAAGCCATTCTAACCAGAGAGGGTAAAAAGTAATGTTAAAGATGATACTAGGACTGTGGAATAGATTATGAAGAAAGATCTACAAACTTCTGAATGAGTCATACAGGATACCAGCATATGGAATTTTTATTTCATGGAATGTGGGGGGGGGAGGATGAGGGGCCATCCATGAAAGTTCAGAATTTATGCAGTCAAAGAAAGGGATGAGAGCTAGATCTCTCTCTCAGTGCAGTGCATGATTGGAATGGCTTACCTTTGGGAGTGGTGAATGCAGGTAGTGTAATTGAATTTGCTTTCCTGGAGACATTTTGCGATAATAATAATCACACAAGACTGTGATAATGGCTTCAACCAGCCAAGTTCTACAATAGGGATATTAAAAACTCATGGAGTGATGAGGCAAATGAATTCTACATCAAGTTTGAGGAGCATGTGGAAACATAATTTAAGAATCCTCTTTCATTTAGATATCCTACAAATATTCTAGATATTCAAAGTCTTTTGATACATGGTATTGTTATGGAGCTAATTTGAAACTTTATTACGAAACTTATGGAAGTGATGATTACAGACAAATTAATGCTGAGAAATTTAGGATGATTATATTAGAGATGATTTGCTTCATCAGTTTATTCGTGTGCTATCCTGTGCTCTAATACTATCAATTTTTTAATTTTTCCTACTAGGCTGATTAATCATTCACTAAGTGAATCTCTTACCGCTTTTAATGTAACATTATTATTACATAAAGATAGTATGGATAACATATGCAAGATTTTATCATCTCACAAAGCATTTCCTCACTAATCATTATTCCAACACCATGGAAGACTACACAAGCTATGATAGTTATCTTGCAGATAGAAACATCTTCCTTTAAACAGCAAATCTTTTAATGAAGTGAAATGGATAAATACACATTTTTTTTAGAAAATTCTAAATTTATTACAGCTTTTACATTTCTCAAACAGAGAAACTAAATGTAAAAGAAATCAGAAGTGACCAAGCAATCAGTTAACATTCATACTGAGTCATTTAGATATTACATGAAAAACCATTGAAAGTGACAGCGCTCTTTAAAAAAAAAAAAAATCTATCTATCTTCTTCTTCTGCAGCTTCTCCCACTTAAGTGGGGTCACTGTTTGTAATGAGTCTCCTCCACACCTTCCTGTCTTGGGCTGTCACCACATCCAATTTCTTCATCTTCAAGTCCTCTTCTATCAGCTCCCTCCATCTCTTCTTTGGCAACCCACGCTTCTGCCTTCCTTGCACATCCACCTGCATGACCCTTCTTCCCACACATTCATCCTCCCTCCTCATCACATGACCAAACCATCTCAACCTTGCCTCCTGTATTTTCGCTCCTAAGTTCATAACTTTCACTGTTCCCCTGACATAGTCATTTCTCAGACGATCCTTTCTGGTCACACCGCACATCCACCTAAGCATTCTCATCTCTGCTACTTCCATCCTGCTGATGTTATTTTTCCTCAAGGCCACAGTTTCTATAGTATATGTCATAGTTGGCCTCACTACTGTCCTATAACTTTTGCCTTTCAGATAGATTGGCACCCTCTTATCGCATAACACTCCAGCCATCTCCCTCCAGTTCCTCCAACCCGCTTGTATCCAGCATTCCACTTCCTTCTCAGCTCCTCCATCTTCTTCTACTGTTGAACCTAAGTATCTAAAGTCTCTCACCTTCCTGATGACATTTCCTTCCAGTTCCAGATCTGTCTTCTGGCCGCCACCCACTGCACAACACATACTCTGTCTTACTTCTGCTCAGTCTCATACCTCTCTCTTTTCCAGTACTTTTCTCCATCTTTCCAGTTTAGTTCCTGCTTCTTCTCTTGAATCTACACACAGCAAGATGTCATCTGCATACAACATTGTCCAAGGCGCATCTTCTCTCACCTCCTCTGTTACCACCTCCATCACAATATTAAACAGAAACAGACTTAATGCTGACCCTTGATGCAAGTCAACTGTTACTTGAAAACTTTCTGTCTGTCCCAAACAGGTCCGAACACTTGTCTTCACATTTCTGTACATTTCGCGCACCAACCTGACATATTTCTCCAGCACCTTCTTCTCCCTCAGACACCTCCAAACTTCTTGCCTTGCCACTCTATCATACGCTTTCTCCAGATGAATAAACACCAGATGTAGTTCCTGTTGTCTTTCTTGAAACTTTTCCATCATCTGCCGTAACCAAAATATAGCATCTGTTGTCGATCGACCAGGCATGAAGCCAAATTGTTCCTTTGCAATCTCCACCTCCTTCCTCAATCTACCATCAAGAACCCTTTCTAGGATCTTCATTGTGTGGGACATCAACTTTATTTCTTTGTAATTTTTACAGTCTTGTGCATCCCCTTTACCCTTGTAGATGGGAACAAGAGTACTCTCCCTCCATTTCTCGGGTATATTTTCCTGTTGGCAAACTTTCATGAACAGGTCCCACAGCAAGTCGATTCCCTCTTCCCCCAGTGCCTTCCATGCCTCCACTGGAATTCTGTCGGGGCCCACCGATTTTCCATTCCTCATCCTCTTCATGGCCTCCATCACTTCCACTCTACTGATGTTCTGCACCATCCCCCTCAGAAGGCTGCCCATCTCCTCTGAGAGTCCTTGCATTTTCCTCATTCAAAAGTCCCTCAAAGTATATTTTCCATCTGTTTCTTATGTCCACATCCCTCCATAATACTCTTCCTTCAGCATCTTTGATCTGCCTCACATACAAGATGTCCTTTGCTGCTTTATTTCTACATTTCGCTAGTTGGTAAATTTTTCTCTGTCCTTCCTTTGTTTCTAATTGATCATACAGATCTTGATATGCCATGGCCTTCGCCTATGCCACAACTCTCTTGGCTTCTTGCTTTCTCTCTTTGTACACCTCTCTGTCCTCTTCCACTCTTGACTCATCCCACTTCTGCTTTGCCTTCCTCTTAGCTGTCACTGCCACTTGTACATCATTATTCCACCACCAACCCTCCTTCTGCACTCTTTCTAATTTTCTCTCTAATCTTTCCAGATGTCTTACCAAGCACCTCGATTGCACAGCTCAGGATTACTTTTGAATTATGTTTCCACCAATCTTGTACACTTTCCAGTCCATCCGAAATCCTCTCTAACACCCTCTCCCTAAAACGATTCCTCACACTCTCCTCTTTTAAGTGAAACCACTTAATTGTCTTCATCCCATGGCATCCAGAAGTTCTTATCTTCGATCTTATTTTAAAGTCTGCGCACAGCAGTCGGTGTTGTTGTGCTACTTGATCTGTTGGAATTACTTTACAATTTGTCACAACCTTAAGATGTTTTCTTCTAGTCAAAATGTAGTCATTTTGTGAGCTGTTGTTACCACTCCTAAATGTTATCAAATGTTCTTCCCTCTTGTAGAAAAACGAGTTCACAATTGCCATATATACTATAAAATAATTTAAAAAATAAACAATGTTTTTTAAGAGAAGATGATTTGCATTTTCAATATGATTATCAAAAGGACTTGACTCAGATATTATGTGAAAGAAGCCTCGATAACCAGAAAAGCATATATCTTTGTTTTATTGATTACACCAAAGCATTTGATTCAATAGATCACAAGAAATTAATACATATCTACAGAATAATGGCCTCAATAAGATATAAAAATGCATATTCCGACAACTCTGAAATCAGAAAAGGAGTGAGGCAAGGATGTATCTTATCACCCTTACTGTATAATATATATTACTTACTGTATAATATATAGTGAGCAAGTTTTGCAAGATATTTCAGAATTGAAGGGTGTAAAAGTCAGGAGTAGAAACTTCAACTTCAGGTATGCAGATGACACAGTCCTTATAGCTGAATCTGAAGATCTTCAAAACTTAATCACAGAAATTTACAACAGAAGCTTAGACATGGGATTAATTATTAACCTAAAGAAAACAAGTGCATGATTATATCAAAAGAACCAATAAATAAGAAATCAAACATAACTGTTAACAAAAAGAAAACTGAATAGGTTCAGTCATTTATATATTTGGGACAAATGTTTACAGACGAGAAATTCCCTTAAAGAAATAAAAAGAAGAATAGAGATAGCAAGAAAAGCCTTTATAGATATGAAAACTATTCTAACATCTAGAGACATTAACATAGACACAAGAAACAGATTATTAAAATACTATATCTGGTCAAGTCTTCTCTACAACAGTGAAACATGGACTCTAAATAAAGAATCAGCTGAGAAAAAAAGCTTTTGAAATGTGGACTATCAAAAGAATGTTGAAAATATCATGGACAGAGAAAATGAAAATGTTTTAAAGAAAGCAAAAATGAAAATAATTAAAGAACAAAAACTTTTTGTTCTTATTTTGGACATCTAACTAGACAAAAAGGCATTCAGAAATTAATATTAGAAGGGAAAGTGGATGGAAAAAGAGGGTGAGGTAGACCCAGGAGAATGTGGTTTGAAGACATCAAGGATTGGACTGGCTTGAATTACCATAAATGTTCCAGAGCAGCAAAGAAAGAAAAATGTTCCGTGACATGGTTGCCAACCTCCTTCTAGGGAATGACACTTGAAGGAGGACTGTTTACTTGGTTACTGTGTTCACTCTAACAATGCTAGTGTTTTGCTAGAGAAATATCAGTTGTAAAAGTTTTAACAAACTTAGTTCCTTAATAATTTTTTTATCTATTTTATTACAATAATGTTAATGTAAGCAGAAAAAACAAAATTCAAAAACATTAAAGAAAAAGATCCAAAACAAAAAAATATGTTCATTACTACTTAAAAGTCCAAATTCTACTTTCTATTTCTTATCACCCATGGCTAGTAGCTGTGTAAACTATTTCTTGGACCATTTGGTAAATGATTTCTTCTATAACAAAGACAGACTACAATTTTGCATCTGTACACTCATATATCATATCCTACTGCCAGAGAAAGGAAAATCTTAAATTCCATATCTGTTTGATTTTCTCTGGTGTAAAATTTCCTTGTCCATCTATTAAATCACTTAATGTCTCTCTGAATGTTGCATATTGTTCCCAAGTTCATTGCTTCTTTTCCCTGAACTTTTTCTGATAATGAATACCTAAACAGCAGCAAAATCTTGCCTGATAACCTAATGTTCATAGCTCCATTTTCAATTCTAGATACTGAAGTATTTACAGAAAGCAGTGATTTAATACCAGCTACTGATCTGCCTATAGTTATTAGGACTATTTTTAAAGAAAAGATCAAGCATTTTAGAAGAGTGGGATGTCATGGAATTCTAACCATAACTTAGTGAAAAGTCCCACTACCACTTGTAGCTTCATATTCTTTGGTATTCAAATAGTGGCAGTGGTAAATTATTATTATGGGTATCCAGATGGAGTCAGTAGACTCCATCGTGGGAGACCCAAACTAGCAAAACAATATCTGTCATATCTCTTCTTGAATTAATTTACAGACGAAGAGCTCACAACTAAGTCAGGCAATGAATTCCACTCATTCACCACCCTCCAAGGCAAAAAACCTTGTTCTGACACCCTTGTTAACCACACTATTCTTTAATTTCCAGGGATGACCTCTTGTTCTTCCATCACTATCACACAGCTGAAACATTTCCCCTGCATCAATCCTATAAAACCCTTTCAGTAATTTAAATGTTTCTATCATATCCCCTCTTCTCTTCCTATCAACCAATCTCTGCAATCCACAAGCTCTCAATCTGAGCACAGTAATCCAAATGTGGAAGTATCAACACTTTATAAAAGGGAATAATAACCTCTTTATCTCTGGATGTCAGTGTGTTCCTCAACAACCAAGTAATCCTATGTGCAATCTCGGACACCTTAGCAATGTGTCCTCTGAACTTCATCTCCCTAAAAATACCCCAAAGTCTCCAGCCTCATCAATCTCTTGGAGTACTGTTCTATCAATGTAGTGCACAGCTGGTAATCTTTTAATCCCAAAATGCATGACTTTACACTTTTCCACATTGAACTGACATCCATTATCTTTTGCCCATTCTACCAGCTTATTTAAATCATCCTGCAAACTTTCAACATCAGCAAACAACTGAATATCTCCCTGTAAGCCTTTTCCTATATCGTTTATATACAAATTAAACAACAATGGCCCAAGCACAGAGCCCTGAGGCACACCACTGGTCACCTGCCTCATCCTGGACTCAGCTCCTCCATAGACCACCTTCTGGTATCTCTCCCTGAGCCATTCTCCTATCCATATCACCAATTTAGTATCCATTCCCATCTGCTCCAATTTGCGTAACAGTGTTCCATTGGGAATCCTGTCAAAAGTCTTAGCAAAATCCAGAAATACCACTGTGTAGCCAGTTCCTTTGTCCAACTCAGATGTCATTCTATTATGAAAGGTTAATAGATTGCTAAGACAGGATCTACCTTTAACAAAACCATGTTGGCCTCTATAGAGTATCATATCCTGATCCACCAATTCTTGAATTTTGTCTTTAACCAACTTTTCCAATACTTTTACCACTACTCCTGAAATGGTGATTGGTCTGTAATTAACTACCGCAATTTCAGAGCTACCCTTATGCAAAGAAACCACTTTGCCTAACTTCCACTCCCTATGGACCATACCAGAGTTCAAACTTAAATTAAATATCCAAGTAAGAGGGGTTGACAATTCATTTGCACATTCACGCAACACCCGAGTTGATATTTCATCTAAACCTACAGCAGTGTTTGCATTTAAATTTTGCAATATATTAAATACTTCTGATTTCTTAGCTTCAATTCTCACATTAGTTATTGCTACAGGTACAGAGATATCCTCACTTGGGTGATAGACTTTTGAAAAGTGATCACTCAGTAACTCGACTATTACATCTAATTTTGTCACCTCAATACCATCAGCACCCACTAAAGTTATCCTTCCGAAGTCATTCTTCCTTTTACTTACCACATAGCAGAAGAACTCTTTGGGATTACCCTTGATCTCTTTGGCTAAGGTCTTCTCATAATCTGATTTAGCTTTTCTTACTATGCTGGTAACCTTCCTAGCTTGAGCCTTGTACTGCTTATGGGTGTACCAATCGCCTTTCTCCTTGTAAATTCTCCATAACATTTTCTTTTTTTGCAGATCAAGCTTGATACTACTGCTCATCCATCTAACACCTGCCTTGTTTGACTTCCTGACCATGGGACACAATCTGGTATTGCTTTCTTCAGATACCCACTAATTTTATCCCATGCACTGCTAACATCTTTCCCCTGCAATATATTCTGCCATGGGATGACTGCAAGCTCACTCCGAAGCTTGTTATAATTGCCTAACCTGTATATACCCGTTCTTAACAGAAAAATCCACAGATTTTGCAACCTAAGTCAATACCACATGATCGCTTTCACCAATTAGAGGTAACAAGGATACCTTACTTATGCATATAACCTCTGAACCAATAACCAGGTCCAACACTCTCACACCACGTGTCCCGTCAGTTATATGCTGTTTCAAGTAATTATCTTGTAGAAGATGTATGAACTCCATTTCCTTTTTGCTACGTGATATTTCCTCCTTCCAATTGATATCACCATAATTAAAATCCCCCATAATAATCACTAAACCTGCACTCATTGCAATAATTTGCTGATGCATGAATTCAATATCTCCAGCTGTACTCCCTGGCCTATAGCAGCATTCAACTGTATATTTGGTTGCATTGGTCACTATTTCGTGCCAGACTGCCTCAAATGAACTCTCATTCATATGTCTATCATTTTGATATACTACTTTCTTTGGCTGCAACGCATCGGCTATCATCAACAGTACTCCTCCCCCTGTTCTATCTTCTCTATCCTCCTTGAAAATACTGTACCCATCACATTCAATTCCAGTGACCGCATCTTCTACTGACAGCCAAGTTTCACTAATGCCTACAACTTTTGGTGAGATTGCACTGACTAATGCCAAAAATTCTTCTCTCTTATTTCGAATGCTTCTTGCATTGGTATACAAAAATTGCAGATTCCCTCTAGATCTTGTACTGGCTTTTGAACTGATATATAGTCACTAATTTCAGTAGTCCCATGCCGATTTTTATCCCCTCTCTTCTGCAATTTATTCTGCAAATAAGGATCAATAAATATACAATCAGTGCTAAAGTTTCTCTCTCTTACACTCAACCTTTTCAATATTAGTTTCCCTGCCCAATTACTTCAACTTGTTCAAAAAACAGTAACTTCTTCAATCGCTTATGTCCTTCCATGTTCAGATGCAGTTCACCTCTAGCATACAACTGTCTTTTTCCTTCAAACACACTCCAAACATCAACAAATTCCAGACCTCTTTTTTTGCACATTCTTGCAATCATATCATTCATTATCACCGCTCGTCTACTTAACTCGTAATTGTCAAAACGAGGCAGCACACACACTATCCTCATATTGACACTTTTCCTCTTCACAATATCAACAATGTTCTTAAATCTTTTCCTACCCAATTTATATAACCACTCAGATCATTTGTACCCACCATAACTATCATCTTGTCTGTTTCATGCCCTCTCTTTATTGCTAAAGCCACTCTTTTCTATTGTCCCACCAGCCAAGCACTCCTCATGCATACCACTCTCCATACCTTTAATCACAGAATCACCATATATCTTACCGCTCCTAACTTCATTCAAGTCCACACAAGCATCACTCATGGACTCATTTTCTATGCTATTCAGAACGACTCTCCCAGTTTCATTACTTACCCCCCCCCACTCTCACGACATCTCGTTTCTTCTAAGCCACTTGTGGTTTTATTTTGTTGACTCCCAATCACTCCCATACTATTTATTACTGTATCATTCACCAAAGACTCACCCATACGTAATCCTGTTCTAGTTACTTCAGCTAAAGTAATCTCTATAGTCCTAATTTCTCTGTTTAACACATTAAACTCAGTTTTAACTTCCAGTATCTCCTTACTGAGCACTTCCAATTCCTTATGCAGAAGATGAAGGTCATTTTTCATTTTCATGAACTCCCGCCGAAGTTCTTCTGCTACGGTCCCAATGTCAGCTTCCATTCCTAAATGCTCCAGCCTATCCCGGCACTTTTCCCATACATCGACATTGTCGTTCTTTTCATTTAGCCAGACCGACCACAGATCCTTCACATTCTTCGGCGCATACATGTAGCAGTTTCCACAACGCATCCATTGCGAAAAATCTAACGCTGAGCCAGCCTTTCGTGTAGAAGTCCTGCATGCTGCTGATGTATGTTTCTTGTTGGACACCATCTTTACACGTTGAAGTAGTGAAACAAACGGCAGTGAAAACACAATATATACAACACAGTTCCAAACAATAACAACACTGAAGGACATTTGTATCTAACCGATGCACAACTGCAGGCAATATTTGAAACAAAAAGCCACACTATATTTAAATTTAAAAACACGTTTTCTAGACTAACAAAACATGACTGCCACATTCACTAAGGACACTTGGCCTTTGCATTTTCTATTCATCTCAAGTTCAAGCTATCATTTCCAATATCACCAAATATTATACAAATCTTGTTTAGTTTTCTAAAAAAAAAAAAAAAAAAAAAAAAAATGTGCACCAAGCAGTTGAAGAGGAAAGGAAAGAAACAGTACATTACACTTAGTTAATGATAAACTGTCACCATACTGTATTTATCTGGTGATGGTGACATTTTAGAAATGAAGTGTAAGTCTGTCTGAAGGTTCTGACATATTAACCCAAGTTTCCTTCTAGTCATTAGTGAGCAGAGGAGGAACAGATCCAGAAACTGAACTGCAAATCTCACAGTGAAATGCTAGATATAGATTCATTTTAAGGTCACATGTGTGTGTGTGTAGACTTGTATTTCAACACTGATGAGACCGCATATCAAGAATGAATTTGAGAGGGCTATACCTTTATTGAACTGCATTACAGGCCTGGTTGGACAAGTGGTTAGCATATCTACTCTCCAGCAAAAAGGCTGTGGGTTCAAATTCCACCGTGGGCATGGATGTTTGTGATTGTCTGTGAAAATAATACTAGTGGTAGTGGGAAGTAGATGGCATTGGTGTAGACAATGTTTGCTGTAGCTGACGGATTGAGTGGTGGAGACAGAGAGTTGTAGAGTAGGTGCCCTTACTTGATGAGTCTTTGGACTACTTGGAAGTGCCATGTAAATAATAATATATGGGAAAGATGAAACAAAAATCTTTAAAATGGTATGAAGATAAGGCTGATTCCATCTTCAAAAGTGCTGATTCTCTCTTGTATTCTAATACTGAATTAACTATAATGCACTAGTCAATGATATTTTTTGTCTATACAATGCTTTTCTTTTTCTCTCTCTCTCTCACACAGTTCTAGTTTATTTAGTTTTTAACCTTTTTTTGTGATTTTAAGTAATTGCTATTTTGAAATAAATTTTGAATCAGCTGAGTAAATTTTATTTTAAAACCTTTGCTCTTTATAATGACCCTCAAAATATACTTACTGAAGGCTAATTTATTGGAGAAAAAATGAATCAGTGTTTCAAGGGGAGTATCCTTTTTTTCTATAGTCTCTTCTGCCATTAATCCTAGGCTGAAAATAAATAATTCAGTTTACTGGATTAATGATTTTTTTGTTTGTTTGTTTGTTTTGTTAAATACATTATATACACATTTCATGAAAAATAAAAACTTTGTTTTTCTGATAATTAAATACCTAAAACAGCAGCAAAATCTTGCCAGATAACCTATTGTTCATAACCTCATTTTCAATTCTAGATATTGAAGTATCTGCAGAAAGCAGTGACTTAATACCAGACTTAATAACACACCACTATAGCATCAGTACTTCAAAGGATACATATCATTTTTCTGATTATGTACAATAAATGGATGTATAGGATACTATGACAGTACCATATGATTAAACTTTACATTAGTAAGCTCCTATTAACTAGTTTTCTCTAAATTAGTCTATTACTTGTCAGCACTCCAGAACTGCCATATTTTATATTTCTGTCCTCTAGAGTACTTCTGACTACCGGTATCCCTTGACTAACACGATTAATTAATCCCTTGATGTTACCTTGTATATCAAAATCGCGTTAATCAAATATAATAATAAAACAGTAAAATATTACAATTCATTCATGATTGATTACTGTATTAATAATTCATTTTATGTGGTACTCTTTTAGGAAAGATAAAAAATTAATGCAAAGTAAATGTTTAATAAATGCTTGTACCTGCAATAGTTAATGCAATTTTTTTATTAAAAAAAAAAAATGTTATCAAGAGTCATTTGAACAGTTTTAGTTTTTTCTAATCAGCATAAATTCTACAATAACAAATTCTACAATACTTGCTACTTAAGCGATTCTAAACTGCAAAATATTCCATCCAGTTCTTTGATTGTTATCTTGTTTGGAACCTCTTCTTCACATTCCTTTAGTTCATTGTCTTCATATGAGCGTTATTATTCTGTTTCAAGAAGATCATTGTCACTGAAATCTTTTGAATTTGAATCCAATTATTCTTTAACATCAACACCATCAAAACCAATGTCTTCACCAATTGCAACGATTTCTTCAACCACTTTGTTCACAGGATTTTGAAAACTACCTAAATCATTAGCACATTCTGGCAAAAGGTTTTTCCAAACAGTTCTCATGCAGCTAGAAGACACTTGTCTTGTCTTCTAGCTCCCACAAGTCATGAATGTTTTCAATTGCATATTTAATGTTAAAATTTTTGCCAAATTCTTGGAGCGTAATTGCATTTTCTCCCATTGTTGTTTCTACTGAAAACTACCTAAATCATTAGTGCATTCTGGTAATAATTCTTTTTAAGAAAATAGGCTTTGAAAGTTGCAATGATGCCCATATCCATAGGTTGTAGCAATGATGTCGTATTTGGTGGGAAAAAAAACAAAACTTTTACATTCTTACACAGATCATTAAGAGAATTTGGATGAAATTTTTTTTGGAAGAAAAAATTACGGAGAATGTAATTTGTAAATACAGAAGAACAATTGGAACTTGTAATACACCCACTCTTAATGCTTAATTGAAAATGACATCACGCCCACTATTTTCTTTCTTTCACATACCAACCTCTGTTCACAAGTTCTTGAATGCTAATGAAAATAAGTTTCTTTCTAATAAAATTTTTAATGTGATTTTGTCACTAATGCAATCTGATCACTTTACTAATTTTATCTGTCTGTGATCATTAGTCTTCAATTAAGTATTTTATTTCAAGCCCAACTTTCAGATCAGTAAGCTGGAATCAGTTTGAATACTTTCTTGCACAATACCAATCTCTCTCATAAATAATTAATAATACTATTTTTTACAAAATGATTTCACACAAGTAAGGAAAACTAGAATTAAATACAGTACTCTTATATATTTTGCTCAATGTAACATGTATATCACTCAGGAAGAAAGCAGAAAAATTGGGTACATCATTTAAAATATGAACATGAGTCATACAGCATGTGCATGCATCCATGTTTCTTGGTGGCAGCTGAGCAAGTAGAAGGAAACTTTAATCATGTTTCAGGAAAACGGGTATTGTTATGTGATCAAAAAATAATTATAAACAGTTAATTACAAACAATCATCTGCTTTGGCTGATTACTTTATAGAACACTTAGAGGACCAAATTTTTAACATCATTATTCCCCAATCTTGTATTTGGCTACATTTTGTTATGTCTTTGTGATCTGCACTCTGAAAAACACTACTTCAGTTCTTGGACAAAATTAACCCCTTATACAATCATATTAAGTTCCTTATTGAGCATGAATATAACAAGTCTTTCTTACTGGATACTCTAATACTTCATAACTCTACTGGTAATATTGAATTTTCTGTTTATAGGAAGCCATCCTTCACTGGTAGGTATATCTGCATGGCCTCACATCATCCTTTAGAAAAGACAGCTATTATCAAAAGCATTCATGCACAACTTGTTCTTCTGACTCTCTTCTATTAGAATTAAACAAAATAAACCTTATTATTACTTAATAGATATTAAGTAATAATAATAATGAAACCACGATACAGAAAATAATAATTATCATCCTTCTGCCAGACTGCAATCTGGTATTAAAAGGATTCACACACCCTAGATTAAAGGAACTGCTGAACAAATAGCACCTGCATAAACCTTCAAACCAGTTTGGAGTCATCTTCTTTCCTACCATCTATTAAAAATAAATTATCACCTCTGTCTTTGCCTAGTGTTTATTAAATACTATGTTCCTGTCACTTTTGCTACTTTGGACAGACTGGCCATTCTGCTGAGATCAGAATCTAAGAACATCGAGATCTCTAGAATCAGAAGGTTGTTCAGGTGTTGCTTCTCATGCCATTAACACTAGACACAGTGTTCAATGGAATCAAAGATGTTGCACTACAGATTTAAATCTGATAATCTATTTCTTGAACCATGTAAAGCCCTACATCACTGACCTAATCTTAATTGAACAGACTGTATGTCTATCTCAAGTTTTGGGAAACAATTACATTTAATTGTTTATAATTTTCTTAAAATTACATAACTATTCATACTTCCCTGTAGCTTTAATGGTCTTTCCTCCTACTTGCTCAGCCATGACCAAGACATGTGGAAGTATGCACATGCTGTATGACACATTCTTGTGAACATATTTTAAATGTTGTAGACAATTGTTCTGCTTTTTCTCTGAATGATGCTCATGTTATTACATTGAGCAAAATATACAGTAGTATTTAACAAATTCTAGTTACCCTTACATATTTGAAATGTTATTTAAAAAATAGTAATGTCTGCCATGTGTTTTCATCAAATGACTGGTAAATAACTAAATATGGATTTATTACTAAAGTAGAACTTTATGTAATAGAATTTTTACCCTAGCATCTAGATCATCTTCAGCATGACTTTCAAATTAAACAAGCAGAAGAGAAAACTGAAGACTCAGTGAAAACCTGCCAACTACTCATACATGATATAGAGTGGCACAGACCATTAAAGTCCCAACTGCATAAAGTTAAACAAGAGAAAGTATTAATTAATTAAAAAACTGACTATGGAATGTATGGAGAAAAATCTATTTCCCATAATATTGATAATTTCAAGCCATCGTTCCTGTTCAGATTTGGACACCGAAGCAAGGTTTCACAATTCTCTTTACATAAATGTTCCATAAGATGGCCACTTGGATAGATTTCAGGATGAACTCAAAGGCAGAAGTTTATCCTTTCTGTCATTTCTAAAAGAGCAGAAATCTCATGTTAATCTCTACTTTTCTCTATATCCTACTTATAGTAACAGCAAGTCATCATAGAGAGTAAGTTAATTATATTTGTACTTTTCTTTTTTTACTTATTGAATGAGAGTTTTATTTTTCATTATCACAAAGTCCTATGTCAGAAAGTTCTTGCTCTCTTAAGGTTTCTGCCTTGTCTCTGAAGAGAACTAACCAGTTTGAAACAGCAGTTAGGACAATGAAACTATTAACAAATGTACTAATAAAAGGTAAAAATGAACGAATATACAGACACACCTGGGTAGCACTCGTATCTTAAGTTGTTCAAGCTAAGGTACTCCAATGCCAAGGATTGTATTCTCATAAGCTCTATGGTCAAAATTTTGAAACTACCAAAGTTTTCACATATATTCGGCTTCGAAATAACATTGGATCTTTAATATCCACTATTTCTATATAATTTACATCACTGAAATGAAGACATGTGGCTCTTATTTATTTTTTTAATTTTTGTTAACTGATTAGTTAGAATGTTTCAGATTAGTAATTGCAATGGTGCACTCACTTCAATATCATCATGTGTTTTTTGAAAAATGAAGCTTAAGTATAAAAAAAATGTTACAACATACATCCTTACATAGTAAATATTTTAATATTTTTTATACCTTAGCTTCATTCTTTGTCCCTCTAAGGAGATCTAACAGTCTCTGTAGATTTACAATTAGCAAATAATTTCTAGAGCTCCATATTTCTAACTTTTTGATTTTTATTAAAGAATCAAAAAGAAGATAACTATATGGCCATTCTAATATTGCATAATGTGAGCACAAAGAAAGCATCTCACATTCCGACTATCACAGTTAAATTTGTGGAATGACATCAAACACTATACCAAGAATGAACATAGCATTCAGCTACAAGCTCTATAGTTTCTCTTCACTGTATGAGAACTAACTTTGCAGTATCTAATCCATCATCCTCTTTTCATCTTCCTTTATTTTATTTTATTACTCATTCATTCAGTCCGTCTTACCTCTCAAATACCTCAAATAAAAATAAAAAAAAAAAGTTAAAGATTTCAAAAGGAAAATACATTTACTATGGATTTCATCTAGCTTTTTAGGAGTAAATGCTTATTATTGTACAGGCACCTCCATGGAGTCCAAAGACTCACTGCAGGAGACCCAAACTATCTGCACAACTCATCATACCTCTCCTTGAATCATTAACAGACAAAGCACTCACAACTGACTCTGGCAACCTATTCCACTTATTCACAATTCTCCGAGCAATAAATCTAGTTCTCACTCCTACTAACCATTCCTTTATTCAACTTCCAGGGGTGACCTCTTGTTCTGGTACCTTTATCCCAGTGCTGAAACATTTCCTCTGCATCAAAACTATAAAACTCTTTAAACAACTTAAATGTTTCTGTCATATTGCCTCTTTTTCTCCTATCAAACCAACTTCTGCAATCCACGCACCCTCAATCAATCCTCATAGGGAACATTCCACAGACCACTCAAAATCTTGGTTACTTACCTCTGAATCCTCTCCATTGCTTCCTCTCCCCAAGAAACAAAGGAGACCAGACCTCAGCACAGTAACCCAGATATGGAAATTTCGAGTCCTTGTAAAGTGGAACAACTTTCTTATCTCTACTTGTTAGCGAGTTCTTCAACAGCTAAGCAATCTTATGAGCTACTTTAGCAACCTCAGCAATACGTCCTCTAAACTTTTAACTCTTGGACTACCACTCCTAAATTTCTAGCTTCACATATTTTCTGTATTATGATTCCATCAGTATGTTACACAGCTTGTAATCTATTTATCCCAACTGGCATAATTTGACATTTCTCCACTGACACCCATTGTCTTTTACCCACAGTTACAGCTGTTTCAAATCATCCTGAAAGCTCTCCACATCACCGCTTGAATAATCATCTAATTTTTCCATCATCAACAAATAAATGAATACTTCCTTTCAGGTTATTTCCTATATCAGGGGTGTTCAACTCGTCAATCGCAATCGACCCGTAGATCGCGATTGACGAGTTGATTGACAAGAGATTTTTGGTTGATCTCTTGTGTATTCCTCCTTACTTACAAATTTAATTAAAACTGAAAACATTTTATTTTTCATTATTTTGTATTATTTTTAATTTGCTTTTAAGTGTATTGCCATTGTTTATTTATTTTTCGTTAAAATTGTCAAATCAGTAATTTTCTTATAAGTCTGGGTAAATTAATTAATTTGGATCAGTGGAAGTCAAACAGCAAGCCGAGTGAATTCGATTATAAGCAAAGTGTAAAAACGTGATTGTAGCTTAAATATTAAATATTCCAAAGCACATTACATCGATTTTTTACTTAGGTTAAGTCCCATGTGAATATTGTAAAAAAATAAATTTTGTCTCGGTATAGTTTGTATTAGATATTTTTGTAAATAACTCTTTTGAAGCTAACTGTATATACTGCTTTAATAAGAATATTAGAGTGCTAAAAACAAAGGCAATGTTTTTGTTGCCAAAGCTGTACATGGCGGCATTAGAAAGATTGTTATTGAAACTTGTATGTATGAGAAAGGCTTGCAGGCTCTAAGTGTAAACATCTCCGAAGTCAGTCAGAAAGAGTACAAACAACTTTCCGATGGCCGGCAAGTTACAATCAAATGAAAGGGGAGGAAAACCAAAGGCATGCCAAACTTGAAACTTAAGATGAAAGACTCATATCGATTCTTTGGGGGTTGCCAAACTTCATGCGAGGTCTCAGAGGAGGCCTAATAAAAAGGGACTGAAGCAAGCAGAAGGGGGTCCTGGTTCCAGAACTGCTGTCAGAGAGGAGGTTGCCCAGTCCAGAGTTGCCCCCAGAGAGACTGCCCGGATCCACGTTGCTTGAGAGAGGAGTTTCCCGCTTCCAGGAAGGAGCTTTTCGGTTCGAGACATCGCTAGAGAGAGACTACTTCTAGGCCGCAGACAAGGTTTCAAATTGCCGAAAGGAAGAGTTCCAATTGTCGGAGAAAAGTTTGCAGGCCAGAGAGGGATCCAGTTAACAGCAGTTCTAGCTGTTGAAACGGCAGAAAAAGAAGGCAGTCGTCCAGGCATTTTCGGCGAGCCCAAGCAGAGGAGAAAAGGCAAGGCAAATTTCCCAAAGCACCTTCGCTCATAAGTTTTTCTTTTTGCCGATATATAATTAATGATATAAAAATTTTTCTTGATGAAAAAGGAGATATTTATCCCCTTGAATTATATTTTTTTACCATTTTTCAACCATCTTTTATCACTCAATTATATACAATTGAGTGATAAAAGATGGTTATTACACTTATTATTTTTAATAGATTTCTGTGCAAAATTAAGCAATTTAAATTTAGAGTTACAAGGTGGAGATAAAAATTTAATTGACATGTTAAGTTCAATAAAAGCTTTCCTACAATACTTACTTTTATTAAAGAAAAATATAAATGACTGTGAATTTAGACATCTCCCATATTTATTAAAATTTTTTGAACAAAATCAAGAAATGCTTCGCTATGATTTAAAAGAATTTATTCATGAAATAGAATTAGTTGAGGAAGAAATAAATTCAAGATTTAAAGATTTTAATAAAACTGAAATGATTGTATATTTTATCAATAATCCATTTCAAGAAAACTAGAACATCACAAAAATTTCAAATAAAATTAGTGGGCTGTTTGATATAAACCAAGCTGAAGTAGAACTTGAGATAATAAACTTTCAGAATAGTTTACATTTAAAATCAATAAACAATGAAGTTCATTTGGAAGTATGCACATGAAAAATTCCCAATATTAACTGATATTGCGCAAAAAGATTCTGTCGTGTTTCGGATCGACATGCTTGTCAGAATCCGATTTTTCAAATATGAACGTCATAAAAAATCAATTACGAAACCAAATTACAAATGATCATTTGGATGATTGTCTGCGATTGGCCACTTCTTCATATTAACTTGACTATGCAAGGTTCTTTAATTGTAGTTTTGATTTCAAATTATTATTATTATCATCATCATCCCAAGACCCCACAGAGTCAAAGACTCATCCTAATTAGAGATATATAAAATGATTTACTTTATTTGTATATCTTTGTGAATGGTAAGCGATACTGACATTTCCCATAAATGAAATTATAGTAAGACTGATGAATTTATTTGCAAAAAAAAAAAAAATTGGTTATTTTCTGAATTATTTTCTAGGAGCTGTTCCTTCCATATGAAGATTCTGCCTCATTATTGGTCTCTGAATCACAGAAACAGAAAAGCAAGATGTAAACAGCAAAGTTTAGAGATATCTAAAAAATAATGGGAGTTGCTAAGGGGAACAGAACAAAAAGAGGTAATACAGAGACTGATTTTTTTTACGGAGTAAAAAAAAATGCTTTGTTAGGAAAGATTTTTTTTTTTAGTCTCATATGGAAAAGTTCCTAAAAATGCAACAAAAAAGAAAGAAAAGAAAATGAAAGTACTTCTAAAGAAAATTAGCAGTGATTTGAACATTTAAAGAGAAAAGCAAAAATGTTTCATTCAGAACTTTTAGAACATATCCAATGAATATCATTTCTATTAAGAAAAACAAAGAGAAATGGTATGTATACTAAAGAATAAAATGGAAAATTCAATTAATATGGATAGCTTTTAAGAAAAGAATGAGGAATCAAATTTTTGTCTTCAGTAATGAGCTCAGACTATGAGGAATTTACTACTATTTATACATCAAAAAAGAAAGTCAATTAAACTTGGCTCTTCTGTTGCTTTAAGAAATAGAAATAACAATTTTCTCCATTTTTTGTAAATGAGATGAATAATTCAGTTTTGGGCAGTAAAAGGCGAATCCAGGGAACTTTTATAAAAAAAAAAAAAAAGGTTGTAAACCTATAGTGCATTAGTATTGTGGATGGGCTTAGGATTTTTTTTATTATTTATTTATGAATTTATGGCAGTAGTACTGCTACTAGTAGGGCCTCCCAAGCGAAACAAACTCAAAAGGGAGGGATCAGATGAAGAAAGCCACTCTGGTCATCCAGTTGGGGGTTGAGCATGCAGACAACAATTCCATTTTATAAAAAATCCATTGGTCATGAAACAAGAATATGAAGTAATCTTCACTGGACAGATTTAAATGGATATTGACCCAAGCCTTGGAATAGAAATTAGGATCTCCGATTCCAAATAGGATCAAGGAACATAAGGTGGTATAGAGTTGGAACATTCCACGAACACATGAATTAAACAGATATAAAATGGATAGAGTAGCAATAAGAGACAAAATAGTCAGTTGAAGGTAATTTGAAGAAAGAACCTTTTATTACTTTATGGTGGCAACAACTTGAATAAACATTTGGAACAAAGTTGATTATCAGAAAAAATTAGGATCATCTGTAAAGCTGTTAATGAAAGAATAAGCAACTAAGATTATCAGCAAAATGCTTCAAGATAACTTTTATTAATGTACATAAGAGGAAATAAATGACATTAAAATTAGAATTAATTTTCAAGAGAATTCCACAAAATGTAGATTTTAGTGCAAAGTTAGAAAAGAAGAATATGAAAAGATTATTGGAATTCAAAACCTTCATGAAGTGCAATTAATGAAGAAAGACTGATTAATTTGGCCACATCTTGAAATTTAATAATAAGCAGCACTATGTTTATGAGGAAAAATATACACAAACAAAAATGAAATCTCCTGATGGATATACATTTAATCAAACAGACCATATAATAAGTAAAAGATATAGGAATTCCATATACAGGTACTGAGTGTGATGACAACCATTTTATAAATGACTATTCTTAGGATCAATATAAAAAGTAAATATTTTTCAGCATATGTGAATCATCTGAGATACAATATACACAAAGTAGATAAAACAGAAGAGAAAAGAAAATAAATATGAGAATGAAATAAAACAAAAATTGAAAAGCAAGCAGTTGAAAGAGAATAAAAATATTGAAAATTGTTGGAATCATATCAAGGATAGCAAAAAAGTAGTAGCGGAAAACAATTGGAATTCAAAGAGTAAAAAAAAAAAAATAAATAAAAAAAATAAAATACAAAAATTAAACACCCAAACTGCCACATGGTTAAAATATATGCTTCATATCCATATTATATGTATAATATCCAATGGTTAAATTGACTTCAATGGACACTTCACATCCATGTAATTATGGATTACATATATACACACATCAAGGCCAGTACAGTGATTAATGAGCTGGCAGTAGAGAAAAAGAAAAAAGTTAGAAGTAATTGGCTTAATGCATCTGATCATGTTGCTGATATATATAAAGAGAGCTGCAGGGAAGGCAATAAAATAATCAAAAAAAAATTTTTTTTAATGTGAACAGATGGAAGAGATTCCGACACAATCTACATTAACAAACCAAAGAAAAATTTTCTATGAAATGAGGAACCAAAAAAAGGTCTGCATTTGAAAACAATAATTAACAATAGTAATGGGCAAACTCTAGCTAGAGATGAAATAGCAAACAGGCGAATAGAGTACTTCAATGAATTCCTAAACTGCAATGAACATGCTGAGATTTTTAAACAGAAAACTTGATCATATCTGTGACCCAGACAAAATACCAGGCATCAACAGAATAGTACTTGAAATAATCAAATATGGTGATAGTGAATTAAACTGGTAAATTTAATATGGGAGAATGAAGAGATACTCTGAGCCAAATACCAATGTATAAAAAAATTAAAAAAAAATTAAAAAAAATGAGTGTGAAAATTACAAAATATTATCTAATATTTTACCATATGCTGAAGAAAATATAGGTGAATATGGGCAACTCTAGCATCTCAGAAAATCTGAGCACCTCCATAGCACAATTGGAAGAACGATGGTATGTTGCACCCTTTGATTAGAAAAGGCCTAAGTTCAATTCTCGTCATGACGGGAGGAATCTTTATATGGACTTTTTCAATTGAAGGTGAGTTAGCAATCTCATACGGAGGTAGCAGGGTTTTTTCTCCTGGAAACTCAGGTTTTTCATTCAGCATACAGACAAATTGGCCCTTCCGAACACATGCAATTTACAGACAAAAAATACTAGCGGTGGTGATGGTTGTGGGCAGTAGATGGCATTGATGCAGGTGAATGGTAATAGAGGTTATGTGTAGTGGTGTAGACGGAGAGTTGTACAGTGGATGTCCTCCCATGATGAGTCTTTGGACTCCTTGGAGGTGTCACGAATAATAATATCAAGCAGGTTCACTGTTAATCCACTCATTCTTACCCTAAAACAGACACTAGAGAAAAGAAAATGGGAATAAGTTAGCAGGTCCATATTTTATTTCTATGTTTTAGAAAAGCATATGATAGCATTCATAGAGAAGGCCTTTTAGGGAGTATCAAATGAACTTGGAAAACTTTGTAAAATAATAAATTTAATCAAAATTTGCACCAATGACAACCAATATTGGCTAATGGAATTAGATCCAAATCCTTTGCTGTTAAGAGGGGAATGAAGCAAAGAGTTGCCCTTTTGTCCATCCTATTTAACTTGGCTCTAGAAAAATGAATTTGAGAAACTGTAAAAGACATACAAGCAGAACAGTAGTACAAGGATATGCAGATAATATATGCCTAATTGGAGAAAATGAGGAAAGACATTAGAATAACATTTCAGAAAACTTAAAGCTTCTGCTGAGAAACTAGAATTACAAATCGACCAGGATAAAACTGAATATTTAAGAGTATGTAGAAACAACAATTAAGGAGGTAATAACACGTTTACCATCGATAACCTAAACAAAAAATGGCACTTCATTCAAATATCTATATCTTGGAACATTAATTACTCAAGATAATAAAATTAGTACAGAAATACAAATTAGAATACATGCCTCCAATAGACCTTATCATTTACTACATGATTTATTATCTTCCAAGATTCTATCAAGCAGAGTTAAAACAAAGATATATGACAACTGTTAGATTACTGTTTTATATGGAGCAAAAACCTGAAGCATAACAGACCAAGATGCAAAGGCTCTGCAGATCTTTGGAAAGAAAATCCTCAGAAAAATCTATGGACCTGTAAGCGAGAGAACAACAGGTAAATGGAGAAGAAGATATAATTAAGAACTATATGATCTCTATAGATCCCCCTCTTCTATCTCATGAAAGCAGAGTTTGCAAACTGAGATGTCTTGGAGATGTGGAAAGAATAGGTGAGGAGAGAAGACTAAACATGTATTCAAGAGAAGGCCTGATGTTACGTGAACTAGCAGACTGAGGCAATGTAGGATGATAACATCCAAAAAAAGACAACTGGGATGGGAATACTGGACTAGAAGAACTTGAAACAGAAAAGAGTGGAAAAAATTATTATTATTATTATTTCGGGCTACTCCAGGGAGTCCTCAGACTCATCGAGGGAGGCCCTAAACATCATGTCCACACAACTATTCGACATTTTCACGGTATCTATCATACCTTGCCTTGAACTCGCTCACTGTCATAGCACCCACAACAGACTCTGGCAGCTTATTCCACTCATTTACCACTCTAAAAGTAAAGAACCCAGCTCTAACACCCCTGCTAGCCACACTCTTGCCCAGCTTCCATAGGTGCCCCCTAGTTCTTCCACCACCAGTCCTGATCTCAAAAATATCCTTTGAATTAATCCTATAGAATCCTTTTAGCAATTTGAATGTCTCAATCATATCTCCCCTCTTCCACCTATCAACTAGTTCTGCAACCCACAAATCTTCAACCTGTTCTCATATGGTTCATTCCATAGACCTGCTATCATCTTAGTCACTCGCCTCCGGATCCTCTCCACCTCCTCCCCATCAAGAAGGAACCGAGGTGACCAAATCTGGGCACAGTAGTCGAGATGAGGTCTTATCAGGGCTCGGTACAGAGATACAATAACTTGCTTGTCTCTGCTCGTCAAGGTATTTTTCCAACAACCAAGTGAGTTGATGCGCTGATTTAGCTACTTTTGCAATGTGCCCCCTAAACTTCATCTCCCTATCCACCAACACTCCCAAGTCCCTGGACTCATCAATCTCTTGGAGTACAGTTCCACCAATGTGGTATACTGCTGCTAATCTTTTCACCCCAAAATGCATAACCTTACATTTTGTCACATTAAATTAACATCCATTCTCCTTAGCCCAGAACTCCAATCTATCTAAGTCATCCTGCAAGACTTTGACATCTTCTGCATTCACTATCGCTCTACCCAACTTTGCATCATCAGAGAACAAATGAACTGTTCCACTTAGATCCTTCCCTATATCGTTAATGAACAGATTAAACAGCAGTGGTCCAAGAACAGAACCCTGCGGCACACCACTAGTCACAGGCCGTCTTTTGGACTCTACTCCTGAATAAACTACTCTTTGATATCTCTCCATCAACCACCCACCTATCCATCTCACCAACCCTATATCCATTTCCATATGTTATAGTTTACAGATTAGAATTCCATGTGGTATCCTGTCAAATGCCTTTGCCAGGTCCAGCAGTATCACTGTAAACCCATTTCCCTTATCCAGTTCAGCCGTCACCTTGTTATAAAACTTGAGCAAGTTATTGAGGCATGATCTACCCTTCACAAAGCCATGCTGTCCCCTGTACAGTATCTCATTTTCATCAATCCATTCCTGTATTTTTCCCTTGACTACTTTCTCCAAGACCTTGACAACGACTCCTGATATGCTGATCGGTCGGTAATTTGCAACAGTAGTCTTGGATCCACCTTTATGCAGTGGAACTATTTTCCCCTCTTTCCACACCTTCGTGACTAAACCAGACCCGAGACTCAGGTTAAACAACATAGTCAAGGGCACTGATAATTCTTTAGCCGTGCCGGTATACCATCCAATCCCACAGATGTATTCACATTAAGGTTCTGTAATAGACTATTCACCTCCACTTCATTCATCACAATTCCCGTATAAACTAATGGTTCCTTCATTTTTTCAATGTCACCACCTGGATGATATACTTTTGCAAAGTGCGCGCTCAGTAACTCCACTATATCGACTGGTTCAGTGACCTCTTTACCATCATCATTCCTTAAAATCATTTTGCCATGTACAGTTTTTTTCTTGCTTGCAGCATATTGAAAGAACTGTTTGGGATTCTCTTTTGCTTGCATGGCTAGTTTCCTTTCATAATCGGCTTTTGCTGTTTTTACTACACTCGTTACCCTTCTGGCCTGCACTTTATACTGCAATTAGTACTTGCAAGTAAAAAATAATTTATTTTTTTCATAATCCAGAAACCATGCTGTAGAGCAGCGTTTCCCAAACTATGTTGCGGAGAAAGTAAATAAGTGTTCCATGAAAAATTATCAAAATTAATGAGCCTGGAATGGTTTTTAATGCTGTGACAAGTGCAAGCATGTTTGAAAGTCAGGTGCTCCTCACTTTATGAGTGGATTGTGCTATTAAGGTCAGCATGCATTGGCCTTGACTCAGCCACCCGTGGTTGTCGACACCTCCGAGCACGAGTGAAGTACAGAGGCATTCTAGGAAATGTGTGGTCACAAGCAAGGTCAATGCGATGTGCTGTGGCCCGGCATGCCTATAGTGTGCACCATCGCATTTTTGTGATGCGATACAGTCTGCTGCAGTGATAGTGTGCTCAGCTTTACATTGAATACAAGCCCGATGATACTTGACTCTAACCAAGGTGTTCCATTAAAATTTCAGGATTTGTGAAGTGTGCCATTGTAGAAAAAGTTTGAGAACCCCTGCTAGAGAGTGAACATGGAGGTTTTTCAAGCCATTTCAGCCTACCAATAAAAAGATGATGGTTTCACAAAAAGCGATTCAGTTCATCTCACATAACCTGTTGGATGGGGAGTGGATATGCCAAAAATTTGGCCAATCAAGCTGCTGAGTCTGATCATTCATGACTGGAATAGTTTGTAAAATTTTGTTTAAAAAAAATATATACATTTAAAAAAAATAAAGGACAGCAGCTGAGGAGTGTACTTGGAAGGATAACTGGTTAAGAAAAGATCCAGGATCAGGATGAGTGGAAGAGGACTGCCAGGGATTCTGGTCAGGAGAATTGCTTTAAATAACTGCATACAGCCAACATCTCTGCCACTTTTCCAACTTGGTTAACAGAAATGAAAAAAGAGTTCTAGTTAGAAATGTGGAGGTTAAGGTTACCAAGGAAGATGACTTCGCTGTTAGGGAATTTGGAATGTATGAAATCAAGCTTAAAATAAAAAAAAAAAAAATTAAAGAATTAAAGAACAGTTTTCAGAACTGGGGAAACAGCAGATGAATGAGACATTATGAGACAGGAAAATCTTGAGCCACAGGTCAGAATGGAGAAATTCAATATTAGACAACCAAGAGATATCAGATGGCACAAAAGCACAAGTACTATCCTTGTGGCGTGAAGGAAACATACAAGATGCAGTTTGAACAGTTAAGATGGACCGTGGTAGTTGTGATAGATTTGGAGTTTAGTCATTTGAGGTTCTATTGTAATTGCTTTCCAGATACCACCAACCAATGTTCCTTTTAACCCGTGCACTTATTTGCAAGCACGCAGTCAAAACATGAATGCACAGGCCCTAGTAACTGCATGCATAATTTATTTTCCCTTTCAGAACTTCTAATTTACAGTCAATAATGTTTGAACATACCATAAAAATAAATTATATGATAAATCACACTTGCCACTTATTTTTTTTTAGTAATTTATCTGATGTCTCTACCTCAATATGTCAGTTCATCCACACTGTGATGTGTGAATGAACACTGACATCAGCAAGTCACAGAGGTATATCTGTTTAGAGTGTCTACTATACTGTCTATAGCAATGAGTTTTTATAGCTATGTTATGAGAAATATTACATTAGCAGTTTTAGTGTGCTAAACCCTCAAAATATTACTGTCAAAATTAAAACAGAAGGAACTGCAAAGTTATATAAATTTGAGTGGCTGGACAAATGTGACATGATTCATTTATAAATTGCATATATATGTAATAAATAAGTGGCTGAAGGAGTAAGCATTTAAGTTGCTTGTATAGAAATATTTAGCATAGAAGGTATAAGATATTTTAACAAAGTACTCACCAATTTTTAAGAGTTTGTGACTTATGACTTTGAACAGGCTACTGCTCACATTGAGTATGTGAATGAAAATTTGTACACAAAATGTTTATCATGTGCACATGGGCAAAAATTAGAGGGAATATTGTCACCAACCAATCTAAATGTCCTGATTTCTTTTCTTTAAATGCTGATATAATCCTAACCATTCTCCAAATACTCAATCTCTTTTTTTGCTAATGATCTAAGTACAGTGAATACTTAGATTTATATCAACTTGAATATATTATTATATGACACCCCCAGGGAGTCCAAGGACTCATCGTGGGAGGACACACTACTCCGCTATGCTAATACATCTAATCCTCTCCACTACTAATGAATTCTCCAACTATGACACTACTACTATCAACACTATCTATCACTCATCAATATATGGCAGTTTGAGAATTTTCTAGTAATCAATTTCCTAAGTTTTCCTTAGCAAATTACTGGACAATTCTATTCTGCACTGCTGCATTCCTACCACAAGCTAAGTCACTGCACATTCTTGGTCCACTCAGTGCTACTGAGTGGACCAAGAATTTTGCTTCAGTGCCTTAGATTATTATGATGCATTTGACAGAAGCTCTTTAGAGGTGAATTTACTTTAAAACTTGTTTGTGAACTTCAATACTGTACAGTGTTTATAATACATGTAATACATTATTATTATTATTACGGGCAACTTTAAAACTTGTTTGTGAACTTCAATACTGTACAGTGTTTATAATACATGTAATACATTATTATTATTATTATTACGGGCAACTCCAGGGAGTCATTAGACTCATCGAGGGAGGCCCCAAATCATATTCATCACAACTATCTGACATTCATAGAGTATCTATCATACCTCGCCTTAAACTCATTCACTGTCACAGCATCCACTACAGACTCAGGGAGCGCATTCCACTCATTCACTACTCTAAAAGTAAAGAACCCAGCTCTAACACCTTTACTAACCACACTTTTGCCCAGTTTCCATGGATGTCCCCTAGTCCTCCCACAACCAGCCCTGTTCTCAAAAATATCTTCTGAATTAATTTTATAGAAACCTTTCAGTAATTTGAATGTCTCAATCATATCTCCCCTCCTCCGCCTATCAACCAATTTTTGCAACCCACAAATCCTCAACCTGTTCTCATACGGTTCATTCCACAGACCTGCTATCATCTTGGTCACTCGCCTCTGGATCCTCTCCACCTCCTCCCCATCAAGAAGAAACCCAGGTGACCAAATCTGAGCACAGTAGTCTACATGGGGTCTTATCAAGGCTCGATAGAGAGGAACAATAACCTGCTTGTCTCTGCTTGTCAACGTATTCTTCAGCAACCAAGTGATTTGATGAGCTGTTTTGGTCACTTTTGCAATGTGTCCCCTAAATTTCAATTCCTTATCCACCAACACTCCTAAATCTCGTGCCTCATCAATTTCCTGGAGCTGGGTTCCACCAATGCAGTAAACTGCCGCCAATCTTTTCACCCCAAAATGCATAACCTTACATTTTGCCACATTAAACTGACATCCATTCTCCTAAGCCCAGACCTCCAATCTATCCAAATCATCCTGCAAAATTTTTACATCATCTGAATTCACTATTGCCCTACCCAACTTCGCATCATCCGCAAACAAATGAACTGTTCCTCTCAGATCATTTCCTATATCATTTATGAACAAATTAAACAGCAGTGGTCCAAGAACAGATCCTTGTGGCACACCACTAGTCACAGGCCGTCTTGTGGACTCTACTCCCGAGTAAACCACTCTCTGATATCTCTCCGTCAACCACCCTCCTATCCATCTCACCAACCCTATGTCCATTCCCATATGCTGCAATTTACTGATTAGAATTCCATGTGGAATCCTGTCAAAGGCCTTGGCAAGGTCCAGTAGAATCACCGTAAACCCATTACCCTTATCCAGTTCAGCCGTCACTGTGTTATAATACGTGAGCAAGTTACTGAGGCATGACCTACCCTTCACAAAACCATGCTGTCCCCGATACAGTATCCCATTTTCTTCTATCCAATCTTGTATTTTCCTCTTGACTATTTTCTCTAAGACCTTGACAATGATTCCTGATATGCTAATCGGTCGGTAATTTACAACAGCAGTCTTGGAACCACCTTTATGCAGTGGAACTATTTTCCCCTCTTTCCACCCGCTCGGGACTAACCCAGACCCGAGACTCAAATTAAACAAAATGGTCAAGGGTACTGACAATTCTTTAGCTGCTTCTCGTACAACACGAGCTGGTATACCATCCAATCCCACAGATGTATTGACATTGAGGTTATGCAATAGACTACTCACCTCCACTTCATTAACCACAATTCCCGTATAATCTACTGGTTTATTCGTTTCTGCAATGTCACCACCTGGATGATATACTTTTGCAAAGTGTTCACTCAGTAACTCAACTATCTCAACTGATTCAGTTACCTCCCTACCATCGGCATTCTTTAAAATCAATCTGCCATGTACATTTTTCCTTTTACTTGCTACATATCTAAAAAACTGTTTAGGATTCTCTTTAGCCTGCATGGCCAATGTTCTTTCGTAATCCTTTTTTGCTTTTCTTACCACACTCGTCACCCTTCTGGCCTGCGCTTTATACCATTCATGTGCCTGCCGGTCACCCTTCTCCTTAAATTCCCTCCATAGTTGTTTCTTTTTTTGCAACTCAAGCTTAATGGTGTTATTCATCCATTTAACCCCTACTTGATTTATTATTCGGACTCTAGGTATACAGTCAGCCATTGCTTCATGCAAGCACTTCTTAACTACCTCCCATGCACTATCAACTTCTAGTCCTTGCAGTTGTACATGCCATGGCACTGAACCAATCAAACTCCTAAGCTTGTCGTACTTTCCCGCCCTATAATTCCACATGTACCCTGTCTTAATTGAAAATTCTACACCTTTAGCCACTTCCCAAGTTAAGACCCTATGATCACTCTCACCGATTGGTGGCAATGTGGTCATATTTGTTACAGCCAAATCCTCAGATGTAATTACTAGGTCAAGCACTCTCTGACCCCTAGTATTTTCCATTACATGCTGTCGCAGATAGTTATCCCTTAATAACCGCATAAAATCCAGTTCCTTCCTCCCTTGTGTCCTCTCCTCACTCCAATCAATGTGACCATAGTTGAAATCTCCCATAATAATCACCCTCCTTCCACCCATTTCTTCTATTTGCTTGTGCATACTGTCACCACCATCTTTTCCATCACCTGGTCTATAGCAGCACCCAATTGTATATTTAGTTCTGCTAGCCACAATCTCACACCAAATGGCCTCAAATGTGCTCTTTTCTCTATCCTGCAATTCAACTTCTATTCTCCTTGGCTGGAGCTCATCAGCTATCATCAACAATACTCCTCCCCCCATTTTATTCTCTCTGTCATTCCTGAACACACTATACCCATCACATTCAATCCCACTAGTTATATCATCTACAGTCAGCCATGTTTCACTAATACCTATAACCTGTGGTCTGGAAGTGCCAACCATGGCCAAAAACTCTTCCTTCTTGTTCCTAATACTCCTAGTATTAGTGTACATGAATTTAAGACCCCCATTAGCCCCAACCCTACCTTGATGCCTTATATTAACTATCCCACTCTGATTTGTTGTCCTTATTTGCTCTGGCATATTATATTCATTCTTACATTCAACTGCCTCCATAAGGACTGTATCTCTACCACCCCCCCTAACAAATCTAGTTTCCCTGAATTTGCACATCCACTACATTCAGCAACACTTTCTCAAGTTTTCTTACACCGTAACCATTCAAATGCAAGCCATCCATCTTATATAGATCCTTTCGCCCATCAAACTCACTCCACAAATTCCACATCACTCGTCATACATAACCCACGCATAAAGTCATTTGCAATTATAGCCCTCCTTTTAAACATTTCACTGTCATACTGTGGCAAAAGACTAATCATTCTAACTCTCTCACTCTTTTCTTTTGCTACCTCAAACAATTCATTCAGGTCTTCTATCATTTCCATTTTATCTCCTTTCAAATCATTCGTACCTGCCACAACAATCATTTCTTTCACCCTTTCCTTTTGCTCTCTAATAGACGCAGTTACGTCCTTTATGGTCGCACCAGGTTGGTACGATTTTGTCAAGTCCTCTACTAACACACCTCGTACTAACGAGTCTCCATACAGCACTCTATCCTTCATTTTGTTCATGTTCACATTCATACGTCTATTTTTCCTGTCATACCTTTTATTATTGGTTGGTTCATTCAGTCTACTTTTGTTCATGCACTCTAGCTGCTGTTTTGCTCTTTCTATCGCACTATTCAACAACGCGATCTCACTCAATGCATCTATCTCATCTTTTTTGTTCTCTGAGAAACCATTTATACTATCATTCACACTTTCTACATTCACACTCTCACAATTTTCATGTACAACCTTGCCCTTTCTTGTCATATCCCTATTTCCTTCATTTTGAAGGTTGACAAAAATATCACACTCACGATCCGAAATACACTTCAATTCCGCATTCTCCCTACATTTTCTACACACATTCAATCCTTTATCATCATCTAACCACACTCCGACCGCACTCCGCAAAGCGTACATTTCACAGCTAGTACACTGACTCATTTCTTTTACGCTACCGTTCTTAGATAACGATGGCGAACCTTCATTACTGGCCGCCATTTTCCTACGCACAGGTGCCATATTTATCTGTAACGTGTTTTGTCAAATTAAACGTTATAACACACCAAAAAATAGAAGACGCACTAAAATACGCAAGGCAAACAAAACAAAACTACACAATATTAAGTAATTTGTATCGATAACTGAAAATGATACTTATCTTATCTGGAGCTTGCACGAACACTACTCATTACGAATTCATCTAGCGGCGACTTCCGACATAGATTATGTTATAAAACACTTAGTACACTAACCACGTTAATAAAGCTCTAATAATATACCAAAATTATTGAATCCAAACCACCAAAACAAAAAAATTGAATCCAAAACACCAATAAATCAACAAAAAACACAAATCTCTCAGGAGCTCTCCGATAGCACGACCGTTCACCAGCTAGCCTCGACATTAAACTCACGACATTAAACCTCGACATATAACCTTTGATAAACATTATCAAAGTTTATTCTGTACTTTAATATCAAGCTTTTTAATAAATTTCTTTAAAATGAAATATAAAACTGGAGCCAAATGTGGTCATAAGACTTCCATTCTTATGATGGAAATGTCAATTACACTTCTAGTGAATAAGATGCTAAAAAGCTATTCAAATCTATAACATAGAGGGAAAGATGGAAGCTATCAGAACAATGGAGAGCAAACATTCATGTCCTACTGTTTTTAGGGAGCGCTACATATTGATTCCTCCACTATAACAGAAATCTCGAAAAATACTATTAAAATTAAAAAGACAATGAAAATGCAAAAAGAAAAACTGCTATGACTCTCAGCTACCTGTGGTCTTGTGAGTGGGAAAATGGAACAAAAAAATAAAGTAAAGAGTTAGTTTGATGAGATAAAAGGAAGGCTGTGACAAACCTTTCATAGCAACCTAAGGCTGGGTTGCAAATTTCAAGAAGTCAAACTCAATTTATAACATAAAATTAGTTATAAATTGGCTATCTTAAAATTTTAAATTTTTTCTATTATTGTATAAAACTTCTAAATTTTCATCTCATTGAAATACGTTACAATTCAGGTTTCATTTACCTCAATTCAATGTATATCAGCATCTCTAAAAATTTAATCCAGGTGTAAATTAAGAACTTGGTAAGTATGACAAACAGAAGATTGCTAGGTTCAGTGCCTTGATGTTAAACTGCAATAGATGTTGTAGCGCATGGCAAGTGGGTAAAAGAGGGAAGTAACAGCAGACTGCATAACTAGAGTCAGGAGGTATATACCAAATGGGAGTTAAATGGATGAATACCATCATGATAGTAATGATGTAAATTGGATAGAGCAATAATTAATAATGGTAATGTTCACTTTTGCAGGATGATTTGGATAGACTGGCAGTATGGGCAAAGGAGAATGGATATCAGTTTAATGTGGCTAAGTGTAAGGTTGTGTGTATTGGGGTGAAAAGATCACCAGCTGTGCATGACATTGATGAAACTGTATTCCAGGAAATTGATGAAGCCAGGGATTTGGACAGAAATTAAAGTTTAGAGGATAAATTGCAAAAGTGGCTAAAGCAGCTCAACAGATTACTTGGTTACCGAAGAACACCCTGACAAGCAGGTTATTATACCTCTGGTAAGATCCCATCTCGACTCCTGCATGAGATCTAATCAACCTAGGTTTTTTGGGGATGAGGAGGTGGAGAGGATCCAAAGATGAGTGACCAAAATGGTAGCAAATTTGTGAAATGAACTTTATGAAGACAGCTTGAAGATCTGTGAGTTACAGAAATTTGTTGACAGGCAGAAAAGAGTGATATGATTGAGACATACAAATTACTAAAGCATCTTTACAGGATTAACACAGAAGAAATTTTTCAGAACAGGTCTGGTGGCAGGGGAACTAGGAGTTATCCTTGGAAACTGAGCAAGAGTGTAGTTAGCAAGGGAGTCTGAACTAGACTTTTTGCTTGGAGAGTGATAAATGAATGGAATGGGTTGCCAGAATCTGTTGTGGGCACCATAACAGTGAATAAGTTCAAAGCAAAGTATGATAGATAGTGCATGAATGTCAGAGTCCTTGGTAGGTTTTCAGGGCTTCCCTCAATGAGCTTAAGGACTACACAGAATAATCAACAATAATAATTATAATACTGTAGCTGTTTGTCCTTAGCCATTTAACACCATACTCTAGTACTGGTTTCATCTTCCATGTAGTAATGCTAATATAGCTGTTCTCACATGCATGGTATGATCATGTTTTTATTCTTCTGATCCAAACATTGTACAAAAAGAATAATAGTGACATATTTTTTTCATTTCAACTCTCTTTCCCCCCCCCCCATCTTAATAATATTATCCTCCACACTAAAATCTTTTAATTTAACGCTTTTCCAAACATTTTTTTTTTTTTTTTTAATATCCTCATTCCAATTATTTTTATGTAGCAGGGATCTTGTTACCTGCAGGATGATAGCATCTCTACATCCCCTGCTTTTATTTTTCCAAGTGTTTCCTAAACCATTTTATCCCAATCTATATTCTCAAATCATACATTAAAATCAATATGAACAGTGATCCTTGAATGCTAGTGTAGTATTTCATCTGATGTCACTTTTGCTAAAAATGAATTGATTCAACTTGCCTCCCACCAAACTCGCTTTATTTATTTTGTTAATTCTATGTTTAATTTGCCATATTTGGTGAAATATTATGCCTAAAATAGGTGAAGCCTTTTCTATAAGTTTCACTATTGAGATGAAGCTAATGCTTTTTTTTTTATTTTTTTTATAATTTTAACATTTTTATTACCAAGTTTCATACCCAATTTTTAATTTGGTTAAGAGCTGTTGGCTAATCAGGCTTAATTATTAATAATTTAATAATATGGTCCATACACTTCAAACTGTGTCTTAGAGCTGATGTATGATCAGATATGAGGCAAACCATATTCCCATAACATCCCTCAATTCTGGTCCCTTTATGCCACAATCTTTTAATATGCTTTTCAACCAGTCTTTTTTTCCATTGTCTGCTTATTGCATCCTATTTGAGATCAGCAAATTTTAAATAGAAACCTTACTTCTATGATTTCTTGACTTTTTTGAAAAGTATCTAAGCAAACCCTATTTGACCTAAACCCAACTTGTTTTTCAATTTTCCTTTGACTATTACCCCCCCTCTCCAAGTCATGCTTTCATAAATTTTTTTTTTTCATTTCCTCTGATTCTAATGTTTTACTTCATTTTTTATAAACTAGTATAATGAGAGTGCAACTCCAACAATTTGGATTCAATCTTGTGAACCAACCAATCCTCTTGAATTGTGCACTATTATATTGTATAATATAATCTATTTTCACATGTTGAATTATCATTTTTTATTGAAATGAGCAGAATATAAGTTTGTTTTCATGCTACATGATAGATGTCAGTCACCCAGCAAAGACTGAAAAGGCAGCGGATGCGTGTTAATTCTATACCACATGACTTCGTATAATCTAAACAGTCTTGATAAAGTAATTATGGAAAGAACAAATAATAATCTGACGATCTTCCAGAAGCAGTCCAGAAGCTGTTAGCAAGCAATCATTCAATGCATTAGGAACATTCCTTTTAACTCATTCTGTGATGCAGCCGCCATTATTCAAATAAGGACAAGCTTTTCCAGATTTTGGGGGTTACATTATTTTTTAGGTAGAAGATGTGGCTATTTAATATTATGGCAAGGAAATTAACAATGAAACTATGATTGTTAACAATGTGTTATCTTGATGGTTTGTTTTACTGAAGTAGAAATTAGAGTATCTAAAAAACACAGAAAGTCTGGTCAATTTGTAAATTTTTTTTTTTTTTTTTTTTTTTTTTGAAATCAACCACACACATAAGACTTCAAGACATATGATATGACATGACAGTACTATATGTGAGCAAAGCAATACAAACAACAACAACAACAACAACAAAAAAGTTTGATTCTGCATATACCTTTACCCACAAAAGAATTATTTAAGTCAACGTGGTCATTTCAGATGAAAAATCAAGATAATAAATTAATAAATCACTGTGGCTTGCTTACCTTTCAAGTGCATCTGTCCTGAATTCCGATCGGTCTAAATGTTCAAATATGAGCTTTTTCAGATTTGTTGTTAAAATGTTTTCTGGCTGTCCCAGTAGAGTACACAAAAATTGTTTCTAGATAACACAGATTTAAAAAGAATAAGAAAGATCGTATTTATATAAAATTTTAATTTCATACACACCCACACAGAGTTAGCTTTGCATTAGGAACACCCACCTAATAACACGGTCCTCTCTTTGTGCAATCCTGGCTCACAAATGCCTAGGAACAGATTCCACAAGGTATCAAACATCCTCAATGCATAACTCGACCTATGTCCACTGCAGCAACTCCATCACTTCACGCTCATTCTGTGGAGGAGGATCAGCAGTTCTTACATCCTATTCTAGCATATACCACGCACGTTCAATTGGGTTACAGTGAGGGGAGTTTAGGGGCCAAGGCAATGTGGCAAATTCTTTGTCATGTTCCTCCAACCACTCAGCACTTGTATGAGCCCAACGGCAAAGGTGTGTTATCCTGTTGAAAGATGGCACTGTTGTCAGGATAGACATCTTGCAGATATGGATGAAGATGGTCAGCTAAAAGGTCCTTGTAGTGTTCACCATTTAGTGTTCGTGCCAATGGAAATTGGGATGCCACAAGAAAGCTCCCCAGACTATAACATCACCACCTCCACTGGCCTGTTAAAACCCAACTGTGCAACTAGGGGATAGGGGTTCAAGCTGTTTATACCAAATCCAAATTAAGCTATCAGCATGGTGTAGCAGGAAACAGGACTCATCACTCCAGATGACCTGCCATCTGTTGAGGATCCATTGTCGACGTTCCTTGGCCCAAGTGAACTGTTGTTTGCAATGCCTTTGTTGATCTCTGGATATAAAATATCAGGTGAAGCAAGCTATGGTACATGCTGCATGTGGAAATGGGTTGAACTGTGGGTGAGCTATGTGAATGTTGCACATCATTGCTGATAATGATAACTAATATTTAAGGAATTGACAGCGTATACTAGAAATATAGATTAAATAAACTTTAATATATACTTTCCGATATTTCGGTGAACGTCACATTGCCATCTTCTTGGGAACTAACTACAAAGACACGTGCACACAAGTACTAATAACAGCAAATGAGACTGAAGCTAGGAAGCTAGCGTTTCCTAAAGTCCTGATGGTGCCCCCTGGCGGGCTACATTGGTAGTTCTTGGTCTTTGGGCTGAAGTTCTTCTGATAAAAGTTTCCCAAATTTGGAGCAGTTTTATGCATCCAAATTTGTTGAGGTTTGGCATGTTCCTAAGGGCCGAGGCTGATTCCATGAATAGTCTTTCATACTTGAACTTGCTGCGGTGTATTACTGTGACTTTTTTCCATCTTATTCTGTGGCGAGTATCCAGAGCGTGGTCTGCAAGCCCAGAGTGGCTGTACTGATGAAATCGGATGTAATCCTTGTGTTCTGAGATTCTGATATTTGCTGTCCTGCCTGTTTGGCCAAAGTAGGACAGTTTACAGCTGCAAGGGACCTGGTATACACCAGGTAGGTCTAGGGGAAGTGGTTGGTCTTTGGTGGAGCAGATAAGGGATGCCAGTTTTCTATGTGGTCTGTAACAAGTAGTCAAGTCATGTTTTTTTAGGATTTTATCGATTTTTTCCGAGGTGCCTCTGATGTAGGGAATAGTGATAGATTTAGAGTAATCTTTTTTGTGAAGGGGAGGGGGTGGTGGGTTGTGGATAACTGGGTTAAGTATTTTTTGGATTTTTTTTTTGGGGGGGGGGGGGTAGCCGTTGGCTGAGAAAGTGTCACGGATGTGATTTAGTTCAGTGGTTAGGGCTTGATCATTAGAACAGATTATTTTTGCCCTGTTGAATAATGTTTTAATAACTCCATATTGTTGTGAGGGGGGATGGTGGGATTGTTGGTGAATGTATCTGCCTGTATGGGTGGGTTTTCTATAAACTGAGAAAACCAAGGTTCCATCAGGTTGGCGGGTGACTAGTGTGTCTAGGAAGGGGAGGTTATTGTTTTCCCTCTTTTTCCAGGGTGAATTTGATTCTAGGGTGTTGGTTGTTTAAGTGTGTTAGGAAGGAGAGGAGTGACTCCGGGCCATGTGGCCAAATAGCGAAAACATCATCAACGTAGCGAAGCCATATGGTAGGTTTTTGTGGGGCTGAGTTTAAGGCTTTCTCTTCAAACATCTCCATGAAGAAGTTGGCCAAGGGTGGGGAAAGTGGTGAACCCATGGCTGTCCCCTCTATCTGTTTGTAGAATTTTTCCTGCCAAACGAAATAGCTTGAGTTCATTGTAAACTGAAATAGGGCTGAGATATCGGGAGGAAATTTAGCTTGGATTAGCTCTAAGGTTTCTTTGAGGAGGACATTCGTGAATAGGGAGGAGACATCAAAACTGACCATTATGTCATTATGTTGGAGTGTAAGATTTTCTATACTGGCTTTGAAGTGGGCTGAGTTTTTTTTATGTGTGATGGTGTATTGCCAGTATAGTGTGAGAGCGCTTTGGCTAAATGCTTGGCTAGTTTGTAAGTGGGGGAATCAATGCCATCCACTATGGGACGTAATGGCACATTTTCTTTGGGTATTTTTGGGAGCCCATATATGCGGGGGGGGTCTAGAGTTATAGGGTTTTAGTCTGTTGGTTATCTCCACAGGCCAAGAAGTGACCTTCTTAAGGAGCCTATGGAGTTTTCTAATTTGTGAGTTGGTGGGATTGTAATCAATGGGGAGGTAAGTGGAACCTTCTAATAATAAAGCCTTGAGCTTACCTGTGTAATCTTTAAGATTAAGCACCACAGTGGCGTTTCCCTTATCCGCTTTGGTGATCACTATTTTTTTGTTTCTTTTCAATTCTAGTAGTGCGTTGTATTCACTACTGGATATGTTGGATTTTGGAGGTTTTGCTTTGTTGAGAACACAGGCTACATCCAATCTGATATCATTGGCGAATCCCATGTTCAATTTGAATCATTAATTCCTCGGCCGGTAATTTCCTAGGAGCAATGGCGAAGTTGTGACCACGTGACAGAGCGTGGAGTGCTTCTGGCTTTAAGGTAGCTGACGATAGGTTAACAACAGTGTTGGTTTGTAGTTAGGGCGGCGAGTTCTTTGTTAATTTATCAAACTTGTTGATATGTCAGCTTCGTACTCGTTCAAATTCTTTTTTAGCTGCCGTATACGAGACGTCATGTAGGACCGACCAAAGCTCGTGATTCAGCGTAAGTGAAAGCTCATTTTCTAGCGTTGAGATAGCGCTGTTTATGTCGGCTAGGGAACCGCGTGTAGCGGTAATTTGCTCCCGAAGTAATGCCTGGCTAGCGCGGTTGTAAATACGGAGAGCTTTCTGTGAGATGAAGCGGTGTTTAAATTTAACACAGTTCGGGATGCCATGATTATCCCGGCAGCGTTTTAGGAATGCCAGACAGTTAAGTTGTCTGGATAATTTCAGCTTCAGTTTGCCGTATTGGCGGGCCTTGCGTGCGAAGAGATCTCCGTGGATGATCATTATTCTTGTTGAGAGGCTTATACGCTGGTTAAAAAAAATACACAAAGAAAATGTGCCATTACGTCCCATAGGGGATGGCATTGATTCCCCCCACTTACAAACTAGCCAAGCATTTAGCCAAAGCGCTCTCACACTATACTGGCAATACACCATCACACATAAAAAACTCAGCCCACTTCAAAGCCAGTATAGAAAACCTTACACTCCAACATAATCACATAATGGTCAGTTTTGATGTCTCCTCCCTATTCACGAATGTCCCCCTCAAAGAAACCTTAGAGCTAATCCAAGCTAAATTTCCTCCCGATATCTCAGCCCTATTTCAGTTTACAATGAACTTAAGCTATTTCGTTTGGCAGGAAAAATTCTACAAACAGATAGAGGGGACAGCCATGGGTTCACCACTTTCCCCACCCTTGGCCAACTTCTTCATGGAGATGTTTGAAGAGAAAGCCTTAAACTCAGCCCCACAAAAACCTACCATATGGCTTCGCTACGTTGATGATGTTTTCGCTATTTGGCCACATGGCCCGGAGTCGCTCCTCTCCTTCCTAACACACTTAAACAACCAACACCCTAGAATCAAATTCACCCTGGAAAAAGAGGAAAACAATAACCTCCCCTTCCTAGACACACTAGTCACCCGCCAACCTGATGGAACCTTGGTTTTCTCAGTTTATAGAAAACCCACCCATACAGGCAGATACATTCACCAACAATCCCACCACCCCCCCTCACAACAATATGGAGTTATTAAAACATTATTCAACAGGGCAAAAATAATCTGTTCTAATGATCAAGCCCTAACCACTGAACTAAATCACATCCGTGACACTTTCTCAGCCAACGGCTACCCCCCCCCCCCCCCAAAAAAAATCAAAAAAATACTTAACCCAGTTATCCACAACCCACCACCCCCTCCCCTTCACAAAAAAGATTACTCTAAATCTATCACTATTCCCTACATCAGAGGCACCTCGGAAAAAATCAATAAAATCCTAAAAAAACATGACTTGACCACTTGTTACAGACCACATAGAAAACTGGCATCCCTTATCTGCTCCACCAAAGACCAACCACTTCCCCTAGACCTACCTGGTGTATACCAGGTCCCTTGCAGCCGTAAACTGTCCTACTTTGGCCAAACAGGCAGGACAGCAAATATCAGACTCTCAGAACACAAGGATTACATCCGATTTCACCAGTACAGCCACTCTGGGCTTGCAGACCACGCTCTGGATACTCGCCACAGAATAAGATGGAAAAAAGCCACAGTAATACACCGCAGCAAGTTCAAGTATGAAAGACTATTCATGGAATCAGCCTCGGCCCTTAGGAATATGCCAAACCTCAACAAATTTGGATGCATAAAACTGCCCCAAATTTGGGAAACTTTTATCAGAACTTCAGCCCAAAGGCCAAGAACTACCAATATAGCCCGCCAGGGGGCACCATCAGGACTTTAGGAAACGCTAGCTTCCTAGCTTCAGTCTCATTTGCTGTTATTAGTACTTGTGTGCACGTGTCTTTGTAGTAAGTTCCCAAGAAGATGGCAACATGACGTTCGCCGAAATATCGGAAAGTATATATTAAAGTTTATTTAATCTATATTTCTAGTATATGCTGTCAATTCCTTAAATATTAGTTATCATGTTTAACCAGCGTATAAGCCTCTCAACAAGAATAATCATTGCTGAGATACCCAAAGCTCACTTCTAGGATCAACCATGTGTGGCTGACCAATGTAAGCCCTCCTACTGGATGTTTGTTCATGGTTAGTAGAAAAAATGTACCAGGACTGGTACACCCTTCATACATTTTTTGAGTATACAGTAGTACAAGAGCAACCAACAAGTGTGGCTATTTCTGAAATACTGGCGCCAGCCCTCGGGAGGGGGGGGGGGCATCTATCTGCTTATATAAATTTGATTACATCAGAACGTTTCCCCTTTACTGACAAATGTTTACTGATTACATGCAGAGGATAGGTGTGCCCATTTAAGTAGCCACACATGATTCTGATATCACATGGTACTTCGTTATCGTGCCGAATATGTAAATTGGGGTGGGGGAATGTTCCTAATGCAAAGCTAATTCAGTGTATGTATATATATATATATATATATATATATATACAGTGCTTTTTCTGGAATGGTGTGCAGCAGTACAGCATACCGACACATTTATTAACAGTGACATACAAATGCAGTGCATTTGAAATTTCTAATATTTGGCAATTTTTGACACATAGTATGCAAATAAACTCAGTTATATAATAAAGTTTACATTTTTCACTAAATCTATTGTTAATATATTTGTCATATAGAAGTTTTTTATATATGCTATATAGATGTTTATTAAAATTATTATAATTATTATGCAACATCTCCAAAGGAGTCCAAGGACTTGTTGTGGGAGGGCACTGCACTCTACTAACTCTACTCCAAACAGCTCATTTCTCCCCTTCTTAATCTTCCAATTACACACTACTACTAATACTACCATCAACACACGATGTCATCCACTGCCTACCACCATGAACAATAGTAATAATTTTTTGTCAGTAAATTGCATGTGTTCTCGACTCAATGGGCAATTTGATTTGCCTATATGCATGGTAAAAAACATGAGTTACTTAGGAGGGAAAAACCCTACTACTGAATAAGATCAATTAACTCATCTTCATTTGAAAATGTCCATATAAAGATTTCACTCATTGTGATGAGAACTGAAGTCCTTTCCAATCGAAAGACACAGTGTCCCATTGTTCTTCCAATTGCGCTATGGAAGCACTTATTGTACACATTTTACTTCTTTTTTTTTATATACTTGTACAATAAATTTATGATTAATAAGCTATGCGCTGTGTACTTAATTTGCTTTCTTATTCACTATGAATAAGAAATTTTTACTTCATATCACACCATGAAGTAAAAATATGAAGAAAAACTTTTTTTTTTAAAATTTTCTTTTCATGTCCTATTACTTTTCATTTTCCCTGAAGCAAAGAATTAGTACTGGTACCTAATGTTTTCCCAAAAATAGCACTGTACAATAAAACACAAACTCATGTTCAATTTTGTGGAATTAAATACTTACCCAAGTAATTTCAGGTCCACGAGGGTGAAGACATGGGTGAGGTTTATTGTCCATAAGACCCATTTTCAAAAGGCCTTTAATAACATCTGTATAGCCCTAGAAATATCATTTAATAAAATTCACACATTGTATAATTTAAATTATATACTGCAATTTAAAAGTAAAAAATGTAAATTTATTATAATTCACAATTTACATTTTTGTTAACTTTGTTGCATGATTTCATAAAAATGAAAAACTCAACTTTAGAATATTTATAACTGCTATAACTAACTGTAGAATAATGGTTGTTATAATTAGCTGTTGCAGAAGTATTACAATTTCATTTAATATCAAAAGCATACATGTATGTGCATATAATACATACAAAAAATGACAGTTATTCATTCTTTGAAAGATATTTTATTATTACATTTTATTTTATTATATAAAATTAATTATTCTTCAAGAGAAGACAAAATCTGCAGAGAGTAGCCACTGAAGAACTCTAGAATAGATTTTACTCTAATAACTACCACAGATGTTTTGAGCATATATATAATATTAATATCAAAAATTTTTGAAATTCTCTTTGAGAAAGAGAAGTACAATGTATTGTCTCAGCAAAACCATATTGGATTTTCAGTCACATGAAGGTCAGTTATATACCGAAGAGAGTACATGAAAGAACACTGCAATCTACTTGAACTGTGATGGGAATTTACTTAAGTTTTTTGTGTCAACCCCAATCGAGTACAATAAAATCCCACTTGACTTAAAGGATAAGAAATGATCCTGTAAGAGACCAGCTAACACACTTTCACTTGAAAATCTTTATAAAGATTCTTCATATCCTGAACAGGATTTTAAGGTCTTTCCAACCCAAGAAATGTCATGCCATAGCTTTAATGACACCTCCACATTAATCACATAAAACATATTAGACACAGCAAAAAATTATTAAAATTAGCAAACTGATATTGTGAACAGAAAGTACAAAATATCAGTTTGCCAATTTCAAGCAATTTAAAGAGAAAGAATATAAGGTAAATTGTATTGTAAGCTCATCATCATGCATATCAAGTGGCCTGTTCCAGCCTTAGAAGTCATCGTTGAATCTTTTAAGAGGACATCCTGGTTTCCCTTTTCCTAATGGCTTGTACTTCAAGGCTTGTTTTGGTAATCTTTCTATTTTCATTGTTTGAACATGTCCCATCCATTTATGTTTATATTTTTTAATTTTTTCTATTACTGATTCTTGGTTTAATTCTTTCATAATTTCTTTGTTTCTTTTGTGATCAAATAGAATATACTTTGCAGTTTTTCTCATAAACTTCATTTCTGCTGTTATTAATCTTCGTTTGTCTTTTTGTTTTATTTTCCAGATTTCACTTCTATACAATAAGACTAATAGGGCTAATGTATTGTATACTTTTAGTCTGGTTTGTTTTGGTTTGGTTTAAATATTGTTTTGATAGTTTGGGTCTCCTGCAATGAGTCTACTGACTCCATGGAGATACCCGTAGTAATAATAATAATAATAATATGGATATCTCCATGGAGTCAGTAGACTCACTGCAGGAGACCCAAACTATCAAAACAATATCTATCATATCTCTTCTTGAATTCATTTACAGACAAAGAACTCATAACTGAGTCAGGCAATGCATTCCACTCATTTGCCACCCTCCAGTCAAAAAACCTCGTTCTCACACCCTTGTTAACCACACTTTTCCTCAACTTCCAGGGATGACCTCTTGTTCTTCCATCACTATCAACACAGCTGAAATATTTCTCCTGCATCAATCTTATAAAAACCTTTTAGTAATTTAAATGTTGCTATCATATTCCCCCTCTTCTCTGCCTATCAACCAGCCACTGCAATCCACAAGCTCTCAAATATATCAATGTAGAGAGCATTTTTTACATCACTCACCAACTTAGTCACTCTCCTCTGAACCCTCTCCATAACCTCCTCATTGCCAATGAGAAGGTTATGGAGAGAGTTCAGAACAATCTTGAACACCCAAGGAATCCAGGTGACCAGACTGGAGCGCAGTAATCCAAATGTGGAAGTATCAACGCCTTATAAAGGGGAATAATAACCTCTTTGTCTCTGGATGTTAGTGTGTTCTTCAATAACCAAGTAATTCTATGTGCAATCTTTGACACCTTAGCAATATGTCCTCTGAACTTTATCTCCCTATCTGCCAACACCCCTAAGTCCCTAGCCTCATCAATCTCTTGGAGTACCATTCTATCAATGTAGTACACAGCTGGTAATCTTTTAATCGCAAAATGCATAACTTTACACGTTTCCATATTGAACTAACATCCATTTACCTTTTGCCAGCTTATTTAAATCATCATGCAAACTCTCAACACCAGCTTGATTTTTTTATTATGCTATCCAACTTTGCATCATCAGCAAACAACTGAATATCTCCAAGTCATTTTCTATATCATTTATGTACAAATTAAACAATAAAGGCTCAAGCACAGAGCCCTGAGGCACACCACTGGTCACCTGCCTCATCCTGGACTCTGCCCCTCCATACACCACTTTTTGGTATCTCTCCATGAGCCATTCTCTTATCCATATCACCAGTTTAGTATCCATTCCCATCTGCTCCAATTTGCAGAACAGTATTTCATGGGGTATGCTGTCAAAAGCCTTAGCAAAATCCAGAAGTACCACTGTGTAGCCACTGCCCTTGTCCTACTGAGATGTCATTCTATTATAAAAAGTTAATTGCTAAGGCAAGATCGACCTTTAACAAAAACCAAGTTGGCCCCTATAGAGTATCATATTTTGATCCACCCATTTTTGAATTCTGTTTTTAACCAACTTTTCCAATACTTTTACCACCACACCAGAGATGGTGATTGGTCTGTAATTAACTACTGCAGTCTTAGAGCCACCTTTATGCAAAGGAACCACTTTGCCTTCCTTCCACTCCCTAGGGACCATACCAGAGTTCAAACTTAAGTTAAATAACCAAGTAAGAGGCATTGACAATTCCTTTGCACATTCACGCAACACCCAAGCTGATATTTCATCTAAACCTACAGCAGTGTTTGCATTTAAATTCTGCAATATACTAAGTACCTCTGATTTATTAACTTCAATTCTCACATTAGTTATTGATGCAGGTACAGAGATATCATCACTTGGGTGATAGACTTTAGAAAAGTGATCACTCAGTAACTCTACTATTACATCTGAATTGGTCACCTCAATACTATCAGCATCCATTGAAGTTATCCTTCCAAAGTCATTCTTCCTTTTACTTGCCACATAGCAGAACAACTCTTTGGGTTACTCTTGATCTCCTTGGCTAAGGTCTTCTCATAATCTGATTTAGCTTTTCTTACTATGCTGGTAACCTTCCTAGCTTGAGCCTTGTACTGCTTATGGGTGTACTGATCGCCTTTCTCCTTGTAAATTCTCCATAACATTTTCTTTTTTTGCAGATCAAGCTTGATACTACTGCTCATCCATCTAATGCCTACCTTGTTTGTCTTCCTGACAATGAGAATACATTATGATATTGCCTTCCTCAGATACCCACTGATTTTATCCCATGCACTGCTAACATCTTTCCCCTGTGCAATATTGTTCTGCCACGGGACGGCTGTTAGCTCACTCCGAAGCTCGTTATAATTAGCTAGCCTGTAGATCCGTATATATGCCCCTTCTTAAGAGAGAAATCCACAAATTTTGCAACATCCCAAGTCAATACCACATGATCAATCTCACCAATTGGAGGTAACGAGGACACCTTACTTATGCATATATCCTCTGAACCAATGACCAGGTCCAACACTTTCACACCATGAGTTCCTTCAGTTATGTGCTGTTTCAGGTAATTATCTCTTAGAAGTTGTATGAATTCCATTTCCTTTTTGCCACGTGATATTTCCTCCTTCCAATTGATATCACCATAATTAAAATTCCCATAATAATCACTAAACCTGCACTCATTGCACTAATTTGCTGATACATGAATTCAATATCTCCCGCTGTACTCCCTGGCCTATAGCAGCATTCAACTGTATATTTGGTAGCATTGGTCACTATTTCACACCAGACTGCCTCAAATGAACTCTCATTCATATGTCTATCATCTTGATATACTACTTTCTTTGGCTGCAACACATCAGCTATCATCAACAGTACCCCCCCCTGTTCTATCTTCTCTGTCCTCCCTGAAAATGCTGTATCAATCACATTTAATTCCAGTAACATCTTCTGTGGACAACCAAGTTTCACTATGCCTACAACTTTTGGTGAGATTGCACTGACTAATGCCAAAAGTTCTTCCCTCTTATCTCAAATGCATCTTGGGTGATAGTATGCAAACATTTATTAGTATACAAAAATTGCAGATTCCCTTTAGTTCTTGTACCAGACTTAGAACCAATATACATGTCACTAATTTCAGTAGTCCCATGCCAATTTTTATCCACTCTATTCTGCGAATAAGGATCAACAAATATACATTCATGCATAAGTTTCTCCTTCTTATACTTAACCTTTTCCATTTTAGTTTTCCCCCAATTACTTCAACGTGTTCAGAAAACAGTAACTTCTTCAATTGCTTACCTTCCATGTTCAGATGCAATCCACCTCTTGCATACAACTGTCTTTTGTCTTTTTCAAACACACTCCAGACATCAACAAATTACAGATCTCCTTTTTTTTTTTTTTGCACATTCTTGCAAACATATATTTCATTATCATCACTCGTCCTACTTAATCATATTTGTCAAAACGTGGCAGCACACACACACTATCCTCCCTTTGATACTTTTCTTCATCTTTTGCTACCCGATTAATACTACCATGATGTGCTGTTAATTTCAGCACAAAATATGTTACTAATTTTGATAAATTAGTGTATCCAACATGTTTTTTTTTACACATTAAATGGCATATCATTCTCGTAACTGCACCATGGTGGTAGTCCAAAGTACAGACTGGCTTGTATATATTCCCATTAGTAGTATGCCTTTTCTCCCAATTCTATCTGGTGATATATATATATATATATATATATATATATATATATGTATGTATGTATGTATTTTTTTTTTGCTTTTATATACAAATTTGAACAAAAACACATAATATTGGCATGTTAAACAGTGCTAAATTAGATAATCATAGCTATGACAACTTTCTCATTCTACTGGAGGCTTGAAGTGCTTTTGTGTGTGTGTGTGTGTATATATATATATATATATATACACACACATATATATATATACATACATACACACACACCTAAACCTCTTTTTAAGCGATAGATATATTCCTAAAAATTATGCGTAAAAAGAACTACTGACTCCATAGAAATAGTGAAGATTGGTTCCAAACCTGAAATATAAGCTAAATAATGAAAAAAAAAAAATTTTTTTTTTAATTCGTTAGGATCATATTTATTAACAAACACGTATATAACACACATACATATAATGAATTTTAATAACTTAAAAAAAACATTCATTTCAGTTGTTTGCTAATGATTCTATAAAAAAATTATGTTATTCACTATCAGTTTCTGACAATAAATGTGAAAGTTTTCATTTTCGTGAGACTGTAATATCAATAGAACTAGATATGGTATTATCGTCATTGACTTCCGCCTGGACTTTGGAATTCTTCTTGTCATGTCAAACAAAAGTACCACTGGTTGTTTCAGTATATTTTAGGCACGAACTCAGTTACTAATCGCTGTGTTGATGCTTTAGATAAGTCGCGATATAATTCTCTGTATAAAGACATTAACAACTTAAGCTCACGTGTAAACTTCCCAGCACGTTCTTCATTTGGATCATGTCGGGCAAAATAATTGCTACATTACTGGCCAGTTTAAGACCTTTAATTATATCAGCAGTAAAAGTAGGATTATCTTGATCATTATCATTAACTTCTTCGCTTTCCGGAGTCTCAGAAACAATCTCCATTATTTCGTCTTCGCTAAGAGGTTTATCAATTAACAATTCTTCGATATCTGCCGACGTAAGATCATCGAATCTTTCACCGCCAATTTCACATGCCAAACTTATTATATTGGGGAATTCTGCAGTATGATTGAAAGGAACAGGAGCATTCTCTTTAACACATGCAGACCAAATCGCTTTCCAGCATGCGTTCATAGTTTCTGGTCTCAATTCAGATAACGATAATCAAACCTGATCAATACAATCCATAACTGAAAATTTTTTCCACACATCCATAACTGACAGTGTTTCATCATCATTGAGCTTGTTCAAAACGTACCGAAATGTTCGTCTGACATAATATGTTTTAAAAGTCGCAATTATACCCTGATCTAGAGGTTGTAGCAATGATGTGGTATTGGGCGGCAGAAAAAAAAATTGCACATTTGGGTGTTCTATGGCAGAATGACCAGGTACATTATCAAGAATCAAAAGCACTTTAAATTCGAGACCCTTGTCATTCAAATAGAGCCTAACTTCTGACACAAAATGTTTGTGGAACCACTCAGTGAAAATATCAATGGTCACCCAAACGTTTTTGTTGGCCATCCAATAAACTGGCAATTTTTGAAAATCTATGCCTTTTATTGGCTGTGATCTTAATGATCGATTTATGAGCAGTGGTTTTAACATTCGATCTTCTAAAGCGTTCGAACAAAATAGGAGTTTATGCGATCCTTTGCTGCTTTGAACCCACCAACAGTTTTTTGCATTTTTGATATGTAAGTTCTGTTTGGCATTTTTTTCCAGAAAGGCCGGTTTCATCCATATTTCAAACTTGTTCATGAGTGTAACCTCCATCTTTAATTATTTTAGCAAGTTTTTGTAAAAATGCTTTAGCAGCTGTTTCACCTCTAATTTTTATATTATGAAGGGCATGTCTTTTAATAAACTTAGCCAGCCAACCATTGCTTGCATGAAATTCATATTTTTTCCTTGATTGAGATGAAGTATCTGGCTGCAGTTTTTTAATCTGCTCATAAAATCTCAATGCTGATTGCTTGATGGAATTTCCATCACCTGGCATTCTTTTTTGTACATTATCTTCTATCCAACATCACTAAAGCTTTTTTGGCCTTTTCTAGAACAACATCTCTTGTGTATGATGATAATTTCGCACTTGATTTTGTACCAGAACATACCGCTTTTCTAATAGCCTCTTCATTTTTCTTTATAGATCTGACAGTTGAATTCACGGACTCCAAAATGCTTACCCAGCCGTCGCACCTTCTCCAATTTGAAGACAATCTAAAATTTGAATTTTTATATCCAAGGAAAGAGCTTTCTTTTTTTTTTTTGGTTATTGGCAACATCATGTAAGGGCTAGAATAAAATCTTCGATTAATGAAATAAAAGTTTGAAAATTACATATAGCTTACCATTTATTATTTCTTGGCAAAATTATTAATTTCATAACGCGATTTTTATTTTGATTTCACTTAAAAAATGCAAATACAAAACAAACAAAAAGTGCGGTAAATGTTGTCTACTCAAACACCAAATTCAAACTGCTAAGAACTGCTTTTTTATGTGCAGTCAGTTATGTAATTTGGGGAATTCCCAATAAGTGAAATTCGTAAGAATTTAGAATTTTCTTAATTGAAACGAGAATGCAATTCTACAAAATTCTCAGAATTTTCTTGAATTACGGATTTTTTTCGTAACTTAGACTTTAGGTTGGTAGCATAAAAGTGAATAAAAATCGCGTAAAAAAATATTTTTGATATCCCAATTTGCGTAAAAAATATTCGCATAAAAAGAGTTTTAGGTGTATATATACCCTATATAACATTGATAAAAAAAAATTTTAAAAATCCTTAGTCCACCCACAGTACAAATATGCTATAGGTTTGCACACAACCTTTTGTGCATGAGAGAGCTATATAAAAAAAAAAATATATAAATAAAATAAAATAAAAACAGTCATTGCTTCTAGCATATAATCTACTGTCAAAAGCCATTCCATTTATTTTCAACTCTAATGAAGAAAAATAATTTATTGTTTATAGTTTTGCATAAGACTATACAGTACGTGTGTAGAGGCTTAAGTGCTGTGAGGACATCATGTTGGAGGCTTAATGGATATTTTTACAACACTTAAAAAGAATTAAAATAGACTTTAATGCTTCCTATATTTCGTCCTAGTCACTAGGACATCTACGGGGATTACAAAAAAATTAATGTAACATATGCACAAATAACAAACAATACTAAGCCCAACCACGTGGGTGACACTAAAGTCCTATCTAGGTAGAGCGCCCTCTATGGGCGGTAGTAGGTGGCCTGGAATGTAAGGTGGGACCTCTGGTGATGAGTGTTTCCCAAATCTTCGGAAGCTTAATGCACCCATATTTATTGAGATTTGGTTGGTTTTTGAGAGCTGCTGCTGCTGCTTCTAAGAAAAGTCTCTCTTTCTTGAATTTGCTGTGGTGGAGCATGGTGGTTTTCTTCCATGATACTCTGTGGGTGGTGTCCAAAACATGGTCAGCCAAGCCTGAATGGCCATAGTTGTGTTTGAAGAACTTCTCCGCCAAAAAGTAATTTATCATATGCCCAACGCACGGCTCTCCTGAAACTACGTAAAGAAAAAAGTATCGTCATCACCAGAGCGGATAAGGGTAATGCCACAGTCGTTCTTAATACCAGCGAATATAAGCGTAAAATGAACATTATCCTCCGCAATCCCGCTACCTACATCCCGCTAGAACACGACCCCACAAAAACACAAGTTAAGAAACTTAAAATTTTACTCAAAAAAGTATCTTCCTGGCCCCCAGATGTCACGAAAAAACTTAAACCTTTCCGCTCCCGTCCCCCCCGAATATACGGTTTACCAACAAACCCAACTCCCCACTCAGGCCTATAGTAGATGCTACCAATGCACCTTGCTATAGACTATCTAAACAGCTGGCCAACTCTCTGATCCCCCTCACCGGAAAGTCCCCTTCCTATATAAAAAACTCGACCCACTTTAAAGCCCTCACAGAAAATTTAACCTTGAAGAAGACAGACATAGTGGTAAGCTTTGATATCTCCTCTTTGTTTACCAATATTCCCTTAATTGACACCTTATCTCTCTTAGAAAAGGTTTTTCCCTCTGACATCTTAGATCTCTTTTCCTTTGCCATTAACTCTGGATATTTCTCTTGGAACAACAAAATCTACAAGCAGATAGAAGGAACTGCCATGGGTTCCCCCCTCTCACCCCCCCTTGCCAATTTCTATATGGAAGATTTCGAAAAACGAGCCATAGACTCAGCCCCACTCAAACCTTCTATCTGGCTAAGATATGTAGATGATGTTTTCTCTATTTGGCCTCATGGCCCAGACACGTTAGACTCCTTCCTCAGTCATCTCAATAGTCTACATCCAAGAATCCAGTTCACTATGGAAAAGGAAAAGAACAATTGTTTACCCTTCCTAGACACCTTAGTCACACGCCTGCCTAATGATACACTTACCTTCACCGTATACAGAAAACCCACACACACAGGCAGATACATTCACAAACTCTCCCACCACCACCCCTCTCAACAATATGGCATTATTAAAACTCTTACCAAGAGAGCCCACAATCTTTGTTCCAGTGGAACTGCCCTCACTAATGAGCTTAACCACATACACAGCACTTTCCTCTCCAATGGCTACAGCGATCACAGTATCAAAAAAATAATCAACTCCTCCCCCATTCCCCTTCCTTCTCGTCAACAAGATTTTAAAAATGCCATCACCATACCCAACATCCGTGGCACATCTGAAAAAATAGCCAAGATACTAAAACAATACAATCTACACACAACATACAAGCCCCACCGCAAACTGGCTACCCTTATCCATTCTACGAAAGATCAGCTCCCTCCTCTCTCTCTGCCTGGAGTTTACAAAGTACCCTGTTCCTGTAAGCTGGCGTACTTTGGACAGACAGGCAGATCAGCATCCATCCGTCTAGAGGAACACAAGTCTTACATCTTCAAACACAACTATGGCCATTCAGGCTTGGCTGACCATGTTTTGGACACCACCCACAGAGTATCATGGAAGAAAACCACCATGCTCCACCACAGCAAATTCAAGAAAGAGAGACTTTTCTTAGAAGCAGCAGCAGCTCTCAAAAACCAACCAAATCTCAATAAATATGGGTGCATTAAGCTTCCGAAGATTTGGGAAACACTCATCACCAGAGGTCCCACCTTACATTCCAGGCCACCTACTACCGCCCATAGAGGGCGCTCTACCTAGATAGGACTTTAGTGTCACCCACGTGGTTGGGCTTAGTATTGTTTGTTATTTGTGCATATGTTACATTAATTTTTTTGTAATCCCCGTAGATGTCCTAGTGACTAGGACGAAATATAGGAAGCATTAAAGTCTATTTTAATTCTTTTTAAGTGTTGTAAAAATATCCATTAAGCCTCCAACATGAAGACTATACAGTTACAGAAAAAAGTATGCATAACACCATTTAAGTGATATAACTGTATATCACCATTTAAGCCCTTTCCAATGTCATTTACATACAAATTAAATAATGGCCCTAGAACAGATGCCTGGGGCACACAACTAGTGACTTTCCCCTTTGGGAATATCACTCTCCCATACACAACCTGCTGATACCTATCAGACAGGCAATCTCCAATCCAACACACTAATCTACTATCCAACTCCATCTGTTCCAATTTAACTACTAGTTTGTCGCATGGCAATCTATTGAAAGCCTTTGCAAAATCTAAATATATTACTGCATATGCATCCTCCTTGTCCAATGCATTCACTACCTTGTTATAATAAGCAAGTATATTGCTAAAACATAATCTTCCTTCTTCAATGCTGTACATTAAAGAGAATTCTGCTGGTCAACCCAGTTCGGAATCTTTGTTCACACTAGCTTCTCTAACACCTTGACCACAACTCCACATACACGCACACACACAGTAAATGGCCTATAATTCGAAGCCTTAGTCCTATCACCCCTTTTATGAAGCAGAACAATTTTGCCATCTTTTCACTCCTTTGGGACTTGAGATAATCTAAAATGTTACTCATGTTAAAAATGTAAGTTAAAGCTGTTGTTAACTTCCTGGAACATTATCATTATAATGGTGTCTCCATGGAGTCAGAAGACTCATCGCAAGAAAACCCTACAATGACACTCCAACCATTATTCACACAATACCTATCATACTTCTTAAACTCATTCACAGATGAAGCAATCAGAACCACCTCTGGAAATGCATTCCACACATTCACCACTCTCAAGACACATGGTGATATACCATCAAATTCCGTGGCCTTGATGACATCAAGTTTACTCAATTTCTCATAAAACTTCTGCTCACTCACTATCATTGTTTCCTTCTCCATTCCCACTGCTCTCAAGTTCTGTATTTTGTCACAAACACAAAGAAGTGAATACTTTAATGAACTGTTCATTAAACACTTCTGCTAAATTCTCCTTGGTGTTTATCATTCTCCCATTATCGCTGACCAACATCCTCCTCCCATAACCATTCTTCCTTCTACTGGCCACATATTGAAAAAAACATCCAAGGATTTCTTTTAGCATTATTGCTTGGTCATCCATTTTACACCTACCTTATTTAATCTCCTGACCTTGGAATATGATCACAAATTGCCTCTGCTAGATGCTTCCTGCATACAGACCAAGCAACACTGATTTCCTTCCCATTCAATTCCTCATTCCATGATATTGCTGCAAGTTGCCCTCCTAAGTTTGCCATAATCATCTACTTTATAGTTCCACATATAACCCTTTTTCAGAAAAGTCCTGATGTGGCTGACCACCACCACACAAATGATCACTTCATGGTGGTCACTTTCACCAACTGGAGGAAGATATGCCACTTCATTTACAACAATATCTTCTGATGAGATAATCAAATCCAAGACTCTCGATCCACATGTGACCCTTGTTACATACTAAATTCATTCATCAAGAAATTCATTCCTTTTGGTTCCCTCTTCGTTCTAGTCTATATTACTATAATTGAAATCTCTCATTATGATCACCCTTTTCTTATTAGCCAGATCAATTTGTCTAAAACACTGCTGCCACATTACCAGGTCTATAGCAATGCCCTACTAAATATTTAATCTTGTCCACCTCCACTTCACAGAATACTGCTTCAAAACCACTATCAGTGTTTGCTCTTTGCAGTTCCACCAAAGATGGGCAAAACTCCTCTGCCATCATCAATAGGACTACTCCTCCATCTCTATTCCTGTCAGAATGTTCATCCTTGTTCAACCATCTCACTTATACCAACAATTTTTGGGCAATTGAAGTCTATCAATTTCTAGATATACTGTTGATCTTTGCTTAAGACATATGATAGACTACCACATGAAAGGTTGTTGCATAAACTAGAGAATATGAGATTGGAATATAAGCTATTGGATTTGATAAGTGAGTGGCTGATGACTTCAGTGATATCAGAAAGAGGTATATGGGAGGGGATTTGACAGGTTTAATGACCAGAAATCAGGCCTTGGACTATTCTTTTTTCATTTTTACATATATTCATCCTGTACACAAGAGATTGCAAGACCTATAGGTACATCAGTGTTATAAGCACTGAGGTAGACGTTCAATGATTTTTTTTTTTTTGAATTGCAGGCTGTTTGGAAATACTTCTTGAGGAAGACTGTTCCAGAGAACAGGGTGGATGGAATAAAACAGGATGAATAGAAGCATGTTTGGTGTTTGCAGTTGCACAGTAAAGGGATGCAAGAAGTTGAAGCCCTTGTATTAACAGGTACAACAGAATTTTGAGGAATGATGGTTGCCAATTCATTAAAGCAGTGACCATGGAAGTACCTGTAGAATAGACCTTTATCTCACTGCACCTGTGAGGTAGAGGTTGAAATGAGTCTTTAAAAGAGAGAGATATCATTGAGCCTAACTGCATGCTTAGGTGCAGTCAGGCTCACCACCCTAAACATGTGAGCAGTATTCTAAATATGGATGGATTTGGTCTTTGTACATAGTGAAGAGCTGGTTGAGTCTAAAAATAGACTATTAAACAAAAGAGAATGCAAAATTTCTTGGGTGCTGAGGAGGCCACTGATGTGATGTGTTTATGCCAGGAAAGACTGGAGGTAAACGTTAGTCCAAGCAAAGAGATCTGATTTTGTCTGGTAATTTGTGCATTTCTGATGTTAAGGGCAGGTGAGCAGGGATCTCTTTTGTGCAAGAAAAGAGAAGACTGTGTTTTGGTGGCATTGAACATAGCAAAGTTGTCCTTGCCCAATTGGAGGATGGTATGTAGATCAATGTTTAAGGCACTAGTTGTAGATTTTGTAGCCTGGGATGTTTTTTTTTTTTTTTTTTTAATTGCAGGCTGTAGTTGTTTGGAAACAACTACAAAATAACTACTAACCCCCGCCCACAGTTTTGCAAAAACTGTGGATGGGGGTTAGTAGTTATGAGTAGGCCATTTGTGTACAAGAGAAAGAGAGTATATGATGGGATGTACTCTTGAGGCGCTCCAGCATTGGTAGTGAAGCTTGAAAAGAGGGAGCCATCTACCATGACTCACAGAGAACAACTAAAGAGAAAGCCAGCTACCCAAATACAGAGGATGGTAATTTGTTGAGCATGCCTTGATATCAGACCTGGTTAAAAGATTTGGAAGGATCAAGGGCACAGTACAAGGTTTCTCCAAACCTTTCCATGATACATGTCCAATGGTGGGTGATATAAGACACATGGTCATCCATGGATCTAGAATGGCATCTCCATACTGGTGGTTACTGATTAATTTGTGGTCCTTGATGTGTGCCATATGGAATTGTGGGTGATGAGTTTGCCCAGGAAGATGACCACACTATTTGGATAGCTGGAGTGGTCAAGTTTCATGGAAAGGAATGTGAAGAGATATGAGTGGTTATTAGGTTTGGAAACTAGTAAATGCAACAAATGAAAGTTACTAAATGGGGAAGGAAACCTTAAGCCATTAAAAGGAAGGAATCCTAAATTAGACATTCTCTTGCAGGAAATGTCAGATTTCACAAAGACACAGGTACCACCACCACCCTTGTGGTGAAAAGAATCCATGTGTAGTTTACTCCTACACTGTGACGTCACTTGGATCAAAGTTCTTCGTTTCTTTTTATTAGTTCCACTAATCAGACAGCAGTAGATGTAGATGCCATCTGAGTTTGTCAGAAATAAGATGCCTGGTTTGGAAGACTGCAAGTGATGGTGGAGATCATTTATATTTATGTTAATATGATGGATGTGAGTAAAGCAGACATGAAAGAGAGGTTTTAATGAAGAGATTCTGGTATGGTTTGTATGTTGTGGCTGGTTGTGATGTGACTTTTTTGATGGGATTAATTTATGAGAGAGATTCCCTTTTGTCACAGTGTCACTGTTATTGTTTGTGAGTATAGCTTTGACCATAAGTTTACATGGAAGGATATAGTGGGAATGTGCATTGAGAGAAGATATATTCTTGAACATGACTTCCATACACAGAGAAACTTAATCTATATATTAATGATATTGGAAAGAGCCTGTCAGGAAATCAATTTTTTTTTTTTTTTTTTTGCTAATGATGATGCAAAGGTGGATAGGACAATCAGAAATACTACTGACATTCAGCATTTACAGGGTGATTTGAACAGGCTGGTAGTGTGGGCAAATGATAATGGCTATCAATTCAATGTTAGTAAATGTAATCCTTTCTTTTTATCTTCAAAAAAAAAAAAAAAAAACACACAACACTTCATAAACATCAAAGACATTACATTAGAAAAAGATGATTTATTAGTCAGTTTTGACGTCTCTTTACGAATGTCCCAATCAATGACACAATCCTTCTCCTACAGAACAAATTCCCTCCAGATATCACGGCGCTTTTTGCGCATGTATTACGGTCGGGTTATTTTGTATGGCAAAACGCCTTCTACTTATAAAAAGAAGGCACAGCCATGGGCTCGCCATTATCCCCCCTCCCTATTGCTAACTTTTACATGGAACATTTCGAGCAACTTGCCCTAGATTCCTCCCCTCTAAAACCCAGTCTGGCTTAGATACGTTGACGATGTTTTCGCGATCTGGTCCCATGGTCGCCCGACATTAGACACATTCCTTGGCCACCTAAACAAACAACACAAATGCATACAGTTCACAACTGAAATTGAAAAACAAAACACGCTTCCGTTTCTAGATACACTTGTCACACATCTTCCCTCAGGCAATCTTACCTTCACTGTTTACCGAAAACCGACACATACGGGACAATATACACATAAACTCCTACCACCACCCAACACAAAAACTAGGTGTAATCAACACGCTAAAAAACAGAGCTCAGACGATTTGTTCCAGTGAACAGACACTGAAAGACGAATTTAAAATTATCAGTAATAACTTACAAAAAAATGGATAAAGCCAAAACACTATAAACAAAATTCTCTACAAAACCACAATAAAAAACAAATTAAAGGAATATCAGACAAAATAAACAGAGTACTACAAAAGTACAACCTCAAAGCCACCTTAAAACCTCCTGCAAAATTAAAAAGCTTACTCAACTCATCCAAAGACCCACTCCCTCCACTAGCTCACCCTGGAGTATACCGGATTTATTGTATTGCAACATACCATATATAGGAGAAACAGGACGCACTATTCCTATTAGACAAAAAGAACATAAACAACAATTAAATATAATAATTATGATGAAGCTGGCCTTTCTGATCATGCCCTGAATACCTTACACAGAATTAACTGGAAAACCGCCAGCTGTCTACATCACACTAGAACATGGTATGAATGGAAATTCAAGGAAGCCTGTGAGATTATCAGCAACCACCCCAATCTGAACAACAATGATAGTTTAAAAATCCCAAACATATGGAAGGTATATATTCGACCTTCCTCACCAAGAACAACTATAAACAGGACCGTAAAAAATCCAGTATTGTAAATCAAAAAATAAGAATTGTAATACTAAAAATAGGACACCAATTGTTTCTGAAAGAAAACCATCTAAAAGAATGTTTATTCCTGTCATTGTAAAAATAGAATTTAGCTTGAGGTAAAAATTTATTTTTTATTTTATTTTTATTTTTCCACCAGAGGTCATGCCAGTAGAATAACATGTGATCAAATCATTGTTTCTCTAGCTTACAGTTAATGATGTAACTCAGCTTGTCCTGTATATTTATGTACACTCCAGATGATCTTGATGTGAAGATCGAAACGTCGGGATAATAAAAAAAGTTTTTTTTTTTTTTTTTTAAACACTCTTGTAAATTCCATAAAATTTTTAAAATGAATTAGTAAATGTAAACTTAATAAACTTTCTTGTGATGAGATATCCAATAGCATATTATTATACTGATGAGATTATTCTTGAGTAACTGACAAGGCTAGACTTAGTTACAATCTTTACAAAGCAAAGAGTGTAACTAAAGTTCAGAGGATAATTGCAGCGTCGAAACAAACACTAACATGTATGGATATTGAAATCATTTTGCGAGTCTTTATGAGTTTTGAAAACGACTGTATCTGTACTACTGTGTGCATGGGTTTCCAAGTGAAAAAGAAGCTGTGGAAGGTCTGAAAAGCAGAGTTACAAAGATGATAACAGGCTTATGGAATGCAGATTATGAAGAGAGAGACTGAGAGTATGTGGATTGCAGACACTGGTAAACAGGAGAAAGAGTGTTAATATGACAGAGGACACAGAATATTGGGTGATAAAATTTTTCATTATATGAAATGTGAAGAGAAGATGAGAGCATTCATGGAAGTTAAGTTTGTGTACAATTAACAAAGGGGTGGGAGCTAGATTTTTCTCTCACAGAACTGTGAGTGAGTGGAACAGTTTGACCTGAAGTGGAGAGTGCATCTAGTGGGAATGAGTTTAAAAAGAAATTATGACAGCTGATGTGGTCATGTGGTGTATGGCCTCCCTTGAGATCTAATAATAATAATAATAATAATAATTATAATTATTATAATTGGATTAGAAAATGTCTTGAAATTTTTGAAGCCAGTAAAAACATCAGAAAGTTACTAGCCGCTATCATGACCACATGGAAACCTCAACTAACAGTTCTAGGAAAAATACAGCACTTCAAGGTCGGTAAATGAAGGATACTAAAAGGAAAATTGGCAGCTGCTTAACTTGACAATGGTCTCAGCAGGACATGAAGAAAGAGAGAGAAAAGGTCTGATACTTGTTGCTCAAGAACAAGCCTATAAACAAATGCCTGGTATGTCCATTAAGTATCATGCCTCTCCTCACCATGACCCCAACATTGCTGTATCTATCCTTTTCAAGAATATTCTCATGGTGGTAAGGTACCATTTTCATGCCAGATCAAGTGCCATCTAGAATCGGAGGAAAAACTAAAATGACTCATTTGTAAAATGTAAATTAACTCATTCGTGTCTTGTCCAATTTTTATGGATACAATAACACTGAAAATGTGCTCTACTATGAGCTGTGGATAAAGGGATGCAGATTACAGGCCTTCAGGCTTACAGACCTAATTGTTGCAGACATTTTGCTACAGTTTGTTGAGATAACCTGCTATGCTACATTAATTACATTTTGTGCCCTGAGCCTGGATACAACATTATATGAGATTCCAAACTCCCGCAACATCAGTAATTCAGCAGCCTTCTTCAAGCTTTCCAATTTTTAGCTGTGTAAAATCATCTACATAATTTTTACTCTTGAGAGAAACAGATGTTGAAAAAGTTATTAAAAATGAAAATGCAAGAATATTACGGAACTTTAAAATTCATAGACAAACAGACGGACATCACTGTAATTGAACACCAACATGTGCAGTTTATTGATGTGGCAATGCCAGAAGAAAGTAAATTATAAGGAAAAAAAGGGAATGAAAAACAAATCAACTTGAAAGATCTGGAGATTGAAATTAAACAACTCTGGAGCAAAAGGGGAAAAACAAATCGCAGCCAGCCAGACAGACATCACTGTAGTTGAACACCAACACATGCTGTTTATTGATGTGGCAATACTAGGAGAAAGTAAAGTATAAGAGAAAAAAAGGCATGAAAAACTAATCAACTAGAAAAATCTGGAGATTGGAAATAAAGAACTTTGGAGCAAAAGGGCAAGAACAATTCCAATTATCATATGAAAAAGCCAAGTCTTCCAGATAAAATACCACCTCAACTCCAGAATTGGTACTTTTAGGAACATCATTTTATGACAATATCTAGTTGATTCCTAGGTCTTTGGATAAGGTCCAAATTAGATTCATTTGCAAGTCCAAGATATGTTGTTTCGTGTTGCTCTTTGACAGTATATTCTATTAAATGAATACAGAAATAATAATAATAATTTTATTTACTTATTTATATTTGTAATACATTACATGAACACAATTGTGCATAACAGATCCTTGCATGTGTTCAATTTTTAAATAATAATAACTGTTCGCAGCAGTTATTATAATATTAACAATTATGATTATTAGAGATTTTTTTGCATTTTTACACTATACACACACACACACACACACACACACACACACACAATAACAATAGACATAATTTCTCTATATGATAATTTTTTTTCTATTATCATCATACAGAGTATTTACATATGTAAAATTAAGACACATTACATTTTCTGCCCTGTACAAAATTTTGTACACAGTTCAGAGTACCTTATTTCGTTTTAATATTTTTTCTTTGAATATAAATGCACAATTCTTTTTTCATATTAGTATCATCGTTTATTAACATCATATTGACATATACATTAAAATAATTTGCAGTCTATGATTATGAGGATTAGTTGAATGAGGTGGGCTAATCCCACCTGCTTTGAAGCTAGAGTTAGCTTTTATGAAGAGAGTGTTTGGTGTTGTTTATGGATGGAATGTAGACATTGGATGCTGGTGATTTGTGATGCGTATTTAATTGTTAATGCTATATTGACTTCAGAGTTCATGTTTTAATGTTTTGTAGTTGTCAATGTGTTTTAAAAATTTCTTGGTAAGTTGTTGAGTAGTGTGGATATCAGATGTAATCTCACAAAAGAACCATATGATTCGTTGAAGAATCTGGGGATATAAAGAGTTGTTGTGGGACATGTTATGTGATATATGTCTGTTGTTACAATAGGTAATGTTGAAGTAATTCCTTAGTAATATTATGTAGTGTTTCAGATTTTTAATGCTCAGGATACTGTGTATCGCCATAAGCAGTTCGGATATTGACTGTTGTATATAAGGCCTCCAAATCACTGTTGACACAATTTTCCGATGTAATATTTCTAATTCTGTCAGGTGGCTGTTTGATGTTTTTGCATAGACCATTATACAGAACCTGAATATGGTAGAGATTCACAAATACCGTGCTATAGGAGTTTTTTTTATGTTAGATGGAATTATGTCTTTTACTTGGAAGAGTTTTGTTGTGATGATGATGTGGAGTTTAGTATGCAGGTATACTATATGTTTTGTCCATTTAAGGTGGCAATCTATGTTAAAGATATTCCGCATGTGTTACGAGTTTGATTTCAGGATATTGACAAGTATTTTGTTGTTAATGCAGTGGTATGTGACAGCATAGTGATAGTGGTGCAAAGCACTTGATTCTCAGATTATGTATTATAACATTTGTGTCTTGGTGCAGTTGATCACAATTGAGTTTTCTTAGAAGCATGTTGTGATTTCATTTAGGTTTTGTTGTGCTTTGGAGAGAGCTATGTTGATGTCTGTGTGGGTTGCTAGTAGCATGCATACCGATATATTTGACTTCATGTGGCCAGATGAACATCGTTAATGTACATGTTGAATAGAATAGGATGACAATATGGAGCCTTGTGGGACACCATGTTTTATTTGTATACCCTGGCTGTAATATGTGCCTATTTTTGATACTTGTGTTCTGTTTGAGAGAGAATTCCTGAACCAGGTATGCAGTGTTCCTCTTATTCTGATTGAGAATAGTTTGGTCAATAGTATGTCATGTTTCAAGTGTATCGGAAGCTTTAGTTAAGTCAAGAAGAATAAGGACAGCATACTTGTTTTTATTGAGGGCTTTGTTTATGGCAATGTCTTCTAATAAAGTGATGGTGCTTTTTTTGTTTTCTAAAAGCCATATTGGTTTCGTGAGATAATGTTGTACTTCTGCAAATAGTTCTGTAGTCTGGTGTGTGTGTTATTTTTTCAAGAATTTTTGAGATGACTGGTAGGTTAGCTATTGGTCTGCAATTCTGTGTATCATTACTTTTAACATGCCTGTAAATTGACATAATTATCACAGTTTTTAGTTGTGAAATAATGCCAGTGGGGTGCTTCAGGGTCAAAGTTGTATAACTGAGAGGAGACCTCCACATAGCCCTTAAAGGAATGCGGAGAACCGACCAGGGCTTCTGACCTAATGTTCAATTCTCACCTTCGTGTGGTGCACCCTGTTGGGAATCTATCTCGATACTGAACAAACGAGGATGGGCTGGCAATTTGCGATTTAGCCGACCAAACTGTATTCTTATTGGCTTAAACCAATATAGAAAATGATACCACACGACAAAATTTCATGCCGACTGTGGCGTCGCCCAGTTAAACAAGGTCCCCGTTGTTTTCGGCAGCGAAAAGTCAGCTACTGTAACAAATCTGAAAGCATACCCCACCTCAACACCACCAGAGTTAAAGATCGGTACTATCAACATAAGAAGCCTGAATGGCAAAGAAATGGAGCTAGCTTAAGAATTAGATAAGTACCAGATCGACATAATAGGGGTGACTGAAACAAAAACTGGTGAGATCTTACTGAGTAATAAATACAAAATGTTATATTCAGGAAATGACAATCAAGGAAAAGAAGGAGTAGCCATAGTATTCAACACAAAATACGAGGCTAATCTTATTTTTAGAGGGACCTGTGGAACAGTATAATTAATAAAAACAACATGTAAGTCCACAGTAATAACTTTAATAAATTAATAAGGTAGATATTTCGTAAAAATAATAGTACATCTTCAGTGTTACAAACAGACAGGAATAGAATACAAGTAATGAATATTCGGTGGATCACCTATTAAAATACAATGTTGTTGCAAGCTAGGAAATGAAAGAAATTAATAAATAATTAATATTTAAGATTAGTTTTTTAATGATTACATAAAATAAAAGTCTCCCAGATCTTCGAGAGAGAGAGGCAACCATTTCGATTTAAATTCGGTCGGTGTAAAAAATCTTCACAATTTTCTTTAAAGAGGCGTTCATATTTGAACCTGCATCTATGAAGTAGAATAGCTTTATCCCTCTGGATATTATGGGGAGTGGTAATACTGTGTTGTGCTATACCGACTTCTGAGGTTTGTTGTAATCACTATAATATTGATGTTCTTTAATTCTTTTTTCCACAGAACAGCCAGTTTGTCCAAAATAAGAAACATCGCATTCACAAGGAATTTTGTAAATGCCAGCCAAAGACAGAGATGACAGTTTATCTTTTGTAGAAGGCAATAAGGAAGAAATTTTGTTGATTGGAATATAAATGGGAATCAATTGGTACTTTTTTTAAATTCTACCTATAGGTTCTGAGATTCCTGGAATGTAAGGGATTGGAACTCTGCAAACTGTTAAAGAAGCCTTAGTTATTGGAACATAAGATTCAATTAGGGTGGTAATTATTAGATACCATTAACTTTTTAATGATGAAAAGTTCTTTAAGATTCCTGGAGAAGAGCAAACTTTATGTGCCCTATTAATCAGAGATTTAAGAATGCCAAATTTTTGAGATGGATGGTGAGCAGCCATTTTATGAATGTATCTGTCAGTAAATGTGGGCTTTCGAAAGACGCTTGTAGATAAGTTACCAGAAGAAGTTCGAGTAAGCAGGCTGTCCAAAAATGATAAAGTACCAGAATTTTCCTTTTCCATGGTGAATTGGATACGAGGATGAAGGCTATTTATCTGTTGTAGAAAGGTGGAAAGCTCATCTTCAGTATGTGACCAAATGGCAAAAACATCAGACATAACGATACCAAAGAGATGGTTGAGGGTAAATGGATTAATACATAGTCTCTTCAAATTGTTTCAAAAAATAGTTAGCCAAAGGTGGAGACAAAGGACTACCCATGGCAGTACCTTTAACTTGTTTGTAGAACTTGTTTTTCCAACTAAAATAACCTCAATGGATAACAAATTCGAAAATTTTTGCTATATCTGGAGGATAATCTTCATATAATAAATTGACTGTGTCGGCTAATGGGATATTGGTAAACAGAGATACAATGTCAAAACTGACTAACAACTCAGACTCTTTGATTTTTAAATCCTTGATTTTTTCCAGGAAATCTGTTGAATGTTTTTATGTAGGATCTTGAATGTCCAGTGAGAGCACTTAAAGAACGAGACAAGACTTTTGCAATTCAGTAAGTAGGAGAATCAATGCAATTCACGATTGGTCGTACTGGATAGCCTTCTTTATGGATTTTTGGGAGACCATATAGACGAGGAGATCTTCCAAAGTAGGTGCGTAATTTATCCACATAATTTGGGTCCCAACTGATGACCTCATCAAGTAATTTATTTAATTATTTAATCTGTGAATCTGTAGGATTATGTGTGATCTCTTTGTAGGTAGATGCGTCTTCTAAAAGACTGGATACTTTGGTCTCATAGTCAGTCTTATTCATGATTACAATAGCTTTTCCTTTATCGGCCTTAGAAATAGATATATTTCTATCTCTTCTTAAAGAAGTTAGACCTTTGCTTTCAGCATTTGATAAATTGCGCGGAGGTAATTTGCTTTTAAATAATGAAGTCGCAACTTCAAAATGAAGTTTATTAGCATCGTCGCTAGAAAGTCCAGACAGATTGCATTCTATATTATGTAAAAAGTCAAGATACGGAATGTGTGTAGGAATAACTGCAAAACCAAGGCCTTTTGCCAAAGCACTGGACTCAGCGTCGGATAAAGAGCGATTGGAAATGTTAATCATCCATTTTTTATTAGAAATGATGTCAGAGGTTAAGTTTTTCTTTTATCTGGTATATAAAGAATTATATTTTTGCATAAGTCAGTGAAAATTTCTTTCGTAAGAACGAGTAACAGATTGCTTTGATAAGCGAAGAACAATATTTAGTAATTCATCAAGAACAGTTGAAATTTCTTTTTCGAGATCCGAAATAGACTTGATATTAGAAGCTAATTCTTTTTTGGCAGTACGAAATTGGTTACGAATTAAGGAGAAACTTGCATGAATATAAATAGAGTAGGCTCCAGGAGACTGAATTGTTTCTTTAAACCTAGCAAATAACTAAGGCTTCTTCAACAGTTTGCAGAGTTCCAATCCCTTACATTCCAGGAATCTCAGAACCTAGAGGAAGAATTTTTAAAAAAGTACCAATTGATTCCCACTTATATTCCTATCAACAAAATTTCTTCCTTATTGCCTTCTACAAAAGATAAACTATCATCTCTGTCTTTGGCTGGCGTTTACAAAATTCCTTGTGAATATGATGTTTCTTATTTTGGACAAACTGGCCATTCTGTGGAAAAAAGAATTAAAGAACATCAATATTATATTGATTACAACAAACCTCAGAAGTCTGGTCTAGCACAACACAGTATTACTACTACCCATAATATCCAGTGGGATAAAGCTATTCTACTTCATAGATGCAGGTTCAAACATGAACGCCTCTTTAAAGAAAGTTGTGAAGATTTTTTACACCGACCGAATTTAAATCGAAATGATTGCCTCTCTCTCTCGAAGATCTGGGAGACTTATTTTATGTAATCATTAAAAAACTAATTATCTTAAATATTAATTATTTATTCATTTCTTTCATTTCCTAGCTCCCGACAACATTGTATTTTAATAGGTGATCCACCGAATATTCGTTACTTGTATTCTATTCCTATCTGTTTGTAACACTGAAGATGTACTATTATTTTTAGTACGAAACATCTATCTTATTTATTAATTAAAGTTATTACTGTGGACTTACGTGTTGTTTTTAGTAAGAGGCTAATCTTCTTGAATGGCAGGCAGTCTCAAGAGTGATGTGGGCAAATATCAGAAATGGGGGGAACTCGACAATGAGATTTATTTGTGCCTATGGTCCCACAGAAGATTCTACTAAGGTAGAAGTGGAGGAATTGTTTGATGCTTTAGAAAAAGCAAATGAAAAAGGAAAAGTTTGTCCTTGTTGGGGATCTAAATAGCAGAGTAGGAAATGATTGTCAGACATACAAAAATATTTTGGAAAAATTTGGAGAAAAGAGCAAAGCTAATAATAATGGCAAATACCTGTTGGATTTTTGCTCAGGACATGGACTGGTTATTACTAACACCATGTTCCAACATAAAAATGTGCATAAATTCACATGGAGAGAAGAGGCAAGGAATAAGAAAAGTCTCATTGAATATGTTATTGCTGATGATGTTTTCTCTCTGGTGCAGGACACCAGAGTGTACAGAGGATTTGAAATTGGAGGTGATCACCATTTAGTCTTGAGCAGGTTAAAACTGAATTTCATATTGAAAAGAATAACATGTAAGAAAGTTTTAAAGTGAATAAAAGTTGAGCAGCTCTCAGATGCGAACTGCAGACTAAAATACACAAAGATTATTGAAGAAAAAATGAAAGAGTTTGAGAACAGGAACCAAACCTTGGAGATTCAGTGACAAGCCTTGAAGAAAACAGTGATTGATTCAGCGAGAGAGGCATGTGGTGAGGATGTCTGCAAGGATAGAAGAATTAGAACTCCATGGTGGACACAGGAAGTTAAAGAGGCAGTGAAAGAAAAGAAGAAAGCATATCAAAAGTTCCTGACAAATAAGTCAGCTTTTGCTGTTAGTGAATACAGAGACAAATGTAAGAAAGCAAAACACTGTAAAACTAGCTAAACAAAAGTCATGGGAGGACTTTGGGAACATAAAAAATAAATATTAAGAAGGTGGTAAGATATTCTAGAGATTGTTGAAGAAGCTTAGAAATGGAGGAAAGAGTGCTGTTAAAGGAGTTAGAGATGATAAAGGTGACATGAAATCAGGAGAAAAATATCCTTGAAGTATGGAGTAATTACTTTGAAAAATTACTAAATGAAATAAGCAGTGATAGCACAGTGGTAAAAAACACTCAACAGGCATAAAGTCAGGAATACATATCCATACTTGAAGTAGAAAAAGCCATCAAAGGCTTGAAATGTGGAAAGGCAGCAGGAGTAGATGATATTCGACCAGAAATGCTGAAGTATGGTGGTATAAAAGTCTTACAGTGGCTGCACTGCATAGTTCAGAAAAAGCCTGGACAGAGGGACGAATTTCCGATGATTGGAGTAGTGCTCTAATAGTACCCATATACAAAAAGGGAAATAAAACTGAATGCGAGAATTACAGAGGTATTTCCATACTGAGTGTTCCTGGCAAGATCTATGCAAGTATAATTAAGAAACGGTTGAGAAGAACGCTTGTTCTTCACCAAAAGCTTGGTGAAAACAAGCTGGATTCATACCAAATAGAGGCTGTCTGGATCAGATCTTCACTTTACGACAAATAGCTGAGAAAACATAGGAATATAACAAAGATCTGTATTTAAGTTTTGTTGATCTGGAAAAGGCATATGACAAGGTGCCAAGAAAGAAACTATTCAATACACTACATTATATGGTGTCAATGGGGCATTATATCAGGCAATACTTAGTTTTTATTTGAGTTGTAAGTCAGCAGTTAGAATTGAAGGTAGTACAGGAAGATGGTTTAATGTTAAATCTGGTGTGAGACAAGGATGTACATTATCCCCTCTGTTATTCATTATCTATATGGATCACATTATGAAGGTAAGTGGTATTAAACATGATATTAGAATTGGAGATGTTAATGTCAGCTCTTTGCTTTATGCAGACGATGTTATACTTCTAAATAAATTCGCTACAAGTTTGCAAGATTCCCTGACTAAATTGAATAACTCTTGTAATAGATATGGTATGAAGGTCAGCATTAAAAAGGCAAAGACAATGAAAATAGGCAGAATCATTGAAAATGTCAACTGTGTTGTGAAAGGAGGACCTGTGGAACAAGTAAAACATTTCAGCTACTTAGGCACGATTTTTAGTGAAGATGGTAAATTAAATAGAGAAATAGAAAACAGAATCAGCAAAGCGTATGGTGAGAAGTCAACTGAATAAATTCATATGGAATAACAAAGAAATTAGTCGGAACACTAAATTAGCTGTATACATGACAAAGTTCAAACCAATTTTAACTTATGGATCTGAGAGCTGGGTCAGAAGTAAAACACTTGACCAAAGACTAGAGACTGCAGATATGAGAGTCCTGAGAAATATTAGGGTTGTGAACAGATGGCATCAATGGCAATATCATATTAATAAAGAGGATATTAGGAAAGAACTTGACATTGTCAGCATCAAGGAATGTGTTAGCAGAGCTAATCTCAGGTGGTATGGTCACTTAAACAGAATGGGAGAGGAGAGATTAGCCAAACAATTGTTCTCTGCCAGGTTGGCAGGAAAACGACTCAGAGGAGGACCAAGATATGGGTGGATTGATACGGTACAAAGTGCCTTAGACGATAGAAACATAAGATCTGATAATGTTGGAGTCTTGACAAGTAATAGACTGATTTGGAGGAAAATTGTAGATAGGAAGTTAGTAATGATGTAAACTTTTCATGTAGTACTATCATATCCTGTACACCCCTTGAGGGTACATGTCAGGAATTTGATGGTTAAGATTATTTATGTTAATGTTTTCTATTAAGATGAGCCTATGTGTTGTATGGAGTTCAATGCCACTTAGCTATGATTCTAATTCATGCAGAAAGTTGAGTGGATTATTATCTGGGTGTCTGTATATTATGTTTATCATGTATCTGCACTATGTTTGTCGTTATTTGTGATTTCTAATATTAACGTTTCTGCATGTTCTTTTGTTTGGTCTACATAAGGTGTAGAACTAGTAGTTGTATTGGTGTATTGATGTTGTATGCATAAGCTTCTGTGTCATTTATTGCAACTTCAGTTAGGATTAATAGGTCCATGTTTGTTAAGGTGTAGTTGAGCAATGTTATCAATTTAAGGCAGTGTTTCTTGACACTTCTTATGTTTGTGTGTATGAAGGCGAAGTCGGTATTTGTGGAAATGTTGTCTATCCATTTCTTCAAAGATTTAAAGACTGAAATTTATATTTTCTGACTGGATGAGTTTGCCCAGATTTAGGATCTGGTTTTTTCAGAGATAATTTTAAATATTGCTCTTAAGGATGAAGGGAGTTAATGTACTATATTGGTAGACTTCTTATTGCAATTATATAAACTTGAGTGTTTTCATTCTATCTCACAAATATCTTTTAATCCTTAGTCCACAGAAACTTGTAGCTTTTTTCTGTTTTTGTTTTCCTTGCCTGGTATAGTAAATGTTTAAAGTATGGGATCCAGTGTTCAGATGTATAGATTGGATGGGAGTTGCTGGTCAGTTAGGATCGATGCTGATGGCCTTGTTTTCTTGCTTGCCTAGAATACGGTCTCTCAGACTTTTGCTGGTATGTGTGATGATTGGTGGTGGTCTCTTTTATAATAATAATAATTATAATAATAATAATAATATAAACTAATCAGTAAAGATTTGTATTGAAGACAAAGGTTAATGACACTCCAAGGAAAGTTGTCATAACTTACCTTATACCTGAGTGTGCCTCTCACAATGGTATGAGCATTAGATATGCCATAAATATCTTTATATACAGTAGAATCTCTATTAGGAAATCCTTCTAAGTTAAATCCTGGAAGAAATGCAATTGGTTTTGCAGAATCCATTAATGCACCTCCTGCAGGAATATCGATAACCTACATAATTTCACGTAGGTTAAAGGAATTAGAACAAAGAAGGTATGCAGGCATAAAAATTAATATTAAAAAAACATTTGAAAGCTATATAATCTTTCATATAAACTTAAGCTACAAATTAAGTTTTTACACACACACACACACACACACACACACACACACACACACACACACACACACACACACACACACACACACAGAGCAATGTCATGTCAAAGCTAGGGACCACTCATGTGTGGGCTGATATGAAAAAATAAATAAATAAAAAGCAGCTGAAGGATTCCTAAATAATGAGACTATATATTTCCTCAAACACACAAGACAAATATGATGCAGTAAGTCAGTAAAGTTTTATTCGATGCTTAAATATTGAATAAAATATGCGACTCAATTTTATTGAGTCACATAGTGCCATTTTTCTGAAGGAAAAAAAAATCATTATTGTGAACATCTCTATGGCGTTTTCCATGGAGATTCACGGATAGCTCCAGACTACCTACCAGACTCATCACAAGAGAAATATTTCTATTCACACAATACCTATCATATCATAGCATTTCTTGAATTCATTCACTAAGAAAGAGCTCTTCACAGACTGGCAACCAATTCCACTCATTCACCACTTTCCAAGCAAAAAACTAGTCTTCATGTCCTGTTAACCTTTCTTCAATTCCATGGTTGACCCCCTTGTCCACTCTCCATCCCCAGCCAGGCATTGAAAAATTTCCTCTGCATTAATTCTATAATATCTTTATAATAACTTAAATTTTCCATTATTTCTCCTCTTTACTGTCTATCAACCAACAAATTCTCAAAGGATGCATTACATAGACCACCAACCATATTTTGCATGTGAAGATACTTCACACACAAACTTTGTTTTCATACACTTCGATAAAGGATTGACTAAGAATATAATTTCATTATAAAATATTAACCACGCTACCAGTCAAGATGTCTATAGACATCAAGGTTATCATGGATGTGAAGTGCATATTAAATTTGTAATACCATTGAAATTAAATTGAAATATATGATGGATACAAAGCATATGAGGATCCATAATGGTTAACATCAGAAATTCTTATGTTTATTATATTTTTATTGTAAAATTTTCAGCTGAGTTTCATAGCCATGTCAATACAGTTATAGGAAAACTCAAAAAAGAACAATTTATTTGAAAGCACATGATATTATGTGCAGTATTGGCTGCAGGAGAACAGCTCAATCTGCATTAATAGATATTCAAAATAAATTAGAATAAATTGATTTAGTTAATTATTTTTAAATTATAAACAACATTTAATTACAATTATGGAACACATGAATGGTATGTTAATATAACTTCCCAAAATTGCAAGAGTTTTAATCATTTTTGTTCAGATTCAGGTTGTGAATGTGTGGTTTCACAGCTTTCTTTATAGTCTTTCTAGAAGAAAATAACTTTTGTGTAACACTTTGGTTTTGTTCCACTGAATTCTGTGTTTTGTAGATGTGTCGTTGGCTAACGTGGCTTTATTAGGTTTTTTAAGAGAAATGTATTCCTAATGTTCTTCCAGATGAATTTGTGAAGATCGAACAGTTTGTCCATAATAACATAAGTCACAAGAGCAGGGGATTCTATAAACTCTAGGATAAGCTAGAGGAAGATATTTGTCTTTTGGTAAGAAAAGGAATATATTAAGTTTGCGAACAGGACGGAAAGCAACTTGAACATTAACCTGACAAAGTAATTTGCTAATTATCAATAAGTCCCTTAACATATGGAATACAAATTCTGGTAATTTCTTCTTGAGGAGGGTTAGGACAATGGCCATAACTATTGACTATATTTTCAATAGTTTTTGCATTATAACCATTTGCACTAAACGTAGTTCTGATAATAAACAGGTCTTTTTTTTAAAAAAAGAGAATTTGTAGAACAAATTGTATGAACTCTGTGAACCAAGGAGTTGATTACACCATATTTCTGACAAAGGTGATGATGATAGTTAGAATCAATGTTTTTACCCAGTATGAGTATATATTGAGAACTATAAACTGCCATTTGGTTGACACAGAATGAGAACATCCAGAAAATAATTTCTTTAATTTAATTTATAAACAAGTGAAAAACTTTAAACAACTAGCTTTAGTCCTGAGTATTTTAATAATAAGGCGTGACATCTTTTCACTACTTGTATATAGGAAATATGATTTCTGCATTCAACCTTGGTATTATTTCAGATCTGAGTGAATCGACCGTGAGATGCGGTGATTATATCCATCCAATACCCTTGGAGGGTAATGGATGGCAATGCTGTAGCCAATAGTCCTAACTGAGGCTTGGCTATTGCTGTTACCCTCCTGCCACGATCAGAGCTTCAATAGCTCAATAACACCTTATCCCTACACTGTCCTCTACAGATAACGAGGAAGATGAAAAGCATTCTTGCTTTGCCCCTTTGAGCCAGTCCTTATAAGGACTATAAGGTATTATTTCTGGATCTGGCTTCAACTTATGAGACCCAATTAAAAGTCAAAACCAGTCTGGGTAGTGGCCCTTCCCATAATGCTTAGCATTATACATACCCATAAGGATGTGTACTTTGCATTATGGGATACTAAAGCAATTAATGTGAAGTCAGCCTCTATATAAAAGTAGCTTAGTCATGAAGATACTTCACAGGTAAACTTTATTTACTTACATGTAGATAAAGGTTAAACCAAATATAATTTCCTTACATCTTTAATTTACCCATATTTTGTTATTCAAGCTCTCCACTACCTCTCTCATCCCAGTGATCAAATCTGTCCACAGTAATGTAGCCAGTGTGGCTGTATCAAAGCAACTAAAAGAGAAATGATAATTTCCATATCTCTACTTGTCAGCAAATTCTTCAATAACTAAGTAATCCTGTGAGCTACTCTGGTCATTTTTGTAATATCCCCACACAACTACAACTTCCTAACCAACATCATCCCTAATTCTCTCCAGCTTCATTAATTTCCTGGAGTCCAGTACAGTTTGTAATCTTACACTTCTCCAAATTAAAATGGCATCCTTTGTCCATATTATCAGTCTATTTAAATTACTCTCCAAACTTCTACATCACTCTGATTAATTATTACTCTATCCTTTGCATCATCAGGATATACAGGAATACCTTGTATAGCGCGGTTAATTGCTTCCAAGAAGCGTCCGTGCTATGCAAAACCGCATTGTTCGAGGTCTATTTATAAAGGTTTTCAATTTGAATTGTTTATTACAAAAATTTAGGATAATAAAAATGTTTAAAAATGAAAAAAAAAAATTGTTATTTTTATTAACCAATAAAATAACTAATAACTAAATAATAAATAAAATCCTTTTAAACTGATATAAAAGTTGTAGAAAACAAAAATATTGCTTCAATTTTAGCATACAGTAATTTACTTTTTACTAAAGTAGTCTTTAGTGTTCGTTGAACCATCCTTGTCTTCTTTGTCTCTTCAAGTACTAGATCTCTGTAGCATTTGATGGCATTATTGAGACTTTGTCTCACTTTGATGCTTCTTTCCAAATTCAGGTCGACATTTATAAGAAAGTTGAAAGCTTCATCAATTTTTCTCACAAAAGTTGAAAGGTTGGAAAAAGAAAATTCTTCACCCATGACATCAGTGGGGGTCATCTTCTGCTTCATAGGCTCGTTGTTGTTCCAACTCCAAAAGGAGTTTCATCATCCAGATAATTTGAATGAGAATCAATACATTCATTCACATTGTTACAATCTAAACTTGTAAAACCAAGATCTTTGCCCATCTGCACAATTTCTGTTGAGATTTCCTCTTTCTGTGTTGCAAAGGCAACAAAGTCCTTTGAACAATGCGGCAAGATATTATGCCATACGGCTCTCATGTTGCTTTGAGTCACCTCTTGCCAAGATTCATAAATATTTTGGTTAAATTTCTTCCAAAATTCACTGAAAGTCCAAGAATCTTCTTCTGCTGCTGCAGCTTTAATATCTTGAGGAAAAGTTCATCTTAAATAGGAAGCCTTGAAAGTGGAGATAACGCTTTGATCCATCGGCTGCAGAATTGATGTGCTTGGAGGGAAAAAAATGAATCTTGACATTTTCATCTAAGTCAGTCAATAGAGTGGGATGGCCTGGTGCATTGCCTAATAAAAGCAAAATTTTGAAAGGAATATCATTTTAAATTCTTTTTACAATAGCTTTTAACTTCAAGGCAAAAATAAGTTTTAAACCAGTCTTCGAAAATTTAACGAGTCACCCACGCTTTTTTATTTGAACGCCAATGAACAGGTAAATTGTTCTTTGTAAAGCCCTTAAGAGCTCTTGGGTTTTCCGCTCTGTACACTAACAGTGGCGTCAATTTTAAATCACCTGATGCATTACTTCCTAATAAAAGCGTCAATCAGTCTTTTGACACTTTATACCCAGCTTGTGTTTTTTCCTTCTCTGCTAGAAATGTGCGCGATGGCATTCTTTTCCAGAACAAACAAGTCTCGTCAGCGTTAAAAATTTGATCATCTGTGTAGCCTTCCTTCTCAATAGGCTCCTTCAATTCATTGGGAAATAATTCTGCAGTTTTAGTGTCAGCACTTTCGCTTTCACCTTGGATTCTTACGTTATGGAGTCCCATACGCTTTTTGAAATTGTAGAACCACCCGCGACTTGCTATAAAAGTTTCACTGGTTCACTGTTTCACTCCTTCATTTTCTTTTATTTTGTCATATAGACTTGTTGCTTTTGCCTGATTATCATTTGACTCAAAGGAATATTTTTCTGATTACAAAATCCAGATCATTAGAAGGCTTTCCATATTTTTTCATTGTAGAAGATCGATTTCTTGTGATCACTTTTGACATATAAGAAGCGGTGCTCATTCCATGTTGTTTAATCTTTTCTTTGCTCTGAATAATTGTTCGTACAGATGACTCACATTCAATGAATTCTCACGTGTTATTTTAGCAAACGAACTGCCATTTTTATAATTTCAAGTTTCTTCTCTAATGTCAACCACTTGCATTTTTTTGTTACTCCAACAGCGTCTTCTTTGTTTTGTCTCTTTTCACTCATACTTAAATAATAAAAAATATTAAAATTAATGTA